>NC_042627.1:14900088-15500088 GCF_901001135.1 Rhinatrema bivittatum
AGAAAAGTTACTTCCCTGGAAGGGATCCAGGGTGAATACGGGTGCTCGCCCCTACAGGTTCCAGCTGAGGGGGGAGGATATGTGAAGGTTCCTAAAACTCCTTTTAACCTGTGCGGGACCAGGCATCTAGCCTGGTCCAGCTTAAAAGCGGGAGAGAAAATGAGCTCTGTGGCCAGGAATAAGGTTGCTGGCCCAGCTGGAAACAGACGGGCCCCCCCCCCCCCACGTCTCCACGAGAAGGCAGCGCCTGACATATTTCTGTCCTAAGGTGAAGCGAGTTCTGTGAGTTATACTGCTGGAGGTAAGCAGTTGACGCATATTGTGAACGCTGTTTCTGTAGAATCTTTAATAAGAAGGCTGGAGTCAGTACAGCTTGTGTCTCCAGCCTAAGAGTTTTACTCGGCTATCCCACAGAGACACAGCCCCATAAAGAGTGTTACATACCTGTATTTTCATGTCTCTTTCATACCTTGTGGGGATAGCAGTTGCCTTGGTGAGGTCTGGTACACATATTGCTCAGCGAGGCTGCTGCATGAATGTACTCAATAAGACTCAAGCAGAGATGACTGCAGTTATTTCACCAAGCCTCTCCAGCATCTTGTATACAAAGCTAAGTATTGCAAATAATAGGCTATGTAATTTAAGTATCTTCTTTGAGGACAGGCCAGCATATTTGCAAATCCTCCCAAGTGCTTGGATTGTGATGAATGCATCACGAAATTAAATTGTTAATCAAAAATTCCCATTTTATCACGAGACAATGGCCATGTTTTTGAATAAGTAGGATTTCCTTATTATTATGCCTAATTTTTAAGAGTGTCTAAGTCAATTGAAAAGGATATTGCATCACTATTGACATATGTTATATTATTTCATGTTTTCAAATGAATAAAATGTTATTTTTGCATGTTCAGTGTTTAGTGCATGCTTAAAAAAAAAAAAATGTAAAGGTGAATTTTAAAAGCCTGGCGCATGCCAAAAACAGGGAGATACGCGCACAAGTCGGGCTGGCGCGCACCGAGTGGATTTTAAAAGCCGCCCAGCACGCGTATACTTGTTGCCGTGCACGCAAATGAGAAGTTCCAAAGAAGGGGGCGGGGCGTGGGCAGGGTCTGGGCGGGGCAGGGACATTTCCTGAATTTGACATTGAAGTCTGCGTGCAATTGCTTACGTGCACAGGCAAGTGCCGGGGGTCCCCTGCCACGTAACTTTTACTTCTGCTGTGGATGACGTGCAAGGTATAAAATAAAGACAAAAGACAGATCGGCGGGATTTTTAAAGTCGGGGGCTAACATGGGAGAAGGGAGGTTATTAAACCATGAGGATTTGGAAGGTCCTATTCCTTACCTCAGTGAACTGGGAATGAACTGATAAAATTGGTAATGACATCGTCGTGCATGTTTTTTAAAATCCCCCTCCTCCAATTATGCGTTAGATACAGCATTTGTGCGCATAGGTGCGTGTCCACTTAAAATTGCGCCCACATATGCACGCGGTCAGGCTATTTTATTACACGCGTGCATATACGCACTTCTGTTATAAAGTGGCCACATCCCTGGGCACGGGCTGATGAACACCTGCACGTGCGCGCGCCCGCATTCCTGTGTACAAGTTACCGCCTCAGCAGTCACAAAACCCGTTTAGTTCACGCTAAATGATTCAGTGCATGCTGAATGGCCTTAGCATGCACTAAACATCTAACATAAAACGAATGAAAATAAAAACAACAAAAAGTGAAACAATGATATGAAAAGATGTTTTTCCATGCACACCCTCTATTAATTTGTGCATGGTTCCTCCCTTTTTATTTACATTTTAATGCAAAATAAGACTGCACTTCTCAGCTTCAGTTTTTGTAGCATGAAAATCCAGTTTTACGATGCACAGGGTCTCAGTCAGAGAAGCCCAACTGTATTATGAAAGACTGACAAATTATTAATAATAATAATACAGTAGTAGCACATAATATTTTCTGGGCAAAGGCAGACTGTATGAATGCACATATAAAGGTTTTAAAGCGACAGTATAGACTTGCAGGGATTTCTCTATGTATTAAAGGAATGCGCGAGGTTAGTGCCCCTTTAGCAACTGCCTAATTATATTTGCAACCAGACACTGGGGAACAGTCCTGAATTATTTCAAAGTTCTCTTAAACTGTGGCAAAAAGCACTGAAAGAGTGCCTCTCTGTGGCAGCACAATTTACTGTGGTCAGAGCCCTGAAATAATGGTAGACAACTCCAAATCTGTGGATCCAAAACTGACATGACTGTTATTTCAGGAACACCCCCATTCCTGCCAGACCCTCCTTTATCTGTAAAAGAATCCCTGGTGGTCCAGTGGCAGCCCAGAACACCCTAACTCCGGGCCGGTCGCCATTTAGGGGCAAAGGCTACTCATCACCATTTTGAAAGATGGTGTCAACTGGCCCGTAGCTAAGGCGTGCTCTGGGCCACCACTGGACCACCAGGGAGTCTTTTAAAGGTAAAGGGGGCAGAGATTCAAGCCTCACTAGACTCCAGGTGTTTAAACTACGGAAGGGGGCAGGAGAGAGGGAGGTTGGAATGGGGGGGGGATTAACCAGAGGGTTATTTTTGGTAAGGGGGGGAGGGGTTTGGGATGAGGGTGGGGTGTCGCTGTATGACATTGAAATCATTTTTTTAACTTCTTGGCCACCTCAACAGGTGGCAGGGGATGGGAGGGGGGGGGGTCTTCTTACACTTTTGGAAGGGGCTATTTCGGGTCATGTGGCCCTTTAAATAGCAGCCTTAGAGCACTGGGATGTGTATTCATGTCCTGATGCTCTGGAAAATAGTTACAGCTTTTGATTGGTAGCTGTTTGGAAAATAATGAAGCTTTGGCCAGCTGCGTTATTTTATTTGCATACAATTACCTATGCAGTAGCTGCATTGCCTGTATTTCAGAATGTATCTATGCAAATCACATGCAAGCAGCACATTATACCAAGAGCATGTTTTGGCTCAAAATAACACACGGTATTGCAAACATTGCACAATATCATAGAAATATAGATACATAGAAACATGATGTCAGAAAAAGACCATATGGCCCATCCAGTCTGCCCATCCGTCCAATTAATTTAGCATTATAATTCTCATCACTTCCTTAGAGATCCCTTGTATTTATCCCATGTTTTCTTGAATTCAGACACTGTTTGTGTCTCCACCATTTCCACTGGGAGGCTATTCCACACATCTACCACCCTCTGTAAAGAAATATTTCCTAGGATTACTCCTGAATCTAACCCCTTTCAGCCTCATCTCATGACTGCTCATAGTAACGACAGCAGAAAAGGACCAAATGGTCCATCTTGTCTGCCCAGCAAGCTTCTTATGATAATATCTGCCCTGCCATGCAGGTTACCCTCATGTTTCTCTTAAGGGTAGCAACCACCACTCCGTGCAATATTTTTACTGGGTGATAAACCTTCTTGAAAATTCAGACAGTGCTTGCTTGCTTTGTTTATGGTCTTGGCCGTAGAACCAGTCCTGTGCTTATTCCCTTATGCCTGCGTATCAGTACCCCAGACCATAAAAGTCAAGGCCCATGTTGGTTGTCATCTGAATCCAATTCAGGAACTTGGAATGCAGAGCTCAACTAGGAACTCAGACTCAGGAGCTCGGAACTTAGAATCAGGAACTCTGATTCAGACTCAGGAACTCAGACTAGGAACCTGGAAGAGACTCCAGAGGATGTGGTTAGTGCAGTTAGTGTAGCTGGGTTCAAAAAAGGTTTGGATAAGTTCTTGGAGGAGAAGTCCATTACTGGCTATTAATCAAGTTTACTTAGGGAATCGCCACTGCTATTAATTGCATCAGTAGCATGGGATCTTTTTACTGTTTGGGTAATTGCCAGGTTCTTGTGGCCTGGTTTGGCTTCTGTTGGAAACAGGATGCTGGGCTTGATGGACCCTTGGTCTGACCCAGCATGGCAATTTCTTATGTTCTTAGACAAGATTCTGAAGACTTGGACACAGGAATGAAGACTTGGATGCAAGAACAGGAGATCAGGAACAGAAGAAAATGAGAAACAGGAGGCCTTGAAGGACTGGTAACCACAGGATATCCAGAAGCCTTGCAAAGGCCTGGAGCAATGGAGGAAGTGGCCTTTTAAAGGCCTGAGGTAATGACATCATCAGGTGGGGCCACAGGGATTTTCCCGCCACAGTCCTTTTAAATTGCATGCCAAGGCATGCGTGCACACCTAGGAGAACAGCGCACCGTGTACGGGATCGCCGGCACCATTTCAGGCCACACAGGAAGCAAGAGTGGCATCGGCTGCATCTCACCGCCGCATGGAACAAGCAGTGTCAGGGACAGCAGCATTCCGGACATGTGAGCAGACAAAAGCGGTGACTTCACCCGCGGAGAACGGTGGCACACAAGCAGCATCTCAAGGCCGTGAAGGAACAGAGCCAGCATCTGGCCAGCAGTAGTGAGTGAGACTGCTTGCGAGGCCATCTTGAGAGCGGTATCACAACAGTACCCCCCCCCCCTCAAAGCCCTTCCCTCCAGCCTCTTCTCTTTGGTTCAGAGTGGACATAGGTAATCCCTTACCAACAGGAGCTCAAAGGGTAAACACAGGATCCAGAAGTACTTGGTTTTAGGAACTGAAGCAAGGAACCATACTGGATGAGCTGATCTAAGACATGGCTGCAGGCTTGGATGAAGAAATGGCTGCAACACACTGAAGGCTAGAACCAAGGCTGAAGAACTTAAACAAAATCTAGGTGCAGGCACCTCCTGTGGGTTGCAGGCAAAAACACTAAGGAAGGAACAGGAATTAAAGCATGGAAGGCCAGTCACAAGGACATATTCACTGAGCTCATGGCCTTCACAATCTGTTGTGAGCTAGGATGGGTGCTCAAGAGTGTGAGTCCCTGTGCCGCAACACAATGATACAACCCTGGGGCTGGCCATGGTCCATGCCGCTGGTGGGTGAGTGCATCAGGGCATAGGCTAGCTGAAACAGGAACATCCTTGACTTGGAAACAGGAATACTCTTGACTTGGAAACAGGACCACTTCAAGTGTTCTTGTTCCAAGCCATTAAGTGTCCTGGATATCCAATATACTCCAGGAACTGAGAACCAGCAACCCCTGCTGGTCACTGGGGTAATCCTGCAGCCACTCCAAAAACCCTTTTGGACTTCCGCTTGGAAGTGGTTTGAGTTTGAGGACAGAATGAGGCAGAGGACTCGAAGATGACTCTGGAGACATGGACAAGACATTGGAGACTTGTATGTAACACTGAAGACTTGGACATTGCTTGAAATAGGAACAGGGCTCAAAGAAACAAGATGCCGGCTCAGGACTTGGAAGAGGAAGGTAGCTGGAACAAGAACTCCGGAGACCAGGGACAGGACTCTAGGAACTTGGAACTCAGTCTTAGGAACTCGGATTCAGAATCAGGAACTCAGAACTCAGAGTCAGGAACTCAGACTAGGAACTCAGAAGAGACTCTGAAGACTTGAACCAGTGTTGAAGACTTGGACTGAAGATTTGGACACAGGAACAAAGACTTGGCCTGAAGACTTGGACGTATTAACGAAGACTTGATGCAGGAACCAGGAGACCAGGAACAGAAGACAATGAGAAACAGGAGACCTTGAAGAGCTGGAAACCACGGGACATCCAGAGACCTTACGAAGGCCTGGATCAATGAAGGAAGAGGTCTTTTAAAGGCCCAAGGTAATGACATCATCAGAAGGGGCAGCGGGAATCTTCCCACCACGGTCCCTTTAAATTGTAAGCAGAGGCATGTGCGCATGCCTAGGAGGACAGCATGTCACGTCAGGGATTGTTGGCAGCATCTCACCGCTGTATGGAGTGAAAGTGCTCCGGCCATGTGAAAAGGCAAAAGTGGCAACTCCAGCTGTGGAGAGTGGTAGCACACAGATGGCATCTCAATGCCACGAAGGAACAGAGATGGTGTCCGGCCAGCAGTGGTGAGTGGAGCCACTTGTGGGGCCATCTCGCAAACATCAACAGTGGCCGATCCAGATCAAGTATCTGGCAGATACCAAACATTAGATAAATCCCATGCTGCTAACGCCCAGAGATAAGTAGTGGCCTTCCCCATGTCTACCATCTACTCTAATTGCTTATGTAATACCCTTTATCTTTTTAGCCTTTCCTCCTAGGAAACCATTCCATTCCTTTTATTATTTTGGTCGCCCTTCTCTGTACCTATTCCAGTTGAGTGTCTGGACCCTTGAGCCGAGGCAAGGTTGACTCTACTTGCAGGAAGAAACCCTGCAGGTCCTCACAATCAGTGGGCAGAGTTGGCTGATGCAAAGGCATAACCAGAGCTTCATCAATACCAGCCCACGTTCCCCACAGGTTGAGTCCTTGGGTGCCAGAGCCAGCTGGACTTAGGCGCAGGCCTCTGGTTGTCGTGGTGTCTGAGGAGGGAGCAGATGAGAAGAGTGGTCAGTATGGACCGAGATTAGGGTGGACAGCAGGCAGCGGAGACGAGGACAAACCGTGGTCGAGGTGGGCAGCAGATCAAACGAGCTCAAAGAAGGTCTGAAGTCAGCCAGGGGCCATCCAGGAGGAAGACACAGTCGAAGAGCAAGCCTGGATCAAAACCAAGGAGACAAACCAGAGGAGAGGGCAGCGGAGACGAGAGAGCTGGAGACAGGGACCAGGAACCAGGTGTCAGGAATCAGGAATACCCACAAGGCAGGAGGCTGGGACGATGAGTAACTAGCTACTCGGAGACTTGACCTGTTGCTGAGGCGTCGGTGCATAGTCCGGGCTTCCTTAAAGGATGGGCGCTGGTGACATCATTGGGAGGCGCTACAGTGGATTTCCCACTGCGGACCCTTAAATCCTGCCAAGGTGCGTGTGTGTGCCTAGGGAGAGCCGCTCATCGGAGCTGCATCCCTCGAGCGGCGCAGCTGGGCCCATGCAGTGGCCTGCCGCGTCTTTGCTCCCAGGGCCGTTGCAGCGTCGGGGGAAATCCCCACAGTTTCTGGCAGGAAGTGAGTGTGACCGTCCACAGAATGGTCCTGCAGCTGGCCATATGCAGCACCATTTCTATATTTTGTTTTCAGATGCAGTGACCAGAATTGCACATAGTTCTCTAGATGCAGTAGCACCATGGAGCGATACAGAGGCACTATGACATTCTCCATCCTTACATTCTGTTTGCTTTTTGACCACTGCCACACACACTGATCTGAGGATTTCAACATACTGTCCACGATGACGCCCAGATCCTTTTCTTGAGTGGTGGAACCTAACATCGGGTAATTACAGCTTGGATTACATTTCCTTATGTTCATCCCTTTGCACTTGTTCGTTTTTAAATTTTATCTGCCATTTGGATGCCCAGTCTCACAGTCCTCAAAGTGCTTCTGCAATTTCTTACAATCTGCTTGTGATTTATCAATTTGGAATACTATTTATCATTAAATTATTTCTAGGGATGTGCTTTTCTTGAAACAAAATGGGAAATTTTAAAAAAATTACTCATTTTGCTTAATTTCTTTTTTTTTTTTTAAAGAAACAAATAAAACTGTATTTCTTTAATTTTGTTTCAAGAAACCGTTAGCCCCACCCCCTCCCAAAAAAATAATTGGCAGTGCTCAAAAATTTAAAACTGAAGTCATGGCAACTGGCAACTGGATCCGTGTGTCTGTAGAAGTCCATAATGGGCAAGAGCGATCCCTGGATGCCTCCTGCCATACTGGGTCCCTTTTTAAAAATGTCACTGGCTGGCTCTGAGGCTGGAGCTATTTTATTATTTTTATTATTTTATTTTATTTAATAGCTTTTATATACCGGCATTAGTGCGAGACATCATGCCGGTTCACATTGTTATATTGTAAAAAAAAAAAAAATTAAGTGCCTACCTCTCCCCAGTTATTTGAATATCTATTTTTTGACACATGCTATAAGTTTTTTTTCTAATATCCAACTTTATTCTGATTTCCACCATTTCTCTGTTTTTATGTAAGTTGTGCTGTGTAACAATAGGAGAGCAGTTTGTACATTTTTTTTTTTGCAGATACATTTCCACTGATAATAAGGCAAGGGGAGTCTTTAACAAAGAGAATTAATATATATGCAGTATACAAAGTCTGTACAGCCAGAAGCTCATCCTTCAGAGGAAGGGGCAAGTGTCATTACCTGAGCTCTGCTGGGCATTAATATTGTTACCTTAGCCCAAGCTTTGCTTTAGCTGAGATTAATCTCCATTGTCTGATGAGCCAGAACAGAAATATCCAATTGCTCTGTTTTCTGTTTCTGCTGCCAGCCGGTTCCCTGCACTGAAATCCAATCACATAAATTCATAATTTACTGGAACTCTTTTCTTATCAAGGGGACACACTGCAGGGCTGCTGTGTCAGCTCCAAGTACTAATTTACCTGTAAATTAATCCTAGTGCACTCAAGGATTGAGAGAATGGAATCTGGTCACTGATTTAGTGGAGTCTGGCTGTATTTTGAGGCTGGGAGTGTGTCTCCTGACACTGGGGCACCAGTGTGTGTGGATCTTAGTTTCCCCACTGAGGTCATGGGTGTGACTCCTGAGGCTGGCACACTGGTGTGTTTGTCTCTTACCGCAGGCTAAGGCTGGGAGTGGGGCTTGTAGCTCTGGTGCGTCATTGCACACTGGACCTGGGATGCATCTTCGCTTTGTATTTTTCATATTTCCTTTTGAATTTATCTCAGGTTTGCTATTGAAAATTCACTGAAATTCCCCAGCAGATCTGGGTGAAATGTGAAATTTACATCAAACTCGAACCAGGCTGAAATCCAGTTTGTGAATTGTTTTGTACACGTTTTCTTGCTGCTGTGTGAGGCAGGGAGTGTGAATGCTGACACTGGTGTGTTGATTTTGTTGAAGTGGGAGAGCAGGAAGGCTCTTCCAATTTCTGATAAACACATTACTCCCAGACATCAGTAAAGGCTAGCTTAAATCCTGGTAGGGGGGAATGATGCCTGCCCTGTTGAGAAAACAGGATCACAAACTCCAGAATGCTTTGAGAATGCTTTTGAGATTGAGAAACAATAGGACTGGCGCAACCTGTGGTCTGAGCTGATAGGTTTTCAGTAACTTCCAGGTCTATTAACAGCACATTACATCAAGAAAGAAATGGAAGACACTGCCTGCCCAGAGAGGTTTAGTCAGCACTGGAAACAGCCTCACCTGATAATCCCAGGGAAATGGAAGAAAAGACGTATCATTTTATAAATAGAACCGCTGGCTGGACTTGCTCAAACCGGATCAAATAGTTCTGCATCTTATCTCCCTAGAGAAATATTCAGGGCTCCCTCACTCGTGGTCCACGTCTAGGATTGCCCAGATGTGGACATGCATTTATAACGTGGAATAAACAAAGCCTCAACTTCTACTGAAACTTGTTCTGACAGAGCTGCCCATCTACCTGCCGTCGCCACACAATCAAACCTTTCCTGTGATGAACATAAAGCCACCAAGACAGTTGATGGTTCCTCATCGTAAGTCTCACATGTTTTTGGGGAGAGGGAAATCACCAGTTTGGGGGAAGCTCTTCAGATCCTACCCTTTGTGTCCTGTTTTTGGAAATAAAAGGTCATTGCATCTAGGTTGCGCAATAAGACGGTAACTTTTAAACAGGTGTGGGGGGACGCCCAGGGACGCTGCCATTTTATAACACATGGGCCAGATTTTCTAATCTACGCCTGATTTTATAACATGCATGCGAAGCCACGCACATGTTATAAAATCTGGGGTCGGCGAGCGCGAGGGGGTGCACACGCCGAGCCCTAGGGGAGCCCCGATGGCTTTCCCCGTTCCGAAATCGGAGCAGCCTCGGAGGGAACTTTCCTTTCTCCTCCCCTGCACCTTTTCCTCCCCCACCTTTATTATTTAAGTTGCAGGCGCCGGCCGAGTGTCGGCGTGCGATCCCCCAGCCTAGCAGGCCTTCAGAGGCCTCTGGCCACGCCCCTTCCCCGCCCCTTTTTTTCAAGCCCCGGAACATACGCGTGTCCCGGGGCTTGTGCGGGTCGCCGAGCCTATGCAAAACAGGCTCGACCTGCGCAGGAGCAGGTTTTCGGGGTTACGCGCATAATATACGCGTGTGACCCTTTGAAAATCTGCCCCATGTGAGTATATGCATGCATGTTATAAAATAGCCTGAACACGCGCATATATGCGCGCAATTTTAAGTGGTTGCAGGCCTATATGAACAAGTGCCACTTCTACCATGTAAGTGGGGGGGGGGGGGGGGATTTTAAAAGACATGCGTGCTGATGCCATTACCGGTTTTACCATTTGATTCCCAGTTTGCCCCCTAGTTAATAGCCTCCCTTCTCCCCTGTTAGCCCCGACCCTTAAACTCCGCTGATGTGTTGTAGGGTTTTTTTGTTTTACAATTTATGCCGTCCATAGCAGAGATAAAGTTACGTGGCAGAGGATGCTGGCACACGCCGGGGCATGTACGTATTTATACGCAAATTTCAAGGTGAAAACCAGGAACGTCTGTGCCCACCACTGACCAATGCCCCGCCCCTTTTTTTGGAACTTTTCATTTGTGCGCGTAGCGTGAGATATGCGTGTACATGGGCGCGGCTTTTAAAATCCGCTCGGCGTACCTCCCGGTTTTGGCGCATGATAGGCTTTTAAAATTCACCTTTAAGGGGGGGGGAGTAAGTTGTAAACAACCCACATAGATTTTAGACTGAATTTTCAGAGCGGACTTATGTGCACCCAAGCGGGTGCAGTTCCGTGCGTGATTTACATGCAAATTATTGAAAATTGAACGTATACATTGAAATCCTTTCCCCACCCCCCACCCTCCATCCCAAATCCACCTTCCTCCTTCGAGCGCATGTGAAAACACTCCCACAATCCAGTTGTGCATGCAGGGTTACACACCCTGGCCCCCGGTCTCATGCACATAAATCTGTGTAGAAATCATCAACCCCTATATGGAATTGTGTTATAACCATCGTGATGGTGTCGGGTCCATCATCTGGCCTGAGCCTGCCGAAGGCAGGGGAGGATAATAGTGCCCTCCTCCAGTTCCGACCTTCTGCAGCAGGTGACACACAGTTTTGTATATTTTCGGGGTGGCTGGTGTGCAATTGTGGCACACCACCAAAAATAGTGTCTTTTGGGTCGCGGGTGAAAATGAAACGCCCATGCTGACTGTTATTGCATCAGGGCGCATCACCTTCTAGCCACTCCTTGCAGCTTGTCAACTTCCCTCTAAAATCCAGCCTAACCAATGTGAGCCTAATGTATTAAAAATCATGTTTTACTCGCCTACAGTTACATGGACAATCTGCCTGCGGCACTTTCTGCATGTAATGCCATGCATTCAGCTTTACATTCAAATAAGTTCATTAAAAATTTTGTAGGAACACACCCCTCCCCCCCCCCCCACCAAAACCAAACTGTTTATAACATCTGAGAACAGGCAAAAGCCGAAACCTGATCATAAACTAATTAATATCACTTAATTGCAATTCATAAATCTTTTTCATTATCCGAGGCTTTATTAAGGACTGCATTAAGTTGCTTGGATTCATGTAGGGAGCCCAATAGAAAGACCACAGGATGTCTGCAACCTGATTTTGCAAGGGAAAATTAGAATAAAAGGGAAACTTCACAGTGGCAATGCTGTAAAGATATTTGCTAGTAGTCCTCAGTACAAGGCTGGGATAGGGACAGAGGTGGGATTGGGGGGGGAGCACAGGGAGGGGGGGGGGGGAGTGAGGGCCGCTGCTGTAGTTTGGAGTTGAAGATGGGGTGGCTGTGGACATGAATACACCCCTTTCATTATAATCGGCTGGAACCAGTGTAGCAGAACTGAGTGCGTCTCTTGCTCCCCTCTTGCTCTCTCCTGTCTTTTTCTCTACACACATTGTTTACTCATCAATTACTGTTATTATTCCTTCTTATTAGAGATGAATAATTTTCCAAGCGTTCCTCCCCCTCTATCCTCCCAGACAATCACTTAGTATCAGCACCTCTATTTATGGGGGCCTGAAAATAGCAATCTCCTCGGAACAGAGCCATAAATCCTGCACGCTTTACAAACTCCTCCGGAGTCAGACTCTGGGTGAGCACGCGAATGAGGAAAAAGTCGCAGTGCCTGTGGGTGTGAACGGCGGGGGCTATTAATACTGCAGGAATCCGCTAGGCCAAACTCTGCCCATGCAGGAGATGTTTTACTAATGTCAGATCTTTCTTCCAAGCTCCCTGGAGTATTGGCAACCCCTTTAAGAGTGCAGGGATCCCCCCCAGGCTGGCTTGTTGGTGCAGGTCCTCCATTCAGTTTCCAGGTTAGGTTTTCTACTCCCCAATTTGGCCAGGGCTTGGGATGCTGTGAAAAAAGCGCTCACAGCCCCAGGGGTGGGAGGCAGTCTCGACCATCAATCAACAGTGACACCTAGTGGCCAGTCATAAAGGTGAATTTTCAAAACTCGCGTGCATAAAAATCAGCACATACACAGGCTGTGCCACTGCTTGGTTGGCACAGCCTGAGTCATGCAAGCATGGACTGGGCCCAAGGAGGCAACAGTGGATGGGGGAGCTGGAGCACAGAGAGAGTGAGATCTGGAGGGCTGGCAGAGGTCAGGGCAGGCAGTGTTCAGGTGAAATCCCAGGTGTTGTGAGCGTGGACCCTTGGACCGAGGTGGGGGTTAGCGTGCCCTGCTGGTCCTCACCATTGGCAGGCAGAACTGGAGAAGGGAGAGGCCCAGCTGGAGCGTTGCCTGTTCCAGCCCACATTCCCCCTTAAGTTTGTGCCCTCTGGTGCCAGGGCCAGCAAGGTCGTAGGTGGGGGCCTCCGCTGATGAACTGAAGATCCGTAGAAGATGCTGGAGCGTAGGAGGAGTCAAAGACAGGCTTGGGTCAAAGGCAGACAGAGTTCAAATGGAGTCCAGGAATCTGGCCGAGGTCAGTACCGGGAAGTCTGTCCAGGGGAAGCTGGGATGGATAGGTAGCTTCTTGCAGCTCATTTCTGGGTTGCCAACTCTAACAGCCTCTGCCCAGGTTGAGAAAAGGCACCATGAGCCTTCACATACAACTTCAAAGGACTTTGCCTCATTTTATCTCCCACTTGTCCCAACCAGTGATAGTCCTTAGCTGAGAGGCATAAGCTGTAATTCCCTTCAGAACCCAGTACAAGTGCACTCTGAGGCCAATATTCAATAGGCCGTTTAGTGGACAAGTTATCCGGAGGAGGAATAACCTAGTGGTTAGAGCAGTGAGCTACAGACCAGGGTTCAAGTCCCGCTGTCACTCCTTGTGACCTTGGGCAAGTCACTTTACCCTCCATTGCCTCAGGTTGTAAGCCCTCTGGGGATAGAGAAATACCTACAGTCCCTGAATGTTGGTTGTTTGTTTGTTTGTTTTTTAATCCGGCTAAATTATAGCCAGATAACTATATAATTTAGGCAGGTAAGTGGCTGAGAATGCCACATCTGCCATTTAGATGGATAATATGCCTTGGCTTGGACTCCTCTCCACTGGCCGAGAACACCACTTCTGCAGTGTTTCCACCCCTGCCCAACTTAAAGGAGCCAGGTTAGAAATTTTAACGCTAGTCTCCCGAGGGCAGTGCATAGTATTTCTGCTAGAACATCAAGGCAATCTGCAACATATTTTAGACGCTTTCCATGTTTGTAAACACCTAGCTAAAGTTTTTTCCAAATAAAACTTTTAAAGGGTCAGATTTGCTTTTCCCTCTGGAAGTAATTGTTTTTTTTAGAAAGCAATCACAAACAAACTGGTGGAAAAAATGAAAGAGAGAGACCTAGCTAGGACAATTATAAAAGGTAGTGGGAAGTAAGGTTGACAGTTTGGGTGGGAGACCTGGAGAAGGGAGCTGATGTAGGTTTAGACAATCAGATTAAATCAAACCCCTTATAATGAAACTAAACACAGCCTGACTTTTATTAATCCTAGTGTTCGCTGACTCATGAAACTACTGTGCTGCATTCACAAAGAATTTTTGCAAGTACTAGAAAGGAGATGCATTACATTCAGCCAGAAAATGAGCGCCTTCCATCAAATTACATGCAGCTACTATGCGTCCCTGCCCCAGAGAGCTTACAGTCTTAGTGGGTGACTAAGGTAAAAGAAGGTAACATGATTTGCCCCAAAATCACAGTGAGTGTTAGTAGCCGAAGCAGGATTGAAACCCAAGTCTCCTGGCTCCGAATCAATCAATCTCACCACTTTGGGCACCTGCTTCTAACGTATCTTAAGCCAGTCAGCAATTGGAGCTTTCAGAAAGATGCAGGTCAGAAACTGCAATTAGTTGTCATTGAACTAGTAAATAAGGTAAAGATCCAAACCAGCTCAGACTGCACCATCTTGTTATCAGAGCCAGGTCAGAGCTATCTCAACCATCCCTATCGTTCGTATTATGTTTCCAGAATGCACAAATATAATAAGTGGCTATTTTAGAATGCAGCAGGTCATATAAAATCCCAAATCTGCTGATGACAAAAGGCACCTTCTATTAAGTTTGCTTCCCTTGCAGTTTGAAAATTTTTTTTTTCAGTATTTGTTCCAAATGAAAAGTAGGAAAGTATGGTGGTGTATAGTCAACTTTAAGTGAATCTAAACTATCAGCTGCTAATTAAATAATTATGTGCAATTATGTGGAAAAAGGGAGCCCAAGTGCAATCCAGAATCCAATTACAGTTCAACAAACCTAACTAAGTGCAAACTGCTGGAAGGTAGAAAAATGAGCCACTCATTGATCTCTTTGTTAAACCCATGATATTGGATCCAATTATGCTTAATTAAAAATGACTCCTCATCAGTGCCATGTATGAATTGCTTTTGTGACCCAGGAGAGGGTGGTCCCTCCAAGTTAAAGGTCATTAATGGAATCCATTTTGAAGAAGACGAGTGCTCTATCGCCATAGAGTGACCAGGGGTCAATTAAACCAGGGGTGGCTAACTCCGGTCCTCGAGAGCCACAAACAGGCCTGGTTTTCAGGATCTCCACATTGAATGTGCGTGAGATACATTTGCATGTACTGTCTCTATTGTATGCACATCTCTCTCACACACATTCATTGTGTATATCCTGAAAAACCTGGCCTGTTTGTTGCTCTTGAGGGCTGAAGTTGGCCACTGCTGCCTTAAACCAAAGACCAGTCCTCCTCCCCCCCCAGGCATAGACAGAAGTCTGTAGTTGGAAGAACCCTACTAATAGCCCAGGACAGAATAATCATGGAGATTAAATTTTGATCCCAGTTAATAAAAGAATAGTAACCTATGGCAGAAAAAGACCATCCAGCCCAAACACTATGCCCAGTTATCCTGTCCACACAAATAAGGGTACGTCCCAGCTGCCAGCCACAGGGGATGATCACCTGCAAGATTTTTCCTTACTTTTTGTCTTTCTGCTTTATATTTCTTGTGTTGCACCGCCGAGTTGCCCCCCTCCTCGAAGCCACAGCCAGACTGACCTTGATGTGGAAGTATGGTCTGTGATTTTGGTATGTTGACTGCCATTAGAACTGAACTTTGTGTTATCCTGGTGTCCTATCTCTCTGCCAGGGTGCCTGTTAACTTTACAGGTGGCCAGCAAGCAGGGCACCTCTAATTTCACACGTGATCAATGTAGCTTATTTTTGCCCTCCTTGGGACCCACATGCCTTACTGCTTGTTAATTCACAGGTTATAAATGTGGCAGTGTCAAAATAAAAAAAAAATACAAAAACAGAGGCACACTTCTGCAATCAAAAGCAACAACACATAGGAGCAATATGAGAGGTAGTGAAAAATAACTCAAAAATATAAAATAAATCAATGACAAAAAATAAATAAAATGTATATATGATATAAATGTACAAAGAAATACAATAAATAAACATCAAATAAAAGGGTGCAAAGAATGCATATAAAGGAGATGCAAATTAAACAAAAATGACTAAAACCTGATCTGGCGGGCATAATTGCTGCCTCAGGGTTAGATTATGTATTCAGTCCATAAACCAAAGCAAACCAACAGTAAAACAGCGCGATAAACAGGCAACAAATCACGTCCACGAAGAGCTAGCCAATTTCCCATGCTTGGAGGACAAGCCATTCGATAAGCAGATCTAGTTGCAGTTGCTCAGATAAAGGATCAAATTGTGGTAGTGCAGTCATTCTCAATGACTCCTGAACAACCCTCCATAATGAGGCATCACTTCTACCCATGCAAGCGACGATTCTTCTACAGGAGGCTTTTCAACAGAACCGTCTGCTGCCTCTTCCGACCCTTCATCAACAGCCACTTCTGTCCAGGCCTTGATAAAGGGAACACCATTAGCTGAAAACCACACAACAGTCTCAGTCCAATCTAGGGCCTATTTTAATCCCTCTGAACAATGCATTCCTGACTCTCCCAGTAGGGGGGAAGAATCCAGGATTTTTAGAGAAGTGACATCAGATCATCAAGGACCCCTGGGTTTCCAAATTGTGCAGTCTGGGTACCCATTGTATTTCTCCAAGCCATCTTTCCTTCCACATTGTTCAGCACTCTATCTGGATCTGTCTCATCTAGTGTAGCTTTGTCTGGAAGTCCAATTGCTTCTCCAACAATGAGTGATAGAGCCAATCACAGCAACTCAAAATACGTGGGGTTTCTATTCTCAATATTTCCTTATCATTAAGAAAATTGGGGGGACTGCAGCCCATTCTGGACTTGAGATGTTTAAACAAATTTATACTCTGGGAGAAATTCAAAATTAACTCCCTCAGCATGATCCTTCCTTATATACAGAAGGATGAATGGATATGTGCCTTGGATCCAAAGGATGCATACCCATCCTTCGCATTGGTGTGACTCATCACATGCCTATCCTTCACATTGGCATGAACTCTGCTTTCAGGTGGATTTTTCCCACTATCAGTACAAAGTATCCCATTTGGCCTCTCGTCAGCCCTGAAGGTCTTTATGAAATGCCTCGTGGTAGTGGCAGGTCACCTCCATCACCAGAGAATTCAAGTCTTCCTGTGTCTGGACAATTGTCTCATCACAGTTAAATCATGAGACAAAGTGCTCTCAATAAATCCATTGTATTGCCTACCTTCTTTCCTAGGCCCTATGCACATGAAGGCGAAAAAGTCCTACATCCCCTAACTGCAAAAGGGCCTTAGCATATTACAAGAAATGAACTCAGTTGGATTTTTAAAACTCCCAATTCTTTATTTCATATGATCCCAACAAGCTAGGCATGGTGGTTGCCAAGCATACCTTCTCTAACTGTCTGGCCAAGTGCATTCACCACTGCTACTCCTTAGCAGGACTGCAAGTCACAGACTTTGTGAAAGCTCACCAAGTGAGAGCCGTAGCTGCTTCCGTTGCTCATCTTCTAGAAGTACCTCTGAAAAGCTGCAACTTGGTATTCCGTTCGTGCCTTTATGCCTCACTGCTGTCTTGATAACCTCTCAAAGACCGACAGTAAATGTGGACAAGCAGTTTTACAAAATCTGTTCTCACCGTAGTGCACTCTCCATGGTGTGGGCCAGGTTGCTTATTAAGTAAATGCTCCCCTGCAATCCTCAGCTTGCGACTCCCCACATTTAATGGCTAATTCAGCCTGCTTATCGATGAAAAAAGCAAGTTTCTGTTGCGCGTCCTGGCCGCGTTGGTTCCTCAACTGGGCCTGCTCACCTCGCGCTCCCGTCCACCGTCTCCGGCTCCCCGGCTCTAGCGGCCGCGGCCAGTTCCCATCACCTGCGGCGCTCCCAGGCATCCCAAGGCCCATCGGGGCCTTCCGGCTCTCAGCACTCCTCACGCTGGGGTGCGGCGTCCTCCATGGTGTCGGCGCCATCCCCAGGCGCGCGCGCAGACCGCGGTTCCCTTTAAAGGGCCAAGCGTGGGAACTCGGTCTGCGGCGCCAGGAGATGACATCACATAACCCTGGTTTATAAGGCGAGGCTTTTCCCCCAGAGCCTCGCCTTGGCAATTGGGTCGACACCTCGGTGGATCTAGTTTGCCTGTTCCATGCTCCTGTGCCTGATCCTGTGTTCCAGTGTCTCCTTGTTCCAGGGTCTCCTGTGTCTCAGCGTTGCCGTGGTCTTCCAGCGTCTGTCTTGTTCCTGCTCCACGTTCCCTGGTAGTACCCTTTGGACTGATTCTTGGTACTGACCTCTGCTTGCCTGACTACAACTGACCGCTGCCTGGCCCTGACCTTTGCCTGCCTAACCACGCTGATCGCCACCTGGAACTGACCCTTGCTTGCCTTGACTACGCTCGGACTGACCTTGGATTTGACCCTCACTTTGGCTGACCACTTCTGGACAGATACCCTGGCTTTGATCCTTGCGCTTCACTCGGACACTCTCTTCTTGCCTTCTGTGACTACCAGACCGACCTGCTTGGACTCTGCCCGCGGCCGTCATCTGACCAGATCCACAGGCGCTGCCTGTTCCGCCCGGAGAGCCTTCCTGAACTGTTATCTCCCTGAGGTCTTCAGAGTCTCCAGTTCAGGTCTGGTCCATTCTCTCTGCATCAGCCGCGCACCCTTACTCGTGGTGGGCACACCTCTCCGGGAGACCCTCTGAAGCCCACCTAAGTCCAGGCGGTCCGGGTACCCAAGGGCTCAACCTGCAGAAACCCCTGACTGTTATTGGCGAAGCTCCAGCTAGCCTCTGTCTCCTTGTGTGCTCCGCCTCCTGGTGGCAGGCGCTCTCTTGGTCCGACCAGAGGGCCATACCAATCCTGCACCAGGCCAAGGGTCCACCTCCAGTGCAACAGTTTGCTTAACAAAAATGGTGTTTTCCATAGATAGCAGGATGAATTAACCAGGGAATACCCACCCGCCTTCCTGGAGAGTCAACTACATAGCTTGATTAGCTCTGGTATAGACTGAAGACATTCACGAGTTAATGCCCGCACAGGAACTCTCACACATGCTTAGTAGAGCTCAAAGCTATACTAGCTTGAAGAGACAAGTCCATTCAGTGCTGCCAGATAATGTCACCCACATGTAATGGCTAATTCATCCTGCTATCTACAGAAAACACCATTTATGGTAAGCAAACTCCTATTACCTCCCTCCCTGCATAGGACTGAAAACATAAGAAATATGAATTCTTCTCTCACTTCAGGAACATGGCCTCCTGAATAGGACTTGCAGTGGGTCTCTAACTTCCCTTTTCCAAAAGTTGGAAAAGTGGTATAACCCAGAACCCCACTATTAGCCACAACCCTAGTGGGAAGAGTCAGGAAACCCCCTGTGGGTTAGACTTCTAATATTTTGGAGGGAACAGTAAGACCAAGAGGGGATTCTGCTTCGGTAGCAGATTGGATGGAGCATTCTGGCTCTGGGTAAGCCCTGCCGTGCTTGAAATGTTGAAAGCTGCAGTCATTTCTCGCTAGAGATCTGCTGCTGAGTGAGAGCTGCGAAGTAGTTCCTGAGTATTGTTGGAACTAATTAGCTGGCAAAAGAAGACTATCTCAGTGCTGTCTGTAAAACTAATGAACCTGTGAAATCCATCTGATGAGGGTCATGTCTGAGGGCTCTAGAGTTTGGAAGAGAAATTAATATGCACAGCTATTCTTCTGTCATTACTGCCTCATGGGATCTGCAAGTATAAGCCATATTTGTGTTGGGATTAAGGCCTCTGTTTTAACCATAATGCTCTGGAAAAATCCTAGACGCTTCATAGGGAGGTATAATTCTGATTGAGTACAAACATGTACAGCATGAATTGGACACAAATGGAGAATCCATGAGCAGTGGTCTAATAGGGGAGAGTGCAGGGGTGTGGTCCACCCCGGGTGACAGCCAGGAGGGGGGTGTCAGCCCGGAAGGTCGGCGGCCGCGAGCGGAGCCCATCCCGCTCGTGGTAGAAGAAGAGGGAGGCCTCCGGGCTGTGAGCGGTGGAAGCACTGGGTGGCCGCTTAGAGTGCCCCGGGCTTGGAGCCGGCAACAGTATAGCCTTTTCCTCTTTCCATCCCACCGTGGCTCGGAAGAGAAAGTGCTGGGTCTGCGCGGGCAGGAAGAAGGAAAGGTCATGCAGTCGCGGCCCGAAGCAGGAGGAAGAGCAACAGCGCTGTCCCCCACCCTGCCCACTGCAGATGCAGGAAGTAGAGCCGCACCAGCCACCGTGCCAACTCAAGAAAAATGAAGAGTCCCTATCTGTCGCAGGGGCTTCTGATGGGGAGTGGGGTAGGAAGTGAGAGAGTGTTTGTGTCTGAGTGTGTGAGAACCTGTATGTGTGTGTGTGTGAGAGAGCATGTCTGTGTGTGTGTCTAGGAGAGACTGTGTCTGTATGTTAGAGCATGTCTGTGTGTGTATGTGAGAGAGAGAGGGAAATAGAGGGAGCCTGTGTGCAGGGGGGTGTGAAAGTGTGTGCAAAAGAGAGCGAGGGAGCCTTTGTGAGGGAGAGGGAAACCAGGGATCACTGTTGGGGGGCGGGGGAGGGTTGGAGGGACTGAGAAGTGAATCTGGGGGGAGTCCCAAAGGACTTATTCACCCCGGGTACCAAATACCTTAGGTGCGCCACTGTGCATGAGTCAGATATGTACGTGATGTGAAGCTCATGTTAATACCTGTGGATTGAGACCAGTGCTTGAGACTGGAAGTGGCTGTACTTTGACAAATACCTACCTACCTCTTAAAATAAAGCAAGCCGCAGGAAGCAGCCAGTATCTGTGGACTTGGATCATTTGCAACTGTTAAACACAGGCCTGGATTTAGGCAGAGGCAATACATGCAACTGCCTAGGATGCTAAATTTTGAAGGCACCAAATATCCAGGACAAGAAGGATCCTGCTTCTGCTTGCTTTAGGGCCATGTGCCGGCACAGCCTCAAAGAGGTGATGCCATGGCGTTTTGCCTAGGGGTGCTAAAATCTTAAATCCGGCTGTGTGTTTACATTGTAAATTTCAGAGGAAAAAGCACCAACCCAAATAGCAGGTGCAGGGGTATGGACTTTTTTTTCTACTCAGTTTTCAAATGGAACTTAATCCTTCTCCCTACCTTTCCAATTCTGCAGTATTTTTTGGAGATGGGGCAACCAGAAGTACACAAAATATTCAAAGTGTGGTCACACCAAATATGTAATCATACTTACCACTGTTCTACTTAGGGCTTATTCAAATACCTCAGAGGAATAAATCAGACACAAGATGCAAACCTTTTCCAGAAGAAAGGATGCCGTAGCGTAGAGCAAGAAGTCACAGTATGAAGCTCAAGGAGGTAGGCTCGGGAGCAAGATGAGAAAATATTTTTTTTTATGGAAAAGATGGTAGATGCATGGAATAGCCTCCCAATGGAAATCGTAGGTTGACAAACGGTAACAAAATTAAAGTAAACTTGGGATAAGCACAGAGGATCTTTACTTGCAAAGAAGTGAGGGAAAACCCAGTGATCCACTGGGCTCTATGTTACCACATCAGGACATAAATTGGAAAAACTAGATGGATCTTATGGTTCTTATCTGCCTTGATATTGTCTGTTTCTATCTTTCTAATGCTAGCTGTGCATTAACCATGAAAAACCATGCATGACCCTCTAGGGTCATCATTGTGGCTCATCCACATACAGTAAGAGATGTTTTATTAAAATGCATTGAACATAGAAACATAGAAATGACGGCAGAAGAAGACCAAACGGCTCATCCAGTCTGCCCAGCAAGCTTTCACACTTTTTTTCTCATACTTATCTGTTACTCTTGGCCCTTACTAGTAACTTTTTGGTTCTAGTTACCTTTCACCCCCGCCATTGATGTAGAGAGCAGTGCTGGAGCTGCATCTAAGTGAAGTATCTAGCTAATTGGTTGGGGGTAGTAACTGTTGCAATAAGCAAGCTACTCCCACGCTTATTTGTTTACCCAGCCTGTGCCATTCAGTCCTTGTTGGTTGATGTCTGAATATAAATCCTCTTTTCTTTATCCCCCCTGCTGTTGAAGCAGTGATTGCGCTGGATATGTATTCCAAGTGAAGTATCAGGCTTAATTGATTTGGGGTAGTAACCGCCGTAACAAGCAAGCTACACCCATAATTATTTGTTTACCCAGACTATGTAATTCAGTCCTTGTTGGTGGTTTCCTGAATATAAATCCTCTTTTCCTCTTTGCCCCCTGCCATTGAAGTAGAGAGATATGCTGGAAATGCATTGAAAGTGAAGTATCTAGCTTAATTGGTTTGGGGTAGTAACCGCCGCAACAAGCAAGCTACTTCTCAGTTTTTTGTGAATGCAAATCCTTTTTACCACACTTCCTCTTGCCGTTGAAGCATAGAGCAATGCTGGAGTCGCATTGACAGTGAGTATGTTTATTGAAAAAGGGTATTAATCTCCAGGTAGTAGCGGTCATTCCCGCAAGCTACCCGCATGCCTCTTCTCTTCATTCACATCCTCTAGACTTTATGGATCCACAATTAACAAAATTGAGTTAATAGTTAAATGGTAAAAGAATATAGCATTAGAATGTGGCTTCTTCGTAATGAGGCTGATTGCATGATAATTATTGAAGTCCAGTGACCTGGAGAGTTTTCTTCAACTAAACCACTGGTGTTAATTTTTACCAGCCCACTAATCATTATTCCACAAAAAAAAGCTCAGTGATTCTGCCTTTCCTTTTCTGATTCTGCAGCCTAACCCCCCCCCCCCTTTTTTTTTTTTTTGACTGGGTACTGGATTTACAAGGTTTCCAAAGTTTCTTCTGTTTATGACAAAACACCACCCCCATTTACCCTGGGAAATCCCAGCCTGCTTCTCTGCCATTGATAATTCCGTGTCTAACACCACTCAGTAAAAATCAATTCACACTTGCACGAAAGTGCTGGGGCAAATTACCTTGCAAAACATTTGATGACGGCTGCCTTTTATTCTCTTGGCAACATATCCTTGGTGTCATGCCCTAACATGCACATTGCACGAGAGCAAGCCCTTTGCTCTTAAAAGCCTTTCACATCAGTTGTGCAACATATAACAAGGTGGTGAGCAAACACCAGTGGATACCAGTGTGTCTACTTATGGACGTGTGGTTTTCTTGTACCCGGGCTTTGCGTAATCTGGTGAAGCTCTCAATGCCTTAACGAATGCAGATAAAGCACGCCTACAAGTTGTTAGATCTGTACAACTCTCCTTCTCTGAATACCTTTGCCTCATTTCTGGACATATTTCAGAATCGTGTGGCTTTCTTTCCTTGCTCCATTTATGAAGTACTGAAATTCTTTCTTATGCGAAGTTCCCTTAAAAGGTCCAGAGTTAGGGAGGTGCGCTCTGACGGGCTGAATCCAACTACCTCCCCCTAACACTGAGGCATTGAGACTTAATTCAGAATAGCCAAATCCTTGCATGATCTTCTCCTATTCGTTACTAAAGCAACTGAAGTTGTGAAATGCTTATTGGAGTAACGTTTGCAGAAAGTGCATTGGATATGTCTGTGTGAAAGCAAAAAATAATTGCTAGTTTTCTTGATTAGATAGTTTTACACTTTATCAGACGTGTGGTTTTAATTGTAAAAATAAAAGAATTGATAAAGAGCATTCTGTCAGAATTTTGAACTTATGTCAATGATTATATGAAAGATAATGAAGGTTTTCATACCAGTAGTTCCTAGTATGATGGTCATTAAATATATTGTAAAAAAACAGATTGATTTATCACAGGGGGGGGGCATTGTTTAATTGCTATATTATTTATTCTCCTGTGAGGACAGTTTGTTGTGGAGTTTTTCAGACTAACGTCATGGGAAGATTTGGATATTTAAGACTGTGTTTGAGGTGTAGTTCCTGGGACCCTATTCCAGCCCGGGTTTTTATAACATAAGATTTGAGACCATGCCTCATTTTTTTAAAACTCCCATCCCAATATAGGTTGCCCTTTTTCCAGGTTTTCAAGAAAGCTGTGGTCAGATAGCAGCTGGTAGGATTCCATCCTGGAACTCCAGGTTCTAAGCAATAAGGCCGCATGACCTATCCCCATAATTCTATACAAGGAGGTTATGAATTTTAATGGATTTCTGCAGGATATGCATACATTTACCTTTATGTGTCACTGACGTTGACAGAAAAGAAATACAAAGGGGACTTTAATTAGTTATCCAATCAGCAGCTTGGCTGTAGAGCGAGTTTGTAAAGAACCTGCATTGTTTAAAAGCATTAGTGCTTGCCAAGATGTTTATAATATTTGACAGGTGGAGGCAGTTGCAGGTCAGGGCCCCAGGCTGTTTGTATTAGTGACACTAAGATGTGTATCTAAAGCAAAACCTGCTATCAAGCAAAAGGCTGCAATGGGCAGAGTGATTTTCATCACCACATTGCATGCATGGCAGATCTTATCAATCTTTCAAATACAAAATGTAACACATTTAATTTCAAGCAGCAATACAATTCAGTGGAACCATTTTTATTATGTTCATAATTTTGGGATCAGCGGGGACAGTGTTTCAGATGTTACAGTGGACGATCATCTGGGATCCATTGATCACCAGACGGCATGGTTCAGTATTAGAGTACAAGAGATGAAAGTTAATTCTAAGGCGAGGGTCCTAGACTTTAAAAATAAATAAATAAATAAATAAATATGAAAAAATAAACCAAAATGAAATTCTTTGGCCTGCTTATCCCTACTTAACAAATACTTCTCTTCTGCGTTCACTGAAGAAAGGTCAGGAGTAGGACCGCAGAAAATGAACACAAATAGGATAGAAAGTGAGGCAAACTTCAAATGATTTTCAGAAGACTGTGTTTGTGAAGAGCTGGATAAACTAAAAGGAGATAAAGCAATGAGGACAAGATACATCTAAGGGTTTCAGGGGAACCTAGAGACGTTCTGGTTGATCTTTTCAAAGCTTTTTTAGAGTCAGAAGTGGCTCCGAAGGACTGGAGACAGCCAGATGTAGTTCCTTTTCTCAAAAATAGGAGGAGGAGGCTAAGAACTTCTGACCTCTGTGATGAGTAAATTAATAGAATCCCTGCTAAAAGAAGATTGTGTTGGTTTCTGGAATTCAATGGATTACAAGATCCAAGGCAGCATGATTTTACCATAGGTAGGTTTTGTTAGACAAATCTGATCAGTTTATTTGCCTGGATGACCCCAGGGTGTTGGATCTGTGGAGAGCGCTGGACATAGTGCACTGGGATTTCAGTAAGGCCTTTGGCCCAGTTCCATGTAATCAACTCATAATAAACTGAGCTCCTTTGGTATGCTCCCTAAAGTGACTACTGACTACAGGTGAGCACCTAACATTAGGAGTCTGTTTTCATTAGGGACCTAATTTAATTCCTAAAAACTGGGTGGCTATAGGGGTGGAGAAAGTCAGGGAAAAGTACTAGACTCTTAGCACTGGTTTTTAGCACTAAGGATCTAATTTAGGTCCCTAAATCTAAGTAAATGAATTGCATCCTAAATTTAAATCCTTAGAAGGAAAATGTAAGACCCTCTAGCATGCGCACATGGACGTGCCGATTTTATAGCATAAACGCGTATGTGTGCATATAGGCAAGCATGTTATAAAATCGGCTATCTGCACGCACGATTTTATATTGACGCACGTGAATGCCGTTTGAAGGGCGTAAGTGAGGGGAATTTTACTAGGTATTAGCGGCAATGCCATAGGCCTTTTTCCCAGTTTGCTCCCAGTTCGCCCCAGTAAAGGAGAGGACTTCCTAAACCCTCTAGCTAACTTGCTTCCCTTTTACCCTATGAGTTCCGAGCCTTTAAACCCTGCTGACTAGCCTCATTTTTTTTTTTTTACATGACCCTGGCGCGCTCTTGTGCGCATAACTACTTACTTGCTGACTTCATGGTGCCGTCCTGGCCCGCCCATGTCCCACCCACACACGCCCTGCCCAGACTGCGCTTACTGGGGGATATGTGCACACCTGTGCGGGTTTTAACATCCGTGCGGCGTGCACCAGGCCGACTCATGCGTGTATCTTCCAGCTTTGGCGTGCGTAGGGCTTTTAAAATTGAAGAATTTTCAGCTGACATCTTGTGTTCTTAAATTTGGCTGAAAGTCCTCCTAAATTTAGAACCCTAAAATTTAGGAACGGAGCATTTTTTGAAAATTAGCTCCCTAGTGAATCTAGGCTCCTAAATACATGTGCTCAGCCCTTGTCAGCTTTTCCATGGAACCTCACTGAAGGATTAAAATCACAGTCCAAACGAAAGCATCTGGTCATGCCTAAAAAGCACTTCCCTTCTGCAACCCGAGCAAGTCTACTACAAAGGGTCCTCTGGCCTCCATACTGTAGGCCACTGCCAACTAAGTTTTGTTGAATATGGTTAATTAATCTAATTAATCTTTTTTCACTATCCAGAAGCTTTCTCACAATCTGGATACTTTTATGCCTAATTTTCAGCTGTCAGCCATTTGAAAAGCATATGCTTAATGGCAAATTAAGTAGGCACATCGTAGATTTATTATCAGAAGCATTGGGGCTTACCTTTCAAAAGTCGGCATGTACCTGGTTGCTGGTCTAGCAGAATGGCATCTGGCAAGGGTGTCCTAGGAAAGCCCATCTTTCCCTCACTGTTGAGATGAGCACGGGTGAGAGGTTTCTGTTTGCTGCTACCTTCACGAAACTAAATGCCTAACCAGAAATATAAAATCTGGAAGGGCCTTACTCAATAGCATAAACCACCAGGTCAGGGAAGAAGATAGTTTTTAAAAAAAAATGGTGCAAGCTTCTTAAGTGGGGAAAAACAAAAGCAGGCTATAAGGGAGGAAATTTTAAAATTAAATGTGGGGTTTACGGTCCTGTGGAAATATCGTCTCCGGGGGAATGCAAGCACATTGTCAAAGGGAAATTCAATGTGGGGGTTTCCTTTGAAAATTGGATCAGCAGTGCACAGGAGGTACTCAGTGAAGCAGGTGCAAATGTACACGCAGAAGGTATGCATGGGGCTTTCAAAATGCTTTCCCTTCCCTGGACTCAACCCTGCCTCTTTATTTTTTATCACAGGTAAAATACCAGAGCTATGAATGACATAAGTACTTTTACCTGTAGTGAAGCAGAAAGGCAGCACATTTTAGCTGGACTTTTTGCATGAGTAAATAGAATCCGAATCCCGAATGCAACGTATGGCGTCCCTCTACACATTCCTAGTGCCTACCCTGGTGCCTGCTGGAACCCCCAGGGTGGTCTTGATTCTTGAGGCAGTGGCTTGTTCAGTACCCCCTGCCTCTTAATGCCTCCCTGTGTCTTTAATTTATTTGTAATTTATTTTATTTTTAGTTTCGTTTCTCTCTTTTTTATTTTATTTTAACTTTTGTGCCACTCCTGCAGCGCCGCTGCGACCTGGCCCCCTTTAAGAGGTATAATGGATGATAAGAGCGCTTTGTATTAACGCTTTTCCTGTTTTTTTTACAAAATTAATAAATTCATGGAGATATATTGAACAGTATTGTACCCTTCTGCAAAGTGTTAGGGCAAACCTCAAAAGAGCTGGCACATCAGGAGCTGGTGGTAGTGGGTGAAAAGTCTGAACCTCCAAAAAAAAAAAAAGGAAATTATGTTGAATATTTTTTATAAATAAATCAGATATTTATTTTAATTATTTAAGCAAGCTATTAACCACATCCGCAGCCGAAAAACCAGCTGTCCAAAGCGGTGAACAAATCCAAAATTAATGGCATACTAAATAAAACAAGCAAACAAACATAAATAGACATAGAATGAGGAAAGCAAGCTGGCCCCCGTTACCCATTTAAACTGTTGTGTATTGCTAATATATAATTTAGCATTCTCTATGTGCGCCTGTATCCTCTGCAAATCAGATTCAGAATCACTATCATATGACTCCGTGCTCTTCCCTTCAAGTGCAAATGATCCGCATCATTGTGACATATTGTGCAGAATGCAGCATGCAGGGATAATCTTACAGGACTTTCGTGGGTTCTACAGTAATGCACCACCTGATCTAGCACGGCAGCTAAAACAGAATTTTTAAAGTGCCAGGAGTCTTTTCAAGGACTGATCTGGTGAGTTTCTGAGTTTCATTAGAATTAAGGCTTCTATTAAGTGTTTATAGGTTGTAAATTTAGGTGTTTAATTCCCAGATAATTAGTTCTTTGAGAGTACAAAAAAAAACCCCAGTGCTTATCAGTGTTCTCATGGCACAAATACCATTGCTGGGTACCTTTTCTGGTTGAATTGAATGCGTACGTTTGTGCAGCTGATGAGTTAGCAGCACAGAAAAGGCACAAAAAGAGAGTGGAGGCCCATGACAGGCAAGGGGAGGGGTGAAAGAGTACTAAGAGAAGTGGTGTTTATCCAGTTAACGCCTGTTTTATTTTTTTTGCGCATTTGGGTATTTATCACTTATTGGTGAAATCAGAAACCGTAATTGTAATGTTCTTTCACGGGAGGTCAAGGATAAGTCTTGGCAGTCATTAGCCAGGTCTTGAGGGATAGGCCCAGTCTCTATGAGAGAGAAAACGGACTAGATAAGTGCTAGAAAGGAGAGTACATACACAAGATGGTAGGAAAACAGACTTTAGATATCAGAGAACAAGTCAGAAAAATATGACTGTTAGAGATATCATCACGGTTCAGCAGGCTGGAGTCAAGGAGCACCCCCGCAGAAGTGGAACAGGGCTCCAGGACAGGACTGGGGATCTTCTGCCTAACCAGCCCTTCCCCCCGCAAATTGAACCCTTGCATTCTGGGGGCTGGAAGGTCTTGCCTTCTGCAGAACATCGTGGCTGGAGCAGGCATGGACTGGAAGCTGGAATCAAGCACAGGCTGGGAGCTGGGCCCAAGCACTGATGGTAAGACTGGTACAGAGGACAGGTAGAAGTTGGACACAGGCAGGGTTGAACCAAGGACAAGAACAAGACCTGGGAAACAGACAAGGGACTGAAATAGACTGGGCTGGACAAGGACCAGACAAGGATAGGACTAGGACACGCAACAATAAACAAGAAAGTCCAACAGGTCACGAGACTGGGCAAGATAATCCTAGTAGGCCCAATGACCACAAGGCAGGGGAGGTAGGCCCAGAAGGCCACTGAGCAATGCAGGAGAGCCAAGAAGACAGCTGAGCAAGGCAAGGAGGCCTGGAAGGCCACAGAGCAAGCAGGAGGCCAAGGTAGGCCACAAGGCAAGTCAGAAGGCCTGGACAGGCCACAAGGCAAAGTAGAATAGCAACACAAGGCTGGCCAGGTCAAGGAGCTGAGGTGACTTCATGAAGAGGCACCGAGGGACCAGATAAGCTGGGTTTATTAGGCCTAGGGCTGATGCATCAGATGGGCAGCGAGGAGGTAACTTGCACAGCAGAGAGCTGTGCTCACTGAGGAGTCCTGGTGGAAGGGAGGCTGTGCAGCAGGCGGAACCTTAACAGATATGCCTTGTATCTAATACAATATCTGGTCATCATAACAGAATTATACCTTCTCACCCACCCCATTTCCTGCTTTTCCTATATAGATCTTTTTGTAGGGCAATAATTTGATTTCTTAACAGCTTTACCCAATTAAAGTGGCCTTGTCCTCAAACCCATGTGTTAACTTACCTTTGAGACTTTAAACCTTATCCCTTGTTTTCCCTATATTCTTATGTCTTGCCTGTCTGTATTGACTAGATTGCAAAGTCTATGGAAAAGGAACAGTCTCTTATGTACAGAAACATAGAAAATGACATCAGTAAAGGACCAAACGGTCCATTCAGTCTGCCTAGCAAGCTTATGGTAACATCTGCCGCACCATTCAGGTCACCCCCATACTTAGTATCCCAAACCGTTTAAGTCAGGGCCCTTGTTGGTCCCTGTCTGAGTCCAATTCCCCGTTACCTCTTGCCGTTAAAGCACAGAGCAATGTTGGAGTTGCATCAAAAGTCTCAGGCTTATCGGTTAAGGGTAGTAACAGCTGCATTAGCAAGTTACCCCCATGCTTATTTGTTTTCCCAGACCGTAAAATTCAATGTCCTTGTTGATTGCTGTCTGAATCTAATTCCCCTTCACCAATTTTCCCCTTGCCATTAAAGCAGAGAGCAATAATGCAGTTGCATCAACAGTATGAAGCTTATTGGTTAAGGGTAGTAAGCACCACACCAGCAAGTTACCCCCATGCACTCTTTCCTTCATTCCCATCCTCTAGCCTTTAGGGATCCCAGTGTTTATCCCATGCCCCTTTGAAATCTTTCACTGTTTTTGTCTTCACCACCTCCTCCAGAAGGGCGCTCCAGGCATCCACCACCCTCTCAGTGAAGAAATATTTCCCGATGTTGGTTCTTATTCATCCTCCCTGGAGTTTCATTGCGTGACCTCTAGTTCTATTGATTTCTTTCCAATGGAAAAGGTTTGTTGATTGTGTATCATTAAAACCTTTCAGGTATTTGAAGGTCTGCTTCATATCCCCCCCTGCACCTCCTTTCCTCCAGGGTATACATAATTAGGTCCTTTAATCTCTCCTCATAAGTCATTTGATGGAGACCATTTTTGTCACCCTTCTCTGGACCGCCTCCATCCTGTCTCTGTCCCTTTTGAGATACAGTCTCCAGAACTGAACACAATACTCCAGGAGAGGCCTCACCAAGGACCTGTACACAGAGATTATCACCTCCTTTTTCTTACAGTTTATTCCTCTCTCCATGCAGCCCAGCATTCTTCTGACTTTAGCTATCGCCTTGTCACATTGCTTCGCCGTCTTCAGATCGCTAGAGGCTCTCACCCCAAGGTCCCTTTCTTGATCCGTGCTCAACAGCCCTTAACCCCCCATCACATACAGCTGTTTTGAATTACCACTCCCCAGATGCATGATTCTGCACTTCTTGGCATTGAACCCCAGCTGCTATACCTTCGACCACTGTTCAAGCTTCCTTAAATCAAGTTAATTCTTCCGGCGTGTCCATGCTGTTGAAGATCTTAGTGTCATTCACAAATAGAGAAACTTTACCTTCTGTCCCTTCTGCAATGTCACTCACAAAGATATTGAACAGGACAGGTCCCAACACTGATCCTTGTGGCATTCTGCTTAACACCGTTCTCTCTTCAGAGTAGGTTCCATTTACTGTCACATGCTGACTTCTATCCGTCAACCAGTTTGTAATCCACGCCACCACCTTGGCACTCACTTCCAAGCTTCTCAATTTATTCACAAGCCTCCTATGCATGATTGTATCAAAAGCTTTGCTGAAACCCAAGTAGATCACATCAACCGCTGTTCTTCGATCCAATTCTTTAGTCACCCAATCAAAAAAATCAATCAGATTTGTCTGACAGGATCTTCCCCTGGTGAATCCATGCTGCATTGTGTCCAGCAATCTCCTGACTATAGATAGTTCACTATCCTTTCCTTCAACAGAGTCTCCATTAATTTTCCAATGACCAAGTTGAGGCTAACCGGCCTATAATTTCCAGCCTTCTCTCTGCTCCCACTCTTGTGAAGCAGGACCACTACTGCTCTTCTCCAATCACTCAGCACCAGTCCCCTTTCCAGGAATCTATTGAACAGGCATGCAGTGGACCCACTAGCACATCTCTGAGCTCCTTCACTATCCTGGGATGAACCTCATCAGGCCCCATGGCTTTGTCCACTTTCAGTTTTCCTAGCTCTTTCCATACATTCTCTTCTGTAAATGGAGTTCCGTCTACTCCACCCCCATCCACAGTCTTGTTAACTAGTAATAGTCCTTCTCTAGGGTCTTCATTAGTGAACACTGAACTGAAATATTTGTTTAATATTTCCACCATTTCTTCATCTCGCTCCACACATTGATTCTTGTCACCTTTCAATTTCACTATACCACTTCGGACCTTTCTCCCTTCTCTGATGTATCTGAAAAATGTTTTGTCACCTCGCTTTACCTCTTTGGCAATCCTTTCTTCCACCTGACGTTTTGCTTTCTTCTCCCTCATTTTCACAAGATATTCTTCCCTGTGTTCATCTTTTTGGGATCCTTTATATTTCTTGAACACTGTCTTTTTGCTTTTATTTTTTTAGCCACCTCCTTTGAGAACCAGATCAGTTTCTTATTTCTCTTACTTTTGTTTACTTTTCTAACATATAGATTTGTTACCTTTGTAATTGCTCCTTTTAGTTTCCACCTCTCCCATTTTCTCCCAGTCTTCTAGTTCTACCTCCAGGTACATCAGCATTTCTGCAAAGTCCGTATTTTAAAATTCAGAACTCAGGTCTTCATGTGACTTCTCTGTATCCTATTTGTGATGTCAGAACTTACCGTTTGATGATCACTGGTGCTGAGGTGGGCACCCATCTGGTCATTAGAGACATTATCTCTGTTAGTGAGCACTAGGTCGAGTATAACTCCCTCCATCTTAGGTTCCATTACCACTTGTTTGAACAGAGCCCCTTGAAGGGCATCCACTAATTCTCTACTTCTGGTAGATTCTACAGAAGGGATAATACAGTCTATGTCCAGCAGATTAAAGTCTCCAACAATCAACAATTCTCCCTTCTTTCCCAGTTTTTGAATGTTTTTGATGAGATCTCTGTCTAGCTCTTCCATTTCAGCCAGATGCTTGTAAACCACACCAGTAAAAATGGATGCACCATCATCTTTTTTTTAGGATGGCCCATAATGCTGTACAGTGCTGCATAAATCTTGTAGTGCTATAAAGGTATACCTGTAAGGGACCCTTCACAAAATATATACTTTTGTTTCTATTATATTGTATTTTGCCTTTCTAAGCTTAAAGGCTGAATCTATTTGATTGAGGTAGACAATTAACTTCTGTCCTTACAAATGTATCCTGTATGATAGGAATATACATAGAGGCATTTTCTAGCTCAGAAGTTAGAAGCAGAAAACTGAAGGGGAGGGGTGGAATAGGTCAGTAAGATGGATCTGAGTTTAACTGCTCCTGATCTTATACAAAAATATATATTATAGCAGATTGGAACTTGCCCACATGCAACAAACCAGGACCTGAGACTTGTATTAGAATTCAGATCAATGGGAAGGTGTCGAAACAAATAACTGCAGATATAAAACTATGGACTTTAGTTAAACAGACCATAATTGCCAGTTGGTGTCTGGTGTTGTCAGCCTTGCCATTTAACCAGATAATGACTTGCTGACATTGCAGAGTGATTGTCATAAGCCTCAGTCATTATCAGTTATATCTGAAAGGCCAATTAATCAGATGTCTATGAACTGGGTAACCAATAAAAGAAACCTAGCATGAGACATCAGCTATTTATGAGTTAGATACTGTTGATGACAATCTAAACTCTGCCTATGATGACTGCATGCATAGCCATCAGCAAAGAAGACTAAACCAAGAAGATTGCAACAGACAATAAGAGGACAACACATCACAAGGAGACCTGGCAGCACAGTGGCATGCCCTGTTAAAGACTTTGATTTGCTCAGACTTCAGAAGCAACTAAACTTCAGGTGATATAAATCTTAGTAAGCTTTGTTAATAAATTTTGGGTGAATTCCTATTTTAAGTGTTTAAGTGATAGTCCGAAATCAATGGAAAAATTGGAAAAGGTGGGATCACATAGTCTATAATTGGTTTATACATGATTAGAGAACCTGGGCAATGGAGGGGGTCCATTAAGAGTTAAACTGTATACCAGTTGGGAGCCTGGTAGAAGGCGGGTTCCACTAGAGATTAATTTGGGGCAACAGGAATCCAAGATTTTGAGAATAGGCTTCTGATTTGTGTTCCCTGCATTTATTCCCCTTAAGCTTAGAATGCCGTGTTTTTAAATGTTGTCTAGGACAAAATGGAAAATTAATGGGCAACAACTGGAGAAACTAATGATAAAAGGCCACTTCCAACAAACAATTGATGAAGGAGATAATTTTTCCATTTACAAAGTAAGAGGAAGAATATATACTATGTGGCTTTTGTTCAGTGAAAGAGAAAAAATATAGCTTCTGCTATGTTCAGTGATATTACTAGCTTTACTTGCTTGTCCTGGTAATTTAGGGTCATTCTTATCTGTGTTTATCTGATAGTGTGCTTTTTTTGTCCCAGTAGTTTACAGCGCTATATAAATGAATAGCAAGAAATAGAACAACTATTGGGGATCTACCTGTTACTTGTGACCAGGACTGGCCACTGTCAAAGACAGGATGCTGGGCCAGATGGTGTTGGGAGTTCCAGTCGCGGGTCGCCGCAGCCGGGCTAACAGATGGACCTTGATCTGACCCAGCATGGCACTTCTTTTATTCTTATAAATGACAATAATAATAATCATTATCAGAGCACCTTTGCAATCACAGCATTACTGCAAAATAGATATTTTAATTTCAGCAAGGTTCTACGATTTCCCCAAACTCAGTGACAGCATGATCAAGAGTTTAGGAAAGGAATTTCCATTTCTTAATAAAGAGCTTCTCTAACCACTAAACCACACCTATTGTATGCAATACAAATCTGAGTACAACCTGGGCTGGTAGCATATTGGAAATCCCTGGAATAAATAAGCTACAGTATGTAAATAAAGCATTGGCCTTCTTTTGTGGTACTTTTGTACCGCAGATAGCATAGTACAGGGATGGTAAACTTCGGTCCATTGTAGGATAACTACAATGAAAATCTATGAAATAGTTTTGCATACAATGGAGGCAGTGCATGCAAGCCTAACTCATACATATTCTTGATGATATCCTAAAACCTGACCTGTTTGTGGCTTTTGAGGACCGAAGTTGGCCACCTCTGGCATAGAATCTTGGCTATAACAGGTGCTGGTAGTGCCTGTCTGGCTACTTAAGAACATAAGAAAATGCCATACTGGGTCAGACCAAGGGTCCATCAAGCCCAACATCCTGTTTCCAACAGTGGCCAATCCAGGCCATAAGAACCTGGCAAGTACCCAAAAACTAAGTCTATTCCATGTAACCATTGCTAATGGCAGTGGCTATTCTCTAAGTGAACTTAATAGCAGGTAATGGACTTCTCCTCCAAGAACTTATCCAATCCTTTTTTAAACACAGCTATACTAACTGCACTAACCACATCCTCTGGCAACAAATTCCAGAGTTTAATTGTGCGTTGAGTAAAAAAGAACTTTCTCCGATTAGTTTTAAATGTGCCCCATGCTAACTTCATGGAGTGCCTTGTCTTGTTTTAAATTTAAAGAGACACTGTCAATGGTCTCACAGCCCTTTTGTGCAATGCGTGTGCAAATAAAATGGCCAGGGAAGTTACAAACAGATTGAACTGACTGGGCGTCAAGCTATCCACCTCTCCATACATTTGTCGCTAAACCAGGCAGTATGTGCCCCATCATATCACTGGACCTCCCAGCCTATTCCTGAATGGAATATTTTGCATGTGACACTGAGGTTGATTGAACGATGCATCTGCCTTGAAAAGCCTGCTTTTAAGAGGAAAAGCATTTCCTGCTCCACAAGCAAGAATCTCTACTATGCCTTTGTGTAAAATGATTTTGATTTCTGTTGTCCTTGGTTTTAGATGCTCTGCTCTCTCATGCTGAAAGCATGGGGGTCACCAGCAGTACAAGTAATATTATGATGGCATAGGCTCAGAACAGATTCAGTAAATAGTTATTTCAATTAAATGGCTTTCTGCTATGTGCAGGAGAAATAGCGGCTACCTTTCTGGCATTTCTAAGCAGTCATCTGGCAACACAGTGAATTATGAATGAATATTTGTGGAATTGGTCGTCATTTTTATTGTTTGACTGTTGATAGGTGCAGCTCTAGTTGGAAGGGCCACGAAACAAATGCAGTGAGGTAAATTGTACTGCACATCTAGGTTTGTCCTTAGTAACACTCTGCTATCTAAGTAGGAACTACAGACTATGGTGACTGATTTGTTATAAAGAGGTTAGAAATTCCACACATAATAATCATTTTATTTATAAAAATTCCCCGACAGAGGTTAAAATTTCCTATGTGGGGAGCAGTATAACAAGATATAAAACGAGGGTATACTGGTATTGCTTATGTAACACCCACTACCGACAAAATTTGTTGGACCTTTCAATCCCAAGTCAGAATTTATAAACTGACTCGTTTATGATAAAGGGTCACTTTACTTTTTTATTTGAGTAACATTTCTATTTGATGCATCTTTTTATATTTTTCAATTTTTCATAAAACTCCAAAACACGAAAATGCTGATGTGTATGTATATGTGGATAAATATCTCCTAATTAGTATAATCAAGCGGAAAACTGAGGCAACTCACTCAATGCCAAGTATTTAGCATATTTTGTAATACTTATCAGCGAAAAGGAGTCCTGCCACAGGGCTTTAAGCACAAGATTTTGAATTCACATTTTTCTTATGTTGAATACTTTTTTTTCCTTTCAGAAGTGGCAAGAAATAGGGAGGGTAATTTTCAAAGGCATTTCCGCTGGCAGAACAGTGCTTTATCTGCAGAAATGGCCTTTTAAAGAATTCCCATGCCTGATATGTGAGTAAGTTTGTGTGACCTGCCTGTTGGGCTGCAGGTTTACCTGGATGGAGCAGATATGTTCCCACAAACAGAGCTGGGAAGGGGTTTGGACTTATTTGCACACAGAAATTTACGGAAGCTAACAAAATAGCAATATAGTAATAATGGGTGATTTAAATGACCCTGGTGTTTACTGGGTAAATGTCACATCTGGACATGCCAAGGAGATAAAGTTTCTAGATAGAGCAGCTGGTACAAGAACCGACCAAGGGAGGAGCTATTTTAGACCTAATTCTCAGAGGAAAATATGATTTATTACGAGAGGCAACAGTGTTGGGGCTGCTTGACGATAGTGATCATAACATGGTCAAATTTAACTTGATAACTTGAGGGAGGATAATAAGGAAATCTCCTCCGATAGCATTTAACTTTCAATCGGGAGATTATGATAAAACAAGGAAAATTGTTAGGAAAAAAATTGAACGGAGCGACTGCAACCTTAAGAGGTTACATCAGGCATGGCTATTGTTTAAAAATACCATCTTGGAAGCCCAGATCATGTGTATTAGTATTCCATATATTAAAAAAGGAAAGCCAAATGACAGCTGGAATGTTAAAAGATGAGGTGAGAGGTCATTCTAGCCAAAAGAACATCTTTCAAAAAATGGAAAAGGGATCTGAATGAAGAAAACAGCATAAGCAATGGTAGAGTGTGGACTACTGATCTTTCCCCTTTTAGAATAACCCTGAAACATCTATTCACAGCGAAACGCTGACAGTGTACGCATTACAATACTGTTCAGTAGTTTTTCAGTGGCAAAAAGCTAAGTACTTTTTAAAAAAAAATTTTTAAAGTTCAATGACCTAAGCAATTGGATGGAATGATTATTAAAAGATATTAAAAATGATTTTAAAAATAAAATAAAGAATAAAATAGGAGTAAGGAGGGGAAGAGATTTTTTGTTCGGTGATTGAGACTGCAGTACTCATAGAAACATAGAAATGACGGCAGAAGAAGACCAAACGGTCCATCCAGTCTGCCCAGCAAGTTTCGCACTTTTTTTTTTTCTCTCATGCTTATCTGTTACTCTTGGCTCTTAGTAACCTTTTGGTTCTATTTCCCTTCCACCCCCACCTTTAATGAGAGAGCAGTGTTGGAACTGCTTCTAAGTGAAATATCTAGCTTAAATAGTTAGGGGTAGTAACCGCCGCAATAAGCAAGCTACACCCATGCTTATTTGTTTACCCAGACTAAATAATCCAGTCCTTGTTGGTTGTTGACTGTATATAGATCCACTTTTCTTCATTCATTCGCTAGTGAGTTTAAATTTCTGCACTGAAATCTTTTTCCTCTTCTACACTTTGTGATGAATCTGTTTCAAATTTGTGAGTTTTTTGGGAAATTTTCAATATTTAATATATCCTCACCTTTTCCCACTTTTTTTGCATCCATGTTACTTAGGGGTAGGCTGAGCCAGTCCTGGTTTTCCCCCTGTTGTATGCATGGAGAATGCCGTTCCAATTTCCCTAAGAAAAGCAGGACTACATCTCTAGGCTCAGCCCATCCTGAGTGACATTGGGGAGGGGGTGTTCCAGTGGTGCTACTTGTAGCTGCTTGCACATAAGGGTGCAGTATTCATTTCGCAGGAATACGTCAAGGAAGGGATGTGGCATGGTCTGGGCGAGGCACGGGCATTCCTGGATTTCGCCGTGAAGTTTGCACGTAAATACTCACGTGCACAGGCGCGTGCCGGGGTCCCCAGCTGCGTAACTTTTACTTCTGCCGTGGATGCGTGTAAATCATAACCCAAAAAAATTAAACCCGTCAGCGGGGTTTTAAGGGTTGGAGCTAACAGGGGAGAAGGGAGGCTATTAAACTAGGAGGATTTGGAAGTCCTATTCCGTACCTGGGCGAACTGGGAACAAACTGGTAAAACTGGTTTATGGCGGTGCGCGGGTCTTTTAAAATCTCCCCCCCCCCCTCCCCACCACCACCACGGATGCGGTAAAAGCGGCATTTGCACGCATAGGTGCAGGTCCACTTAAAAGTGCACACACATGTTTAATCGTTACCGTCATGGCCTGCCAGCACTCAGTGTATCGGTGCGATCAGAGGAAATAAGTAGCTGCACATTTTTCATTTGGGCTTTTCTCGTGCTTCATATTTTCCATGATTTTATGTTCTGTTTTTCATGGCCCCATTATTATTGCCCGACCTCTGCTCAAGCCCATAAGTCAACCTGAAACTGATCTCAGCCACACTGTGGCATGAGCAAGGCTGCACTGAATGCCGTAATGAGGCTTCAAATGTGCTTACGCTTTGCTTTTATGCAGGAATGGTTTACTCGCCAGGCGGAGTCTCCTTCTCCTATGCTCATCTTACAGGACGCTTTCGTTCTAATTAACTTTTCTATAGGAAAATTCATTATTAAGTGGGATCCTATGTTTGATCAAAACCACTGATGGCTGCCCAGCGGAAGGATATGTCTCTAGGCTTTGTGCTCTTCTCCTAATGTCTAATTTGGTTATGACACAAATAGACAGCAGTGAGCCATTCCATTGTATGCATGTAGTGTTGTAATCTGTACCGGAGAAATGTGAATTTGCGGAATATAAGATGGTAAAATAAATACATTAGAAAGGAGTTTTAGATTTTTTTTGTGTTTGAGGTACAATTGTTTAAAAATACTTAATTTTATTTTTTGCAATAACTTAAAAGAGAGCTTAACAGACCAATGATGAGACCTTTTTGTTGCAATTACTTAGGCTGGCCCAGGCTATTCATCCTCATCATTTATTTGTTTCAGACCTTTGCAGCCAGAGAGTTCAAGGTGTGTGACAGAGAATGCATTGGACTAGACATATGAATCACTGAGAAGAAGGTTGCAATGGTTACGTGACTAGGATATAAAGATTATGAGGCTATGTAATAGAAATACAGAGATACCTATAAGGGATTTACTAGCTGTAAGTAATTGTTAGGGTAGAGGGTAGATCAGCTATAGTATTATTCATTATAAATGTAGGCATTAATAGTGGAGGAGCTATAGCATGGTAAATTTTATATATATATATATATATAACTGTTAAATAAAATAAAAAAAATATATATATTGTATGTGTGTGTGTGTATATATATGTATGTGTGTGTGTGTGTGTGTATATATATATATATATATACACACAAATTTACAGGCGGACTACACAAGGAAATATTAACAATATAATTATTTATATATATATATATATATATATAGCTGTTGGGGGTTATATAGAAAGATATCTGTTATTCCAGTTTTGATAATAATCCTTGTAGGGTAGTGGTGTAGCCATGGGTGGGCCATGGCCCACGACTTTGAGCTCAGGGTCACACAATCAGGGCTGCCCAACATTGGAAGAAAAGGCCTGCAGCATGGCCATCGCAGATCCTATCCCACAGTGGCCGAAGAAGCAGAGGACCACCGCGAACTCTATCACACAGCAACCAAAGAAGGACAGGGCTGCTGCAAACCCCATCCTGCAGCAGCTGAAGAGGCATGCAGCATGGCTACCGTGGACACGATCCCATGGCAGCTGAAGAAGGGGACTAACTAGCTGAAGAAGAGGCTGTGTGTGTGTGTGTGTGTGTGTGTGTGTGTGTGATTGAGAGAGAGAGAGAGAGAGTGGGAGCCTGTGTGTGACAGAGTGGGAGTCTCTGTGAGTATGTGAGAGCCTGAGAAAGTGAGTGTGTGTGTGGGGGGGGGGGGGGGGAGCCTGAGAGAATGAGAGCCTGGGTGTATGTGTATGTGTGTGTGTGTGAATCACCAACTATGATGGCTGACCTAACCCTTCCCTCCTAAGCACTAGTCCCTGGACACTCATTCTTGGTGTGGGAGAATAATGCATCACCTGGAGTGCAAGTCCTTGCTACAGGATCACTTACCGCTACACCAGGGTGATGCTCTCTGACCAGGTGACCTTGCCACTTCAGCACAGGGACTGCTGGACTGGAGTTTCGACTTGGCTGCTATGTCACTGAAAGTCTCCTCTATATATCTATGTGTCTGCCTCAGCTCTTCCAGGTCTGCAACTGTAGCTTCCAGAGATCGGACTTTTTCTCTGAGGGCCGGGAGCTCTTTGCACCAGGCACACCCATAAAATCTCTCACCAAGTGGTAGATAATTATACATGTGGCACTCGGTGCAAAAGACTGGAAGGCCCCCGTCTATCTGCTGTTGAGTTCTTAGTTAATTTAGGGCACTATGGGAATAGGGATGTATAAATCAGAGTCCTTTAAATATGTGGCCCAACTGCCCCCTTATTTTAGATAAATCCCTGACTGATTTTTTTTTTTTTTTTTTTGTAATACAATTTTTATTGAGTGATCCTCAGACACAATATGAAACTTTGCCGATAACAGACAAGCAAACATAATACAGCAAACGATATTGATGACACAAATCACAGAACCATGAGGAAACACTCCTCAATTTTTCCCCCTTCCAGATATCTATAACTGTGTCTAAGACATCTCTAGAGCCACCCTAGAGAATACTCATGTCGCCAACAAACTAGGAGAGGCTGCACTCTGATACCTCCCCCAGTCTGACATATTGAACAACTATAGCGGGCTAGCTCTGCTTAAACAAGAAGGAACAGGAGTCCAGTATGCTTATCCCCAAACCCTCACCCTCTCCAAACCTCCCCGTCCCGCTTCTGACTGATTTTTTATGTGAAAATGTTTCTTATCCTTTTATATGTGATACGATTCTATATATTCAAATTATATAGTTGGTTAAGTAGCAAACCAATACTTTACAAAACAAACCTAAAAGGCCTGCTGGCCCAATCCCCCAACCCCGCCTCAGTGAAATAAATGTTGGTCATCGTGGGCTGATTTCCCCCTCCGCCTTCCCCAAACCCTTCAAAATATTCCAACAACGTAGTAGGCCTTTAGGCCCAAAAAGCCTCAATTCTCCCTCCTAAATTCACTAAACAGAATTTGAAGATAGGTACCCTCCTGAAGCTCATCTTATCCCATCTTATCCTTAAATCCAACCCAAACCCTTCCACTCCATCTAGAGACCTCCAAATCCCTTACTGCTGCCTAGAACTTGGCACAGTTGTCCAGCTCCCAGTGCATCTAGTGTCAAAGCAATACTCTGAGAGGAACGCTGATAGCGTTCATTACTAGTGTTGCTGTCAAAGCAATCCTGGAAGTGCCAGCGGCTGGTGCTGCTTTTGGCTATGTTCACCTGAATAACTTATTTGACAAACTGAATATCAGAGGTATTTGGCTATATGAACTCCGTTCTGGAACACCACAGAACACTTCCAATGTATTGGGCTAAATTTTATCTGGTTGATAATTTAAGCCAAATAAGATGTATCCACATGGGACAGATTCTCCATATGTGGATTTCTCTGCCACCTTGAGCTTGCATGAAGCTGAGCAGCCGGGTGACCCTGAACGTTTTTATGAATGCTAGGCTGATTTTAGAGCATTCCAGGGTGGTGCTACAAATGGACTGGCAGGTTCGGTTTTCTTCCTTATCTGTGAGCTGAAGGATGAAAGGAAATGCTGTTTCAGACAATCCCCTGCACCACACTGTTCTGATAACATCTGCGATACAAGAAACAAGCAACTGCAGGCACTGGCTGCGCAAAGACGGCTGGGAGCGTCCAGGAGTCAGGCTGCTTCCTGCAGTTTGCCGGGGAGAGAGCCAGCAGCGTGCTGAGGGCATCTGTCCAGCTTCTTTTTTTTTTTTCTGAACACCAGAGAACAAACCCTGTTTCTTTTTCTCCGATATCCATCCTACAGACACCACCTCATTTCACTTCCTCTTCTCGCTCAGAGCCAGAGCTGTTTTTGGAGGTGTTGTCATGTGTGGCCCTCTGGTTTGCAGGAGTGACAAAGGGTGGGGAGCTGGGCTGCTCCCTGCAGCAATTTCAGAAAGCAAGAGGTCGGAGAGGCTCAGAGGTGAGAGACAGAAGCCCCTCCGGGATGCAGTGTCCCATTGCCAGGATTCCATGCTGTATTACCTGCTGCGTGACCTTGAGCCAAGTGCCTTATAACTGTTTAAGCAACCCTTGAGAAAGAGGCTTTCTGAAGTGCTGGCTTACTATTTAGCGTTTGCCTCAGCCTACTTTAGAAGCACAGCCGTCCAGACACTAATTGTGCACTGGGAGTTGTATAATAGAATTTTGCCTCCCATTGCTTGGTTTGGAAGGATTCTGAAGTGTGGGGTTTGCATTTTCCCCAGAGATTAAAAAAAAAAAAAAAATCCTCCTCCTCTGGACTCTTCTCTGCCCTGGGGACACTTAGCCACTTTATCAATCTCCACAAGGACCCTAACCAGACATACTTTTTTCCCATTTTTATGGACCATTATATGTTGGTTTTCTCCCTTGGATTCACCACTGGGACGCATCCTTGGGCTATGTGACTGCTTACATTTTAAGAATATACCTGGGTTTGGGGTTGGGATTCTCGTTCGAAACATTCCAACTGATAATAATAGGAAGTGATTTACTTGTTAAAATCATCGGTATTTGCTTTCTATACTAATGTCAGGACCAGCGGAAGCACTAGGCCGGGGCCTAGGGCGGCGACCATTAGGGGGCGCGAGCCACGTGGGGCCACGAGCGGCGGCGCCAAAGAGGCCTGGAGATTGCCGGATCTCTGCTCCTCTTTGGCGCCACCGCTCACGGCCCCACGTGGCTCGCGCCCCCTAATGGGGGTGACTGCGCGACCAGGGGGAAGGGGGGCGGGCACAAGGCAGAAGATGCCTAGGGCAGGTAATGCCCCTTGCATCGGCCCTGAATATTATTATGACTCTTACTGCCCTCGGCAGATAGTTTTGTTGGTGAGAGCTCGCTAAGTATAATGCATGTTGCTGTGTTCATATGTTTTGCAAGTTTTATTTCCAGAATCTCAGTGAAAGAGGCTACTTTGTTCCTATGTGTATTTTTAAACGTTATTTACAAGTACTACTATCAATAAGGGGCCACAAAGATCGATTCTGGCGTGCCACTGGGGTGCTAGGGACAGTCCCACCCCTCTCAGGTAATGAATCCAAAGGTGACTGACATTTGGTATTGATATCTTCTCATGTGCTATCCCCCCATCCCTGTGCATGGGGATAGTTCATTTTCTAGACAAAGAGGGGGAGAGTGGGGCACACACACATGTGGCCAAGTTAGTCCAACCTCAGGGGTTTGTCTGGATAACTCAAAACGTCATCCAGATAAACCCCAAGGAATATTAACCTCATTGAAACTACAGTATTGTTTTGATTTAAGAGACGGCAATGCAGACAAGTTAGAGAGCGGGATGCGAGGTTTAGCGGAATTTGGAAGGAGGGAGATACCACACTGCGGTGAGAGCCGGCCTGAGATTGAAAACGTAAGACTGGAAATCCTGGACACTTCAGTCCTCTGAGGAACGAGAAGGAAAATATTCTGAAAACTAGGACAGAGCAAATGAATTCTACACGGAAACCTCATTAAATAGCAGATTCACGTTAATATGCAACATTTGTGTTAATAGACTATTAAGAAAAGATAAACCAGTTGTTCTGCTGAAATAAGGACTGCTTTGAGGCCTGCTAGCCTAGAAAGGCAACTCACTCAGTTGTCCAACAACCAGCAGTGTCAGACTTCAGCCTGCTCTCCTCACATGCTCCCTGCCTGGAGAAAGAGCAGCTTCTTAATGCTCATTTTTAGAAATTTATGAGTCATCAAAATCAGTTTTTATTGTCAATCAAATTTCCCAGGAAATTATGGGCTTTCATTTTATGTTTGCAAGATGGGAAATAGTTACTGTTTCATGGAAAACAGAACATTGTAGAATATAACAGCAGGTTTCCATTGTCCAGTTTTCTTTGTGTAAACTACCATGCTAGCTTGACGCCCCTATCTCTGGAAAGCAAATTAATTAAATTTTAATTTTCACATTGATCTGCCACCTTTCTTAGAAAGCTGAAGGAGGGAATACAATATCATGAACCAATTATTGCCGTAAAAATAAACTAAATTCCATAATTTATTTATTTAAAATTTATTTATTTAAAAACTTTTCTATACTGTTGCTAAGTTAAATACCATCGCAACGGTTTACATGTAGGCACATATTTAATGTAGGTAAAAGTGTACTATAGTACATTCTAACAGGTGCCGTCAAAGGTTCGGTTACAATCTATCATTAAACATAGACATTAGTGAAGTAGTTCCTGACCAATTGTACCAAGGTACTTACACTGGCAGTTTTGTCACATCTAGTATTATCGTTATGCTTTATTGTGGTGTGGAGTTCATAGACTAATCTACTGTATAGTCCTCGGACTGTGTGTCAGTGCCTTTCTGTCTTTTCCTGAATAATTTCTCTCTATTTTCCTGTCTTTTTAAAATGCTTGTTTAAAAAGCCATGTTTTTAAACTTTTCTTAAATGTCTTGAGATCACTTTGTAGTCTGATCTCTGGAGGTATTGTGTTCCAGATTATGGGTCCTGCTAGTGATAGGGCTCTTTCTCTCACTTGTGTCAGCCTTGCTGTTTTAACTGATGGGATGATTAGGAGTGCTTTATTTGCTGATCGGAGGTTTCTGTGTGGAGTGTGTACCCGTAATGCTGTGTTTAGCCAATCTGCTTTCTCATCATAAATTAGTTTGTGAATGATACATAGGGTTTTGTATTTAATTCTATGTTCAATTGGTAGCCAATGTAACTCTGCTAGGGATTCGGTTATATGGTCCCTCCTTCTTTTTCCGGTTAGTATTCTAGCTGCTGTGTTTTGAAGTATTTGCAGTGGTCTTAATGTTGTATTAGGTAGTCCTAACATAAGGGCATTGCAGTAATCTGTGCTGGAGAAAAGTAGTATTGTTCGGAAGTCATTTTGAGTTAGTAGCGGTTTAAGTTTTCTGAGTACCATGAGTTTTGCATAACCTTCCTTTACTTTTAGTGATATGTGTTGTTTCAGATTGATTTCAGGGTCCATTATTATTCCCAGGTTACGTACTTTTCCTGCTAGTTCTATTTTCTGTTTGTCTTTGAGTATTATTGAGCTTTGATTGATTTCAGAATTTTTTCGTTCTAAGTGTAGAAATTCTGTCTTATCAATATTAATTACAAGTTTCATTTGTGTCAATAGTTGTTTTATGATGCTTAGGTACATGTTGGCTAGGTTTAATGTTTTCTCTAGAGTGTCCTCTATGGGTAGAATTAGTTGAATATCATCGGCATAAATGTAGTGTATAATTCCTAGCCCTGCAAGTAAGTGGCATAATGGCAGCATATATATGTTAAAAAGGGTCGCAGATAGGGCTGATCCCTTTGGAACTCCTGTTTTGAGATTAATTTTTTCTGACAATGTATTGTTGATCTGAACTTGGAAAAACCTGTTTTTTAGGTATGAATTGAACCATATCAAACAATTTAAAAATACAAGGTAAAAAAAAATATAAAATCAGAAACATAATGTTAAGAGTATCAAATGAAAATAAACAGGTAAAAATTCTAAAACTCCTCAGCTCACATTACAAATGCTAATTTAAAAAAACAACTGTTAATAAGACATCAGAAGTAGTCCATTTCTAGTCTTTCTTTTATAGAAAGAGTGTTCTGCAATTTAGGAGTGCACAAGAAAGCTTTACCCCTTACTATGCTGTCCTGAGTGCTTGAGTTGGAGTGTACCAGAAAAGACAGTCTTTCAAATATGATGGATCTTCCCTTTCTACCAAAGGATATGTGATATTAAATTAAGTAATTATATTAACAAATAGAATAGTTAAAAGGTTTATCTGTATAAAAAATATATAAATAAAAATAAATAAATAAAATAAATGTTCCCACAACACCAATCTTATGACCTTGTTCACTGAATTTGGGGCCTATACCTAACATGACCAATGCTTCCCCCAGAGGTAGAGGGTAATTATCTGCATCAGACTGTAAAGGAGTGGCTCTAGTATCCCTTTTAAACCTGTATGGGACCAGGGATCTAGCCTGGTCCACCTTAAACCCTATAGAGAGAGAGGACTCTGTGGATGGGAACCTGCTGAGCAGGATAAAAGTGTGAGCTCAGGGAGGCCCCACATCTCCAGAAGAAGGCAGCTCCTGTAAAATATCTGACCTAAGTGGAAGCTGTGAGTACAGTGATGAAGGTATGCAGTCTATATGCTATATTGTGAATGCTGTTATAATTAAGCTGAAATCTTGTGTGAAAGAGACTGAGGTCAGTGTGGAGTGTTTCTCCAGCCTGAGGTTTTGCTTGGCTATCCCGCGTATGGTTCAGTTTGGGGATTTCTGCTGTAAGCTCTGCACAGAGAGAAACCCAAGTCTTGCGGGGGGGATGGGGGAAAGAGAATTTGAAGAAAAAAGAGACGTTTTTGGGACATGAATCCTGTCCAAGTAAGCAGGACTTCTAAATTTAATCCATAGGGAGAAACAGTATTCAATTGAAAAATCCAAAATTGTTCCCGCAAGTTAAGTCTTGCCGCACGATTTCCTCCTCTAGGGGAGACACCAATCTGTTTGGGGATTGGTGTCGAACTGTCCTCAGTTCAACACCAATCCCCAAACAGACATGGTAAGGAGGAGGCATTGGGGGTTAATCTGAAAAGAGGGAATAAAACATAGATTTATATTGGTGTAATATACAGGCCTACATCACAGAGATTTATTGTAGGATATTTATTTATTTATATTTTTATATTCTGCTTTTTGCACTATTTTTTCAGCACTTCAAAGCGGATTACATTCAGGTACTGTAGGATATTCACAAAACTGCTACAAAAGGGGAGGTGCTGTTAGGGGATTTCAACCTGCTGGATGTTGACTGGGACATCTCTATTGCAGTATCTTCTAAAAGCAGGGAGATCATGGATTCTATACAAGGAGCGATATTCTGTCAACTACTAATGGAACCCACATGAGAGCAACCCACTGGATTGTAGATAGCAGAGTCTCCACCACTGAGGTGAGGCTAACCAGCCTGTAGTTTCCAGCCTCCTCTCTGCTCCCACTCTTGTGAAGCAGGACCACCACCACCACCGCTCTTCTCCAATCACGCAGCACCACTCCCATTTCCAAGTACCTATTGAACAGGTCACGCAGCGGAGCCGCCAGCACATCTCTGAGCTCCCTCGGTATCTTGGGATGGATCTCATCAGGACCCATGGCTTTGCCCTCTTTCAGCTTTCCTAGCTTTTCCCATACATTCTCGTCTGTAAACGGAGTTTCGTCTGCTCCACCCCCTTCCACGGGGGGGGTCCTTCTCCAGGGTCTTCTTTAGTGAACACTGAACTGAAGTATTTTTTTAATATTTCTGCCATTTCTTTCGTCTCTCTCCACGCATTGATCCTGATCACCTTTCAGTTTCACTTTACCTCTTTGGACCTTTCTCTGATGTATCTGAAGAATGTTTTGTTACCTCACTTTACCTCTTTGGCAATCCTTTCTTCTGCCAGACGTTTTGCTATCAGAGGAAAAAAGAGGAAAGAGGAGAAACAAAGAAACCAGAACTGCTGTGTTGCTGTAAGAAGAAATTGACAGTTAAGGAGATTTCTGGAACTGTGATTTTGTTTGATTTCTGCGTCTATCTTAGCTGTTACTGTCATTATGTTTGATCCTGAATATTCTGCAGTAAACTACGGTATTATTTAGAGCACAACTTGAGTCTTTGTCTATGTGGTGTGTTCTCAGCCTGGTACTGGCCCTGTAGGTTATCCTGCCCCCTTGCTCACGGTCCTGGAGATTTATTTCCCCACCTCGGGACAGTAACTACAGGGGCTGGGAAGGTGACCCCTGGCGTACAGGGGATTACAGATACTTGGAATGGTTTGATTTCCAGTCATCCTAACATTGTCGTAGACTAGCTGGAGAGAGGGAGATACACAAATGTTCTCCTTCCATTTCTCACATACATGCACAAACAGACTTCTCTCTCTCATACACACACAGACAAAGAGGCTGCCTCACTCTCTCTCACACATACACACGCAAGGTGGGTGCCTCATACATACACACAAAATGTGCTTGTCTCGTTCGTCGGCTTGCTGCAGGTCTGTGCTCTGGCGGAGTCCCATGGCCTCCTTTCTGGCCACTACTAGCCTGGCTCCTGCAGTGGATCATGGCCTCTCTTCCCTTTCTTCAGCCTCCTATGATGGCCTGCGGCCTCTTTTTTTTTTTTTTTGTTTCCCATGGCGAGTCCTCTGGGCCCTTTCTCCTAGAGCAGGGGGGAAAAAACAGCAGAGGTCATGTGACCCATCAGACGTCCCACTGGGACATGCCCAAAGACCCGATAGGTCAATCTGCCCCTGCTTGTTTTCGTCGCTGTCCTGCTTAGGCCAGTATCGTGGCCTTCTAGTTCTCTGTGTTTGTTCTGTTTGTTCTTATTCTTGCCTATTTCTTGTGTATCCTGGCCCTCTTGTCTGTTTGTATTGTTTGTCCTACCTTGTGAGCACTCTTACATTCTTATCTTGGTGGGTGCCTTCCAGGGTCCTGCCAGCACTTCACATGAAGTCCTAGCAGCTACCACAACCTGAAGACTCAGCCTGAGGGAGAGGTGGCTGGTCAGGCAGAAGATCTTAGCCCATCTGTTCCTACATCGCCAGCTATTCCTGTGTCCAGCCTGCTCCTGACCTGGGAGTTAATTTTCAACTGGACAGTGTAGCCTGACAGTGGATGCACACAAAATAGAATAAAAATCCTTTCAGGAGACATTTTCCTTATTCTGCACAAGCTCCCTTCACTAAAAGTAAAAACCATTTTCACTATCTGATGGACCATTTTATTCTGTAAATGTTCCTATATAACTTGATTACTTTTCTTCCAGAACAGCCAAAGGAATGTGTACTAATCATTTTTCCAAAGACACAAAATCAAGGGGCAAGCTTGGAGGAGGGCTGTTGACCTGACTGGTTCCTCCTTCACTTCTGGGTTTCCAACTCATGTGGAACTGGAGCTATGGCCCTGTGATTAACCTGGATCACTACCCAGGGGGGTTTCTATTTTAACTCACCCTCCTCCCATCTAGCCCAGGCATTGCTATGACAGTTGTTGGCCAGGATCCAAAGGCGGCAGTTCCCTCCAGAATTTCATACACATGGGTCGCAAGCCTGAACACAATTTTTTGCTTTTGTTTTCATTTTCATCTCATTCTCCATTGCATTATGGCATTTACAGTCCTGATTCTTCACTGAAATCAATGCCATAGATATCAAAATGCATGGGAAGGGGTAACAGCGAGTTAAAACTACTGCTGTTTGATGTGTTGTTTAAAAAAAAAAAATAGACTGAGTTTCTAAAACTCAGACATGTCTAGGACTGCCAGTTGACTCCAGATTATGTGAGCAGAAATAATCCCGACAGGTGGAAGACAAGGGGTGAAGCAGTCTTAGTTTTACCCTACTGTATGCAGGGAGGGACCTGTAGTATTGCTTGTCGTAGGGAATACATTAAGAAAATCAGAACTACAAATCCCTGCATGCAATGAGATAAAACAAGAGCTGGATCAACCTATCCTGAAAATCTGGAGCCAGTTGGAACCCTAGACATGATCCACAAGCCAGAAAATAGGTACATACTGGCTACCATGTTTTCCAAATAACTTTTACTTACAGATGTCCACTTTAACTGGAATCCCTCATGCTCAGGATTCAAGGTGGGATATGGCCCAGTCAAATGAAAGTGCCATCACTAAGACTGCAGCAAACAATAAACCAGATCACAATCAAGCTGGAGCAAACTCTTGAATTGAAAATGATTCCCTCCTGCTGTTGGGAGAATCCATTTTGGGAATAATATCCCTGCTTTGCTGCTATGTAACCACATTAAACAGTTTCCCTTGCAGAAGAAAAATGAGTTTGAACCTTTCATTTAATAGGACAGTAAGTCGCTTGGAATTTTACCTGGACAATGTATTTTTACTGTGATAGGACAGTTGGTGTCGACCCAAAAATGGCTCATATATTTCAGTTCCTAGATTAGTTTATGGTCTCAGATTACTTTCTTGTTAGAAAGCCTGCACAAGATCCCTAGTTCTATTAGTCAAATTCTTTAATTATTTCATGTCCAATAGAAAAACGATGGCTTCTGTTTAAAACAAAGATAGTTTATAAACCAGCTAATTATCTACTTGAGTTTTTGCCTAACCTTATTTGACATAATCATATATTTTATATATTTTCTGCAGTGCTAATTAAGAGTCACAAAGGCAGTTGCATGTCATCATTAAGGCTACAATTACTAATGCTGCTTACAAAGGATAGTGTCTCCATGAACATCAAATATATTTTCAGTAATGAGACACTGAACATCCAGTCCTATTGATGTAGCATTGATCTGCACTCAATAATTTTCAATCTTCCTTCATCTCTGGTCTCGTCCTTAATATTTTCCACAGCCCCCACACATTGATGGACCCTTAATATGAACCCTGACCTGGAAGAACCATCCCCCTCCTGGGGAAAAAGGAAAATTCAGTCTCTTCTTTAATTCAGTTCTGGACTCTGCTGACTCATCCCCCACCTGCTGGCTCCTTGCATGTTGACTGGTTCATGAATCTTGATGCCGGTGGTGGCAGTGGTATTTTTCCAGTATCCACTCATGAGTGGTAGCAAAATTATGGAACTAATTACATAACAATACAGCCCTAAATTAGTAAGGGGCTGCTTCTCAATTGTTTAATTAAGCTAAATAAACCCATACCACCTTATTGTGAAATATTGCACTGGCTGAAGAGTCTGTTCTGAAATGCGGAGAATTCAGATACCACATTCAAACAGTTATGGGTTCTCTAAAAATCCCTTTCCACTCTTCTCAACCTGTGCATGACTCCAGTAGTCATCCCAGCTCAGAAAGAGGGGCACTACCACTGCTTCATGGGACGGCAGGGCATGCAGTTTCTTTATTTTGTGCTGTGCCCCTATCACTGTGTGCAGGAACCAGGTGACACTGGGGTTCATAGTTGGTGGAACTAAGTCCTGATCATTAACCAGAAGGCTTATACCTCTTTTGTTAGAGTCCTTTCATTTCAATAGCTATCAAAAATAAGGAATGTGAAAAGCCTAGTTTCCCCAACCTCACTTTCCTCACACTAGAATTAGCTTTTGTTTTCTTTGAATTCATGTTGGTTTCTCTCTGAGATAAGGCAGTATGGGCTCCCAGCCTCACCAAGAACAGATTTTTATTCACGTGATCCAAGGAGCTGGATGAACACATCCGTGTTGATTTTTCTGGAAAGTGCAGCCGCCTTCTTAACAAGTGTCCAATGTTGACTGAAGATACATGGCACGTTCGTTTCCTAAACTGCGGTTGGTAGAAAAAAAGAGAACCTGCGGCAAGCTGTCCAGTTCCTGCCAGAGGCTTGGGATGGGGGGCGGCACGTGCCATAGCTTCAGCGTGCAGAGATAAAAGGGAATATGTGAGCAGAAAGAATCCTGACCGGTGGAAGGCAAGGAATGAAGCTGCTGGCCTGGGATCCTACTGATGAAAGTCTACACAGTGCAATGTATGATGTCTGGGAAAGAGCTAACTATGTAATTCACGGCAATGTCTAATGATTAGTAATAAGCAACATTATTCATTTCCTAAGCATGTACTTGCCAAACCCCTGGAAAAGTCACTTGACGTGGCAGTTTAAGGTAGGGCCTACATTCTCCCCTACCTACAGCCGTTGTACGTGTTTATTTATTTATTTATTTATTTAACATTTTTTATATACCGACGTTCTGGTAACAATGTTACCAATCACTTCGGTTTACATAGAACTTAGAAATGACTTAATACGAATGTCTTACAGAGAACAGGGAAACTATGGAACTTGGACAACATTGAATTGAATAAATAATAACTTATACAATATACAATATATACAATTTTAACTAGCAGAATTCCTATAAATTAGGTTAATCATGTTACAAGTGGTTGAAGATTGGCAGGAGGGAAATTCAGATTAATTCAAGGATTATTAAGCAATGTGGGATAAAGAGATCATTAACCAGGCAGGAAAAGTGATATAAAAGATCAGTTCAGGTGTAGGCTTGTGTGAAAAGCCAGGTTTTGAGTCTTTTTTTTGAATGTGATGGGGCATTGTTCGAGCCTAAGGTCTGCGGGGAGAGAGTTCCATTGGTTAGGACCTGCTGTGGAGAAGGCTCTTTTGTTGGAAGATATTTTAAATGGAGGTATTTTTAACGAACCTTTATGTGCAGATCTCAGTGGACGGGAGGATGAGTGTAGTTGCAAAGGTATCCTGAGGTCAAGGTGTGATGTTTTGTAGATAGATTTATGGATGGTAGAGAGTGTTTTGTAGAGGATTCTATATTTTATAGGGAGCCAATGGAGATTCTTTAGAATTGGCGTAATGTGGTCCCTTTTTTTGGCTTTAGTTAGAATCCTAGCGGTGGCATTTTGGTGCATTTGTAGAGGTTTTAAGGCAATAGCTGGGAGCCCAAGTAAAAGTGAATTGCAGTAATCAATTTTTGAGAATATGATTGCTTGCAAAATTGATCTAACATCTTGGGGGTGGAGTAAGGGTCTGAGTCTTTTTAAGACTTGGAGTTTGAAGAAGCATTCTTTCACGGTGTTATTGATGAAGCTTTTGAAATTCAGTTGGTCATCCATGAAGACTCCTAGGTTTCTGACCCGGGGAGATAGAGGGGGTGCTGCCTGAAGTTGAGTGTTGGAGAGTTGGTAGTTGCCATCTTGGGTGATTAGGAGGAATTCTGTTTTGTTGGCATTTAGAATTAGGCAGAGATCAGCAAGGAGATTGGAAATGGAGAGGAAGCATGAATTCCAAAAAAGAAGGGTTTCTTGGAGAGATTTAGTTATTGGAATGAGGATTTGGACATCGTCCGCATATAGGTAGTGGGTTAGATTTAGCTTAGAAAGTAGATTACAGAGAGGGAGCAAGTAAATGTTGAATAAGGTCGGAGATAAGGAGGATCCTTGGGGGACGCCTAGACTTGTACTAATCTGTTGGGATTCTTTGTTGTTGATCTTAACTTTATAGAATCTGTCTTGAAGGAAGGATTTAAACCAGTTGAAGGCGGTGTTTTTGATTCCAATCTCTGCTAGTCGGTCAAGGAGGATTTTGTGGTTGACGGTGTCAAATGCCGCTGATAGATCTAGGAGGATCAGTAGGCATGGTTGTTTTTTCTCGAGGTTGAATAGAATGTTGTCAGTTAGAGAAATTAGAAGTGATTCAGTGCTTCGGGATTTACGGAAGCCGAACTGCGTTGTGGCAAGGATGTTGTTGTCATCTAAGAATTCGCAGAGTTGATGATTGACTATTCTTTCAAGGATTTTAGCTATGAAAGGGAGATTGGCTATAGGCCGAAAGTTGGCTGGATTTTCCGGAGAGAGATTTGGCTTTTTTAGAAGAGGTTTCAGAATAGCGAGTTTGAGAGGGGTTGGTACTAAGCCCTGTATTAGAGAGGCATTGATGATTTGAGCAATTGGTTTAGCAATAGCTTTGGCACAGGCTATGAGAAGATTAGCAGGAATCGAATCAAGTGGGTGGGATGCAGGTTTAAGTTTTTTTAGTATGTTTTCAATCTCTAGCGAGGATGCAAGGTCGAAGTTTTCCAGACTTGAGGTCTGAGATGGAGTTGATACTGGGAGAATAGATTGGGAGGAAGGATTTTTGTGATCCCGAAGAGGATTCAGTAGGTTGGATATTTTCTCCATGAAGAAGGTTGCGAGTTCATCAGCTTTGTTTGCAGCTTTATCCTCTGGAATGACGGTTGGGGGTGGTTTGGTGAGGGATGAGACCAGGGAGAAAAGGGCTTTTGGGTCATAGATGAAGTGGTGGATTTTTTGTGAGTAGAAATCTCTTTTTGCCTGAAGGATGGATATTCTGTATTGGTGCATGCTGGTTTTGAAGGCTGAATTGTTTGCAGAAGTGGGTTTTTTCGCCAAATGAGTTCTTTGTTTCTCAGTTCCCGCTTTAGGTGTCTGAGTTCTGGGGTATACCAAGGCTTTTTCTTTTCTTTATTAGAGTTGATGGATTTGGAGATAAGAGGGCATTGCTGATCTGCTACTTTTTTGGTGATAGTGGACCAGGATGCGAGGGCAGCGTCAGCGTCTGATGTGTTGATGTGTTTTAGTTCGTCTGAAAGGTGGGTGATGAGGGTTTCATGGTTGCATAATTTTCTGAATTGAACCGATGTTTTCGTTGCGGTAATAGGGCTTGGTAGGTGAATGGCTAACGATGTGTTGATTAATTTGTGATCAGACCATGGGATTGGCAAGCAGGTTGCTGGAGCCATGAGGGAGAAACCTTGATTAATAAAAATTAGATCGAGGGTATGTCCGGCTTTATGGGTGGGTTCGTTTATTAGCTGATGAAAGCCCATGAGGTTGAGAGTGTTGATGAGAATTTCACAGTTGGGTGAACGGGGATTAGCATCAACGTGAAGGTTGAGATCTCCGAGCAGTATGGCTGGTGAGTCCGTGTTGATGTGTCTAGCAATATTTTCTATTAGAGGAGAGGGGTCTGTATCGAGACGGCCTGGAGGAGCGTAGATGAGGCCTAGTTGCAGGTGATGTGATTTGAAGACAGCGAATTCAAGAGAGGGAAACGTGTGTAATGGAAACACTGAGAGTGAGAATGACTTCTAAGAGTTAAGAGAAAACATTCAAAGAGCAAGTCCCAGCTCCTCTGTCCCACCAGTTTGGACTGTTCCATCTCCCATGTTGGGTCCAATCAGAGACTAAGTTAGAGAGTTTTTCACATTTAAGTTTACTGTTTATCAGTCATGCAGGCAGGTGAGCACTTAAGCTGCCTGGGCTGGATTCCACAAACAACTATTCCGGTAACTGAAAAGAGCAAGTGCAAGGAGCATATGACAGAAAGCAGATACATTGTACTATCATTGCCTTACGTCTAGGGAGCATTTCCTTTTAAAGATAAAAAATATTCAGGAAGCGGAAAGACAATAAAAACACACAGGAAATGTGCTTTTATAAATATCAACCATTTACTTCATGCTGGGGTAGGGAAACGGAGACAGGATAGTGAAGGAGGAGCATTAAAGGGAGATGATCAGGAGGGGGAAATATAGTCTACGGGTGAGACAGAGATCAACTTGGAGGGAGAGGATGCAGGATAGAGAGAGACAGGCAAGCTGAGAGACAGACCATTTCTCAGGAACAAAAAAGAGACATTAAAAAGATTTTAAGAGTGCCTGAGTTACAAAGAGGAAAATGGGAGACATTGACTCGCGAGAAATTTAAAAAAAAGAATGAGGAAATTGTAAAAATGTAAAATCTAAATAGAGAGAAAGGGAAGAAAGGCTGGAAGAAGCAGGATGAAATAAATTGAAGTCAGATCCACCTGTAGATAGGCAGATCAGGTATATACTGTACAGGTAATTTTCAAAGGCATTACACATGTAAATGTAACATAATATCGTAGAAATTATAGGCGTAAGGTGCATTTACACGTGTAAAACTCAGCTTTAAGTGTGTAATTCTTTTTGAAAATTACCCCCCATATATGTAGGATTTCAGAGATGATTGTCTTTTACTTTATATTGTCTTTTCTCCTCTTATAATGTACTTTTTTAGAGTTGTGAAACAGAAAAATGCAGGATTAAAAGAAGAAGTGCTTCTGCTCCTGCCCTGGAGCCGCTGAGTCCACCTGACAGGAAAGAGACACGGAGCGGTATATCGCAGTTCCTCTGACTCTGGAACAGTTTGTTTTATTTTCTGATGGCAGCACGCCTTAATTTCTTCAGTATTACTAAGGTAAGCAAACCAGCATGAGGCCTCACCTCATCACAGAGACAAATCACACTCATCATGAAAAGCTGAGGGGAAATGAGGCATGTTTATCAATTCTTTTTGACAAAGTTGGAAATTGTCATCTTAATTTCTCTACACATTTCTCCGACATTGGGGAATTGAATATAACAAGGAAAAAGCTCTTGCAAGGTGATGTGGTGGTATTTATATCCGCACATTAACACATAGAACTGGCTGGGGGGTTTGATAACGTGATATTCACACATTGCATGACATCCATTCTTGGGAGGGGGATAAATCTATCTATGCATATTTGCAATAAATATGATAGAATATATGTATATTTCATAAAGGATATAATCTCACTGATCAAGAGTGAGAGGAGGTGTGCTTAGAATTTACGAGTGATAAAGCCAGGAGTTAGATGTAGGATCACTTCCATTACAAGGGAACAGTGAGGATAAACCCTATATGTGACCGTGAGATCCTATATACCAGGTTATTGGACATCGGTATCGGTAGGAAGGTGATTTGGTGGCTGTGGTCTTTTCTGGCCGATAGAAACAGACATTTGTGTGGAAAGAAAAGCCTTCCTCTTCTAGTCATCTGAAGCGTGGGGTCCTTCAAGAGGTAATATTATCCACTCAAACTATTTAGCATTTATTTACAGTTCATACATGGCAAAGGAGCCATTTTGGAAAATGGTGCCAGCAGGGCAGGAGTGAGTGGGGTTTACTCCTTCCCCTAGAGGACCACCCCCTGCTATGGGGTAAGCTTAGGGAACTAAGGGGTGGACAGGAAGGACGGGTCAGAATGGGCTTTTTTCATTTGGGGGGGTGGGGAAGAAGGGGGCAGGCCTTGGAGGGGAGGGCTTATGAGCCCCTTGGTTTTGATATTTATGCCCCGTAAGGGGTTCAGAGATTGGGGTAAAGGGTACTAGTTGGGGGTGAGAAGGAGATGGACCATATGGCCCTATTTTTATTTATTTATTTATTTGAAGCTTTTATATACCGAGGTTTAGCACATGCCTTCACCCCGGTTTACATTGGAACGAAACAATGATACATAGAACAATTTGAGAAACAAAAGTATATGCAACTAGCATATGGAGAAGGATGTAACAGGAAATAACTAAAATAATTTAATTCAAATAACGAAAATGAAAATAGAAACGAAAAACGAGGAAGGTATATACAAACTCGTGCTCTGAATACAAGAAAGTCTGAATGGGAAAAGAAGGAAATGAGGGGGGGATGGGGTAGGTAATGGAAGGAGGAAGGGGTAGGTATGAGGAGAAGAGGGGAGAAGGATGAGAAGCTTAAGGCATCACAATTGTGGATTGCTTAAATCATCATTGAAAGTCTGGCTGAAGATCCAGGTTTTCAGTTCTTTTTTGAATGATTTATTTTCGATGATAGTGGTGAGGTAGCATGGTAGGGCGTTCCAGAGTTTAGGCCCCGCTATGGAGAGAGCTCTATTTCTGGTGTTAGTAAGCTTAGCCATGGGATATGTGGGTATTTCGAGAAGACGTTTATCAGAAGTTCTGGTGTTCCGTTGAGGTTTGTGGGGGTGGAACATTTTACTGACTGCGGAGTTAACTGAATTGTGTAATGCGTCGTGGATGATCGTCAGGATTTTGTATTCAATTCTCTGAATGATTGGTAGCCAGTGTAGGCTTTTTAGTATTGGGGTGATGTGATCCGATTTTTTATTTCCGGTCAGTACTCTTGCAGTGTCATTCTGCAGTAACTGCAGCGGTTTTAAGATGGATTTGGGGAGACCTAATAACATTGAGTTGCAGTAGTCTAAGCTGCTGAAGATCAGGGATTGTAGAACTGTTCGGAATTCCTGATGGTGGAGGAGCGGCTTTAGGTGTTTTAGTACATGAAGTTTTTAGAAACCTTCCTTGGTTTTGGCTGCTATGTGTGTTTTTAGGTTGAGATCTTTATCGATCCATATGCCGAGGTCCTTTGTTGAGCTTTTTAGAGGTATGGATATGTTGTTGATTAGAAGAGAGTTGTGGGCGATGGTTTGGTCTGAGACATTTCTTCCAATGAGGATACATTCAGTTTTATTCATGTTTAGGCATAATTTTAACTTGTTGAGCATGTTTCTAATTGTGGTTAGGTGTTTTGCAGCTGTGCGAAGAGCGTCTTCTATTGAGTTGGTGACAGGTATGATGAACTGAATGTCGTCGGCGTACAGAAAGAAAGTTATTCCAAGACTGGAGATGAGGTGGCAGAGAGGAATTAGATAGATGTTAAAGAGGGTGGCCGAAAGGGCAGAACCTTGTGGTACACCGGTGTCTAGAGGGAGGGGTTTTGAAGAGATGTTGTTCATAGTGACCTTGAAGGATCTGTTATTTAGGAAGGAGGTGAACCATTTGAGGGTGATGCCGGAGAGGCCGATGTTTGAAAGGCTAGATAGAAGGATTTTGTGATCTACGGTATCGAATGCCGCGGAGAGGTCTAGGAGTATTAGGAGGTGGTTAATCTTGATGTCGGCACTTCTTAGAATTTCATTAGATAGGTTGGCGAGAAGTGTTTCCGTGCTGTGATTTTTTCTAAATCCGTGTTGATTCGGGTGAAGTATGTTGTATGAATCAAGATGTTCGTTTAGTTGGGATAAAACAGCTTTTTCTGTCAATTTGGCTAGTAGGGGTAGATTGGATATGGGGCGGTAGTTATTTGGGTCTGACGGATCTAGGTTCTTCTTTTTTAGAATGGGAGTGATGGTTGCAGATTTTAGTTCGGTTGGGAGTTCGCCTTCTTCTAGTGATTTGTTCAAGATGGTGGCTAAGGTGGGGGCGATGATATGATATTAAATCCATACGGCAGTTCACACGAGCCGTTGCTTCCCCTGGCCAACCTGTAAAATAACTGTACCTCATTGTGATGCAGGGATTTTGTTCAGTGAAAATGGGCTCACAAAGTCTTTTTTATGTTTCTGTTTTTTCAAAATTAGCCAGTAATGAGCTGTTTTGCATGATTTTACATCACAGCAGCCTATTGCTGGGGAATTGAAATAAACCTTTTCACATAGCTGAGTATGTGTGAAAGTTCACCACTGTGAAGCTCAGTTTGGCAAAACTTGTTTGCAAAACAGTTTTTTTTGCTCAGAAAATCATGAAAAACACTTTGGGGTACATTTTAAAACACAGCGCGTGCGCGTACTTTTGTTCGCGCATCAGGTGCGAACAAATGTACGCTGGATTTTATAAGATACACGCGTATCTTATAAAATCCAGGGTCGGCGCGCGCAAGGAGGTGCACATTTGTGCAACTTGCACGCGCCGAGCCCTGCGCGCGCTGCCTGTTCCTTCCACCCCCCAGCCCTATCTAGACCCCCCCTACCTTATCTTAAAAGTTACTACTGCCTCTGGGTAGTAGTAACTTAAGTGCGCCAGCGCAGCAGGCCCCGACACAGGCCGCTGTGTCGGGGCACTCGGCCACGCCCCGGACCGCCCACACGCCCCCAAACATGCCCCCGATCCAAAACCGCGCCCTCTCTTGGCCACACCCCCGACCACCCCTTTTTGCAAGCCCCGGGACTTACGCATGTCTCGGGGCTTGCGGGTGCCGCCGAGCCTATGCAAAATAGGCTCGGCGCACGCAGGGGAGTTTTAAAAGGGTTACGTGCGTATCTTATGCGTGTAACCCTTTTAAAATCCAGCCCTTTCAGTTCAGCATTTTTGCGCATTTCTGGGTGGTTTGTGTTGGTTTTTTTTTACACAAAGCCCCCTTCTGTGAAAATATTTCGCAGCTTAATACATCAGCCTCTCTGTTTAGTTACGTGGTCCTTTTCCTCAATTAAATCCCACCAAACCTTGTCTGCGTGTCTTGACTGGACTGTAAACTCCACATAGAGAAGACTTATGTGTTCCTATACAATGTAGCATATGTCTGGAAGCACTATATACATGCCTAATAGAGGTAGAATGCCTAAAAGTCTATAAAACTGCTTCTGGAATATATTAAAGATATTTCTAGTGTTGGGGTATCCGTAATGGGTCCAAAATTTGCAGGCCTGATATTCAGATGCCGGATAAGTAGGACTTTTCCAGCTATCTAGAGTCCGCTGAATATCCGGATATGTCCAGCAGCCTTTAGATAGCCAGATAAGTCACTTATCCAACTATCTGGCTAGCCGGCTAACGTGCTGGGTGGGCAGTGGGCGACTAAGTAGCGATATTAAGACTTAGCTGGATAAGTTGTCTGTCTAAGTTAGACCTGGTGAATAGCAGGTCTAAACTTAGACGGATGCAACTTATCTGGCTAAGTAGTAACTTCTACATGGATATTCAGTGGTATAGTTATAACTTAGCCATGTAGGCTAAATATCTACCTCTGGGACCGGTCCTCAATGTCTCTCTTTTTTGCTCCTGCCCCTCCCCATCTCCTTCTCCTCTTCTGTTGCTGTTAAAAAGTGATAACAAGATGGCAGCCCCATTTCTCTTTCTTGGCAAGTTAATTGCAAAATTATACCTTCCTGGGTATAAGAGTTTCTGATTGAAAAAGAATTAGATAATTTAGGGCCTATCAGGCAAAAAAAACCATGCAAGTTAAAAATGTTCACTTTGGCCATGTCTTAGCTTGCACATTGCTTTCTCTGCAAATGCTTCCTTTCCAGAAGTTTCAGGAAACTAACCCCATGGGTAAAAGATGTGCTGTTGCGAAACTGTGCGAGCAAAGTTTGCTCCAAGCACAGTCTTTCTCACCCAAACACAGTCTCCCTCTTTCACTCACACAGACACGACCATGACCACATTCTTTCTCCATCCAACACAAACACACAAAGCTGTGCTAGGAGTAATGTTCAAAGCCATTTATGTGCATAAAACCTGGTTTAATGCTCGTAAATGGCTGTGCTAAATTTGCCAGCGGCTCTGAGTTCATAAGGGCACACATTTAACCTGCTGTACTTCTATGCTGACTGCAGAGAGGCGTTCGAGGAGGGAGTAGATGGGCCAATTTTAAAAGCATTTATGTGCATAAAATTAGCATAGGCGCAGGTAAGTCGCTTGTACTCCCATAATTACATTGAAAGTAGGTGTGTATTTTACGTTTTATGTGCACATATAGGTGCCAAAAAATGGGACGATCTGGAAGTGTGCCAGAGCGGAGCTAACAATTACTCACATAAGTTGCTATTTTATAAGACACGCGCACATTTTCGACAACTTGCTCACACAATTTTACCCCGTATTAGACTTGTTTATTGTGTACTATTGGCCGGGTGGGAGGTCCAGGTAAGCCGGGAGGAGTTCAGGCTGAAGAACCGGGAGGGTCTCGATAACCCGGAGGAGGAGTGGGCGAACTGGTGGAAGAATTGTAAAACGGGTATTTTAAAATAGGCCAATTCCAGCGCATATTAAGGGTTTTATGTGAACAAGTCCTACTTTATTTTCAGGCAAAATATACACACCTATTTTAAAAATTTGTAGGAAAAGTACATGCATTCAACGCATTGAAAAACTCACTTTCAATGCATTGCGTATATTCGTGCGTAAGTCACCATACGTGCATATGTTGCGGGATAGAAATACGCGTATTTTATAATATAAGCGTATCGGACATGGGCAGGTTATAAAATACTTTCGTAGATCCCTGCGCAGCAATATAAATGCGTATATGTGGCCGCATGGAGCTATTTGAAAGTTACCCTCATACTTTTAAAATAAAAATGCATGTGCTTAAATGAACTCATGTAAGTTATGCCCTCTAAAGAGGAGGTGTAACTTGAGGTTATTTGCATATATACTGGGCCAATTACCCCAGGATTATTAAAGCGAACTTATGCGTGCAAAATTCCTAGTATGATCTGTGTGTACAATATAGATGTACGTTCATTATAAAAAAAATACAGTTTTTAGAATGAAAATGTTTATCCTGACTGGGATAAACCAAAAAAGACTTACCCAAAACTATCTGAAAATTTTGGGATTTTTTTTGGTTTGCTACCGGTGTTCAATCTGGAATATCACATCAGTTTACAGAGTAACTAGGGTTTTAAGGGGGTAATAATATATCCTGTAAGGGGTCTAGCATTCTAACAACATAGATATGGTAACTTAAAGATTTCTTACATTATTTTAAATGAGAGTAGGGGGAGCAGTATATCATGCAAGGTATTTTACAAGGTATTTAACAGTATAACAACATAAATCAAGGGGCTAGTCTTTATACCTTCCGAAATTTCCTGAAGATCAGGCGGCCTATTCAGCCAGGTCAGTTGTTGTTCTGTTGCCTTTGCTGAAAAGGCATTCAACCGGATTGTATGGCCCTACTTGCTCTCTGTCTTACATAAATATGGGTTTGAGGGCATGACGGTAAAGTCCAACGGCTGAGCACAGGAACTCAATACAAAACAGGACACTGAAACTGGATGAGAAGACAGGGACTGATAGGCCTTGAAAACATTGTTCTTCTACTATACGTTTCCCATCCTCTATATCATTATGAAAGAGTTGTTTATAAAAAGACTGGAAAATGTCGGCAGCTGAAGTCTGTCTTGCCCTGTGTTCATCGTTCAGTGCCTCATTGTAATTGTTCCCGTTTTTGACCTTTACTAAGTTAGCCAGTAACTTTCCAGCTTTATTCCCAAACTGGTATAATTTATGGGAGGTATATAATAAATTCCTCATTTTTTGTTGTAAATAACAGTTCAAATATATAAGGTCTCTCTATAGTGCCTTTTGTTAGCTACTGACGGATGCACAATTAACTTTGCTTTAACTTTTTGAAATGCGCTCTCAAGTTCCACTATCAGTTTATTTAGCATTTTAGTTTTCCAAATCTGATATGCTGTAACTTCCCCCCACATTACAGCCTTCCCAGCTTCCCACTATAGTAGGAGATTGACTTTATGTTGGCAATTATTGTCTTCAGATTCCTTCCATTTAACTTTAAGATATTCCTGAAATTCTCTGTCTCCCGTTAGGTGAGTGAGAAAGCGCCATTGGATTTCAGTTTTACAATTCAGTTGTGTGCGTAAGTCTTGGGCCCGCCCATTTTCCACCCCCTTATTCCTTACGCCCACACAGGTTCACACGGATGTATTTTGTGGCTTTTTCAAATCTGTGTTGCTCATGCCTATGCAGGCATTTTAGTGCAAGCAATGCTTTTAAAATTGACCTGTTAGATTTGTAAACTTTACTAAGGCTAGACTTCTTTCTGGGATTGAGACACTTAAAAAAAAGCACTTTATTGAAGTATTGCATTTTCCTCTTGAAAAAGATTTTCTGCTTTCTAACTGGTATTATGTGCCTGATTTAAAAAATGTTTAATGTCGGTGATATTCCATCTGATTTGTTTGCACCTACAAAGTTCCCAAGAGAATATATCAACCCATGCTACTCTTATTGTTTCATTTGTGTCACAATTTGATAAAAATACTGTCTTTTGTCAATACTTGTCAATACTTGTCAATACTTGTCAATACCAAGTCATATTGTACATATTGTATATAGGCTATATGCCACTTCTATATACCCACATTTAATATTTAATTTTAATTTTATTCATATGTTACAATGTTCCTTATATTAATTGTTTAATCAACTGTTATCTTGTTACAATGTAAAATAGGGGAGTTCCGGCTCTATTCAACCTGTTATCTGGAAACCGATGTGATATCTCGATCGAATGTCGGTATACAAAAGAAATAAATAAATAAATAAATAAATAAATACTTTAAATTCAAAGACACTTTATTCTGTGTCCAGAAAATTCAAATATTCTGTGATGTCTCTAGGGAGACCTATTTATTTATTTATTTATTTAATTTCTTTTACTATACCGATGCTCAAGACCAGGTCTTATCGTACCGGTTTACAATGTAACTGAGGGGAAACCGATTAACATCTAGTTAGAAAGTAAAGTTACATTAAACAGGGAGCTTAAAAAACATGGGAGCTGGAAGACAGGACAGAATTTAAACTAAAACAACTGGAGAGAGATAAATATAAACAACAAAAAACTATATGTTAAAGATACATAAACAGAGATTTTTAGGAAAGAAGGAAGCTTTTAGGAAAGAAGGAAGCTTTTCCTTCAGTTAAAGGAAAATGTTCTTGCTATTGGCGCTTCCTTTTTTCTCAAGTTTCCCTCTAAATGTGAGGTAGTTTACCAGAAGAATAAATACACTGAAATTTTGCCATTAAGAAGTATATAATATTAAAGGTATGCATTCATATGGTAAACAGTTCATGTCAAGTAGCCACTGAAATGCATCCAAACCACTTTAACAGAGCTGTGCACTGAGGAGGTAATTTTATAACAGCCTGCATAGCTTTTAAATCAAATATACACATAAGCTATACCAGTTTTCAAAATTACCCAACCAAAACTGCCCACACACAGTTACGCTTGCTAATTCATGTTCTTTGCCAACTCTTGCTTCTAAAATAGTGCCGGCCAGTCCTGAGGCTAGCGCCATTTTGTTGTTCAGTTGCACATTGCACTGCTGTACAACAAACAGGTGCTGACCTCAGGGCCAGCTGGCTCCATTTTCAAACTGGAAGCCAGCAGGGAAGGAGCAACTAGGGAACAGTCCTGGCCCTTTTCAGGGGGGGTTGGGCTAGCATGGGGCTGAGTGCATGGTACGGATACACGAACTTTTATGCCAACTGAGCAAATCGTTCCAGAGGACAGAGTTGGGATGGATGGACTCCCTCCTCCCCCTTTTGATTCTAAAAAATATGTGTGTGTGTATGCATGTAAGTTATGCCCTCCAAAGAGGAGGTGTAACTTTGTGCGAGTGAATGCGTGCTTGTATTTAGACAATTACCCAAGTATTTTCAAAGGAAATTTAAGTGAATTAAGTGTCACGTTTGGCTAGTCGCAGGGTAAGCCCAAAACCTGCTGCACTCACTGCCAGGCCCCACCATGTGTGCTGCTTCGACGCCATCTCCCTCAGCACTGCCAGTGTCTTCCTTAAATGTGCGCATGCACTTTATGGCTCAAGCAGCAGGAAACCCAGACTTCAGTGTCACATGATGACATCACATGGATGGGTTTAAATACCCAACCGTGACTCCAGCCAGGAGCCTTCGCAGTGGGTCTCCTGCTCTGGCACTATGTGTTGCTCTGCATTCCTGTTTCCGGCCTTGCCTTGCCTTGACCTTGCCTCATCCAGCCTTCCTCGCCCGTCCTTGTCCTGTCTTTGGCCTGACTTTCTGGTACTGAACTTTGCTCCAGATTTGGACCTGACTATTCTTGCCTGCATGGACCTGACCTTAGCATTTGACCTGACCATATTCCTTGCCGCCTGGACTTGACTTTAGCATTGGACCTACTCTTGCCTGCAACCTGGACTGACCCTAGCCTTGGACCTAACTATGCCTGCTTGCTGCCTTCCCTTACTTTGGCTTGTTCTTAGATGCCTGTTCTCTTGATTGTCCTGGAGACCCGCCTAAGTCCTGCTGGCCCCCAGAATCCAAGAGGTCAGCCTGCAAAGGAGGTGGCTGGTATAGGTTAAGCTCCAGCCTGTCCCGCTCCAGGGCGCATTCGCCAGCTGTCGGCATAGACTTCGTAGGTTCGCCTACAAGGCTGCGTCAACTATGCTTCAGCACTAAGGGCTCACAGGCACCATGTCCATCAATGTAAGTTCGCTTTGAAAATATTTTGTATAGTCTATATATAGAAATGGCCAGCAGTAAGTAATGTACTCACCAGTCCCAGTCCCACCAAACACTACGCTCTTCTCCTGCCATGTCCTCCTCCACAGGAGGGCCCCAAATATAATTGGGAAGGTACTCAGCCAGGTCAGGCAATGCCCTGCAAGGTCATCAGTGTGGCTGTTAAGGAAGTGATACAGCACACTTAGAATGTGACCTCAGCACTGAGCTGCTGTCTACTGAAGGGAGGGGAATCCCAAGCCACCCTGCAAGGAAGGCCTCCTTATACCACTTTCTGCTGGCTCTGTGAACAAAGCAACTCTGACCATGAGGCAACAGACCCCTCAGCTATGACCAAATTTGCTATTCTTCAATCTTCACCATTCCTTTTTTTTAAGAGACCATCAGCATATCAATGTGCTTCCTGCTGCACTGCCACTGGTAATTCCCTAAGATGCCCTGTCAGCCCCAAATACCATACTAACATCCCTGCTCCCATCCCACTGTCCTAGTTAGGCCACAGGCAGCAACCACACTATGCTAGAGGACTGGATAGTGCACCTGGGGATGGCCCCTGTGGGAATAAGCTTTGTGACGGCTATCAGGCCTGCAGCTGCCAGTATGGGAGAGGGGAAGGAGAGGGGGCCTGTGACCAGAAAGCTAGGAAGCTGTGCAGGCAAATCTGAATCATAAGACCTCCACCTGAACACTTAAGGAGATGAGAAGGCTCCTACTGTGCTATCTCTTAAAGGTGGGGTGCTTGATGTGCAGTCCCAACATTTACCAAATGTGACCATCATATGACATCTGTGAGACCCAACCCTCTACCACACCCTACCCCTGGGGTTACTTCCCCATCTGCTCCTTTCCTATCTTCTTCACCAAGTCACCCATGCTTATCTGCTTGCCCATAAATCATGTCCCCTGACCAGCTCTGAGCCTGGTTGATCTGCTGTATGAGCAGCAGATCAACCAGAATCAAGCCCTATCCTCCTCTTGACAGTGGCCTCAGACCCTATTCTGCATGCCCATATGGACTGCACATTCAGCATGCTCCCATCAGCCTCACAGGCCTTGATGCCTCCTTGTCCTTGTTGAACTGAACCATCCTCCAAAGTGGCGTGCATCAAGCTGGACTGACAGGGCATGATCCTCGGGTCACCTATCCACAGATCACTAGGTAGCTCACTGTCCCTTTTAATCTCTAGGGGTTTTTTTTATTTTTGCAGAGTTGGTGGCTGATGTTGCAGGATGGAAAGAGAGAAACATGGAGCAACTTACTGTTGATAGTGGTGACACAGGCTGGTGGAAGAGGCTAGAACACTGCCTGGCCCCTTCCTTTATCCCGCACTGCCCTACTCCCTTTCCTCATGCTCAGCATGACTGAGAGCTTCCATAGCCGATCAAGCCCCCATCCTGAGGAGGGAAGAGTCATTGGAAGGGTCATTGGTCAGGAGCAAAACATGCGGGCTGCTGGAGTAGGGAGAAGGCTGCTTGCTGGGTCCTGAGCCATGAGCACAGAAATAAGAATATGCAGCCTGCTACATAGTGGTGCAGACCAACCAACCACACCATAATCAACCATGCGGCCTGCTGATACTGCGGCCTCCTTCCCCACGGGGATAATGAATGTGGGTCTCTGGTGTACAGATGCTCTGGTCACTTGTGGCATTCGTGCACATGGCTCGGTGCCACTCATTATTATGGATGAAAATAACAAGCAATATGAGAGTACATTTAAAAGATGATCCTGAAGCTAATAAGTTTGCACATAATTACGTTATTGCAAACTGAAGATGGCAAATTGCCAGTTGAAAATGATGGAATAATAATAGACAAAAACATTGATCATCTCATTAACACAAAGATCAATTAATTGAACAAATTTATCCATAAATAAGTTAAACAGCAGACAGCCTATGTGGTAATGTGAACGTGCAACTGAAACAAATGAAACCTTTTCTAAGATTAATATTTATCTATCAAATAACTTAACCATTCAGGTGGATGAATACAAATCAATAGAGATGGAATAGCATATATAGATGCAGATGAAGCTATCAATTCCTTGTTAAGTAGAATTTATAGGGCCACCTGGAATGCCTCCTCACAAACTGGTGGTTAGGATTCAAATTATAGTACTGAGAAACTTTCATCCTGCTAAACTATGTAATGGAACAGTTCTTCAGATAATTCCTGAAATCACAGCTCAGTGAGGCTGAAATATTGACAGGCTGTGCAGAGGGAGAAATTGCATTGATATCATGCATTCCACTAATCCTTACTGATTTTTACATTCAATTTAAACTACTGCAATTTCCTGCTTTGCAATGATCATAAATAAAACCCAAAGATAATCTTTAAAAATTGCAGGAGTGGATTTAAGACATCTTTGTTTCTCACATGGTCAATTTTATGTTGCATTTTCAAGAGCTGGAAGTTTGGATGATCTATATATAAAAAAAAAAACAACTAATGTATGTAGACAGGTTTTATTAATTAATTTGTCTCTTTGTTTTAGTTTGTATTTAATCTCACCTTTCAAAATGGCATCTAATTTGAATAAATTAATATGAATTTTATTACTTTGCATATAAATGCACGGCTTAATCTGTGGGGGAATGGCCTGGAACACAGTTCCAGCACTTATTTTCAGACTTGAGAGGCAGAGTAGGAGGGGTGGCTCTGCTCCATCCCCTCCCCTTCAGGCAGCCTGCAGGGAGGAGGAGGAGAGGAGTGAGCAGAGCAGAGAGTAACCAATCTGCTCCTTAATTCAGCCCCTCCCCTCCTGTTACTGAAGCAGAAATGGCCAAGGAAAGAACAGACATGAAAAGGGTTTGAATTAACATGTTTGAAACGTACAAGCAATAGTACCAGTTATCAAGGCTTTCAACACTGGTCATGATGATTGATTGGTGCTATAGATCACAAGTTTCTAACTTGAGCTAATTCAACTCCTATTTGTCTCTGTTGCCCAGGGAACTGACCCTTATTTCTACATAAAACAAGATCAAACGGTATGTTACAACAAAATGGAGAGATCCCGGCCCCTCACAGATGCTTCCCTTGGTGTTAGTATATGGGAAATTTAAACTTCTCTGAGTCACTAGTCACTCGTGAGAGGTCAGTATTTTTCATCCCCTAGAAAACAACAACAATCTGTATTTGACTCCAATGGATTGACTGCATCAATGAAGGAGTTACAGAGCATGTGATTTCAGAAACTGAGTGACTGTCATTCCTCCCTCTTCTAGAATACCCACCAACTTCCTGATTGATTTAACTAGGATTTCCTTGACATGCAATTACTTTATGTTTGAGGGATGATTTTACCAGCAGATCTGTGGCACCACTGTTGGGGCCACAATGGCCCCATTGTCTTGCTTGTATGTCACCCGTTTTGAGTCTTATTGGTTGTCTGACTCCCTGTTTTCACCTTTTATCATCAAATGGCTTAGAAATATTGATGATTTTTTTTGCTTTGGCTTGGTACTCAGATCCAGTTCTATTTGTTTCTGGATTGATTGAACAGTTGTAATCCGCACCTACAGTTTGTTCACCACATTGATAGATAACGAATCTTGTTTTTGGACATGATAGTCTCTATACAGGATGGATGTCTCTCCACCACTACTATCTATCTTAAAGATACTAATAAGAACACTCTTTTAAATTTTAGGAATCATCACCCTCGGGTACTGCGCGAGAACATTCCCACTGGCCAATTTTTATGTTTGTGCCCTATCTGCTTGAACAGTAGTGATTTTATTATTCAGGCACAAGATATGGTTTGGAAATTTTTTACATGCGATTACCCTCGTTGCACTATCAAGATTGCTTTTAAGTGAGTCTTGTTTTCACATTATGAATGGCTTTTTTTTTACAGCCAACAACTGATAGTGCCGATTTCACTTGCATATTACCCTTCTCACCCTGGGTTGGTCCTGTATGTTCAATTATTAAGAAATATTGGAGCATTCTTTCTATTCACCCAGTATTCACCACCATACCACATCTTGTTTTCAAGAGAGTACTCAACTTGAGGGAATCACTTACTACTTCTACTTTATCTGCACTCATCGCTGAAACACCTTCAGATGGCCATCAACCATGTGGCTGTTGTCGAGCATGTCCCCTCTTGCTCTCATTAACTATGTTCCAAATCCGACTAGTCTTAAACACTATCATCTCAATTTCTCCACTGACTGTAACTCTAGTGGTGTAGTGTATGTCATCCTATGCACTTACCTTCTCTTATATGTAGGGAAAACACTACGGGCCATCAAAACTCGGATTTTGGAACATTGCAGCTGTATTAATTGACTCGTATGGATGCTCCTTTGCTATCTCACCGGGTGGAATTTAAACACGATGTCCATGACCTCTTTTTTTTCGTGATAGACAAGGTGACCCACCATACTAAGGATGGTGACTTTATAAATTATTTATTACAGAGAGAACTGCATTGGACCCTTATCCTTGCTAGTCTCAACCAGGAAATTGAGCGGTTTCTTTTCTCTGATTCTGTTCCTGTCCACTATTTTCTCAGCTTTGTATTGACTTTGGGTAAGTTCTCTATGATTGGCTGCTATATTTTTGTGCATGATTGGTAAATTTGGGTTATGTGACTTTTTGGCACCATTTTGTAGTGTAAATCTTCCCTAACTTTCTGTATCGTTCTGCTTTGCTAAAGACTGAAGTGCTGTTTAAACTCTGTTATTCATGATTGTGAGGTACATACTTGCTTGTTTACTTACGTATATATCCTGGCTTAGGTCCTTTGGTAGCTTTTTTGCTGCAAATCTTACTTTGTATGTAATTTTGTTTTCCTTGTTTTTATTTTAATATCCTGTCGCTCCCAATGGAGAACTAGGTGAGAAACATGTACATGTTACCTATGTGAATTCTGCCTAATTAATACTTTTTGATCAGAATGATGCCTGTGATGATATAAATTTCTGTTGTTTTATTGGACTTATTTTTTGGATGCATTTACTGAAGTATGCTGTCCCGTTGGGTACTTTTAACTCCACACCATCTCTCCTTTGTTGAACTTATCCATTAACTGAGAGTTTGGTTTTCTTCCACCTTGTTTGTTCTCTCTTAAAGTTAGTCAGATAAACTTACCGTATTTGGCTAACAAGCAGGGTATATTCAGCAGCGTGGTTGCACCACAGAATATACCCAGCCACCTTAAAGTTAACCAAATAAGTATCCTTGACTAACTTTAAAATGTGTCCGTGGCATGACCAGAGTTAGCCAGATAATTTATCCAGCTAACTCACTCCTGCCTGAAACACCTCCCACCTGTCCCTGGAATGCCCTGACTTATCCTGCTAAATTCTAGTTATCTGGCTAGAATTTAGCTAGATAAGTCACTGAATATCCTGTTTTTTCCATTTAGATAGATAACATTTAATTTAGCCATCTAAATGGCTTTTGAATATGGACCTCATAATTTTTATTTAAAAAAGTATGGATCTAATTTTCAAAATGTTATATCATACTCTTAACACAATACAATAGTTATTAAATTCTAATACAATATCAATAAAAGATTAAAACTTATGAAATTGAGTTATAGTGTGTGTATTAGAATTTAATAACTATTGTATTGTGTTAAGAGTATGATATAACACAGAATCAGATGATTTATAAATTTATTGATTCCCATGAGTGCTGTTTGATTATAACAATTGGGGGATCTGAAATATTCTCTCATAGTTTTTTGTCTAATTTTCAAAAGCAATTACATGAGTAAAACTATGTTTTACACATGTAAATGCACATTAACTGTGTAAGTGGGCTTTTGAAAATTGCTACAATATATGCCATTGAATTATCCATAGGATTTACTCATGTAAATGCTCTTTACATGAGTAAATGGCTTTTGAAAATAGCTACGACAGTGTGTCACTTTGAACGCATAACTCTTTGAAAATTCACTCCTTTGCGTGTAAGTTTACCTGCAGAAGTCACACCCTTTTGTACAGGAGGTATAACTTTATCCAAGTTAATCTATGTTCATACTGGACCAATTGCTTGAATATTTTCAGTATGCATAAGTTTGCTTTGCTAATGCTGGCTAAAGTCTACTTGTACCCATGTAGTTATAAATTTACTCTTTAAAATCAAAGGTTTGCATGTAAATCCCGAAACGGCTATATTTTGTGCAGTAATAATATGTGTGAATTTGGGTTATGTGCATGTTTGTATGTGCACAACCCATGCAAAATTTTACAACAAACAACAAACCCCTCCTCCACTCATGAGGAAATTACTTCTAAACCAAAATTTTTTTTATACCACTGATGGGAGTTAGTATCAGATGTTAAGGTGCTCTTTCTGTCCAATCTCTAGGCACTCTCCTGCAATGGGCTTCAACCCATAAATGAGTACAATGTTTCACATCGTTTACTATTTCCCATTAAACCTTTTACTTATTTTATATGAGTGGGTAAACGATGCATTTGTCACCATGTTATGAGCCGCGGTTTGGAGGCAAGTTTGGCCACAAGAGGGTATGTACTATGGTGGTAGTTGGAATTAAATGTGGAATAAGAGAGAGAAATGAAAAATAATGTCAGTTATGGTGTTCTGAAGAAGGCATATATATTAATGCCGAAACATTGTCAATGTCCGGTGTGTGAAACAGAGGCATCGCAGCAGTGGGCCGTGGAAGAGTTTGCGAGGAGAATTAATAAAAAGATAAGTAATTGAAATAAGTGAAAAGATAAGTAATTGGAATAAGTCATATAAAATAAGTAAAAGGTTTAATGGGAAAAGTAGATGATGTGAAACTCTGTGCTCATTTATGATAGGGGTTGAAGCCCATTGCGGGCGAGAGCCTAGAGATTGGATAGAAAGAGCACCTTAACATCTGATACTAAACTCCCATCATTGGTATAAAAAAATTTTGGTTTAGAAGTAATTTCCTCATGAGTGGAGGAGGGCTTTGTTGTTTGATATGATACATGAGGGGTGTGAGCCATTATTGATTATATAAATATCCGTTTGGCAAACATTTTACAACAAGCCATTTATATGACTAAACCTATGTTGTAAGCATATCAATGGCTTTGAAATTTACTCCTTTAGTAATACATAGGGATGTGCACAAAATTTTTTTCTTCATTTTCTTTTATTTTCATTTTTTACTTTTTTTTTTTTATTCTTGTTTTTATTTATTTTAACCAATAAAACCCCCAAAACAAACACAATTTGCAAATTAAGTGCCCTGGCTTGTAGGGATGCACATTTGCTTCTTATGTTTCGGCAGGTACACACGTACTTCGCCGACTTTATAGCACACGCGAAAAAAACGGATATTATGCATGCACTTTTAATAATCAGTCATGCGCATGATATCCGTTTTCCCACGTGTGCTCTAAAGTCAGCAAGGGGTGCATGTTCCCGCTGAAATGGACGAAACAAAGTCACATCCCTACTGGCTGGTGCCATTAAGTTTGGAAGAAATGAATAATGGCGCCAGCCGCAGTCTTCCGGCACTATTTCTAACCAAATCTCCGGTGAGGCAGAAAGGACCGGGGATTGCTCCTGCCCCATGGAGAAAGGAAACATATGGTAAGAGGGCTCAGGGGGTGGCTCCAATTGAGAGGAGGCCTGGAAGGACTTTTTGCTGGTAGCAGCATTATAAAACAAAAGGAAAGAAATCAAACTTAATTTTGTTAGGTTTTCTTTTATCTATTTATCTATTTATTTATTTATTTATTTATGTATTTATTTATTTTTCTATACCGACATTAAAATACACATCATATCAGTTTACATTTTAACAAAAGGTTGGAAATTAAAATAAACAAGGGAGGGGGAAAACAGGACAAACGATAAAAAGGAAGCAGAGAAGAAACAAACTTAATAGAATAAACCAGTAAAAGAGCGATAAACTAGTAAGGGGGACAAGAATTTACAGGGGGCAGGGGGTTGAAAAAAAGTAGGGGGGTTCAGTGGGGTATTAAAAATGAATTCAAATAAAACGGGAAATTTTGTTAAAATTTCCTGTTTTGTTTCAAATGAATGCACATCGTTAGTAATGCACACCCTCTTTATATATATATATATATATATATATCCTATTCAATTAAAGGCACATTTTTAAAGCCCTACATGCGCCAAAGCCATGAGATACGCACAGAAGTCGGGCCGGCGCACTTGCGCGGATTTTAAAAAGCTCGCGAGCACGCGGGTATCTTCTGGTAAGCACAAAAAACTGTTTTGTAAGAAAGGGGGCAGGGGGAGGGAGTGGGCTGGGCGGGACATGGGCATTCCTAGATTTCTCAGTGAAAGTGTTTACGTGCACAGGCGCACGCTGGGGTCCCCTACTGCGTAACCTTACTTCTGCTATGGACGGCGTGTAAATCCTGAAACAAAAAAAATCTAAAGAGGTTAGTGGGGTTTTAAGGGTTGGGGGCTAACAGGGTAAAAGGGAGGCTAGTTAACTAGGAATGTTAGGACGTCCTATCCTTTACCTGGGTGAACTGGGAATGAAGTGGGGAAACTGGTAATTGCATCGGCGCACATCGTCTACTAAAATTCCCCTACTTGCGCGATAGAGGTGGCATGTGCGCCTACATGCGTGTGTCCATATAAAATTGTGCACGCATGTATACTTGTACAGCCTATTTTATACCATGTGCGCATACATGCGTGTGTGTTATAAAATGGCTGCATCCATTGGCGCAAGCCAGCATACGCACATACATGTGCGCCTGCGCGGCTTAACCGTCCTTATGTATTTATATTCATTTCATAATCTGCCTTTTCCATTGAAATGGCACAAAATGGATTACAAGAAGAAATATTGCAAAAAATATTATAGGGTTGCATTTTCCAAAGAATTTCCATGCATAGATCTCAGTTCTATGCACATAAATAGGCTTTTGAAAATTGTCCAGGATGGTGAAGCAATTCTGTATGTACTTTTGCGTGCAGAAAAAAAAAGAGGTGTTCTGAGAAGGAGCGGAGTCGGTGCATGGAAATCATTTGTACACTTTGCAAATTTGTGCTAAATTCTGCGTGTACTTTGTACATGGAAAGTTTAGTCCTCTGGAGGCCACTGAATGCAATCCTCTTGAGCAGGGATTTCTAGTTCTAGAATTCGAACTTGGTCAATCTGTCTCTCACAAACACTCATTCCTTTCTTCCCTTCACATCTTTCCCTGTCTCGTTTTTCTCTCCTCTCTCCTTCTTTCTCCCTTTCGATGACAGCCTTGGCTTGCTCACTCTGTACAGTATCCATTTTATTTCTTGCCCTCCTTCTGTTGGAGTCAGGGTCAATCCGTGTTATTGTAGTAAATCCTTCCCACTCTGTCATCTCTCTTCCTTCTCTCTGCATCTCTCTCTCTGTCTCAGACCCTCTCTCTGGGCTGCAGCCATGTTTGGACAATCTCACTGCCAGTAAAACCCCCTTATTTGAATGTATAAGCAGAAGGTTTTCCAGCATCCATTTGATGTGACAGCACTGCTGGCATCGAAGACTAGGGGCCTCTCCTAACGAGCTGGATTTGACAGACAATAATAAGATTTCCCCATACAATTAAGTATAACCTTCTTTGCCAAATCAATGCCAGAGAGCCCAAACTTGATGGTGGCCAATTAGCTCAAATTTGAGCAGGCAGGGTGAAGCTCATTAAAGGCTTGTGCTAAGATTAACCCGTGCCATCCAATCACAACCTGTGCCCAATCCCTTGACAGCTAGCACACTGGCACAACAATCATGTGTTTTCTTCTCTGCTAATGGATTTAATCCAGGGGAAACTGAATGGATAGGTACAGAGTAGAATAGCTAAAGTGAGATGTTTCTAGACTTGGGACACTGGTACGGTCTAGGTCTACTGCAAACCTTGTGTACTGAGGGCATTGCTTCACTTCATGACACACTCGCTAGCACCAACAATCTGACCATTCTTTTGCATGTAATGTTGTTAGCCTCTGTGCTTCATAATTTATTTACCAAATGATCACTCATCAGGACAAAGATTGTGTAGGGAGGCCAATATGTCTATTGTAATATAAGCGGACTATTAAGGCTGACAGGATAATACAAGGGTGCTTTACCTTGTGTGGCAGCTGAGATGATGAATGTTATAGAGAGGATTCATTTTGTAAAATTGGCTTTTGTTTCCCTTTTGCATGTTTCTATAATAAATATGTAATTTTGAAGTTTTAATTTGTTAGTTTTTAGGAGATAGGTCATAAATATTCCTGTATAGCTGGGTTGGCTACTGGGGTTAGCCACAGACTTTACTTCTTAAAGGACAAGACATCTGACTGCTTTACTGCAGTCTGCATACTACAGAAAGATCACTGTGTCCCAGGGCTCAGTGGGGGAAGTAGAATAAGAATTTAAAAGACCCACTGGGTATGGTGTGATATTTCAAAAGCACCTGACAAATGTAAATGTGCATGCTGAATAATTATTTTTTGCAATTTTAAATTTTAATTTTTAATGAGTACAGTATACCACATCTGATCCAATTATATCACTGGAATTAACATCATAACCCCATCTGTTTAAGTACAACTCTGTAATATAACTTCATAGGCATATAATTCAGAACAGATCATGGGCCAAATTAAATAAAGATTTTCTCCATGGGCAGAGAATGGGGAGAAAGTTCTTTTTAAATAAAGCCCACAAGTTATTCAAACTATGACATTTTGTCATTTCCAAGGTGCTGGCATTACAGATAACAAATAGCGTGTTAGTTTAAGTAAAATGATGATATATAACCCCTTGAAATATGGCTAGGATGCCACATAAATGCAGAGAGAATTATGTAAATAAATACATTTCAACCACACTGAATCATTTTTGAAATTGTTTAAGCTGCACATGATACAATTCCAAAGGTTGCATTCACACAATTAATTACACTGAAAACTAAATTATTCCTTAAACAGCCTGTTCCTCTATAAAGCCCATAAAACAAACTAGACAAGTGTGCAGAACTGCTCTGAGTCAGAGCCCTGCTACCTCTCCAACCTCCCACCTGTGCATCTTCTAACAGCCCCCAGAAGAAGCAGGAGGGAAATACACATGGGGTTGGGGGAGGGAGGGGGGGCGGTGTCTGACTCAGAGGCACTTGGCAGACTTGCTTTGTTTGTTTTTGCAGACTTTATCAAGGAAGACCTGGTTTAAGGAATACATTATTATTATTCCTTGCAGGTCGTGCAGCCATTGGTTGAATCTAGATCCAGAACTTCTGTCTCCTGGGCGGGTTCCCATTAAGCCTGGATCCCGAAAGCCTAGGGCTGGATTCCTTAACTAAGGTTTTTTAAAAATCTAGCCTGTAGACTGATGCCCTGTAATCCTTTTGAACCAATGGAAGCGACCATGTTTGAGAGAGAGTCACACATTAGCTCATTTATATTGGATCTGATTGGCCCGCCCAGGCTGTGATGTCATAAGTAACAACACACTCAGCATGAACCTATCAATGCCACTCTAGCAAATGTTACTCATGCAGTTCAGAATGTGTCTGATCCAAGATGCTCTAATCAACTCTGATAAAGTTATTATGTATCTTACATTTTGACTATTCTATCTGCTAGATAGCCTTTATCAATGTAAAGTTGTTATATACCATCAAAGCTTATGATCACATATATTATATTCCTTCTCCTTTGCTAGATTCATTTTCTGTTGCAGCTGATTAAAGCCAGAATGAGAAATGATCAGTCCAGCCCGGCCTGCAGCTATCAAGCTGATTTTCCCCTCTGTCAATCAACTTTCACACTTTAAACATTAGGTATTGACTTGTGCAAGAGAATCAGTTAAAGATTTCTCTCTTAATCCCTTTGTTCTTCTCTCTCTGATTTCTTGAGCTTCTTCTCCTTTGTTCCCTCCTTTAAACTATCCATTGCAAGAAAGATCAAGAGCAAAAGTGGAAGAGTATAGAGAGGCATGCTGGGGTACATAGTGTATGAGCCAGAAGGCATATGAGTTTTTCCTGTGTTGTGTCTATAGGAAAAATGCTTCCTCAGTACATGAGGTTCATAGTGGTACACGAGGATGTGGAAATCCAGCAAGGGGAATGCCAGCAACCTTTCAAAGACCAGGAAAATCACGAGCGTGGAAAGGTCAGCGATAGCGCATTGCCATGGACGCATGTAAAATATAGCATGTCTGTGTTCAAGGGTGCACGAGGATGCACAAGTGTGCACAGGAAATAAAAAGTATATGAAAGCATGTGAATATGTGCAAGAGTGAGCGTAAGAGTGCAAAATCAAATGTGAATGTTTAGAAGTCAGTCAAAGTGCCAAGTCGAGTGAGAACATGGAAGAATAAGGCAATGAAAGCCTGGCTTCATAGAGACGTGAGTGAGAGCGTAGCAACAAGAGAGATCAAGTAAAAACACAAAGTGAGTGTGCAATAGCAATTAAACTATGTGGAAATACAGGAAAGCAATCAAAAGTGATTGGAAGCAAGACAGAAAATGTTGTATGCCAAAGACAGAGCTTGTAAAGATGAGTGTGTGTGTGTGAGTGTGTACTGCTGAGTGAGTATGTGCAAAGCTGAATGACACTGTGGAAGTGAGAAGATGAATGAGCCAGTTAAGTGGAAACATTACTACGTCTAAAGGTGAGTGACAGCTTATAAGGTCAATGAATGTATGGAAACAAGGAAGATGATAGATTAATTGTTTTTGTCATACTACCAGCGTACACAGCATAATGGAGCCTACATGCTAAAGGTTTTCTCCCATTTTTTTTTTAGTACATAAACTACCTGCAGTGAGTAGTTGTTACCTACAGGATTTGCCAAAATAATCGAATCAAAACCAAGCATATAATGTTCCTTTCTTTCCCCACAGAAAGTACTTGCATAAATGTGTGCTTGCTTTTTGCACGGGTACTATTTTTTAAGGCAAAGATTATTCAAAACTACCTGTGTAAGTGCCTGCCCTAAGCTAATTCCACTCCAGGAACACCTCCAAAGATGAGGGTTAAGTACCTGTGGGGGCGAGCAATAATCAAACACCCATTTACACGTATAAAACCCACACTAAGGGTTTTCATTATTGCCCACTTTGTGTTTATGGGGAAAATGATTTTGTGTCTGGTCGTGCCATGTCACTGACCTGAAACCTTTTCCACATCGTAACTAAAGTGAAACATGGAGGCTGCCACTGGTCCCAACCCAGTAATGTTTTGGGTTTTTTTTAGATCAGCACTGGGAAAAAAACGTAGCACATAGGACACTATATGTATATGTACTGTTCATGGTCCCAGAGTCCCTTTGTAAAAGAGTTTATGACCTGCGTAACGTCCCACCAAGAGTAATGGATACAGAAGATGAACTGGTGGTTCCAGACAAGACTATCAGTGGGCTAGATGGTGCCCTGGGAAGTCAGAGAGGAGGCAGGAGGGAGAGCTGTAATGACACCCTTCCAACCCACCCTTCCAACAGCCCTGTTTCCAGGCATACAGCTCTCTGCCAGTTTCACTGTGTAAAGGTGAACAAGAAGGCAAAAACATGAATGAGTGTGACTGTAAAGGTGAATAAGAGTTTATAAAGGACGTGAGCATGTACAGGTGAGTATGGAACATGAGTGAGTGTGAGTGTAAAGGTGAATAAGAGTTTATATGGGGCGTGAGCAGGTACAGGTGAGTATGGAACATGAGTGAGTGTGACTGTAAAGGTGAATAAGAGTTTATATGGGACGTGAGCATGTACAGGTGAGTATGGAACATGAGTGAGTGTGACTGTAAAGGTGAATAAGAGTTTATACAGGACGTGAGCATGTACAGGTGAGTATGCAACATGAGTGAGTGTGAGTGTAAAGGTGAATAAGAGTTTATATGGGACATGAGCAGGTACAGATGAGCATGGAAAGGTGAAGAAGACCACACAGCAGGACCTCCTTTAGTGTCTTCACAATAAAAATAAAAGGAGGGAGCCTGACTTTTTGTCATGGACTATGGATCCTGTATGTAATTTTCTGTACAGGGCCCACTTTAGGATATTATTGAAAGGCTAAAATAGAAAATGTGTGAGTGACGTAAACCTTTCCAGATGAAAAAAGAATGTGCACATATATTTTTAAATACCAATTTTCCTACCTTTTTTTCCAGCACAGTGGCTAGTTACATGAACTGCATCCTGTCAGTAACCTGAAATATATTTTGCTACTTTTACACGTCTTAAAATGAAAACTTTAAATAAAAGAGTCCAAGAAATAATGAGAGATTAACGATTCCTGACTGCTAAGATTCTGTGAAACAGCGTTAAGCCTTTTATTAACCATCACCAGCTAATTAAAGCGTGTCAGTTTCATTTATATTGAAAAAGGCCCCATTTCTGGAAGGCGCAGGAGGGGAGCGGTGTGTGGGTGGCGCTGGATTTCAGGAAGATTAACCCTCGTTTGCAGAGAGCACAGCACGGGAGCCGGGGTTCAGGTAGAAGAAAGGTTGGATCTCGGAAAGATCAATCCTCAGTCCTAGAAAGCTCACCGATAGAGCAGAATGCAGCGGGAATGACAGAGTAACGGGAAATATGGCAGGAAAGGGATTTAATACTATGCTAAACCTCACAACGCTTTGCCTCATGTCATTCTGGGTTTGCAATCTCCCGCCCTCACACACACCAGGGGTGAAAAGGTAGCAACTCTCTGCAGTACGGCACCACAGGAAAATAGGGCATGGTTATTTACCCTTTCAAACAATGCTAAAGGGACACTCCATGAAACTAGCATCCGGCAGAATAAAACGAATTATAGGAAGAATTTGTCCATTCAGCGCACAATCAAGCTATTGAATCTGTTGCCAGAGGATGCGGTCAAGGCAACTAACATAGTGGGGTTCAAACGAGGGTTTGCAAGTTCCTGAAGGAAAAGTCCATATACAGTTTTTAGACAGGTAAACTTGGGGAAAGCCAGCGCTTATACCTGGGAGTGAAACAGAGCAACTATTTGAGATTGGCCGAGTACTTGTGACCCAGACTGGTCACTGTCGGAGACAGGATGCTGGGTCCGATGGACCTTGGTTTCACCCAGCATGGCACATCTTATGTTCTTGTATTCACTGTGCACGAGGTAGGGGTCATGGAAGGAAGGGGAAGGCAGGACCAGCAAGGAAAAGAGATTTAGAGAAAGAGCGTTTGTGGCTTGTTTAATGTAAAACGTACAGAGCTAATGATGAGCAGGGGCAAACATAAGAAGTACATCCCTGTCCCTGAGAGTGGCCAGTCCAGTTCATTTGGAAGCACTCAGAAGGTCACCTCCCTGTTGCTTATTCCCAGAAGTAGGAGGTGGCAATCTCCATGTCTGCCAGGCTAATAGATATTAATAGATCGGTTCTCCAGAAATTTGTCCAAACCTTTTTTGAACCCAACTATGCTATCAACTTTGACTGCATCCTCCAACAATAAATTCCACAGCTTAACTATGTGTTGACTGAAAAAAATACCATGGGGTCTCCAGTGAAGAAAGAGGCTGGAGCAATCCCCAATTACTCCTGCCCTGCAGGTGTCCTCTTAAGATCATAAGAAATGCCCTACTGGGTCATTCCAGGTCCATCAAGCCCAACATCCTGCCTCTGACAGTGGCCAATCTAGGTCACAAGTACCTGGCAGATCTCATAAAATAGACTATTACTCACTCCCAGGAGGGATAGCAATAGCTTTGCTTAGTCTACCTGGCTAATAATGTACTGTGAACTTTTCCTCCAGGAACTTGTCCAAACCTCTTTTAAACCCTGCTATGCTCGTCACCTTCACCACATCTTCGGGCAATAGATTCCACAATCTAATTGTGTGCTGAGTAAAAAAAAAACCAAATACTTTCTACAATTTGTTTAAAGCCTGTGGTGGTCCCTTGTTTTAGTATTTCTTGAAAGGGTATTTACCCCTCCCACTCCACACGTGATTTTATAAAGTATTATAATTGTCCCCTTTCAGCTATCTCTCATGAAAGGGGAGCTTTTCCATCCCTCTTTACCATTTTTGTAGCCCATCCTCTGCACCTTATCTAGTCAGGGCCGGAGCAAGAGCATTTGCCTTCCTAGGCGAACCTTGGCTTATGTACCCTCCTTTCCCACCTTAACTGCAGTACAGTGTTCTCTCCTACCGGCGGCCGTGGCTTCAGAACAGTGCTCCCTTTTTTGGCATCATTGGCTCTGGTACAGAGCTCCTCTGGGTCTCCTGCTGGCAGGATTTTGCTGCCCCCAAAATGGTGCTCTAGGCGAATGCCTACTCTACCTAATGGAAGCTCCGGCCTTGTCTTTCTGTGAGCTGGAGTGATCAGAACTGCACACAATATTCAAGGCGCGGTCACCTCATAGCATATTTATTTATTTATTTATTGATTGATTGATTGATTGTCACAGGCCGAAACTATAAGGTGCATGGGAAAACGGGCGCTAAGCGTTGAATGCCCGCTTTCTCAACGCACACCCAGCCACCTCTCCTGGGCACCCGATACTGTATTTAAATGAAGGGTCGCACTAAAAAGGAGGCGCTAGGGACAATAGCGCACCCCTAGCGCCTCCTTAGCAGTGGAAACCCAGGAGAGGAGGCTGTCAGCGAGTTCAGAAAATGGGCGCTAGATTGTACGAGCGTCCATTTTTCAAACCTGCTGACAGTCACGGGTTGGGAAAATGGACAGGCGTAAAATTGAGCATCCGTTTCCCTAACCTGACCCGCAGGCACACTTTTTTTTTTTTTTAAATTTAAAAAAAACATTTTTTAAAATCTTTTTGGTTCCTCCGACTTAATATTGCTAGGTTATTAAGTCGGAAAATGTACAGAAAAGCAGTATTTTCTGCTTTTCTGTACATTTTTTCGGGCTGCATTTGCATGTGATGAACGCTATTAGTTTCAGGGGGGGTTTGGACACACATTATGGATGCACTTAACCCCTTATTGTATAAGGGGTTGTGGACGTGTGCCCAAATCGCGTATTTCTGCTAGGGCTTTTGGCAGATTTTAAAACATGCTCGCGCGAGGGGAAAAACCAGTCTTTCCCAGTAGTGCACCAGTTTGTCCAGTTGATATTGAGGTCTTCAAGATCCCTCTGGTTCTTCATCCTGTAAGCCCCCCACTTGACCCCGAACCTTCACTCTGTGCTGAAATCCCTAAAACCCGAGATCTCTAGCCTTGCTCCTCACCAGGACCTGCAGTAAAGTTGTGTGGATAACACGCGGATGCGCGCCATGGTCAGCTTTTTGTCAAATTCAGAGTTGTGTGCATAAGTCTTAGCCCCGCCCCATTTATTCTTAATGCATGCATGGGTACTTACGCAGGTATTTCACGGCTTTTAAAAATTCGTGTTGCTCGTGCGCGGCCCGCATACGCGCGATTGTGGCCGGTTTTTTTGTGTGCAAGCAATGCTTTTAAAATCTACCCCTTAGATTAAATTTCGCCTATAATAGAATACCTGTGCTAAGCAGATAAGAAACATACAAAAAGGCAACGTTTTAATCTGTCACATAACCTATACTAATTAAAACATCAGCAAAAAGCTTGTACAAACAAGATTGCTTTAAGTATCGTTCTAAACTGTCCATAGTCTTTGCTACAATAAAACCGCTTCAAAGCTAAGTCTTCAGCATGAAGCAATGTGATATTTTCTATTTTATTCTCAGTTCCTTTTTTAGATCATCGCTAACATTCGATTTGCTTTTTTCACTCCCAACCCACACTAAGCCACGGATTTCAATACATTTTCCACAAGGACGCCAAGTAGGGACTCCCAATACAGAAACCATCATCGTGTACCTATAGTTGGGATTATTTTTCTCCATGTGTGCCATCACTTTTCACTTTTCCACATTGAATTTCATCTGCCATTCAGGTGCCCAATTTCCTAGTCTTTAAAAATGGTGCCAGCCAGCCCTGAGACCAGCACCATTTGTTTGACGTCAAACATTGGCATGAATTCAGGGCCGGCTGATGCCATTTTTCAAGGGATATCAGCAGGGCAGGAATGACCGAGGATTGCTCCTATCCCTCTCTTCACCGCAGACCCCTATGGAAGGGGGTAAGTGGAAACCAGGGAGGTCTCTGGTCCCAGCTTGTGCGCTGGGGGCTGGAGGGCTGTTGGAGGGACCTGGAGAGGCCCCTGCTGGACTGGGCTCAGCAAAACCTGGTAAAGGCCAAGCCTCAGCTTCTTGGTGGGGGTAGAGAGCAGAGATTCATTTCTTGTTCTATATTTTAATATTTATTCCAGATCAGCAAATGAACCAAACCGAAAAAAACATTAAACAAACTGAAACCCTAATAACTCCCCCCCCCCCCCCCCCATCCCGAAATGAAAAAACAAACCCAAACAAAATTATTGGGTCTGTACATCTTCTCCTCTATCTTTTAACCAGTGTGATCTCAGTTTGGGTTCAGTATTTTTATTTTTAGATTTTTTTTTTTTATATTCTGCTTTTCAGCACTTCAAAGTGACCATCAAAGCGGATTATGTTCAGGTACTTTAGGTATTTCCCTATCCCCACAGGGCTTACAATCTAATTTTGTCCCTGAGGCAACGGAGAGTAAAGTGACTCACCCAAGGTCACAGGGAGCGACAGTGCATACTATTCTTTATAATGACAAATTTTCCGGCAGCGGAAGCATTAAGGGGTGTTGGTTGTATTGTGATTGACAGGAGGGGACTTCCTGAGGAGAGGGCTGCGCTCTATTTCAGGATTTCTATTGGATCCGTGGAAGAGAGGGGATTCTGTTCCACAAGTGGCCAGGACCAACACAGGAACTTCAGACCACCAGAAGCCAGTGAGGGCGTTTGTCATGAGCCAGCCAGCCAGTTGGGAATAACTGTGAGATTGGACTGGTTAGATTGAAGCAACAAAAGCCTTGGTGGGATTTTTGGGATCCTAGTGCTATGGAACCGAACATAAGCAGCCTAAGATCTGTGTCTGCATTTGTGATCTGGGAATCTGTTGAAGAAACGGCTCTTTACTTTTGCGGCCTGGATGCTTTGAATTGTTTTCCTATCTTTTTGTCTTTGCTGGACTTTTACGTTTTACTTCAGCAAAATGTTCTTCTGTTTTAGAACACAATCTTTGGTGTAGACTGGTTTTGTTTGGTGATCCCTTGGGCCTCAGAGATGAATTCTGCTCCCCACAGCATGAACCAATCACTCCAGAAATTGCAACGAATTGGCTAGTGCTGAGCAGCCATTGAAGGTGGCCCCTGGTGAAGGAGGAGGAGGGGGGTGAGTTTGCACTAGTTACCAATCCATAGTACTACTTTGCTTCCTATTTTATTTAAAACATTTATAAACCATGCTACCTATTTCTTATCCATGACCTTTTAAGGGACTTTATCAAACACCTTCCAAAAAAGCAAATATACTATATGGACTGGCTCACCTTTGTCCACATGCATATCACACCTTCAAAGAATTCTAGTAGATTACTAAGGCATGACCTTCCTTTCCTAAATCCAAGATGAATCTTCCCTATTAGGCCATGTTTATCTTTATAACCAATAATTGTATTCTTAACAGCTTCCACTATTATACCCAGCACCGATGACAGGGTCACTGGTCTGTACTTACTTGAGTCACCACTAGAGCCTTATTGAAAATTGATGTTATGTTGCTTTCCTCCAATCTTCAGGTGCAGAGGCAGATTTAAAAGACAGATGAGATTACAGATTATCAGTAGCAGATCTGTAATTTCATTTTTTAATTTCTTCAGGTCTCTGGGATGAATACCATCAGGTCCTAGTGAGCTGCTACTATTTAGTTTCTCAGTTTGTTCTAGCACCTCTTCCAGATTCATAATGTTAATTTTCAGTTCCTCTGAATTGTCTCCTACAAAGAATGATTCCAGTGTAGATATTTCCCCAACATTCTCCACAGTGGGAGTAAAAATATTTCGAAAATTTAGGAGCCAAAATTTTTAAGATCAAGGGCAAAACATTTTTTTCTTGTCATGGATTTTTTGCTTTTTTAAAATTTCTTGTGGAGGGCTTGGGATGTTTTTATTTTTTATTTAGCTATTTGTCTATTTTTCCACACTTTTTCTTTATTGTTTACACTTTCTTTTGCCTATTTTTTTCTGTCAGCTTGTTTGCCATTTTTAGAGTTCTTTTTATTTTGTCTAATATTTGATTGTTTTTACTTTTGTTGTCTCTCCCCGTCTCTATAGTTTCTCTTCCGTAGGAGTCCAAGTCAGCAACAGTGGTTCTTCCCATCAGTCCTGGGACCAGTGAAATGGTGGAAGCAGCAGCAACCATGGCATCTCTTTTCATGCCTGGGCACTGATTCACTGGCTCCCCCCCCCCCCCCCATTGTCCCAGATCCACTGATGCAGCGATGGCTCCTCCCATCAACCCTGGCCCACTAACGCTGCAACTTCTGCCTTTGGGCAGGGCCACTGGCAGGTAGTAGGCATCCAGGCGACTGCGAATTTTTCACACTTGATAAGGTTTGAATGTGAGCCTAGAAGATTGTCGGCTTTATACTCTAATCACTGGATTACATTCACAGCCTAGCACACATGCAGTACAAATCTGAGCAGTGTTATGAGCTTTGTATAGAAAGGGTTTACTCTCAGCAGAGAGAGAAAGAATGTCTGTAAAGGGGAAAGAGTAGAGGGAAGCAATGAGGAGAATGTAGAATGCAAAAAGAGAAAGACGAAGAGACTGAATTTTTTTTGTATGAAGGCAAGTGATTGCAGAGCAGGTTTATTGCACAGGCACACAAATTAGGCAAACTGTAAAATCAATTAAATAAGAACACCAGCGTTGGAGAGACAGGGGAAGAACCATTAAGGACCTGTTAAAAGAAACTGCCTGAGTAGCAAAACCAGCTTAGCTGGTGCAACTGCACTCTCCGGGAGCTATAGTAACAGACTGCTGAGGTCAGAAGCCACAGCCATCTCCGGCTTCAGAGACGAGCGGAAATGTGGAGAACGGGCCTCCACGCAAGCAGGAGGCAGCTGGCAGCGCTGGCGTCTGCCCTGTGGCAAATCACGCCAGCGGGTATGCATTAGGGCGTTCCCAGGAGAGTGGAGGAGGACTGTACAGACACAGGCAGAGAGGGCTGGTTTCCAGGGTGTGCAATCAGGGTGTAAAATAAAAGCAAGAATAAAGTACATTGAAAGTACCTCTCCAGTTCAAATCCCCATACATTTCCCATGCATGACCTCTACAAACGTGCGCACCCCTTCCCTCACCCTGTGTATTACCTGGCAGCCGGGTAAGTGAGTAATTAGCTAACATCGTATAGTAGCCCTTATTCAGAAACTGCCATTCTGCGGTATTTTCACTAATAATTGTACAGTTACTTTATTGTACTAACTGGGGTTAATTTTCACATGAATTTACACACTTACACCCTGGTTTTATAAGGTGAATTTTAAAAGCCCAATGTACACATCCATTGGGCGATACACAAAGAAGTCAGGCTCGCACGAACTGAACATAGATATGCACGTAAATGCCATGGCGCGCACATCTCAAACATTTCCAAAAGGGGTGGGGCATGGGTGTGGTCTGGGCATGGTATGGGCATTTCGGGGCCTGGCCAAGAGATGTGTGCTTAACTTAGGCGCTCTGGTACACACCGAGGTCCTTTCCTGCGTAACTTTATTTCTGCTAAGGTTGACGTGTAAGCTATAAAATAAAAGGATTGACCCATTTCTGAGGTATTTTAAAGGTTCTGGGGGGAGGGGGAGTGTAGGCTATCAAACAAGGGGGGTGGGAGGAGCTAGCTGTTAACTAGGGAAACTGGTGGACAAACTGGGAATGGCGTGGGCTCACACCCCTTTTAAAATCCCCTGACTTACGTTTGTGCCCATTTAAAATTTGGTGCACATGTACGTTCAGTCATGTTTCCAACAGAGGCCTGGTTTGGCCTCTGTTGGAAACAGGATGCTGGGCTTGATGGACCCTTGGTCTGACCTAGCATGGCAATTTCTTATGTTCTTAATTCTGGCTTTGATTCTACTTTGAAAATTCTGGCTAAAAGGTACTCACAGACTTTAGCCTTTGTGGGCTGTTTGTAAATTACCAATATTAATTGCAAACTATTGTATTGCTCCAAGTATTAATCTAGGCTCTGTTACCATCCTCTTTTTTTTGTGTGTGAATGTATTTTATCTCTTACAATTTCAGAATATTTTTGGAATACAAGGTGCACAGCTTTCATAATGGCCATGCCTTTTTTTTTTTTATAAATCTCTTTCTCACAGAGCCACGCCCCTTGTGGATTCATGATGATGGATGTTGCTAAGTAGGAAGGATTCTCACATTCTGTACACACTTAGACTTCCTCCCTCAAAAAAAAAAAAAAAAAAAGAAAGAAAATGAAAAAAATGGGATCATAATATTTTATTTTGGCTACAAACTAAGGGGTACATTTACTAAGCTGTGCTAAACAAGTAACCTGCGAAAAACAGTGGTTATCATGTGTAAAACGCTGTTTATTGCGCAATGTGACGGGGTCACTATGCCAGCCCGGGTAGGTAGAATAAAGCCAGGAACCAAAAAAACTCCCTGGAACCAAAGTCCTAGAAGGAGGGGGAAGAAACCCAGGTGACACAGAGTCAAGGATATACACTGGTGGCTTCCCCTATAACCATAGAGACAAACTCACAGGTGTGGGAAGTTAAGGGTGGGACTCCCCTGGAGCCAATCAGCTAGCAGAGGAGGAGGAGTAGTTTACAGAGTATAAAAGACACTCCCTAACCCACCAGTCTCAGTCTCCTGTTGGGGATGAAAGGAGGACCATGCTACTGGCTGCTTGAAAAAGACTGGAGCTTTGATACCCTTGCTTAGAGGGAAGATGGACGGCTGGTGTGACTACCAGGAAGGTGAGCCAGTCGATAAAAAATGTTTTACTATCTGGAGGTACCCACTTTAAAAGGATATTGTTCTGAGAGACTGCCAGTGGGTGGTTGTATCTGAAGGGACAAGGAAAATATCCCGAGAGATACAGTGGGAGGTGGCAGTTAGGCCCATGGGGCCAGACTTTTGAACTTTATGACATTACAGAGAACTTCTAGTTGAGTTTGTAAGTGGCCAGGAAGGCTCTTTCAGGGACAGGACTGGTGGAAGTGTGACATGCAATCATCCACATTGCTGCAAAGTTGTTTGTTTTTCTATTTTTTTACTACTGCTTTTATGGCTGTGCTGTTTCTACAAGGTGGTGGAGGGATCTTCCACCTTTGGAAGATGGGGCTGAGTTAGAGCAGACCTGTGGAAATAGCGCCTCTATTGTGTTTTTGCCCTTTTCGTGCAAGTTTTTTTCATGGTTTTTTACCAGAGAAAAGTCAATTATCATGGGGATTCCCCCCCCCTTAAATATTTTGCTATCCTGTGGTAAAATATTACACCTTGATAAAGGATCTGTAAATAATTTCAATTTAGTTTGCCAAACAAGAGACCATTTGATTGCCTGTGTGCAGGGACATTGTTCACTATTGGCACATGGGACCCATGCCCAGCATTTGCTTGAGGTGCCCTGAATCCTGGCAATCTTCTCTGTTAGTGTGAAGCTTCCTCCTGCTTCTGTTACTGGTAGGCCTTTCTCCCCCTTACCTCCCTTAATCTGTGTCCTGGATAGAGGGAAACGAAGGGGAGGCAGGCCAGGAGCAGAAGCAGGCATAAGCTTTAATATAGTAATGACAGCAGAAAAAGACCAAATAATCCATCCAGTCTGCCCATCAAGTTTCTTATTTATTTATTTTATTTATTTAATTTTTTTTACTATACCGATGCTCAAGACTAGGTCTTATCGTACCGGTTTACAATGTAACTGAGGGGAAACCAATTAACATCAAGGTAGAAAGTAAAGTTACATTAAACAGGGAGCATAAAACCTGGGCAATGGAAGACAGTACAGAGTTTAAACTAAGAAACAATTAGAGAGAGATAAATATATAAATCAACAAAAACTGTAAGATACAAAAACATAGGTTTATCCTAGGCAGTTATTAGCATGGTATGTCCAGAGGGAGAAGGAAAGGGTGAGGTTGGGTGGGGGGGGAACGGGAGAGGGAAAAGAGGGGGGGTAGGGATTGGGGAGGGGTGGGGGAGTGAGAGTCAGTGATGGTTGAGGAGATCCTTCAGCGGTAGGCTTCTGCGAACAGCCAGGTTTTCAATTTCTTTCTGAAAGTTGAATGGCATTGTTCTTGGCGTAAGTCTTGTGGAAGTGAATTCCAATGTAGTGGACCTGCTGTTGAAAGAGCTCGCTTGTGAATAGTGTTGTGGACCGATGATTTGTTGGGGGGGGCCTTGAGCGAACCTTTGTAGGCAGTTCTGATCGGTCTTGCGGAAGTATGTAATTCAAGTGGGAAGGTGAGTTGGAGAGTGGATTGCTGGTAGACGGATTTGTGGATGATGGTGAGAGCCTTGAAAAGTATTCTATATTGGATGGGCAGCCAGTGTAGAATTTTTAGTATTGGTGTGATATGGTCCTTGCAACGAGTGTTTGTAAGGATCCTAGCCGCTGCGTTTTGCAGCATCTGAAGAGGTTTGGTGGACGAAGCGGGCAGACCAAGTAATAGAGCGTTACAATAGTCGATCTTTGAAAACAGTATGGCTTGAAGCACCGAACGGAAATCCTTGAAGTGTAAGAGCGGTCTAAGTTGCTTCAGGACCTGTAGCTTGAAGAAGCATTCTTTGGTTGTGGCGTTAATGAATTTTTTGAAATTCATTCTAGAGTCAAGGGTGGCCCCAAGATCTCTGACCTGGTTTGCTAATGGGATGCTAGCATTATTTGCGAGGGGGTTGTTGTCACAAGGGGAGATAACCAGTAGTTCCGTTTTGGAAGTATTTAGGACCAAATTGAGACTCGAGAGCAGAAGGTTGATGGCGTGTAAGCAGTTGTTCCAGAAATTTAGAGTAGAGATGGGGTCTGAGATGGGGATTATGATTTGTACATCGTCCGCGTATATAAAGTGGGTGAGATTGAGACTATTGAGTAGCTGGCATAAAGGGAGTAGATATATATTGAACAGGGTAGGGGAAAGAGACGAACCCTGAGGTACACCTTGGTTTGATGGAATGGAGTGAGATTCTTTGTCATTTATTTTGACTTTGTAGTGTCTGTTGTTCAGAAAGGATGTGAACCAGAGCAGTGCAGAGCCGGATATGCCTATTTCCATTAAGCGGTTTATGAGGATAGTGTGGTTTACCGTGTCGAACGCGGCAGAGATGTCTAGAAGGGCTAGCAGGTAAGATTGTCCCTTGTCAAGGCCCATCAGGATGTTGTCCGTTAGAGAAAGAAGGAGGGATTCTGTGTTTAGGCGTTTCCTGAATCCGAATTGAGAGGGGTAGAGAATATTGTGGGAGTCAAGGTAGTCTGTGAGTCGGATGTTGACAAGCTTTTCCATTAGCTTGGCTATAAAAGGTAGGTTTGCAATGGGGCGGAAGTTTGCAGGGTCGGCTGGGTCCAGGTTGGGTTTTTTAAGTAAGGGTTTAAGTGAAGCAATTTTTAAGGAGTCCGGGACCGATCCTTGATTGAGGGAGCAATTTATGTCTGCCAGCGGTTTAGCAATGGTGTTAGGGATGGTGAGAAGTAGTTTGGTCGGTATTTGGTCCAGAGGATGAGTGGAAGGTTTCATTTTCTTGATTATTGATTCAATTTCCAGGGAGGATGTCTGTTCAAGAATTTCTAGTGACGGTCTGTGGATATTTGGTGGAGGGTTATTAGTTGCGAGGCTTAATGGTTGCGAAGGGTTTGGAGCCATGTTAGTTGAAGCCAGGGGGGCAAGAAGGTTTTTGATTTTGTTATCAAAAAAAATAGCCAACTCTGTGGATTTGTTCTGGGCTTCTTCTTCTGGGATGGTGAGGGGCATGGGTGTGGTAAGGGCAGCTACATATGAGAACAGAGTTTTAGGGTCATATAAGAAGCCGTGTATTTTTTTGGCGTAGAAATCTCGTTTGGTGCGGGTAATGGATGTCCTATAGTAGCTCATTGCAGTTTTGTACGAAGCAAGTGAGGAAGGGGAGGAATCTTTCCGCCAGCGTTGTTCTTTGTGTTGTAGATCCTGTTTGAGTTTCCTTAGTTCGGTTGAGAACCAGGGTTTCTTGTTCGTGCGGGCTGGGTTGATAACTTTTGTTGTTACAGGGCAAATTCTGTTAGCTACTGAGTGTGTAATAGTTTGCCAGGAGTTCATAGCGGTATCCGCATCTGAGAAGTCCAGTTTAATTAGTTCTTCGGCCAGGCTGTTGTTGAGAGTGTCCATGGAACAGGGTTTCCTGAACTGGATCGAGGATTTAGTAACAATAGGGGTCAATTTTTGTTTTATATATAATTTTGTAGTTATCATCGAGTGATCTGACCAGGGGATGGGAGAGCAGGAAGGAGGGGTGATGGGCGAGATGGTTTCGTTAGTGAATATCAGGTCAAGCGTGTGGCCTGCCTTGTGTGTGGGATTGTTTATAATTTGTTTGAAACCCATAGCCTGGAGAGAAAGGAGAAGGGCTTCGCAATTAGATGATAGGGTAGGGGAGTCAACATGGATGTTGAAATCTCCTAAAATAATAGCCGGTGAGTTAGTGTTGATGTGTTTGGCTATGGTTTCGATGAGTGGAGAAGGGTTGGATTCTAGGAGCCCCAGGGGGGCGTAAATAAGGCAGACTTGAAGCTGGGAGGATTTGAATAGTCCGATTTCTAATTTGGTCGTCGATTTGAAGGCTTGTTGGGACAGTCTCAGTTCTTTTTTTGCTATTAACATTATTCCACCCCCTCTTTTTATGGTAACTACTTTATTCCACCCCCTCTTCTTATGGTAACTACTACTCTATGCAGGTTACCCCATGTGTTTTGTTAAGGGTAGAAACTGCCACTCCATGCAGGTTACCCTCAAGCCTTATGTTTTGACTTCTAGTCATCTGAAATTGTCATGGATTAGGGGAAGTAGGACTGCACAAACTATCTCCCCTCTCTTACACTCACACACACAATAGCACATTCATTCTTTCACACACTTCCTCTCTCATACACTCCCTCTCAGACACAATATGAATGTGTATACATGCCTGTGAGAGCCTATATGTAACATATATAGGCTCTCACAGGCAGACACACATGCACATATATATACACAGACTCTCACAAAGATATCTATCTACTCTCACAGTGAGTCACATCCAGTGCTCAGTATAAACACTTTCCCCATCTTACCCTGGGGATGAGAGAGGCTGGAAAACCTCAAAGGAGAAAGTTGAGGAGGTGATGGTGTGCGCGATGTTTTGCACTGCACAAAGTGGGGCCTAGTTATGCATGCTCTGTGTGCTGCCCATTAATCCCTACACTCCGGTGTTCTTGTAGCAACTAGGGAGACTCATGCTTGACAATATGCCTTCACAGAAAGGAGATTTTTGCACTGCTGGTGTCTTGTTGCTGTGAGATACTGAGGGCTGGACTCGGGTATTGATCTGGGTCTGAGAATAAGGTGCTGGTGACTTTTGGTGGCCCCCACCTGATCAAACCAGTGGCACACTGGTTGGGAAACACTGGCGTTGCATCTTGACTTTTTGGTCGCGTCAGCTCAGCTCACATTCAGCTACAGCACAGGAAGGCTTTGGGGAAACTTGCAAGAAGTATTTCAGGTGCTGGTGCCACACTTTCTGATGCAGTTACTGCCTGAAAGATCCCCATCTGAGGGTCACTTTGCATTGCAGAAAGCTCGAGCCTGGGTTCTGCTGCGTCATGAGGTACTGAATGTCTGTCGTTGGCACCATGCATGCTTTGTTTCATAAATGCAACAAATGGTTTGGGGTCTAAACAGCTGGAAGCACAAAGGCCATGTTTCTAATATATATAGAGAGAGAGAGTCTAATCTTGGCTCTAACAAAAACAAAAAATGAATTTCAATTTTCTAAAGTGTTCTGATGTTCAAATAGCATGGAAAACATTGATTAACACATTTATCACATAGTCTAATTTTTTTATTGGGGTTGCACTTCGTTATGGATTGCATAATTACATCCACTAGACTGTTCATTTTTTAATACACAGGAACTGTTGGATGAACCCCCCCTTCAGAATGTGCATTTCTGCAAGATTAAAGAGTGTGAATTTCCTTGCTGACATGCAGGAGACCTGGGCTTGATTCATGAGCATGACATCTGCTCCTTGGGCTGGTCTGGGTTGGAGGTTTTGTGGAGAGAGCACTCCCAGCCCCTTGGAGGGGGTGGAGTCCCGTTCATTGCACAGTAGTAACAGCTAGGGACAATGGAAGGTGCATGCATGGCTGGTTCTGGAGAGAGCTGTGGTCTGTGGCCCCTGCCCAAGGACTGTTGCTGTGATGATTGGGTTACATGGAATAGCCACTGTTATTACTGGCATCAGTAGCATGGGATCTACTTAGTTTTTGGGTACTTGCCAAGTAACCCTTGGTCTGACCCAGTATGGCATGTTCTTAATCTGGGGGTTCTGGGGTTGCATAGTGCCCACAGGCTGGTGAAGGTATCCACAGAGCCAGTAGACATGGAGACATAGTGCTGTGCTCGGAGGCAGGAGTGCACCAATGCCTGGAACAGGACCTTGAAGTCCATGGGTTCCTCCCTCTCCAGTTTTTGCCTACTGGTCTTGTGGATAGTAATTTTTGCAAGAGCCAGGAGGAGGTTAATGAGGAGATCCCTTGCTCTATGAGCTGGGCCCTGGGATATGATGCATTAAAAAATGTGAGGGGAGAAATGGAGCCAGAACTGCAAATATGCGTGAAAAACGGACACTTTTTTTTTTTTTTTTAAATTCCAGAAAGGGTCAGAATGGTGAGTCCGTAAAACAGGCTAAAAACTCACCTGGGGCAAGACCACCATGCAAAATGCTCCAGCTCAAGTCCCTGGTGGGCTTAGGGATTCTCACCCTCAGATGGTAGAAGAGCATCCTGCCAGATGGTGTCTGGATGGGAGATGAGGGTGAGGAAGTGCTTAATGTGCAGCACGAGCGAGTTGATTTTATGTCTTGGCACAGTGCAGAAACATGCTGTCATGAAGGCACAACCTGGATGAGTTGTTCGGATGAAGAGGCTGAGGGGCTTTGCGGGGCGTGGAACTGATGAGCAGATCAGGACACATGGGGCTCTAGGTCTGGTGGGGATGTCCGGTCTCCAAAACCCCCTCAAGGAAGGAGCGCTGGTCGGGTGTTATGGTGTTCCTGATCTTTTGGAGTAGACGATGGGTGACATGAAAGCTGCAAGACCCATGATATGGGCTAAGGTCCTGGGGACACCCACTTGTGCCTGTTCCAGGCCAGAAGATCCCCATCCTTTGTGATCCTGGCCAACATTAGCCAACAGAGAACCATGGGGGAATTCGGCATGCTTGCACCCAGGCATGGGTTGAAGAGCAGAGGCTTGACTAGAAATTCCATGCTCACAGTTGCCAGGGCTTCTCTGGTCAGGGACATCAAATTACAGGCTTTAATCAGATTTTGATGGAAGACTGGCAGCCTCAAGGGGTTCCTGCCATAGACTCTCGGATGGATACTAAAAAGCTATCAGTCATAATGTAGGTTGCACAACTGGCAAAGATAGTAACAGGCCAGCATGTGCCATTGTGGAGGCAGGTCTGCTTAAAGGGGCCTCTGCAGGGTCTGAAGGTGGAAAGTTTGTACCTGGCTTTGAATATATACCAGGCCTTGCCCTCTCTCTCCTAGTATGAGGCTCCAAACACCTGTTGAGACAGAGTGCTTCCCAGCCCAGAAGAAATCTAGCAATCTTCTCTGGAGCTGGGTCAGGGCAATTGACTGGTGCCAGAACATGCTTGCCACTAGCTGGGTGATCGCTAAGGCCCTTCCACTGAGGGATAGTAACTTGAGTAGATCTGTCGACCTCAGGTGAGTGCTCACTTTGTCTTCCAGCTCGCACCAGTTGACAGGGGCTGTAACCTCTGCAGTTGACTGTTGGACTCCTAGATATTGCAACATCTCCCCGCTCCAATCTAGATGATAAGCTTTGGGAGCATATCCACCTGCTATCCTCCTAAAAGCCCAGAACATTTGGCCTAGTTGATCTTTGCCAAGGACATGGCAGAGTACCCCTGCTTGCACTCCTGTGTCCTCCTAGATCAATTGGGTCTCAGGCCATGAATACATCACCAGCATATGCCAAAAGGGTCACCCACATCTTGGGTTTCTGCAGCACCAGTCCAGTGATTCTGAGTAAGAGGTGCAGGAAGGGCTTGATGGCCAGTGCATGCAGCTGGCCTGACAAGGGGCAACCTTGATGCAAGAGGCGCCATCAGGGACAAACTCATCTTCACGAGGAACTCTGCGGAGCTGTACAGGAGCTGGAGAAGACCATGAAATGTGGGCCAAAACCAAATGCCTGCAGGATTTCCATGAGATATCCATGATCCACTCAGACAAATGCCTTCTCTTGGTCTAGAGCAAGAAGGGCAATTGGCAGACCAGACCTGCGAGTGAGATGGATTAGGTCCCGGACCAAATAGATATTATTAAATATGGTCTGGTCTGGGCTCGTATAGGACTGATCGGGATGAATCACGTCGGCTAGCACAGACTTAAGCCGCAATGAGATGGCTTTGGCTATGATTTTAAAGTCTGTGGTGAGCAGCGAGACCGAGTGCCAGTTCTTCACATTGTGCAGGTCCCTCTTAAGTATCAGAATTAACACTGTGCAATGGCATGATAGCAGTACCCACCCAGTTTCAATGGCTTCTTCTAGGACCTGAAGGAGGTCTGTTCCTAGCTCACTCCAGAAGTGACGATAGAACTCCATGGTCAGCCTATCGAGGCTTATTGTAGGGCATCATACTTGGGGCTTCAGAGAGCTCAGCCAGACCGAGAAGTACATCCAGCCGCTTTCTGTCACCCTGACTGACTGTGGGAAGCCCCTCCCATAAAACCCTGCAGGCATCTGGGTTGGTGGGATCTGAGAGAAGAGTGAGTAGAATTCTCTAGCCCTGGATTGAATACTCTCTGGATCATTAGAGAGACCCGTCCGCAGACAGCAGTTTGTTTGGTTTTTAATTTTTCTCTTTAATGTTCTCTTTCCTTCACTAAGAATAGCTGTTCTGTAATCCTTCCAGACTGTTCCTATTTTCCTTGCTGCCGCTCTCCCTTTGTCTTTACCAGGTGCTGGATGCAGATGTCTGAAGGCTCTCGGTCTCCTCTCTCGGTCTCCTGGTGCAGGTGTTTGAAGTCCTATCTATCTTTAAATAAATCACAGCATGTGTTCCCTGAATACACTCTGTGACCCCCTCTTCCAAAGATGTGTTTAAATAATGTTTCTAAATGTAGTGTCTTCAGCATCTTATTTAACTAGTCCAACTTGGTGTGTAAAATAAAGGATAATCAGTACCACTCTAAACTCATTGAAAGAGGGAAAATGATTTGGTTCGTACACACACAGTGAAAAACAGCTTAAACTTACTTATAGCATCTCTCCTCTGATAAATTACTGTTCTCAGAGGTTTTAAGTTAAAGCCGACTCAGAAATATCTAGTTCTGTTTCAAATGAAGCACTGAATAGTCACTTAAATTGCACAGTCACTCTCAGTCCAGAATCTGAAACCTATAGAAACATAGAAATGACGGCAGAAGAAGACCAAACGGCCCATCCAGTCTGCCCAGCAAGCTTCACACATTTTTTTCTCTCATACTTATCTGTTTCTCTTAGCTCTTGGTTCTATTTCCCTTCCACCCCCACCATTGAAATATCTAGCTTGATTAGTTAGGGGTAGTAGGGGTAGTAACCGCCGCAATAAGCAAGCTACACCCATGCTTATTTGTTTTACCCAGACTATGTTATACAGTCCTTATTGGTTGTTTTTCTTCTCCCCTGCTGTTGAAGCAGGGAGCTATGCTGGAAATGCATCGAAAGTGAAGTATCAGACACATTTGGTTTGGGGTAGTAACCGCCGTAACAAGCCAGCTACTCCCCGCTTTGTGAGTGCGAACCCTTTTTTCTTCTCCCCTGCCGTTGAAGCAGAGAACTATGCTGTATATGCATTGAAGGTGAAGTATCAGGCTTATTTGGTTTGGGGTAGTAACCGCCGTAACAAGCCAGCTACTCCCCTCTTTGAGTGTAAATCCATTTTTCCACATTTCCTCTTGCTGTTGAAGCTTAGAGCGATGTTGGAGTCACAGTAAGCATGTGTATGTTTATTGAATAAGGGTATTGTCTCCAGGCAGTAGCTGTCATTCTGGCGAGTCACCCACTCTTCATTGGCGGCCTCTTGACTTTATGGATCCACAGTGTTTATCCCACACCCCTTTGAAATCCTTCACAGTTCTGGTCTTTACCACATCCTCCGGAAGGGCATTCCAGGCGTCCACCACCCTCTCCGTGAAGAAATACTTCCTGACATTGGTTCTGAATCTTCCTCCCTGGAGCTTCAAATCGTGACCCCTGGTTCTGCTGATTTTTTTTCCTACGGAACAGGTTTGTCGTTGTCTTTGCTCTGTAGAACTTCAACAGCCCATTAACTCAAGTTCTTTCAATTTATGTTGCAAAAGTTCACAGCGAGGTCAGTCTAAAAAGTTTATTAACACTTTTCAGTTAACAAGTAAAAAGAATATTAACACAGTGGTTTTATACACATCCATTTCTCTTATTCAGTACATTTTCTCACTACAACAGTCTAACTGAACTAAGCCAATAAAAATCTACACGTCTTGGCTATAATTTTAAGTAACTGGGCTTCTAAGTCCACCAGAGGTGTTTTCCTGCCAGCACTGATAACAAGATACTGTTTGTTTTTTCCATTCCCTGAAGCCTGTCACTTAAGACTCTTGTCACACAGCTTCAGGTTCTTTACTTTGAGCCACAACAGTCCCTCCCCCAAGCAGACAAACACCCAAAGAGGAAAGAAAGAAAGCTATGTCCCAGCAATGCTTTCTACAGCCTTAGAACTCAGGTCAGAAAAACAAATGTTTATCCTCTTGTGGTATTTTTAACCCCTGGTTACAGGTGCACTAAGAATTACAGTGAGAGATGATGAGAAGCTGAACCTTGAGATATTTAATACCCTTTCTTATACCAAGATATTTCTTAGTTTGTTTATGTAATTAAATGTTCTCTGGTACAGGCATGAACCAAAAACTTCAGGGGAGGATCCAGTGACCCACAGATTAGCCACACTGATTTGGCCTGAGTACTTCAATCTGATATTGACAGTGTTTTTGGGCTGGAGAGAGAAGTTGAGACCTTCTTCTGCTTCTCTTGGTGAAAACTATGTTTTTATTTTATTTTTAATTTTTATATACAGACATTCTTGCATACAATGCAAATCAGGCCGGTTTACAGTGAAACTGAATAAGCAGGAAATATAATTCCTTAGTCTAATACATTGAACATCTAAAACGAAACAAATGTTAACAAAACAAAAACCTAAACAACTTTAATAAAGGTTAATTAAAAAGAAAAACATAAAATTATTTTAAAAGAAGCACAAAGGTTAGCATGAAGGGGAGCACAAAGGGGAGAGCCCCTTTGTCCCGCCCCTTCGGTGCGCAACGCCCGGCGTGCGACACCTGATGGACCGGCGTCGTTTACCGCCTCTGACGCTAGCATGGTGACGTCATCGGGGGCGGGTCTCATTCTTCCTGAGGACTCACAATCTTCTTAGTTTCATGGCGATTTTTCTTTTTTTTTTTTTTTCAGTTTTTTCAGCCAGGGATTGTCTCTCAGTGTTAGTTCCTATCGTTTGTGGTTGGCTCAATGTTTATTTTTGGTGTCATCTGTGATTGTATCAGTGCAGCTCCAGTATCATTTCTGGGTAGGGTACAGTTTGACATCAGATGTAGCACATATCGGATGTCATTGGCCAATGATCTCGGCCTCTGTTTTTCATTAATGGTCACCATATTCACAGTCCAAGCGAATAGTTATCCTTTTCTGCACTCTGAATTGCTGGAGAGATTATCTTTGAAAATCTGCATAAAGTACACAAGTTAAAACTGTCTGCACAGTTTGAAATGTGCATCTTTTAGAATACATTTTCAAAGGGGTTTAATGTGAAAAACATATCCGAGTGTACATAGCATGCATGCACATATGTTATTTTATAAACCTTGAGATTATGTGCATACATTTTACTGGGAGGGAGGGGTTAAAAGTACGCATCCAAGCTACTGAACTTGTCCAAATACTTTTACATCTGCTAATTCACTTGTGAAATTGAAATCGACTTGTCTTTTGTCTGTAGTTTGGGTGGTAGGGGTTTAGGGTGAGGTGCTAGAGGGTCTAGGTGAACTGGTGGAGATACTGGCAAACTGCTGAGTCCAAGTATGTGGGCAAGTATTTTCAGTATGGTATATGTACATACTTTATAAAATACCTACCTCAACATTTAAGGCAGGGTTATTAGGCGGACGTGATATGTTTTTACTTGTCTAAAATATATGCATGTACTTTTCTAAAATAGATAGAGAAGGTAAACTTGTTCAGGCATTGGAAATATATATATATATTTACTACAACATATGCGTGCACTTTTGGGGCAGAAATATGTGGTATTTTATCAGCTGTATGACATATATCACACAATTTATAAAATGAATAAATCTCAGTGCTTTCACTTAAATGCACAAATTATGTACTGCAGACAGTTTGAAAAGTTGGGTTCCCTATATGTCAAGAATCATTTAAGCTATTTCCACCAAGAATAGACCATTTTCTCTGGTATACTTGATGTTTGCACAGGGAGTTTTTAATCACCTGATATTAACATTAACAATTTACTTATATAAGAGTAAAATACAAAAATAAGATTTGCCTTAATATATTAAATTCTGCTCCAGTCTCTCTAAGCATGACTGAGAGGGATCTTGTGGGCTGGAGCAGAAACCACACTGACTCTAGCCTTTTCTAATGCTATTTCAACTTTTATAACTATAACCAGCAAAACATAACAGATCACCTGCCTTTGCAGGGGACTCACAACGCATCTTCTCAGAGAGGGTCAGGAGCTTCTGTTTCTGGAGACGCAGAGGGGGGGGGGGGGGGGGCTTCTGATCCCAGCTGGGCTCACAATCTTATTCCCCTTCCAGCAGGGTCCCACCCATGGAGCTCTCTCTCTGTAGGATTTAAAGTGGACCAGGCTAAATGCCTGAGAGAGGAAATAGGGTCGCTCAATCATACTTTCCTTCCTACCTCCTGGAGAACCATGCATTGTATGGATTACTCCTCATATAAATGACACAGTACAGGGGTGGCATTGTGGGAAAAATAGGACACCAGAAAGCATCATTTAATCTCTTATACTGTTACATTAGGTAAGATCTGAATTAACATCCTTTATAGTTCAATCAGCATCTAGGTAAAGGACACTTGTCAGTATAGTGAGTTACACTGGGACAAACTAATAAATATTAGATTCCCATAATTTTCAGTTCGGCTTGTTTTTTCGTTTTGGGGAGGGGTGGGGTTCATTTTTTTAGTTTGGTTCATTTGCCATAATGAAAAAACTCAAAAGAAAATATAAACACGCCAATTAAAAAAAAAAAAAAACCAACCCAAAAAAACAGGCCTCTGGTGTCCCTGGCTGGACTTCTCTGTGCCAAAAAACTGCACTGAGCCTCCCAAGCTGGGCCTAGTGCCGGGGTCTGCCTGGAGCCAGGTTCTGCCAGAGCTGGCCAGGCACTGGGGCCAGGCTTCTCCCACCCATTTAAAGTGCCAGGGAGCACCTACCTCAGCTCCCGCTTACCCCCCTTCCTGGTTCCTAAATGGCAGGAGCAATGCTCAGTCCCTTCTGCCTGTGTCCCAGTGCTTTAGAAATGGTGCCATCTACCTGAAGGACAGTGCCAAAGTGACATCACTTCAACACCTTCTTCTGGTGCAGATGGCTCCATTTTGATGTTTGGCCATAGAAATGTACACTTATGTATATAGGATTTCTGGATATGTCCTGTTTGTGCCTCATTCTGCTTATTTCTGTCTAAAGTTGTGTATGCTTGAATGTGTTTTGGGTTTTTTTTAAACTATAAATAAAAATATTTTAGGTTAAAAATAATGCAAAAAATCAAAGATTTTGACTTCCACAGAAAAAGCAATGTTTCTGCATTGATATGATATATTTCCCTGTAACCAAATAATGAAAAGATTATGTATAGAATTTTTGCAAAATCTTTAGGATTAAAGGTATTGTGGAAGAGCTTTGTTTTCTTACGTTGCACAATTTGAGTGAGTTTTTTTTTGCCATGTGAATTACAGTAGAAACATATCTCTCTGGGATTGCCAAAAAATAAAAAATGTACAGCTGTATATCAAAATGATGCTAGCCAAACCAGTGGAAGGCTCCAGAGTAACATTGCTATGGTGCCATTTTTAAAGCATTCTAATCGGACATCTGGCATCTATTCCACTTTGTTACCCTCACAGCGTTCATAGATTGCCTTCCTTGCTGTTTTCTGGGTCCGGCCATTTTTAAAGCATCAGGACCTGGGTAGGAGCAAGTAGGCATCACTCCTGCCCTTTTCAAACCAGGATCCTGGAAGGGAGTTAATGATGTTCCCCAGCACCAACAGGGCAAAGGACCCAGTGCTGGGCCAGTTCGGGGCAGACCCTGGTCAGATTACTTTTCTGGCCTGGGGAGCTCTAGCCAGGACAACTGTAGGCCCATTTTTTTTTTTTTTGTTTTGAAAAATACCATGAATACAAAAAAACCAGAAAATTTTCAGGTTTTTTCAGTTCAATGCAAAATGGCCTCTTGTCTTGCGTTTTTATGCATTCGTTAGAAACGAGTACACATCTCTACAATAGATTTTCCTATTACAAATCCAACCCCTTCAAGAGTCGGGAAGCTCTACTTCAGTGCTTCTCCTAGTCCTGCCCAACTGTGAAGTAAGATTCTGAATAGGAAAGCAACTTTAGACTTCTGGCTGACCAATGCTAGAGATCTGGACAGATCATTCATTGTCTAGTCTTTAGTTTGACCAATGGAGGGATTGTATAGTGGTTTAAATATAGGGCTGATAGAAGGGTATTAGGTTTGCCTAAGGTGTCTTATAGCCTTGCACGGTTCCACCCTCCCACCTCCGGCTCCACTTTTCCCCGACACAACTAAAAATTATGCATTTATAATATTATACATGAATAAGGACATTCAAAGTAGTCTTCTGAGATAAAAATATTACTTATGACAATATGTATATTGGGGCAGATTTTAAAAGCCCTACGCGCGTAGAGCCTATTTTGCATAGGCCCAGTGACTCGCACAAGCTCCGGGATGCACGTATGTCCCCGGGCATGGCCAGAGGCCTCTGTAGGGCCTCTAGGCCGGGGGATCATGTGCCGGCACTTGGCCGGCACGCGCAACCTACACCTGTCCGGAGGCAGGCGCAACTTGCAAAACAAAGGTATGGTGGGTTTTTTGGTAGGGCTGAGGGGAAGGTGGGGGGGGCAGAAGGAAAGTTCCCTCTGAGGTCTCCGATTTTTGGAGCGGCCTCGGAGGGAACAGGGAAAGCCATCGGGGCTCCCTAGGGCTCGGCGTGCACAGGTGTGCACCCCCTTGAGCGCATCGACCCTGGATTTTATAACATGCGTGTGGCTGTGCGCGCATGTTATAAAATCGGGCGTAGATATTAAAATCTGCCCCGTTATATTTACATGTACTGCTGTAATGCCAAACAGAAAACCCTGCAAAAAGTAAACCAGACACTTGGAACACATATCATATTAGATTTATTGTATTGCATGTTGAGTGTTAGCTTGGCCACATCAGAAAGCCACAAGTAAATTGAATTACAGTTACAATATAGTAAACCTCCTATTCCAAAACAGCACTAATTGCCAGCATGCAAACAATACATAAGAGATGCCATACTGGGTCAGACCAAGGGTCCATCAAGACCAGTATCCTGTTTCCAACAGTGGCCAAGTCTCCAGTACCTGGCAAGTATCCAAACATTAGATAATTCACAAGCTACTATTGCTGATTAATTACCAAAACAGCAGTTTATGGATTTTTCCTCTAGGAACTTATCCAAACCTTTTTTAAACCCAGTTACACTAATTGCTGTAACCACATTCTCTGGCAATGAATTCCAGAGCTTAGCTATGTGCTGAGTAAAGTATTTTTCTTTTATTTGTTTTAAATGATCTACTTGCTATCTTCATGGAGTGCCCCCTAGTCCTTCTATTATCTGAGAGAATAAATAACTGATTTACATTAACTTGTTAATGTCCTTTCACTATTTGTAGACTTCTATCATATTCCCCCCCCCCCAGTCATCTCTTCTCCAAACTCAACAGCCCTAACTTTAGCCTTTCCTCATAGGGCCATTCCATTAATAATCCTACCTATGAAAGGACAGCATAGCAAATATTACACTATGCCCTAAAACACCAATATACCTCCTATTAGAAAAACAGAACAAGTCAGGTTGCAATTGATCCCTCTATGGAAACCATATGCTGGCAGAATACCTAACCTTGGTCACACATGTAGAACAGAGACATACATAAAGCATAAATAGAAACTGACAGAATAGACAAACTGAACTGGAAACTGCAACAAGCCAGACTCTGTATGCAGTGTAACAATAGAAACATCACCATTCCTCATAAAACATGAAAAACAATCATAATAGTAAAACTATACTAACAAAGTATAAATATTTCAAAACAGCTAACAAATAGAATATCATTCAATAATTAAACTCATAATTTTTTTTTTACATTTTTAAACACCAATAAAATATTTCAAAACACATACATCAAATAATATCCAACAATTAGAACTAATAAAGTTTGGTTCATTTACTAAACCTCCAGAGTGCTGCAAATACAAAACGATCTGCTGGATGATGCTCTTTGATGGAGTGGAAGAAAGTTGGTATGATCTTTTGGATGAAGTGAGAGATGGTGGTCAGTTTTTTTTTTTCCAGAGGGACATAGGCTAAAGGTATGTGTTTGGAGGTGGTCTCTCCCTGAAGAGGCTTGCTTTGTTTCACCATTACCATTGCAGTGCCTGCCAGCATTTCCTTACATGCTATCTGGGCTGTAGTAGCACGGACTGCATGCTCGCTAACTGTTCTTAAGCTGAAAGATCAATATGAGAATATTTCCTTTAATTATGCTTCTGTTCATCAGTGCGAAGAGAAGATTTCCTCATCTGCAAAATTTGCATGCTACAATGGTTAAAGAGAACTTAAATATTTGACACAATTTGGAAATGCTCGAAAATAATGACAGGGTAATCTACTCTTTGTTAATTTTCCTAGATTGTTGCCTGCTTCTCTGAGAGACACGTTCCATAAGTATGTGTCTGAAGTGCTTAAATGTCCCTCAGAATATTTTCCACCCCCCCTCGGTGAGAGTACAATATCTCCTGCTCTTGTGCAAGAGGCTGGAGGTGTTGGAGCTGGTTCTCCACAAATGCTAGTTCCTGGATCAGTTTTAAATCTGACTGGGTTTTTGAAGCAGTTACAAGAAGTGGTGGTGAGAACTATTCTTATAGTTTCCTACATTTTAGAGCCCCAAAAGAATTGGATTTTGAGAGTTTACTTTAAGGATGTTCTCTTTTATGGATAGAAGATTAGTCTGTCTGGACCTTTGTAAAGCCACTCAGGATAAGAGGAAACATTTTTGGCATTACAAAGTAGGACTATTTCTTTTTTTTTAAATTTTCTTTGACATGTATTATCAGGGATCTCATTTTGTGTTTTATGATTCCCCCCCCTACAGTTGGAGATATTTCTGGAAGAAATATCTGGGTAGTCTGTTATATAGGTGAAAAATATTATTAGACACTCCACCAATTTTCTATTTTTTCTTCCTTCCTTTACTTCTCCCTTCTAGTTGTGGACTTATGTGGCTTATCACTTATAAGTTTGTTTATTTGTAACCTGTTACATGAACTTCGGTATATAAAAAATGCTAGATAAATAAATAATAAAGCTGACTTCTTCTTTTTTTTTGATATTTTCATCTATTTCTGGCATAAGCTGCATTTATTTTTTCCCAACTGAGTATATGCTTGACCTATATATCTGGTAAATTGCAATAAATAAATTAAAAAAAAAAAACCCAACAACTAAGGAGTATAAAACATCCCTTGATCTCCATTTCTGGGACCTTTTGATTTCCAGATATCCTGATATTATCATGTTTTAGCAAGGGGAGGGAGTTGCTATGTACAAACTTTCTCCTCTCCCGCTCATACACCCATATGATCATATGAACATACATACTCTCTCACTCACTCACCCTCACACATACCCCTTTTCTCATTTTCAAACATACGCTCCCAGGGGTGGTTCTTTCATGAAGCAGAGTGAGGCAGCAAAATTTTGGGAGTAGCAAAAATTGCCCCCCACACCTGTTGTGGCCACTTCAACTTGCCAAAGAGGAAAGGCCAAGTGGGGCCACAGCAGAGCCCATTCCACCAAGGCCCAGCATGGCCACAGTGGAGCTGATCCTGCCACAGCCTGATGATCAAGGGCTCAGCGGAGCTGCGGTAGACCCCATCCTGCTGCAGCATAAAGAGTGAAGGCCCAGTGGAAGCCGCAGCAGAGCCCATCTCCTCATGACCTGAAGATGTGGAGCCATGGTGGAGCCCATCCCATCATGGCCTGAACATGTGAGTCCCTGTGCAGTTGTAGCAGAGCCCATACCACTGTGGCCTGAAGATGCAAAGCCCACTGTGTTGGGATGTGATCTCACAGTAGCCAAAGAGAGAGGGGGAAGGAAGGCCCTGAGAGATTGTGTGCATACAAGAGAGTAAGAGCCTGGGTGTGTGTGCTGTACTTGTCCGCATGTAAGGGTATGTGTGTGGGCGAGTGAGAGGGAGATTGTGTGAGCAAGTGCCTGCATGGATGGGTGTGTGTGTGAGAGGAAAGGTGTGAGTCTGTATGTGTGTGAGAAACAGAGTATGCATGTGTGAAAGAGCCTGTATACATATGTGAGTGCATGAGAGAAGTTGTGTGAGAGCCTATGTGTTTGCATGTGTGAGAAATAGGGTTTGTATGTTTGAGAGACAGAGGGTGTTTGTGAGTGTGATTGAGAGGAAGTGTGTGTATGTGTGTCAGAGAGAAAATAAAGTTTGTATAGATCCTTCTCCCCCCCCCCCCCCCCCCCCCCCCAATCAGGGTAACTGGAAATCAAGATACCAGGTATGGAAAGCAGGATTTTTTTAAAATTAGTTTTAATTGAGTATTTGTCTATCGTTCTCAAAAATAAAAATTTTTGGAACTCTTTAAAAGCTTTCTTGAAATGATCTGTTAGCTGTTTTGAAATACTTATTTCTATTAGTATAGTTTTACTATTATATGTTGCATATTTTGTTTATGAGGAATGATGGTGTTTGGTTTTTCCATTTTTGCAGTGCAAAAATGGAAACTGCTTCTTGCAGTTTCCAATTCAGTTTTTGTCTGCACATTCCTATTTATACTTTATGGTCTCTTTATTCTATATTTGGTGAGAGTCTGTATGTTCTGCATGTGTGACCAAGGTAAAGTATTCTGCTGGCATGTAGTTTCTGTATAGAGATCTATAGCAGCCTGGCTTGTTCTGCTTTCCTAATAGGAGGTTTATTGATGCTATAGTGCCTGGTGTAAAATTTCACTCAAACACATGCTCTTGCTCTCTCATATACACATATACACATGCTGTCTCTCTTGCTCTCTTTCTTACACACATGCTCTCACTCACTCTTCTCCCCCTCCTGAAGCACAAGTGGAAGCAGTATCCTCCTTTAGCTTCCAGGGGCTACTATTTTTTTTTTTTTTGGACTGAGGGCCAACATTTCTTCTGCTGAAGGGTTGCTGTTCCTCCTGCTTCTTCACCTCCTGGCGTCTGCACAGGCCAATGCTTCTCTACCACCTCCTCCTCCTTTTGGCTTAACTGGTTGATGCTATTTTGCCTTTTGCTCCGCCTCCTGCTCTTTCTGGCCTGTGCAGGCCGATACTGCAGCTTGCTCCTGCCCCTTGCAGGGGCAGCGATGACATCTCTTCCTTCCCATCCATGTGGGCCCATGTGACAACACTTTTTTTTTCTTCTGAGCCCAAGTAGACAGGAAGGGGATGCCATGACTATGCCACCCCTAAACTGTAAACATACTCAAAACTAAGACCCAAAAATTTAGCAAGAGAAAATCAATGTAGATATATAAAACTTGCTAGTGACAATTTCTCTATTGGTCTGGTAGTCAACCTTCATACGATACCAAAAAATGGTTATCGTGCTAAGCTCTGATACTTCAAGGGCTTTGTCAATCATTAGGTGACTTTGTATTGTGCTGTTTCAGTCCAGGAAAATTAATCATTAGGTATAGTACTCTTGGTACTTATCTTGAAATCCACTTGTGATAATGGTGGTTGCTGTCCGACATCACGAGGTTTCGGGGTGCAAAGCCCCTTCTTCAAGGACCCAGCTTTAAATGAGAGAATCAGTGGATGTAATGTTTATGCAAAGCGATGCTGGTCGCTATCGCTAAGGTTTCTTGGGAGTTGCAAATACTGACACCTGCACAACATGAAATATAGAGACATTTTTAACTGTTGTGCAATACAACTAAATTAATGTGGCTACCACTGTTTTAGGGAGATACATACTTTTAAACGTCGCGGTGTCCAAGGTTCTCTGCCGACAGCCGCGTTTGGTAATACGGGAGAATTTCTCCTTTAACTAAAATCCAAAACAATGAATGTCAAAGTTATGCCATCTTGTGAAATCGGAACAGGAGACTTATGTATAGAGGCGCTGAAGCGGTACTCATGATTTGAAGTGCCCAACGGGCTACCGGTGCTGTGCCAAGAAAACCTTCTGTGCTAGCGCCGACAGTGCTAGCACAACAGTTAAAAATTTCTCTACATTCCATATTGTGCGGATATCAGTATTTGCAACTCCCAAGAAACCTTAGCGATAGCGACCAGCATCGCTTTGCATAAACATTACAGCCACTGATTCTCTCATTTAAAGCTGGGTCCTTGAAGGGGCTTTGCACCCCGAAACCTCGCGATGTCGGACAGCAACAAGCATTATCACAAGTGGATTTCAAGATAAGTACCAAGAGTACTATACCTAATCGATTTTTTTTTTCCTGGACTGAAACAGCATAGAACAGCACAATACAAAGTCATCTAATGATTGACGAAGCTCTTGAAGTATCAGAGCTTATCAGCACGATAACCAGTTTTTGGTATCGTATGAAGGCTGACTACCAGACCAATAGAGAAATTGCCGCTAACAAGTTTCATATATAACCCCCTAAACTGTGGCACACTAGGTAGCTGCCTAGTGCTTTCACTGGCCCTTCTTCAATATAGCAACTTGTATGCTTGTTCTCTCTAGAATGATAGTGACCAAATGAGAGATTCAAAATATTCTTACTTGATAAAGAAGAATATCATGCAGACAGTCACAACTGCACAGCTGATAGCTGTGACATATCCACAGGTAGAAGGGTCAAGAGAGGAACAATCGGGCAGACTACATTGGCCAATTAGTTCTTATCTGCCGTTATGTACTGTACTACTTATTCCCTCCTATTAATTTCTTCCTATAGATACAAAATAGAGGTACCCAATAGATGGTGTGATAATATTTGGGGACTGTCTTCTGTTGGCAAGGCTCTGAACTTTCTCAGTATGATTCCCGTTTTTGTTTCTTAATTAAGGTGTGAAACACAGTGAATGCTATGTGGCCCCCAAGGAGCATGTACAAGCAAACTCAGCAAATTATGTGTTTGATTTCAGGACGTTGCTAATATTCCTTCTCGTTGGTAGAGTTCACCAGAGAGATGGGGAGGATGTTGACTTGTTGGGGTACTCAGACTTTGACTATGTCTGCAAAATTCAAAACAGGCTTAGGAGACTTAAATTATCAAAGCAATAAAGGAAGGAACATCTCCAGTTGCAACCCCCTTCTCCCTCTTTTGTAACTGAACCAGATATAGCTCAGAGTCCCAATGGGACGCTGACAGATTGGTTTTGGCACCTGTGGCAACATTTGCTGCTCCTCACTCTTTTTCATGATAGATCCTGTGAATTATCGTTCAGTGTTTCTCTGCATGAAGTCGTCAGCAGCTTCTAAGCCTGCTTTCTCTCATAAGCCTCCCTGCTCCAATATCCTGCAAATAATACCAATTACTAACTGTACTTACAAATGAAGGGGGCCAATGTTCAGACCATTTACATGGATACATGCCTCTTTACCTGGATAAACTGGCTGCCCATCAGTCTGGGTACGAGTATGTGCAGTGTTCCACAACTCAAAATGTTTTAGCTACATTTGAGGAAGGCATTTCAGGGGTGTGTTCTTCATGGGATCAGGAAATGTGCATAGATTTTATTTTCCATAAAGATTTTACCTGCATGAAAAGGAAGGGGCAAAATTATGTGCAAGCAGGAGAAAATACAGGTGTATTTAACCAGATAGCTAATCTCCCTTTAAAATTTGTTGCAAAATCCATGGGTAAAAGTACCCATGCACGGTTTGAAAATTTGCCCCTTTTGAGGGTAATTTTCAATAGTGTCCCAAAGCTGGCAGATTCACGTATAAGTTAGTGTGCCTAAACACACCTGTGTTTTATAAGCTGTCAGTGAAGGGACCAATCACCGGCCAATGAAGTAAATACATTACTATTAAATGCTGAGGATATGGAATAAAAGCATAATGGATATCCTTGTGTTTTCTCCCTCTTTCATTGCAAACATATCCTTAAGGAATGAATATCTTCAGCACATCACCTATAGGATCTCAAAGTTTTTATACTAACAAACCTCCTCCAATCTTAGACCTTCCTATATCGGATCTGTTTTCTTCCACCTCTATGCCATCATTTACTAAGTTACATTACTATTGGAATAATTAATGGTTCCAGTGGAATTGTACATATGCTAACCCCTTGCAAGAAAACAAAACCTTTAGATCGTCCCTTCTCATGCTTTATTTTTGTACTTATTTATATCCATTTGATATTCTACCTTTTCCTAAACTAGTATCAAGGAGAATTAAAATTACAATCAATTAAATCAAGATACTAAACAGGAGGTTAGAGCATGTATACAGGTATGGCTAAAGACAGGAGGGAGATCGTGAGAAGTTTTCTAGGTTGCAACAGAACATATACTAGATAACAAAGGATCCAATGAATGAAATGGGTACAAGAGTACAGATGCATTTATTCTGTAATAAGGTATTAGGTAAGCAGTAGCACTTTGTGAAAAGTAGTCCAAATGCCTGTAACTAAAAACTCACCTGAGCTAAAAAATTCTAACTTATCCCTATCAATTAAAAAGCAGAATAAAAATACAATCAAAAAACAAACTTTGAAATGTTTGTATGCTAATGCCAGAAGTCTAAGAAGTAAGATGGGAGAATTAGAATGTATAGCAGTAAATGATGACATAGACTTAATTGGCATCTCAGAGACATGGTGGAAAGAGGATAACCAATGGGACAGTGCTATACCGGGGTACAAATTATATCGCAATGACAGAGAGGAGCAGTCGGGAGGAGGTGTGGCGCTTTATGTCCGGGATGGCATAGAGTCCAACAGGATAAACATCCTGCATGAGACTAAATACAAAATTGAATCTTTATGGGTAGAAATCCCTTGTGTATCAGGGAAGACTACAGTGATAGGGGTATACTACCGTCCACCTGGTCAAGATGGTGAGATGGACAGTGAAATGCTAAGAGAAATTAGGGAAGCCAACCAAATTGGTAGTGCAGTAATAATGGGAGACTTCAATTACCCCAATATAGACTGGGTAAATGTATCATCGGGTCACGCTAGAGAGATAACGTTCCTGGATGGAATAAATGATAGCTTTATGGAGCAAATGGTTCAGGAACCGACGAGAGAGGGAGCAATTTTAGATCTAATTCTCAGTGGAGCACAGGACTTGGTGAGAGAGGTAACGGTGGTGGGGCCGCTTGGCAATAGTGATCATAATATGATCAGATTTGATTTAATGACTGGAAAAGGAACAGTGTGCAAATCCAAAGCTCTCGTGCTAAACTTTCAAAAGGGAAACTTTGATAAAATGAGAAAAATTGTTAGAAAAAAACTGAAAGGAGCAGCTACAAAAGTAAAAAATGTCCAAGAGGCGTGGTCATTGTTAAAAAATACCATTCTAGAAGCACAGTCCAGATGTATTCCACACATTAAGAAAGGTGGAAAGAAGGCAAAACGATTACCGGCATGGTTAAAAGGGGAGGTGAAAGAAGCTATTTTAGCCAAAAGATCTTCATTCAAAAATTGGAAGAAGGATCCAACAGAAGAAAATAGGATAAAGCATAAACATTGGCAAGTTAAATGTAAGACATTGATAAGACAGGCTAAGAGAGAATTTGAAAAGAAGTTGGCTGTAGAGGCAAAAACTCACAGTAAAAACTTTTTTAAATATATCCGAAGCAGAAAGCCTGTGAGGGAGTCAGTTGGACCTTTAGATGATCGAGGGGTTAAAGGGGCACTTAGAGAAGATAAGGCCATCGCGGAAAGATTAAATGATTTCTTTGCTTCGGTGTTTACTGAAGAGGATGTTGGGGAGGTACCCGTAATGGAGAAGGTTTTCATGGGTAATGATTCAGATGGACTGAATCAAATCACGGTGAACCTAGAAGATGTGGTAGGCCTGATTGACAAACTGAAGAGTAGTAAATCACCTGGACCGGATGGTATACACCCCAGAGTTCTGAAGGAACTAAAAAATGAAATTTCAGACCTATTAGTAAAAATTTGTAACTTATCATTAAAATCATCCATTGTACCTGAAGACTGGAGGATAGCAAATGTAACCCCAATATTTAAAAAGGGCTCCAGGGGCGATCCGGGAAACTACAGACCGGTTAGCCTGACTTCAGTGCCAGGAAAAATAGTGGAAAGTGTTCTAAACATCAAAATCACAGAACATATAGAAAGACATGGTTTAATGGAACAAAGTCAGCATGGCTTTACCCAGGGCAAGTCTTGCCTCACAAATCTGCTTCACTTTTTTGAAGGAGTTAATAAACATGTGGATAAAGGTGAACCGGTAGATATAGTATACTTGGATTTTCAGAAGGCGTTTGACAAAGTTCCTCATGAGAGGCTTCTAGGAAAAGTAAAAAGTCATGGGATAGGTGGCGATGTCCTTTCGTGGATTGCAAACTGGCTAAAAGACAGGAAACAGAGAGTAGGATTAAATGGGCAATTTTCTCAGTGGAAGGGAGTGGACAGTGGAGTGCCTCAGGGATCTGTATTGGGACCCTTACTGTTCAATATATTTATAAATGATCTGGAAAGAAATACGACGAGTGAGATAATCAAATTTGCAGATGACACAAAATTGTGCAGAGTAGTTAAATCACAAGCAGATTGTGATAAATTGCAGGAAGACCTTGTGAGACTGGAAAATTGGGCATCCAAATGGCAGATGAAATTTAATGTGGAAAAGTGCAAGGTGATGCATATAGGGAAAAATAACCCATGCTATAATTACACGATGTTGGGTTCCATATTAGGTGCTACAACCCAAGAAAGAGATCTAGGTGTCATAGTGGATAACACATTGAAATCGTCGGTTCAGTGTGCTGCGGCAGTCAAAAAAGCAAACAGAATGTTGGGAATTATTAGAAAAGGAATGATGAATAAAACGGAAAATGTCATAATGCCTCTGTATCGCTCCATGGTGAGACCGCACCTTGAATACTGTGTACAATTCTGGTCGCCGCATCTCAAAAAAGATATAATTGCGATGGAGAAGGTACAGAGAAGGGCTACCAAAATGATAAGGGGAATGGAACAACTCCCCTATGAGGAAAGACTAAAGAGATTAGGACTTTTCAGCTTGGAGAAGAGACGACTGAGGGGGGATATGATAGAGGTGTTTAAAATCATGAGAGGTCTAGAACGGGTAGATGTGAATCGGTTATTTACTCTTTCAGATAGTAGAAGGACTAGGGGACACTCCATGAAGTTAGCATGGGGCACATTTAAAACTAATCGGAGAAAGTTCTTTTTTACTCAACGCACAATTAAACTCTGGAATTTGTTGCCAGAGAATGTGGTTCGTGCAGGTAGTATAGCTGTGTTTAAAAAAGGATTGGATAAGTTCTTGGAGGAGAAGTCCATTACCTGCTATTAGGTTCACTTAGAGAATAGCCACTGCCATTAGCAATGGTTACATGGAATAGACTTAGTTTTTGGGTACTTGCCAGGTTCTTATGGCCTGGATTGGCCACTGTTGGAAACAGGATGCTGGGCTTGATGGACCCTTGGTCTGACCCAGTATGGCATTTTCTTATGTTCTTATGTTCTTATGTTCTTATGTGCCGAGATAGTAAGAATAAATTAAGTAGGAGTTGTCCAGCGGTGGGTGAGGTTGTGGGCTCACAATCAGGAAGCTCTGGCACTCAGGTAGAAGAGGGAAGAGTCTCTGCTTTGGAATCTAGGGGAAGGCTTAGCTGAATAGCCAAATCTTATTTATTTATTTATTTATTTTTGAAAGGTGAGGTAGGAAATCAAGGGTCTCTTGTTTCATATTTTTAAGGCATAGCAACTGAATGCATGAAGTTTGATGCAAGCTAATCTCGCTGAAGCCAGAGGAGAGGTAGATAGGAAGGTCTTTTGGGAGGATTGGACCTCCCTCTTGGTAGTGTAAGAGAACAGAAACTGGGAGCGATAAATCAGTCGCCAGTTTATTCATGCACTTAACGACAAAGCATAGAGTTTTGAATTTTATCCTGCTTTCAACTGGTAGTCAATATAACTGATGCAAGATTGGTCTTTTATGGTCCATTGATCTTGCTCCTACCAGAGGTCTAGCAGCTGTGCTCTGTAACAGCTGAAAGCATTTGAGTTTGTATTATAAGATGCCGCTAAACAGTTACAATAGCCTACGTGGTCAGTGATCAGTGGGTGTATTATGGGGGTCCTTTTCAAAAGGATTTACATGTGTAACTGTAACTATTGTAGCTATTTCCAAAAGCCAGTTACCTGCATAAAGTGCACTCACTGGTGCACTTTATGCAGGTAACTGGTCCTATGGTTGCAAGGTTTTGATTCTCAAAGCAATTGCACAGTTGGCAAATCTGGCACAGAAGCATAAAGGAGGTCTTTACCACCTTTGACGTGCGGGTTTCTATTGTAAGATCATGGTCTAGTTGTACCCCCAGACTGTGCATTGAATTCTTGGGTTGTGGGGGAGGGGGGGTTCCTTGTCAGCTTAGCCAGAGGAGTTTGATTTGGAGGGATTACATTTCATTTTCTGATTGTCAAGTCATTGGGCTCTTGCTGAAAAACAGTCTTTTTTGGATATTATCCCTTTACATTACCTGTCCTGAATACATTCCTGTCTTCAAAAATGACAAAGTGTATACTGAAGGTATAGGCTGCCACTCTGAGAAGCCACCGTGCAAGCAAATCAAGCCAAACCAGACACAAGCCATCCCTTCTTTTCATTCTTCTTGTGAAATCTCATACGTTTGGGGTCCTTTGAAGCCCAACACATTTGTATAGAAGATGCTACAAAAGATAAAGGGCCTGATTTTAGAAAGCATTTGCTCGAGTGAGTGGACTTTGGAAAATTGCGACAGTCTATCCCATTGACTTGTCCATGGGATTTACCCGTGTGAGTGCACGTTACTCGAGTAACTGGCTTTTGAAAATTGCTACAATAGTAGATACACTTGCACGCGTAAACTCCTTTTGAAAATTACCCCCGTTATCGCACTAGTAAATAAAGTATTTACAAGAATTTTGAGTCTCTGAGTTAGGGAACACTATCTTGCTCTCAGTACTTTTCTATGTGAAGAAAAGCTCAGTTTTTATGTTGACCTAATAAAAAAAAAAAAGTGTCAAAAACTGATCCTGGAGAAAACTGAATTCTTTTTTGCAATGTGGCTATTAGAACTCTTCCAGTGCCTTCACTTCTTGTATTCTAATTACTGAGCTTCCTAATCAATAAAGAATTTTCTCCAGTTTTGTGACTATAGAAAAGCACCAGAGCACGTGCAAACAAAGCCTCATACAAGGAAAGTGCATTAGCTGACCTACTCCCAGTCAGCTTAATTATTTAGGACAGTACCAGGGTTGTGAAGATCTTTTTTTGATTGTGGCCAGTCAGGCTGAGAAAAGTGTGAATTATTAAATGGGTAAATTTGAGTGTTCTCTCATGCAGAGATTTATAAGGAGGGAGAAACAAAATTTAGAAACCTTTGTATTTAATCATAATTTGGAAAATCTGAGCTGCTCCAACGTCCCATGTAGGAACCACAACTTAAGGGGATTTTGGATAAACCTTTCTGTCCACCAGGGTATGTTTTCATGATTTTATTTTACCCATCTACTAAGAAAAGTACAGTGCTTCCATATAGCAGTGCCTCTGAATTTCCTCATAGCATTGTTATTTACTAACATAATTCAAAATTAACTGGCCAGCCAGGACATCCCCTTCCCATCATTCCTCGCACCAACTAAGTCTGGCAACAGCTCCACTTATCCACCCATTCCCTACCCTGCCAGAAGCACAAAAGGCCTCTCTCTCACCACCACTACAAACTCTCTGAGGAGGTAGGAGAAGGACTGAGGCTTGCTTACTTTCTCCCAGCTCCAGCCCTGCACTGATGCTTTTGCCAGTAGCTGCACTAACCTACCAGCGTGTATTATTCATATATTCGGTGCATTTTCAAAGAAGGGACCAATACCTGCTTGGAATCAGATTCCATGGACTGAGTTAGGATGAAGAAAAAAGTTAGATGTTTAGCTTTATTTTTATTTAAAAACTTTTCTATACCGTCAAGTTAGATAACCATCACAACGGTTTACAGCAAGGCACGCTAATGAAAATGTGAGTGGTATAGATTACAAATTAATCATAGTGCAGTAACAATTCATTTCAAAAAAACTGTGTGTAAATTAGGCTTGTCTGTTGGGATCATATTAGGCGGTTTGAATTTAACATTAATGCGCATTTGTAGCTTACAAGTAACTACTTTTAGTTTGGTGCATCCTTATCAGTTAACTGTTTTTTTTCCTTCTCTTTATCTTTATAAAAAGCCAGGTTTTCAGATTGGTTTTGAAATTACTCTGCAGCCTTAGTTCGAGTGGCATGGTGTTCCATAGCATGGGGCCAGCCAGTGATAGTGCTCTCTCCCTAACTTGCGTGAGGCGGGCTGTTTTGACAGAGGGGACAGTTAGTAGAGCCTTATTAGCAGATCTTAGGTTTCTTTGCGGGACATGTTGCCAACTGACTGACTCCAGATTTGCCTGTCAGGGTTGATCCAGACCTGGGTTTACCCCATTGCAAGCAGGGATCTATAGTCTGATTTTTCCCTATTGCATTCCCTAAGAAAAGTAAAACTACAAGTCCCTGCATGCAATGGGGTAAACTCAGAACAGGTGAATCTGGAGCCAGTTGGAACTCCTACTTAGCACCAGACATTTAACTTACGGCTCTAAACCTAAGCAAATAAGTAACGAGCCTAAATTTCAGAAACCTAAACTTAGGTGAGTTTTAAGCCAATAATTTAGTTTCCTAGGTTTGTCTGAGAATAGGTTCCTAACTCAGAAGCGCATTTTCAAAGAGTTGCATGCATTCAAAATTGGCAGATGCAAATGACATTTACATGAATATGTGCTACTTTATCAACCTCCAACACATACACACAAGTAATGGTGCATGAATAAATTTGCTCATATTAAAGTGGGCCAGGGGCATTATGGGGCAAATCTTTAAACTTACACGATGGCGCAGATTTGTTCGCGCAACCCAGCGTGAACAAATCTACGCCCGATTTTATAACATGCGCACATGTTATAAAATCCAGGGTCGGTGTGTGCAGGGGGGTGCAGCCTGCCTCCGTTCCCTCCGAGGCCGCTCCGAAATCTGCTTTTCTGTACACCCTCTGACTTAATATCATAGCGATATTAAGTCTGAGGCCCCAAAATTAAAAAAAAAAATTTTTAAATCAGCCTGCGGATTGGAAGACGGACACTCAATTATGCCGGCGTCAGTTTTCCGAACCCGTGGCTGTCAGTGGGTTTGAGAACAGACACCAGCAAAATTGAGCATCGGCTGTCAAACCCGCTGACAGCCACCGCTCCTGTCAAAAAGGAGGCACTAGGGACACGCTAGTGTCCCTAGTGCCTCCTTTTACCATGGGCCCTCATTTGCATAGGCCACCCTACTGAACCGCGCGCCCAGGATGACAGGAGAGCGGGTGCTCGCCGGCTCTCCCACGCATTTTTCTGTATCGGCCTGTTTGTATGATACACAGCCACTTAGAAATACTGTAGCTCTGTCCATCAGCACAAGAAAACGTGGCTCGTTAACATAAACCCCACATTCTTTGTTACATTTTATTGTATTTCAAACTTTAGAAATGTTTTAAATCTCCTCCTGCTTTGCCAGCTCCAAAATTACTGACCTAAACTGCTTCTGATTTGTTCCTTATTACAAAACTGTTATCAGCACATAATACATCCATACGTTAAAAAAAAAAAATACCACCCACATATTTAACACTAATTGGCACTCTAAGCCAGCAGTCTCAGCAGAGAGGAGAATAGTTTAGTCAGTGTGGAAACAAAGCTTTTTATTTATTAGGGTTGCCAACTGGTTCCAGATTTTCAGGACAGGATGAGCCAGGTTTTACCCCATTGCGTGCTGGGACTTGTACTTCGGATCTCCCTATTGCTTTCTCTTAAGAAAAGCAAGACTTCGTCCATGCAGGCAGTGGCATAAACCCAGGAATGGATCAGCCTACCCTGAAAATATGAAACCAGCTGACAATCATGATAGGTGGTACACACAGATGGGGAAGTATGTAGAAGTTTGCTTTTTTGCTGCCTGCACATCTGTTCTATGTAAAAAAAAAAAAAAAAAAACTTGCAGGGATATTTGTCTGGCACCTGTCCTTCACATTAAGTTCACAAAACAAATTTTAAAACACAAGCAGCAATCTGATGAAATACAGGTACGTACGCAGGTCATTTACACATGGAAATTACTAGTGGATGTCCATATTTACAAGCAGTTTTGACTGTGTCCTGAAGAAACTTTTTTAAACAACCCAGAAGACTTAGCATAACATAATATTGTATATTGCAGCCCTGAAGGACACAGTTCAACATTGCTACAGTGAGCTGGAGCAGTAGGGGAGTGTAAGCCATGCTGTGGCAAAGGGCGGAAACTTGTAGGGTGGGCGGAGGTGCTGGGACAGCAAGAATCCTCTCTGTCTCCCTTGCTCATCAGGATCAGCAGGCAGAGGAGACTGATGCTCATCTCCTACTTCCTACAGCTGATTGGTTTCACTCTGCAGTGCCCAGGACAACCACTCAAGTGGGGAGGCAGGAGATAGCAGTCATATAACCAAGCTACTGCTGCTGACACACAGAAGGAAGCTGGAAAAGAGGAGGGAAGAGTGAGAATGGAGAGAAGAGGGGAGGGAGGATAGGGCAAGGAGAGAGCAGACAGAAGGGAGGTGAACAGCAAAAAGATGCTGGGGAGAGCATGAGGAGGGGGTGAATGCTAAGGAAAGATGAAGAAAAGGCGAAGGCTGGGCAAGATTAGAAGGACTGAATGCAGGGAGAAAGATGAGGACTAGGTGAATGCTCAGGGAGAAGGCAAGGAGGGGGTAAATGCTAAGAGGAAGGTGAGGAGGGGGTGAGTGCCCTCCCTGAAGTCAGCAATGAAAACTGTGTGTGTGTGGCGGAGGGATCAGGGTGGATGAAAAAAAAGCTTGGCATGGGTAGAGGGAGTGCCAGAGAGCTGGGGATGGGGGGGGGAGGTAAAGGGAGTGTGAGAAAGCTAAGGTGATGGGAGTGCCAGAGACCTTGGGAGTGGGGGGATAAAGGGAGTGTAAGAGAATCAGAGGGGAATGAGAATTGGAAGGGGATGGCCTGTGAAAGAAAGTCAGAAGTCATGATGAAGAGGTGACAGATAGTGAGAGGGATGTATATGAGAGAGTGCCAGAAGTGTTGATGGTGTGTGTGTGTATGATTGAGTGAGCGCGAGAGCAAGCTAGATAGGGTACTGGGGAACAGGGAAGAGCATGCAAAGAAGTGTTTTTGGGTAAAAGATAATGACAGGGTGATCATGAGGGCAGATGACTGGGGTTGAGAGTCAGAGTGGGGATAATGAAGTATAAGAATCAGACTGGAAGGGATAGGATAACGTGAGACTGGTTGAGTGAAATGAACTGGAGTAAGAGGAGATAGGTGGGGTTCAGTCAGCATGGGGAGTGGTGATAGAGCCAAAAAGGATGGCTGTGGGGAGGAAGGGAGCCAGATAGCAGGAGATTAGGGGGAGAAGCAACCCAGTGAGGGGGAAATGAAAGGTTGAGGTGGGGAGATGAAGTATTTGAATGGGAAGAACTGGAGGGATGGGCATATATTTTTTAAGCAGGTAGGAAAAGCATGCGTTCAGTGCATTGATGTATGTTCTTTCAATGCATTGCATGTATTTGCAAGTAAGCTTACATACGTGCTTATATTGCAGGGTAGAGAGAGGTGTTTTTAATAAAACATGAATATATCCTATGCGAGGGTTATAAAATATTAACATATTTCCAACCCCGGGAAAGCCTCTTTCAAGTATGTGGCAGACCCTCTGGTCCGCCACCAGATGGCCCTAGATCCTTTATCAAGAAGCACAGCTTGGAGAGATTTCCAGTCCTTTGCAGCCCCTCCCAATCTGGAGGGCTGTGATTGGCTGACTCCGGGTACTTAGTGAGGTAATCAGAACGCTGTGCTCATTTTCAGTTAAGCCTGTGGAGAGGCGAGAGCTCTTTTGGTTCCCGTTTTTAAAGTTGGACCCTCTGCCTGACTGAAGGATTTTTCCCCAGGAGGTTCCCTTCAGTACACTCCCTGTCTGAGAGGTCCTGCATAAATTTGGAAGAGATTTTTTTGCCCAACTCCTTTTTTTTTTTTTAATTTTCATTCTGGGGAAAACCTTGGTCTCCTTTCAAGGTACCAGGGGCTGGAGATGCGTAAGCCACCCCTCTACTCCCTAGGGGAGGCAAGCACCAATTTATCCTACTTTTGAGATTGGGACTTTGAACTCTTTTTGGAGAAGGCAACCTCCCGCACCCAAAGGACAAGGGCTAGAGACCTATAGTGCTGGGATTTAGAGTAAAAGTGGTAAAGCTAAAATCCCAGGAGTAAGAGAGAAAGGACACCTACCCAGAAAAGTGAGACATTTGTAAACCTCACAGCTGTAATCTCGCACGTTTGGATAGATTGGACTTTGATTTAACTTTAAAGAATCAGTAAACTTTCATTTTAACACCCAGTACCTTGTCCTGCCTGTATGTCCCAGTAAGAATATTAAAGTTATTAAGGAAGAAGGAGCTAGAAAAAACCTCACCATCTTCTGGGCCACAAGCTTAACTTTCCCTCACAGAAAGGACCCACCCCTTGGGATGAAGAGAGAAGGGGAAAAGCACTACCCAGAGTAGCCCCAGAGAAGAAATTAGTTTGTGTGCCTTGGAAAGCAGAACTCTCCAACCAAAGGGTAACAAGTATGCTTAAGCATTCGTGTGAAATTGCTTCCATATGTACTTTTACGTGTACCACCCTAGGGTAATTTTCAATGTGTATAATGGTGTTTACGTCCATATATGCTTTTGAAAATTAAGTCCACAACATTTTAAGTATTATAATCTGTGAATCAAAATGAAAACACATCTGCTTAGCTGAGCACTTACACACAGACATCTAATGAACTTAACCACATTAAACCTTTTATTCTGTGTGCAGCCCCTGCCCAGTAGAACCAGTTACTCCATAATGTTTTTTAGACTCTTGCTGGTGTGCAGTAATGAGGAGTCCTATGTGAAATAGTATTTGCATAATAGCTGATGGCGTCCTTTCATACAGGGGCCCTTGGAAACTAGTGCAGGAGACTCTGTATGTGTTCAGATATCTCTAATACTGAAGCCAACTCTATAGAGAGATCAGGCAGTCGTAGGGAGCAAAGTGAAGAGCAAGCAGGCAAGCTCCAGAACCCACATGGAAGATTCCAGCAAACCACTAGAGATGTGAATCGTGTGATCGATCGTCTTAACGATTGATTTTTGGCTGGAGGGGGAGGGAATCGGATCGTCGCGGTTTTGTTTTTTAAAATATCGTGTAAATCGGGGGAGGGCGGGAAAACCGTCACACTAAAACAACCCTAAAACCCTCCCCCACCCTCCCGAACCCCCCCCCCCCCCCAAAATGTCTTAAATTACCTGGGGTCCAGTGGGGGGGGTCCCGGTGTGATCTTCCACTCTCGGGCCACGGGTGCGTTGATAGACATTTTGGGGGGGTTCGGGAGGGTGGGGGATTTATTTTAAAGGGTCGGGTGGGTTTTAGGGTTGTTTTAGTGTGACGGTTTTCCCGCCCTCCCCCTTCCCCTCCCCCTTCCCCCGATTTACGATTTTTGACGATAAATTGGGGGAATTCCTATTATATATTGCCTCTAACGATTTTTGACAATTTAAAATATATCGGACGATATTTTAAATCGTCAAAACCCGATTCATATCCCTACAAACCACCCTACTTATTATACCTAGGATGTCCATGAAGAACGTCCAGCAGAATCTCTTCTTTCCAGGAGCCCCTTCTGGTGCCAGCACCTGAGAACTGTGAGTGAATATCTTTACCGATCTGGGTACTGAGAGAGAGTCAGGACCCTTGAGATGCAATGCCCAAATCATTTGAGCCTTACAAGTCAATTCATGGTCACAGGAACTCATTCCCTGAGTTGCCCATGAATCTGTGCATTAAAGCTGCATAGCTTCATCCAGAAAGAATGCCCTGATGGAGTAATATTTCTTTTAACTGCTGCTATAGTTATTTCAAAGCATGAAGTAGATATGCATAGAGAGGATAATTTTTCAAAGAGCCTGCATAGGGATAAGGCCTGCGCGTACTCTTTACCCGCAAACTTTAGCATGAATTTTCAAAACATTAGTCCGCTTTTTAAAATTTGTGGGTTGTCCCAAACTACTCACAGACTTACATGCAGAAAGTTACACCCTGCTTGTAGTATGGTGTAACTTTCTGGATGTAGAATCCTTTTTTTTAAATCAAAGTATGCTTGTACATGTTTTCCCCCACCCCCCAGAATGCCTACCAGGAGTGCGGATAAAAATACACATGAAATCAGGTTCCTTGCACACTTTTACATGCACAACCCTCTTGGTTGATTTTCAGAGTGCCGTTTTATGCACGTAGGTCGCTTTGTCAATCAACTTCTTCCAGTGACCCTGGGTTTGTAAATACTCTTCCTCTATTAAACAATAAATAAATCAATAAACATGAGTTAGAAATATCAGAAAGTTGTTGCTTGAAATTATTCTAGGTCTGCCTGAAATTAAGAGTTTTGCCAATCCTCAGGGAGGTGTGATCAGCCAAGCCCCAGTATTTCACCCCTTGGTCCACTACGATATCGCACTAATGACTGAATACCCTTGTTACCCCCAGCAGGCAACATGAAATAAACGTCCTGGCACACAGGGATTCTGCTCCTGGCACCTAATCTGTGGGTTTGAAAAGCTGGTGTAGTGGACTGGGCTCCAAAGTTTATAGGAATGTAAACTTCTACTGGATAGGGAAGAAACAATGCAATCAAAATACTTTCCCTCTGTGATTAAGCAAAAAAACTCCTGTCAAAGAAATTTTAGCAGTCTAGTCTGAGAATCTGGGGGAGATCCTGGATCTTTGAGTCCTTGGATCAAATAACCCCAGTCCATCACAATGGGTTTCTTGGCTCCAACTTGAAGAAAATATATTTAATTTTCTGAGGTAATCAACAGCAAATCACAAAACATGAGTCAAGGCTTCCACAGTAGAGACAATTATTCAGAAAAATCATCTCTCCTTAACAGAGAGGCTAACAAAATCCATTAGACCACAAAAAAGAGGCACTTCCGATTTCCAAAATGAAACCCAGTCATTATCACATGAACATATGAACAAAGAGTTAATCAATCTGAAAACTTTCTATTCTGGCACGAACATTCACTCTGAAAGGTGTTCATGCTTCCTTCTAGGGCTTGGAAAAGAAAGTATCTGCGCCTAGGAGTTGCCCTTTGCACACTGTACCCATCGTAGAATCACTAGGATCTCTTATGAGCTGGGGAGTACCACTAAACCCTGTTGAAAAAACAGCAGGATCCCATGGGGAAAAAAAAGTTTGCACCCATTGAACTCCAACTGAAACAACAAAAGAACTGGAATTCTTCTTACTAGGAACTAGGTTATATGCCCTCTAGAGATTACATATGAAAACACACTTACCTAAAGATACCCAACACTAAAAACCCTGTATTGCAGAGCCAATTACCCATAAAAAGTAATGGTAGAGCTTAAGTATACATCTAACCCTGACTTTAAAAGATCACAATTTTAGGATAAGGATTACCCCTAACATCGATTACACCGAAAGCGCTTAACTTTCTCACTTAGGTAACTAAGTGTTGACTAGAGTTTTGAATATGCAACCCATAATATTTGGTATCCAATCTAAACAATTTTTTTAAAACTTCTCTCATTTAAGAACATCCTGGGTCCCAAGCTGCATTATTTTGTTCACTAAGAATGATTGATTTTGACCAACAAGGTTGGGCCACTTACTTGCCATCAAAACTAATCTACAGAGTTGATGACATCCTAGCTGGTTTCTCTGCATTAGTTGCAGATACTAATTTATTACTGCTATTTCAAGTGGTGAAAGAAAGGAAAAAGGAAAGAGATAAACCGATTTCAGGTAGAAATGCAACAAATGTCTTGAAAATCTAACCAATTAGTACATGAGGTCATAAGTACTCAACTGTAATACTATAGTCAACCCCCAAGCACATAGCAGAGTTAATCAAGAAAGAACAAAATCAATCACTTTACCATTAACAAACGTGCAAGAGGCAGTAACATAAAAGAAAATAAAGCTGAGCTGCATTAATTCCTGGGGAGTAAAGGCAATTGCATGGTAGTTAGTGAATGGATTGGAAACAGGATGCTTTTATCCTGTGTTGATTCTTTCCGGTCTCTCATTTCCTGAGAGATGCGTTCCTAATTTCTTCTGTAATGAAAACAGATGCTTTATGATTCAGTATGCCAAAGGGAAGGCTGGGGCTAGAGGAGCTGGAGGCTTCCCCTATAGCCTGTGTTCCTACAGTTAGTTACTCCTGTTGGGCTGGACTGTGAGTTCTCCCTTGTCTGATATGTTAATGCTGCATCCTACTGTTAACTTTAGCTGGGAGCAGCAGGAACTACAGGAGCTAGCAACTCCTGCCCACTGCCAAATGAGGCCAGTGTGCAGCACTTCCCACCTTCTCTGGCTGCACACTTACTAGCAGCCCGATCCAGTAAAGTCCGTGGGAGAGCGGACTAACGCCCGCTTTCCCGGCGCGCGCACCGGCCCCTCGCCGGTGCGCGCGATCCAGTATTTAAATTAGGCGACGCGGTGCAAACGAGGAAAAGGAGGCACTAGGGACACTAGCGCGTCCCTAGCGCCTCCTTTTGGCCTGGAGCGGCGGCTGTCAGCGGGTTTGACAGCCGACGCTCAATTTTGCCGGCGTCGGTTCTCGAGCCCGCTGACAGCCACGGGCTCGGAAACCGGATGCCGGCAAAATTGAGCGTCCGGTTTTCGGCCCGACAGCCGCGGGCCGAATTCAAAATTTTTTTTTTTTTTTACTTTTGGGGACCTCCGACTTAATATCGCTATGATATTAAGTCGGAGGGTGCACAGAAAAGCAGTTTTTACTGCTTTTCTGTGCACTTCCCTGGCGCCGGAAGAAATTAGCGCCGACCTTTGGGCGGCGCTAATTTCTTAGAGTAAAATGTGCGGCTTGGCTGCACATTTTACTTACTGGATCGCTCGGGAATACCTAATAGGGCCATCAACATGCATTTGCATGTTGATGGCCCTATTAGGTGCCGCGGGTGGGCCGCGTGTTTTCCTCCCCTTACTGAATAAGGGGTAAGGGAAAACACGCGTCCAGAGCAGGGTGACAGTGCGCTCCGACGGAGCACACTTTACTGGATCGACCTGTAAGCTGGAAAAGCAGTGTCAAAGGGGTATTTGCCATATATCTTATTTCATCGTTTTTCTTATTTCCAAGTCTCTTTTTCAAACTCTCAGTGCAAGGATAAAAATGAATGAGCACCATCTGAGTAACATGGCAGTAAGCAGACTTATCATGCTAGGTTCATTTTGTTCCTTGTGCTTTCTTATTCTTACTCCATCCAAACCCCATGACATTTAGCTCTGCCTCTTGACCCTAACTTTGGCGTTTGGGCACATTGACAGAATAGGAATTCTAGAGCATACTCTCCTCAACCATTCTCCTGTGATTTCCAGGGGATTTCTTTGAGCAGAACACTGGTCATTTCTCCTCTGAGCAACTTTTATAAAATATGAAATACGTAAATAGCGGCTTCTTACGCACATATATGCTTATTTTTATGCGTGTAAAGTTTTTTGAAAATTCATCCCACATATGTACCCACAGAAATTAGCAAATTTAGGCCTGGATTTATCAAAATGCAGTAAATATCGCATGTGATGGGAAAAGGGGTGTGTTTTATGGTAATAGGGAGTTTATCGCAAGTTGCACTAATACCTATGTGAAGAGCTAAGTTACCACAAATTGCGATAACTCTTTTGCCACAATTACTTGGCAAGTACCCAAACATTAAATAGATCTCAAGCTACTATTGCTTATTAATTAATATCAGATTATGGATTTTTCTGCTAGTAACTTATCCAAACCTTTTTTAAACCCAGTTACACTAACTGCTGTAACCACATCCCCTGGTAATGAATTGCAGAGCTTAACTATGCACTGAGTGAGAATTTTTTTCAATTTGTTTTAAATGATTTATTTGCTAACTTCATGGAATGCCCCCTAGTTCTTCTATTTATCTGAGAGAGTAAATAACCGCTTTACATTAACCTGTTCAAGTCCCTTTTATGATTTTGTAGACCTCTATCATTTCCCCCCTCAATGTTCTCTTCTCCAAACTGAACAGCCCTAACCTCCTTTGCCTTTCCTCATAGGGGAGCCGTTCCATTCCCCTTATCATTTTGGTCACCCTTCTCAGAACTTCTCCATTGCAATTATAACTTTTTTGAGATGCGGTGACCAGAATTGCACACAGTATTCAAGGTGTGGTCTCACCATGGAACGATACAGAGGCATTATGACATCCTGTGTTGGTTTTTTTTTGTCATTCCCTTCCTAATAGTTCCTAACATTTTTGTTGCCTTTTGATCGCCACAGCACACTGAGCCAACGATTTAAATGTATTATCCACTATGACACCCAGATCTCTTCCTCGGTGGTAACTCCTAAGATAGAACCTACCATTATGTATCTATAGCAAGGGTTATTTTTCCCTAAATGCATCACCTTGCACTTGTCAACATTAAATTTAATCTGCCATTTGGAAGACCAATCTTTCAGTTTCTCAAAGTCCTCCTGTAATTTATCACAATCTGCTTGAGATTTAACTGCTCTACATAATTTTGTGTCATCCACAAATCTGATAATTTCACTTGTAGTACTTGTTTCCAGATCATTTATAAATATATTAAAAAGCACCAGTCCAATTACAGATCCCTGAGGCACTCTACTGTTTACCCTTTTCCACTGAGAAAATTGACCATTTAATCCTACTCTGTTTCCTATCTTTTAGCCAGTTTGTAATCCACAAAAGGACATCGCTTCCTATCCGATGACTTTTTAGTTTTCTTTGAAGCCTCTCATGAAGTGCTTTGTCAAATGCCTTCTGAAAATCCAAATACACCACATCTACCAGTCCAACTTTGTCCACATGTTTATTCCCCCCTTCAAAAAAATGTAGATTTGTGAGGCAAGACTTTCCTTATGTCTTAAAAGGACAGTCACTGTGAAATTCCAAATACAATAGACCTTTTTTCCGACAAATTAATATATTTGCTGGCTATTGAAGACCAAACAGGAATTTATCTTCAAAGGGGGTAAACCCATCTCCCCTGCTTGCCTCCTTCATAGGGTACAGCAAGGCTCTGTTCTCTGCAATAGAGACCATGAAACAAACTAACACACTAGCAAATATCAAAATGTAGATATGTAAAAAAAAAAAAAAAGCCCAGTTCCTTCTTCCAGATTTGCCTGGTATGGAATACTGGTAAAACATGTTTAGTGCTGATCCTTCCAGAGTAGAATCAGAGTGGCCAAATCTGCTCCAAACAAAGGAATATATTCTTATTTCCAAGCTCTCTGATAGAGTTAAGTTCTGTACTCATATCATAAACCTGGAATTTTAGTTGGTGTTGTCCTGGAAGGAAATCTCAGTTGTATCTGCCACCATCTCAGAACAGCTGGCTCCTTGAGTATAACAGCTACCTCCTTTGCAGACCAGGGCATCATATAACCAAGCCTGTTCCTTGTTTCTTATTACGTGGTCCAGTGGAAATTTGCAGGGCAAGAAAATCAATTGTTTTTTGCCCAGATTACCAAAACTGCAAGCCTATGAAACTATATTTTCAAACATCTGATTATTGGTCATGTTACATAAATATTTCTTTAATAAGCCTTCTAAAGTAAATTAAAATCTCTAAAATGAATGAAAACACGCTTGTGACCTGCAAAACGGTTTGTCTGGTAGTGCATCTCTATTCCATCTTTTTCCTTTCCCTTTTATCCTCAGATTTTTGTCTCCTGTCCTTTCCTCTGATATCCATGCTATCTCGTGTGGCAAGCTGTGCCACCTTTCCTATTTCTGCCCTGCCTGCATCCTATATTCTCTTCCTCTTGATATATTTAGTAGCTGTGTCTCCATCAGTCCATTCTTCTCTCCCCCTCTTGATACTTTAATAATTGTGTCTCCATCGTCCTGTTCTTTATCTCCTTTCTTGATACATTAGTGGCTGTGTCTCCATCACCAGGAGTTATCATAATTTCCTCTTTTATCCCTTCAACACGGTACTTCAATCAAGACATTGGCTTTGGTTTGAATGCTCAAGTGCAGGCGTTTGGTGCTCTTAAGTAGTGATATACACCTGCTAAATGTTATATAGTTGCATAATTGGTTTGGTTGAATGAAAATATGAACCCATTGAGTTGAGTCTTCTTTAAACTACCCACATTTGAGCAATTACTTGTTTATGTGATCTAGAGGAAGGCAAAAAAAAAAAAGGCTGCAAAACTTCAGTCAATTATGTTTTTACAGGTACTCAAATTCCGTCTTGACCTCAAGAGGGTGATAAGAGCATGCAGTATCCATGCTTTCCATGGTATCAATTAGACTCTCAACATCTGAATTCTCAGTAATACCATTAACATCTAGGAACTTATCCAACTTCATTTTAAAAACATTTACTGAAATAGCTAAAACTGTCTCAGTCAGCAGCTATTCTATAACTAAACCACTCTCTGCGCAAAGAGCCCTTTCTTGTGAATACATGCAAACCCTCATTCCTCCTACGAGTGTACGAGTGCCCCTTGTTCTAGCCATTGTTCTCAGTACAAAAATATCCCCTGCCAGCTCCTCGGGTCTTTTTTTGCATTTATTATAAAGGTGTTCAGGCTTTTACTCAAAGAACTTGGTCAATAATTGTTGAATAAGTAATTTAGGGGAATGGCAGTGAATTTTGTTGCTATCCCGCTTCATACACCAGCTTGCATCATTTTTTTTTTTCCAGCATGTAGCACTGAATTATTTTGTTTGCACCAAAAGACCTTGATGTTTCCGAATGAATTCTAGAGTCAATGCAGGCCCAGTGCTGCTTTAAATTAGAAGAGAAACACTTTCTGTCACTTTCTTTCCTAATGATACTAATTCCACAGCTTACATTTATCTGTTGTCCAAGTCAGTGATATTCTACTTGAGGACTGTAAATCTCATATGGCTTGTTGCATCCTTCAGTATGGCTTTTTATTTAATGAACTTTTTAAAACATCAAAGACCAAAATGGAGCTAAATACTTATAAACGTAAAGGTTAAAAGGACCAGAACATTTGAAAGTGGCTTTCCAAGACAAATTGCAGTGTTGAGTGACATACATTGAGTACCACTGATCTGCATAGTATACCAGTGGACTTTACTTTCATAGCACTTTAAAAATCAATACAGCCACCTCTAGGCTGGATAAATATACACAGGGCAAGACAGCTTCCAACAGAAAGAGGAAGAAGATTGCTGGTAATGAGGACAAATTTTGAAAGCAATTTACGTGGGTAAAATGCGTTTCACCCCGGCAAGTCATCCATCTGAGAACTGCTAAAAGCACAGAAGCTGTTCAGCAGCGCGTGCACATTTCAGTCGCATTAGGCTTTCCCGGGGGCCATGTTTAGGTTGGGGGAGGAAAATAGCGCCCCAGTGACTGCACTTTCAAATCTCCGTACGTCATTTCCCATGAAAGAAGCGCCTGCAGAGAAAGCAGGAGGACAGGTCTACCCACAGAAGGTTTCAAAGGGACAACACATGTGTATGTTCCCCTTGAACTGATGCAAAGCCCACAGGTTAAAAAAAGTACCCTCAGACTTTGCACCTATGTGGGCAAATATGACAGATACCCCCAATGTGCATTCATGTTCCATGATCTGATTGGTTGGAAGGTTTAGTCACGTAAAAGTGGCCAGCAGCATTTGCACAAGGGGCAGCTGTCCGCCTTTTCAGCTTGGAGAAGAGACAGCTGAGGGGGGATATGATAGAGGTGTTTAAAATCATGAGAGGTCTAGAACGGGTAGATGTGAATCGGTTATTTACTCTTTCGGATGTGGCACATTTAAAACTAATCGGAGAAAGTCTTTTTCACTCAACGCACAATTAAACTTTGGAATTTGTTGCCAGAGGATGTGGTTAGTGCAGTTAGTATAGCTGTGTTTAAAAAAGGATTGGATAAGTTCTTGGAGGAGAAGTCAATCACCTGCTATTAAGTTCACTTAGAGAATAGCCACTGCCATTAGCAATGGTAACATGGAATAGACTTAGTTTTTGGGTACTTGCCAGGTTCTTATGGCCTGGATTGGCCACTGTTGGAAACAGGATGCTGGGCTTGATGGACCCTTGGTCTGACCCAGTATGGCATTTTCTTATGTTTGGTTATGCGTTGGCAGGCAGATTTAGAGTGGAGTAAATTGCCATTGGACTAAACGTCCCTCTGCCTGTTGTGTCTGAATCAGGGATGACAGGCTTTAGTAAAACAGAACAAGTACTGAGTTTTTGTCATGAGCAGACAATTTGTTTGGGGAATTTTAAAAAATGCCAAATAATGAGGAACGCTCCTGGGCCATCATAGTCTCCCATGGGCAGCAGCTGTCTGTAGCATCCCCAACTCTTTCAGTGGCATAGCCATGGGTGGTCCTGGGTGACTTGTAGCCCACACAATTTGAGCTCAGGCACACCCACTTAGCATTGCCCGGCGACCTGAGAAGAGAGGCCCTGTCGCAGGGCCCCTGCGAACAGGCCCTACACTGCCAGGTGTGCACACCCGGCAGAGTAGTGTCCTAAGAGAAGGAGGCCTGCGAGGCTGCCAGTGGTTCCCATCCCACCGGCGGCCAGGAAGAGGAAGCCCGGGAGGCCACCAGTGGAGCTCATCCCATCGGCATGCAAGAAGGGAACCCTGCTGGGAGAGAGCCCTTCACCCGGTCCACTACGTGCGCCGGCCCCACAAAATTCCCAACTCTTGCGGTTAACACGTGCTCAAAGCTGATCTCGTAATGCATGAGATCAGCACAGTAGAGGAAGGGCTAGCCACAAGGGAATGTTGAATAGGGCAGGGGGCCAGCACATGAGGAAGAGCAGCAGAACGGGCTCCCCTTCTGCTCCTGATGGGGAGACTGCCTGGGTTTTGTGTTTGTGACAGTGGCATAGCCAGAAATTAACTTTTTGGGGGGGGCCTAAGGTTTACATAGGTGGGCAGGACATACAAGCCTAGGCCCTATTATTTCTACTCTTATTGATAAATAATGCCTTGGAGTGCATCTGACAATGGATTTCTAAATAGTTCCATCATGAGTGATGCTTTAAAATATATTAATTCTATTTCAACCACTTACCTTATTAATCTGTATTAATTTATTTTATATTTATTGCAATTTATAAATACACATCATGTAAAAAGTAAACAAAGAACATTTAACAAACATCAGATCCAATTCTGTAATAAAATAAATATCAATGTATTCTTTTATGAATCCTCTTTCTAAAAATGCAGAGAATATCATAACTACAATAAAACAGCAATAATCATAATAACCATCAAAGAATTTAAGATTTGCAATAGATGCAGAACAACTAAGACATACAAAACTCACAGGCTTTCTGCTTCGGATATATTTAAAGTTTTTACTGTGAGTTTTTGCATCTACAGCCAACTTCTTTTCAAATTCTCTCTTAGCCTGTCTTATCAATGTCTTACATTTAACTTGCCAATGTTTATGCTTTATCCTATTTTCTTCTGTTGGATCCTTCTTCCAATTTTTGAATGAAGATCTTTTGGCTAAAATAGCTTCTTTCACTTCCCCTTTTAACCATGCCGGTAATCGTTTTGCCTTCTTTCCCAACCTCTTCCAGCATACCCTGATGATATTTCAGTGATTTACCGCTAATAGGTTCATTCTCCTTTTCCCACAGTTCTCTCCTCCTGTCAGCAATGAATGTAAATAAATTTCTTATGCTGATCTTCAATGGCTCCTTGGATCTCTCATGAAAAAATCCTTTCTTCATGATAGTGACTAAATCCCTAGGCTCTAGGGAATTTAGTTGCTGGACCAAACATAAAAATCCAGATTCCAAAAGCAATAAAAGATGTATTTATTTTTATTTATTTAAAATTAATTTTAGCCCGGACTCTCCTCGGTTCGGGGCGGGTTACAATAATACATGCATAGAGGCAAGTATGCATATACAATGAACTATAAAATAAGACATAAAACAAGGATTGCATAATGATACAAATGAAGGATATCCTTTCATAATTTGCAGGGCAAGAGTTCAAGAAACTGAGGTCTCATGATAGTAAATCGTTGTTGCGTTATTGGGAGGGAAATTAAGATGGAGTTTAGGAAAAGGCGATTGTGAAAAAATGTCTTAAAATCTTTGTGTGAGAAGTCATAAGTTCTGCAGGAGGGTAATCCAAAGTGAGGGCCGGCCATTGAAAATGCTTTTTCCCATGTAGATGCCAATCTTACTGTTTGGACAGAGGGTTTCTAATAGTGCTTGAGAAGATAATCTGAGTGCTCTTGATGGTACATAGAACTTAAGAGAGCTAATGACCCATGGCGATTTTATGTGCTATAGTAAATTCTGAACTAGGGAGGCAAGTTTGTATTGGATCCTGAATTCAATTGGTAACCAATGTAAGGTTTGCATTGCTGGGGTAATGTGTTCATGTTTCTGGGTATTGTTGAGTAATCTTGCTGCAGCATTTTGAATTAACTAGAGGAGTTTGATAAAATTGTAAGTAAGTCCTATGTATAGTACATTGCAATAGTTGAAGGAGGTTAGGATTAACGATTGTAATACTGTTCTAAAGTAATTTGAATCCAGCAATGGTTTTATGTGACAAAGTAAGCTCAGGGGCAGATTTTAAAAGCCGTATGTGTGTTGGGGGGGTTATGCGTACTGGGCCTATTTTCAAAAGGCTTGGTGGTGCGCGTAAAGCCCCGGGACATGTGTAAGTCCCGGGGCTTGAAAAAATGGGCGGGGCGGGGGCATGCCCAGAGGCCTCTGCAAGGTCGCTGGGCCGGGGGATTGCATGCCGGCATTTGGCCGGCGCATGCAAGTTACGCCTGTGAAATAAAGGTACGGGGGGTTTTCAGGCTGGGGGGGGGGACAGGTAGGGGAAGGGAGGGGAATGGGGAAAGCCTTGCGTGCACCGACCCCTGATTTTATAACATGCACGCGGCTGTGCGCGCATGTTATAAAATCGGGCGTACATTTGTGCGTGCCGGGTAGCGTGCACAAATGTAGGCCGCTCGCGTACATTTTAAAATCTGCCTCATAGTGTATAGAATAAAGACTTTGTAACAGTTTTATATGAGGTTGCTTGGATGAGATGAAGAAAGGGTGGATAAGTTCCTCCAAAGCAAAATTCAAAGAAGTAAAAGCAGTTTCTTAAAAAAAGAAGGTAAGTTACCCTTTCTTCCACCTGACCCAGACCTTATTCCTTAAAGCCCAAGGGTACTCCTCTCCAAATATAAAGAACAAAAGCAGGAGCAGGAAAAACTCCATCCTGCCTCCTCAAAAGTCAATTAAAAAATCCACACTATAAAATGGTGTCCCTGGTTTTCATAAAGCCAGGATATTACCATTACAGCAACCACATGAGGTAGCTATACAACAAAAGGGATTCTTCTAACTACACAGTTGATATCTTCTTTTTAGTAGAGACCCACTGGGGTAAATTGGCCTGGCTAAAAATTACACACCTTTTATGGCACAGGTATTTTTAGCCAGATCAAGGAGTAGCATACCCAGATTAGGAAAACATGTGTAGATTTGCACGTTATTTTCCAGTCATTGCAGGTGCAAAGGCCACAGGTATAACTGTGTTGGGAACTTTCAAAAGGAGACTACCCAGAAATCTAGATACAAGGTCTATGGGCCAAAAGTAGCCATGAACTTTGCAGCTATGTGGGTTATCTGAAAAGTGCCACAGAAAGATTAATGAAAAAAAAGCTGAAATTTGTATTACACACATGTGCAGGGAGTTGAACAGTTTCGATGTCAAATTACAAAATATTTGTCATTTATGTCACCAATCCAGATCTATATGGATTAGGGACATATAAATGATATTATATCGATAAATAAATGAAAGCTGGAGCAGTAGCCTGCAAGTATTCATGAAAAGAAACAGCTCCAGATACACAAAGAGTAAAACAAAATTGAAATATAACATTAAAAAAAATCTTGAAATTTCATCGGAATGTTTGGACGAAGCCCTTTTTTCAGTACAACCTAAGTGTGCAGTCACAGCCTAGGGGCCTGATTAGTCAAGGTCTGTTTTCATAGACAGGATGATAGAAAAGCCTTTAATGAGTCAGACTCTACGGGCTCTTTATCCTTAAGATTTAGTGAAGTGTACATTATGGGTAAATTCATTATTCACTTGCCAGGCAGTAGACCCCCCATGTGTGCACTTCCATTTGGTGAGGGGAGGCAGGAACAATTTTGAAAGCAATCGAGCCACTTAAGAAAGGATTACCATGCCCAGATTGCCAGGGCTCTGGCAGGCTTTGGGGGGGGGGGGGAGGAGTATTTAGGTCAGGGAGGGAAATTAGTGTGCGCACTCAGCATTTTCAAAAGTGAGCTTGCTGTTTCAAACCTCTCGGCCGTCCACACAAAACAGCAGGGGCAAAGTATGCGGGCGCTTTTACTCTGGGCACACTTTATACTAACTTTCAAAGAGTATCCGTCCCCGAGTAGCTGCTCTTTGCAACAAGCGTAAAGCGTGAGTTGTTTAAAAACTCCCAAGCACTTTACAACCACGCCAGCCATTTGAAAACTGCACCCTATCTGCCAACGGCTCTTGGAAATGAGTGCTCGGGTGATAAAGTAACACCGCTCCAGCAGCGCAGCGAGCGCACAGCGCATCCGTTCTTCCAAAGACAATGCGAAGAGTTCCAGTCTTAGCCACACCGTGTCTTCCTTTGGTGCATTGCTTGCTGCCATGGAAATAGAGTGTCGATTGAGTGCTACTGCAGCATTACTGCCGGGTGTGCTATTAGCATGCATCTGAATGGAAAATGATCAGATTGGTGCATGATGCCTTCATGCTTAGGAGGTAATTTTGAAAGGAATTCTACATGTAAATATAACATACCGTCGTAGCAATTTCCAAAAACCATTTACATGTGTAAAGTCCACGTACATGAGTAAATCCGATGCACAACTCAATGGCATATACTGCAGCAATTTCTAAATTACATGGTTAGGTTACAGATATTCCCTGTTATTAGCATCTGATATTTTTTGCTTCTATCAAGTTTAGTTTAATGTTGCCTAAGTTTCTCCGTTCTCTGTTAATTGTAATAAGTTGTTATAATTGTAAACAGAAGTGAAGGCTGCTAGCTATACCTCGGTATAAAAAAACTTTTAAATAAAAAATAAATAAATACAGGTAGTTTCCATTTGAAAAATTGCCTACAAGGTCCATGGATCAATAAAGCCCTCCTAACCATCCCTTCGGTCAGGACAGCAAGACTGACCCAAGTTAGAGAGCGGGCACTATCCTTAGCAGGACCCATATTATGGAACACCATGCACCTGGAAATCAGATTACAGAGAAATTTAAAACTTTTTCAGAAAAAAGTTTAAAAACCTGGCTTTTCAAACAAGCGTTTTACAATGAGAATAGGAAAATGACTGAACAGACAGCAGAACATCAACACACAGCACGCAGCCATCTATGTGCATATTTTTATTTTATTTCTATCTAACTACTAATACTAGATAAAAGACAGTATAAAGTACTATACATGTATAGTTAATCTATTACTCATACAAATGGACAAGATCCATGTCATTTATCAAGTAGCTTTTATTTTTGAAACTAGGTAACGGGAATCTTATTGGCGCTATGTTAGATAGTATCACCCAGTTTGAACTTTACTATATGTGCCTATTTGTAAACCGTTGTGATGGTGTATGACTAAAGATGGTAGAGAAAAGTTTGTAAATAAATAATACATAAAAGTACCAGCAGACCTGTCAGTTGCATCTTGAGCAGGCAAAAGATTTTGTGCAAAACACTGCACACAGATTTGAAAACCAAATGTCTGCATACAGTCTGCCTAATACGCTCGCTCCCCAGTGCCGGGAATGCCTCTGCTCAATCCAGTTAAAAGAAGGCAGTACATATTTTGAACTGGTCAGAGTAGGGCAATTTTCAGCCAAGAAATGTACCGAGGTGAATACTTATTTTAAAATCATTTTTAAGGGGCTAATTTTGAAGTCCATGATCTGTGGACTTTACGCTCGTTTTCAAAGAGAAAGTATGCACCAAAACTACCCACATAAAATTACACCTGTTAATTTATGTGCAGAGATTTCATTAGCAAAATTGCACACATACTTATGAAAATGCAAAACTATGGGGTAGATTTTCTAAAAAAGTGTGCCCACACATACTTTTGTTCGCGCACCAGGCGCAAACAAAAGTACGCCGGATTTTATAAAATACGCGCATAGCCGTGCGTATCTTATAAAATCCGGGGTCGGCGCGCGCAAGGGGGTGCACATTTGTGCAACTTGCGCGAGCGCCGAGCCCTGCGCGCGCTGCCCGTTCCCTCCGAGACCGCTCCAAAATCGGAGCGGCCTCGGAGGGAACTTTCCTTCGGCCTCTTCCCACCTTCCCCTCCCTTCTCCTCCCTAACCCACCCCCCAGCCCTATCTACACCCCCCCTACCTTTGTCGACAAAGTTACGCCTGCCAGAGGCAGGTGTAACTCGCGCGCACCAGCGAGCTGCTGGTTCTCCATCACCCAACCCGGGGGCTGTTCCCAAGGCCTCAGCCGCGCCCCTGGGCTGGCACAATGCCCCGGGACTTTCGCGCATCCCGGGGCTTGTGCGCACCGCAGAGCCTATGCAAAATAGGCTCGGCGTGCGGTGTAAGTAAGCACAAACCCCTCCCCAGTCTCACCTCCGGGAAAACCTCTGCTCGGTGCAAGTAAACCCGGGTGCATCCAAGCCACGCATGTGTAGGTTTACCCGCATGTCAAGCAGGCCGTTTTGCAAAAGGTCATTTCTGCAAGTAAAGCACTGTTTCACCCATGGAATGGTGTTGAGAATTACCCTCGATGTCCACCATATACAGCAGCATTTTGCGTGTGCAGCTGTAGTCTCTGCAAATCTTCCTCATATTCTCAATCCCTATCATTTATCTCGTTGCTGACCTCCTCGGGTACAGATTATCCAGGTATTCGGTAGTTTATACAGTAATGTACCACGAGATCTATTGAAGCATCTAAAATGGGATTTTAAAATGCCAAAAGAACTGTCGGTGACTGACCTAGTGAGTTTCTGAGCTTCATCACAGTCTTCCTTTGCAGGAGTCTGAGGATAAGACATGGGACTCAGTAGCCAGGTCTTAAGAGGGATAGCCACAATCACCCATGGGGGGGAGATAAGAGACCAGATAAGTGCTGGGGAAAATAACCAGGTTCTCACTCAAAAAGGGCAATGAAGATACTTAAGTGGGAGTAATTAAGTTAATGAGTAGCTCACACATGCACTGCAAGCTAGTAAATTAAAAGCATGCATTTACCTAGAATCCATCTGACTCTAATTTGGCCAAGATCAGAGGTGATGTATCCATGACTGTGAGTTAAAAAAAAAAAAAAAAAGTGTCATAAGCCATTAATCTAAGCTAGCACTTCGGTTATGAGATCTTTTGCATTGCAATACTGCCTGCAGATTGGGGGAGCAGAAGGAATTCCTGTTCCTGTAGTTACTCTCATCAGCAACTGGTGACCAGATTGCATTGTGATTGTAATCAATTGCCCCCAGGACTGAAGGGAAATTAGCTATGTCATAAATGTCTCTCTAAAACTGCCCACCGCCTGTACGCAGGGGTGCTGCATCCCTAATTATGAGAATATAAAAACAGTTTGCAGGGATGTAGAGACCGAGACCAGACTCAGCAGGCCACAGCCCTGCATTCTGGAGCAAAGGGGACTACTTATTGACCCACCCAGTCTGCCCAGCTGATCCTGCCTAATGTGACACTGCAGGCCCTACTTCATGTCTAGTACTCTCTCCCGTGCCTTTGTCTCACTCTGCCCAAGCATGCTTGAATTTTATCCTTACTGGTTATTCCTCCAGCTCTGCTGGAAGCAGATACTGTATGCACTAGTACCTGCATACTAATATATTTTATAATGAGGGGAACATTCATATATGGGCTGTCGCTCTTCAAATATCCATGGCAGCACTGAGTTGAAATCATCACTTCTACCTTACTACTGTAGTTCCAATATTGACCTTTTTAAAAATTATTTTTCCAAAATGCAAATAAAACTTATCTTGTAAGAGCTGCAGCATGGAAAGTGTTTCAATCTCAAAACCCAACGCTGGCCGTGTTTCAAATTTGTCGTCTTTAGAGGTACTGCTTAACTCAGGCTGGATATATAAGTTGCCGACATCTTTTGCTGCCTTTTATATATGTCAGCAAAAGCTATGGATTACCCAATAGGAAAGTAAGGAAACATCTGTTATCAATGAAATTTCAATTGGATCACAGCAATCAAAGTATAACAACCGTTTTGTCATTAAATTAATGAGTACTAATCTAGAGATTCATTAAGACCCATAGGAGAATTAGTTTGCAGCTTAGAAATCCAAAATTGTTCTCTAAAACTCAGGCACGCTGCCCGATTGCCCTCCTGTGCTGCACGGGCTACTTGTTCCAAGATGGTCCACTTAAGTTGTGAAAACCAGTGAGCAAATTCCAAACAGTGCTGTGCCGCTGGAGCGCTTTAGTTTGTGTATGTGAACGGCTACGGTGTTCAATTAATCTTATGTGGATTGCTCTTTGAGCATGGCCCACATATACTTGTGAGCTAGGGCACAGGTAACATGCTTCTGCATGCCTTTTAACAATCAGTTAAGTAACCGGGTGATGCCACAATCTTACCCCTTTCAGTCACCCTTGGATATTTCAAGAGCGGTAACCATAAATTAATTTGTTCTCCTTATTACAAAATATTTGAGTATTAATGTACTAGTGCAGGCAGAAGTGATTTTACTGTTCGGATTTACGTTTCTTTAATTCTATGAATGGTGTTACTTACGAGGAAAAATATTTTGGGCAGCTGCTACTCTCTGTCTGTATTATTTCCTCACATTTGAAGTGGTTTGGTTTTTATTTTAACACTACTTGTTGAAGGTTTTGTTTAATGGCTTTTGGTTGGTGAAAGCTAGTTGGTTTAGAATTTTTGTGTACTGTGTTTATTTGTATTTTTAACACCAATTTCCCCTTCCGGGTAATTATCTGGGCAAAGGAGCACTACTCAATACCGAGCTGGGTCCTGAATCACCCCATTATCCACGACAAGGTTCTCAGATGGAAGGAAGTATTTACTTTCAAAGCCCAAGGCACTAGACTTTGCTTCTGATCTCTAATGTATTAATTTGTTTGTTTGCTTATTGCAGAGACTTATGGTCTACTATTTTACATGGCGGATAACAGCTTAAAATCAAGAAATAAAATGCTATTACATATTAAAAACTACCTTAAATAACACTCCAAAATTTTATAAAAACATTTACAATCAGAAATTAAGATTATCTGGAAGGGAATTTCAGTAGAAATGGAGCAATCAGAGAAAATGCATGGGTCCTCGTGTGCTGAAGTCTAGCTGACTTAACCTCTGGCAGTGACAGTAATTGTTTATTACTGGATCTTAAAGAGCACTGTGACTGATGCAATGGTAAAATCCTTTTTTTCTGGGCAAGAGCCAGAAAATACACAATGACCGAGCACCAAGATCTTAAATTTCACCTACTGCTCAACTGGTAGCCAATGTAGCCGATAGAAGACTGGCGAGATATGATCTCTTAATGCACATCTGGCCACCAATCAAGCAGCAAAGTTCAACAATAATTGAAGGAAATGCAGATAACATTTTGGTAAACCAATATATAAAGCATTCCCATAATCCAGCGAAGACAAAAGAAAGGACTGCATCACGGCTTTAAAATCCTCTTGACTTAAGACAAAATGTAAATGTTGCAACTTACGTAGCTTAAAGGAACCATTTCTCACCACTCTTTGCAAATGATTCTGAAATGAGAAAAATAAGCTAAATCTTAGCAACTTCTACAGTTCCCAGCTCAATCCCATCATCCACCACACTTTAGGGAAACAAATTGCATCTTCAATCCCTACTATGGGTAAAAGTTCTGTTTTCTAAATATTCAATGTTAGATCATTTTCCTTAAATCGGTGCCTACCTGAGAATCTCTACTTAGTGTCACCTTTGCTGCTGCAGAGGTAGTGAGTTACCCTGCTGAAGCCCCGGGAGCAGTAAAAATCCACCAATGATCGCCAACTGGGGACCAGACTGTCTCTGGGAGGCTCAAGGAAAGGCTTCACCAAAACACAAAATCCAATGTTCACACTTCGAGTTGGTTTCAAAATAAAATCTTCCATTTTGTAAATCCAAATAAAAACAGTTTCTTCAGAGAAAGGCTTCTTAAATTTGTAGTACAGGTTACAGTCCAGCAACTCAAATAAATTTCTCCCATGTCTTCAAATATTTCTTTGAAGATGATGCTCCAATTCAGACTTCAGCCCCAAGGCCTTCGGGGTAACATTCTTTCAAGATCAAAACCAACAAAAATCTTTTCTTTACCTGCAGCTTCTCCAGCAGGACTTCCACCCTCTCTCGCTCTCCTAGGGTTTCCTCCCTCTGAATGGCTAACAGGAATCTTCAATATCTGCAGAAATCTACCGGCTCAGGAGCCCTCGCGCTCCAGAGTACTCCTTCGCTCTTCTCTTCCCTGAGATGCCTCTTCAGCATCTTAAATAACTTCTCACCAACTCATTCCCTGTGGAAGAATTGTACCGCCCTCTGACATCATCCTATCTTCCTCACCCATCTGTAACTCTGCAACATGCATTACTTCACCCCCTCCCTTTAATACCTCTCTTAGAGAGGGCAAGAGTTCTGCACTTTACACAGAACTCCCTGAACTTTGGGTGAACCCTGGACAGTAGGAACTATCCAGAAAACTTCAGAACACTTGGAGCAGGTTACATTAGTTATAGTGCTCTAAAAATACACTTTTACTGTACAGTTGCTTCAGCAATATTGATTTGGCACTTTTTCCTTGTGGCAGCCATGATGCACAGTTACAATAACCAATGGTGTTTCTGATCCTTCTCTGCACAATTTCGTTTCCAATAGGTTACCTTTGGACAGTGGAGGAGTAGCCTTGTGGTTAGAGCAGTGGGCTACGAACATCCCACTATCTACTTGTGACCTTGGGCAAGTCACTTTACCTTCCATTGTCTCAGGCACAAACTTCGTACCTGATTCACTAAGGGTTTTCCAATAGCACAAAATGGGAGAAAAGCCTTTATGAATCTGGCCCTTAGATTGAAGCCTTCCCTATCCACAGAGGGTTTACAAAGTGCCAGAATATAAATTAAATAAATCCTCTTTCTTTGGGACACCCTGTTGTACCTTATCTCCAGCTGCTTGATCTCTGTTGTACTCTCCTGTCTCCTCTTTGTGAGTACCAGTTGGGTTATGCTCTGTCCTTCCATCTCTCTAGCAACTGATGCCTGGTTGGCACCTGGATACGTCAGCTGAGCAAACTGATGTTCTGTCCTTTTTCTCTCCAAATCTTTCTGTAGCACTCCTTCTTTCTGCTTAGGGTCTCAGTTCAAACTGGGCAGTGTGGTAAAGGTTTTCTTGTCCTGAGGACAGACTCAGGAGAGAGAAGATTTACTCCCTTAGCTTGGGGAAATTCTCCACTCCTGATATTCCGCATAAATTAGCAGCACACTGAACTTCCAAGTTTACCATCACATAGACAAATTGTGTGGCCCCACCTGCAGTCCCCTTATTTATTTTATTTAAAAAGTCTTATATATATTCACCCTACAACAGTGTAACTCAGAGCAGTTTCCACAATAGCATTCATAATTTAAAACAATATTCATAAAATCAAAACATTAAAATAACAAGAAATTGTGCAAAAAAATAGACAGACATTCTGATTCCAGTTATATGAACTCTGTCAGATCAGATATTATTGATCATCGCAAATTCCAGTATCACTGAGCCAAAGGATTATGTGTCAAATCAGAGAATATTCACAGTGACTCTGATAAAACATTCCAAAGGATAGGACCAGCCTTTTACCTCCCTTGGAAGCCAGGAGGTAAAAGGTCAATTTCCTCTCTTTCCAAACTCCAACTCCTCCAGAATCATTTCTTGGGTCAATATATTAATCCTAGGATTGTACTGTAAGCAATATAAGGGTATACTTAGCTGGGAGGAGGCTGTCTGCTTCCTCTCCCCTTTGCCTCTCTGGGGGATACTGGCCGTACTATAGAAAAGTCTAGGAAAAGACACCTGTTTGTCTTAGAATCAGGTTTAGCAGAGTAAAATAGGCAAAACATGCCTCTACAGTCTTTAACACAGCATAGGTTTATATTAAGCAAAGCTCTGCATCATTAGTGAATTTAACATATCGGAGACTTTGATTTGCTTAGACTAGGTTAATACATAATTAGTTAAATACCCCCATAACTTTAGGAGATTGCCTTCAGAGTTCTTTTAGTTGGCGCTCTCGGAGACTGTCTATGCTGGAGGGAACATGCATTCTTGGCCCCTGTCACTTGCTGAGCGTGGGAGGCTTGGCTGAGCCCTGGAGAAGGAAAGACAGGTTCCACATAAACAGCCCGTAACAACATGACTTTTTATGCACAAACTTACCGGACACTGGAGCTCATCTGCTTCATCGCCTGGAGGGGCTCAGGTGTTAATGGTTCTTCTTTCCCCGGTCGGTCCCCTCTTGAGCCGGTTCCCTGGCTGCTTTTAACAGGCAAAGCATGAACATGTAAGAAGCTTATGCATTGTCAAGCAGAGGGGTGGATGGTGTCATTTCTCCATTTCAGACTACTGGCTCCCCCCCTTTCCCATCACGGGGGGGGACGACAGGGACGACTGCTCCTGCTGCGTGGTGACTCCGTACCAAGGATCTGATCTCAGTCCTGCAACCTCTTGACTCTAAGCTGTCTTGCGGTATTAGTGCTTTTCTGTGAGCTGACCCGTCTGATAAACTGAATAGGCTGTTTTTCATCATCAGGCAGGTTTGAGTTGTTTTCACATCTGTGACCTGTGCCTGTCCTGGAATGACCTGCCTACTCATTCTTTGTGGAAAGAAACTATAGCCCTTAGGTTATACAGTCGGATCAGATAACCTGGGCATGTATTGCTTTTCGGTCAAAAGTTCCTCATCTTGTTTTTCTATTGAAACATACATGTCCGATTCCATCTGATGAAGCCAGCATCCCTCTTGAGCTATCAGTATTCATATTTGGCCACTCCTATGAGGTGGCCGTAACAAAATGGTTCAATCCCTTCCTCTCACTTCTACTCAATATGTTCTCCAGTGGGAGGAGCACAGCTCCTGATAAAGAGTTCATAGGTCCCTTTACATATTTTTTATTTTCTGTTACTGCTTTGGTATAATATTTTATGGAAAAAGGTATATTAAGTTTATAAATAAACAATATATGGCTTTAACTTCCCAGGGGTCTTCTGGTTGTTTAGATCATCCAGAAGTACTCTCCTCTGGTGGCAGAGAATAATAAAAAGCTGAAATTTTTATAAAAGTGTCTTCTGAGTGCTTGCTGTGAAAGATTCCAGTCAAACAGAGAACAACTCAGCCCATTAATGCTGCCCATGCAAAGCTTTGATTTTGCAAAACACAACTTGGAGAAAGTCACCAAGTGTGGTCATCATCAGTCTGCACAAGTACCGCATACAGAATCCCCTAAAAACATTGCCAATTAGTTTTATTTAATATGTAGGGCTGAAATGAGAGCTTATTTCAATGGAAGTTGGATGCTTAAGTGAAATCGTGTACATTCAAACAGAGCAGATGTAAACACACATATGATGTTTTATGCACATTTAATGATAATATCAAGTCAATAAAAGTGCCTTTAGTTCATGAAGAAAAGAGAAACTTCCTTATAAACAGCTTTACAAGACTCGGCATCAGAGAGAGCAAAATGAAAGCCACTCAAGTTATTGTTCTGCACAGTCAAGCACTTAAACATAAGCATTTTCCTTTCTTGGAATGAGCTCTATACACCCCGCAGGAGCAAAGTCAATTGTAAATGCTCAGAATGAGTTAAAAGTTCTGTTTTATTTTAAAGAATAGGACAGCCAACCTTTCCAGTTCTCATAAATGCCTCCTCTAGCATCCAAGAAACATTTTGCCAAGGAGGAGGATCTCTGTCTTCATCAGACAAGACAGACGCAGAAAGGAAAGGCGCTATCTGAATTCTTTGCACCTAATCTTATTTTCAGATGTCAGTTCTGCCTTCTCATCTGCATTCTGAAGGCCAAGCTAATGTTATCTAGGAAGAAGAATCCAAAATAGACTATTGGCTCATTCAGAGCATTTGCAATAGATTTTATTTTACCAGGGTACATATATATAGTTCATGCTGAGAAGGAAAATATTTCTGTCTAGCACTTGATGATGTGGAGCAAAAAGTTGATTGAACTGCTTTTGTTGTATAGCTCTTGAAAATGTCTTCATGAAAGTGACATTTTAATTTTTGTATTAATGAATGGACATTGCCCTCACTCGTCACATGTGCTTCTCTACTGTCACACTTTCTACCCAAACACTTTCTTAAATCAAAATGCTTTTCAGCAGAGTAGCCAGGTCTTTCCAGGAATAACAGGAAACTTTTAACCAACCTCCGTTTTTGAACCATTCTTAGAACAATTGTGAGATTTGTAGTTTCCTACGGCCTAAATACAGAGAGTAAGTTTATAAAAACAGCATTAGCCATGGAAAGGCGTATTACAAAATTCTAGAATACTCTGGGCAATCACAATGAGGAATGTTCACACTTGATTCACTGCAGAAACGCAGGCATGTACATAGTTGGGTCTATCGGACAGACTAGGGGCCTCATTTTCTAAGCCGCTCGCACGCGATAAGGGACCTTTCGCACGCGAAAAGTCCCTTATCGCGTGCGATACCAGGATGGGGGCGGAGTCTGCCCCGGAAGAGGAGGAGTCGGGGCGTCACCGGGGCCGACTCTGCGCCGACGCCGCGGACAGCGAAAAAGTAGGTGCCTTTTCGCTGCCTATTTCGCTCCCAGTAGCTACACCTCCTATGGTGGCGCTATTGGGTGCGAAACCGGCAGCGATCGCACTGCGACGGTGCGATCGCTGCCGGCTAGTGCAGGCCCACCCCCCGTTTCGGCCCCCCGCCCCCTCATCTTCTAAAGTATCGCAGGCCTGCGATACTTTAGAAGATGAGGCCGTTGGTGCTCTTTACTCGACTGCGTTGGTACAGCAGATTAGTAGGGGTGGAGTTACTATTCAGAAAGTTCATGGGGTCCTAGAAGGCCAAATATTAAGGCTGATGTTAGTATTGATAATTGTTTATTTTAAAATCTCTTCTATACCGTCGTTTAGTAATGCACCATCACAACGGTTTACAAAGGGGCACGTAAAAATAAGTTTGGTTTAAAATTTATCTAACAAAGTGCCAATACATTTTCGGTTACACGTTTTAATAATATCAGGTATATGATAAGTGATCTGGATTTTTTCCATTTATATGATTAATAGAATAACCATACAAGCATTATACTTTATACTGCAATTCTCTTATATTAATATTTAATTATGAGAAAAATAATAAAGTATGCAATTACGCTATTAGGTGACTTTGTGCTGTGTGTAGGTGTCCTTTTGCTTGTTCATTTGTACTTCTTATTCCCCGTTCTCACTGTAAAAAGCTTTTTTTGAAAAGCCATGTTTTAAAACTTTTTTTGAAGAGTTTTATCTCTCTCAGTAATCTTGTTTCGAGTGGCATTGTGTTCCATAATGTAGGGCCGGCTAAGATTAGTGCTCTCTCTCTCTAACTTGGTCAGTTTTGCTGACTTGACCGAGGGGATGGTTAGTAGAGCTTTACTGGCTGATCTGAGGTCTCTCTGGGGTACATGTAAACGTAGCGCTGTGTTTAGCCAATCAGCTTTTTCATCGTTGATTAGTTTGTGAATTCTGCATAGTGTTTTATATTGCACTCTTTGTTCTATTGGCCGTTTAGATTATTACAAAGACATGGGAAGGGAGGAGTGAACTACAGAAAAGCAGAATCTTCTGCTTTTCTGTAATCTTTTTGGGCTCCTCAAGAATTAATGCCTGCTCCAGTGCAGGCGTTAATCTTTGAGGGTAAAACTGTACATGTCGGGCACATATTTTTATTTTTTTTTTTTTTTGCATCGGAGGGAAATAGCTAATAGCCTCATCAGCATGGATTTACACGTGTTGAGTGCTATTAGCTATGCGCTTGGTTGGACGCACGTTTTGGACATGCTAACCCCTGTTTTTCATCGGGGGGGGGGGGGTTCTGGATGTGCGCCCAATCACATGTTGAGCCATGTGCTGCAGCCAGTGCATATAATTGCATTGACCTGATTAAGCAGAAACAAATATACACAAATGTAATTACATGTGTCAAATAACAACTTACATGCGTAAATGTTGAGCTCTCCCTGGAATGATACCGGCCCTCTCCTTTTATACGCATGCAAATTCACTATGGCCCCCGATTGAGGAGCATATGTTGCGGTGTTTAAAATATCATATACTCACGTATATGCCCTTTGATGCATGCACATAATTTTTAAAGGCTCGTCTTTTGAAAATTCATCCCCCAGTTTGTATTGCATTTTGGGAGCTAATAAAAATGTGAGAAACATGTTTCTAAGTGTGTTTGGAGGAGGAGAGAGCTAAAGTGCTGGGAAGAAATTGAAAAACTTTTTAAAGTTTACTGTAACCTATTGCTTGATTGATATTTACTCCTGTGTGAGGCTGGTCTAAGTCATTCAGAAGTGTGGCTGTGCCTACCCAGTTCTCATTATACTCTATGGACATTTAATACTTCTAAATCGCCATCTGTATTTTTTACATATAATAGTAACCATAGTCCATTTCAGTACTTTCTTATTACTGGCAGCACAGAAGTCAATCAAGTTTTTCAGGATTTTTTAAATGTCTAATTTTATTTAAATGTCCTGCATTCTCTTGGAGTGTCCAGAATGTTGTGCATGCCTTTTGGTTTCTTTTTTTTTTCCCTAGCAGTTTCCTCCTGCCTCTTTCGGCTCCCAACTATTTTGGAACCAGAGTTGGAATCCTGACCCCCTGAGCCTTCATTTGTAACTACCTGGGGATTTTCCCTCTGTTTATATAACCCCCTTCCAACTTATAATAGTCCATTCATTGCGTATGAGCCCTTGGCCGGGGACCATGTGCCAGAGACTGGAGCCTTGTAATCATCATCATCCTCAAATCCAGCTACTGGGTGACATCCTGGAGCAATAACCTTAATTCCATCTGCTGGGAAGCTGTGAGTACTGCCTCTACTGCAGCACCAGCTCTGACTGTCCCACAGGGCAGAGGGTCAGGGGTACTGATATGCAGACATTAGGGAAAAAGCACAGGACAGCTTTTATGGCCAAGTCCAATAGCAAAGCACATTGAAGAAGCATTATCTGAATTACCAAGAAGGCTGCTCTCCCCATAAAAATGTTGCTAGAGGTAATTTCGATTTGACAGTTGCTTGGTTTTGATTGTAAATATTACTACCTACCCTTAACATAAGGCTTGGAGATAACTGGCCCGGAGTGGCAGTTGCCACCCTTAACAGAAACATGGGGGTAACCTGCATGCAACAGCAGATACTACCATAAGAAACTTGCTGGACAGAGATTGGCTGGACCATTTGGTTTTTTTCTGCCGTCATTACTGTGTTACTATATGTATGTTATAATCTGACTCAGGAATTGAACTAGGCAGCTTCCGCATGTCACTGCACAACACTGGTTTTCAGCTACTGGGGCAGCCCCCATTTTGTTCCATTTTCCAGCTTATAGAGAGCATCACGTAATAAATATTCCTTCATCATATATCAAAGCAATACATCAAGAATATTTCTAGAAAGCATCCTACTTACTGCATGCACCATAAAAAAAAAACTCTGTAAAACAATCAAATCGCTTGCAGTCACAAAGGATGCATCAAAAAATTCTCAAAGAGGGCTTTTGTACATGAGAAATACAAGTACCCTGCATTTCTATGCAACTTTTTAACTTTGAATTACAAGCATCTCCTCAGCCTCCATACTTATCGCCTACATTCAAAGAGAACTCTCAAGATATTACATCCCACACAAGCAATAGCAATCATACTGCAAGAAAGTTGTCCAAACACAATGATACCCACTGGTACTGAAGCTCTATCAAAAGTTCTTCAACCACAAACACTATTTAGGTCTTCATTACACTCAATGGTCCTTTCCAGTGATGCACAACTACTTACAAGGGATACAGAACAAAATAATCTCAGGAGAGCATACAGTAACGCTGATAAAAACCTCCACCGGAAAAGTCTAAAGTAGGATAGATGAAGTAAACAATGAAGTGGGAGGGGGGGATGATATGGATGATAGGGCCTAACTCTTCTCACAGCTAGAACTCCAGAGCCTTTGTCTGAAATCCTGACTCTTGGAGTTGGCTTTGCAGGAGACCTAGAAGGCAGATGTGGATTTAGGAAAGAAAAAGCAGAGAGAGAGCTCAGGCTACTATCTAACATGATGCTGATTTGGGTCTGAAAAGCAGAATCATTCAACCTACAACCCTTCTTACTGATCCTGAGATGTCTTGCTTCCTACTTGTTGGCCAACAACATGTATGTATGCATATTCTTGGCTGACACTGCACAGTATTAGCCTCTTGTTCTGTGTTTTTATATGTTCTCACATTTCCCTTAAGGCTGTCAAATGCACCTTATACATGGTGGCATGTGCATACAAAATTAACTTTTGCAGCCCACAATTAGAATGTACTCAGAAGTCAGAAAAGTATATAATAATCAGTTTGTTGTTTGTAGAGAGCCTAAAAATGTTCTTTGAGGGCAATTTGGAAACCTAGTTGGGGGGCTTGCAGTCTAGCAGGTAACCTCAGGACTACAAGCTCATTTTGAAAGGGAAATCCCATGCAGAGTTTCCCTTTGAAAATATGCTGGCCGCGAGGAACAGGTTTCAAATCTAAGCACATAGATTTGCACCTGCTTTGAAGAAAGTGCCAATATGTCTGTCTAAAGTATTATTTAGGGCTTTCAAAATGGAAGCCCGACGCATATTCTGCCTTCCCTGACCTTGTCATGCCCCTTTTCAGCCATGGGCAAAAGTATCCAGATTGTGACCAACGTGGGTAGTTATTTCCCATATGGAGGGGGGGGGGGGGATTTTCAGCAGGTCTTTTTTCTTGGGTAAACAACTGTTTATCTATAGAAAAAGCTTTAATAATTGCTCTGTGTATCTCCTCCCACGATCCAATAGCTATTCAATGCTTTGCGCAAATACAGAGGCATTGCTAAGCACCTGGAAGATTTGGGTCTTGAGGGGGGGGGGGTCCCCATCAGTTCTGGGAGGTAGGGTTCTGTGTGAACATGGGCAAGCAGGGGCTAGGCTGGGGATTGCCCTCCAAAGATGCTGGGGGATAGGGAGAAGGGCCAAATGCACACCACATCAAAGGGCGACAGTGACGCTTTCTTTAACGTTGCCGCATAGTTGCAGTCAGCTGAAAGGCACATCCTGGGACCCACTTCCTTAAATATGCAGGGCCTATCGGGCTAGCAAAAATCAGAGAAATCACAAATAGATGCAGGAGCCATAGGCAATGCAGCCCCAAGCCTAGCACAAGAGCTCAATGTCTGTCTTTTCTGGATCTAACCCTTCTCCTTCAGAAAGGTTCAGGTGATGCAGCACGAGAAGACTGGGCAAAGATCTCATTAGAGACCTTCACAGGCTTCTCACTAGAGTCTGAATGTTGGCCAAGGTCTAGCTAATGAAAGTGACAGAGCATTTTTGAGAAATCAAAATCCCCATAAATCTTTCTTTTTGTCTGGAAATGGGGTCTTGATTGTTATCATCTCTACTTCCTGGTGCATCTATTCAGCAGCAGATAAAGGTGAGGGTATGTGCAGGAATATCTTAATTGGTATCTTATGCCAATAAAGTGATTAGTACTTTGATAAGATGCACATGATTTCCAAATCAAGCCTCTGTTGAGGCTTCAGAGATACCTGAATAGTTTCCATAGCATTGGCAAAATTATGAAATGTAGATTTCCTTTCCCATTGTTTTGCTCTGCTTTAATTGGGTTTGTATTTCTCTTCAACTCTCCAGATAATAGCATAAGTAGATTACAATACTGATAGAGGGTTTGTAGGGTTTTATTGTAACATTAATATAGGATGTAATTATATTTATTCACTAAATTCATTGAAAATTCTTGACTATAAATTTCTAAACTCCGAATGTGGGAGAATCATGGCCATTATCACAACATTATTATTCATTAACAAATGGGCAAATTGAGACTCAGCAAGATAAGGTGAGTGATAAAGTAAAATGTCACAGAGGATCAGTAGCAATGTGCGGGATTCTTCAAACTCAAGAGTTTGACTGCTAGTCCACAGCTAGAATCACTCCACCATATCCTCTACATTCTGTCTTGTGCCTTTATCTCTCTCCATAGTACTAAAACATAAGGCCAAGTACAATCAACAAGACTTGTCCCATTCCTGGGAAAACCAGACAGGTCCAGTTCAATAGTATTGGTTTCCATCCCCAGCCTCAGTTCTGTACTGCTAATGTGGCATCATAATTGTTACTGTGCAAAAAGCATCAGGGCTCCGGTTCCCCTAACCCCCCCCCAAAAAAAAAAAACAACAAACAAACAAACATAAAATCACAGGGAAAAAAAACACATTAGAAGAGCTAATTAATGGAGCGATGTTACATTGCCGGTTTGCGTGATGTCCCTGCGAGCCAGCGCACTCACCCCCGAATGCCACAATAGCAGGCCTCACACGGCACGGACGCCACCATCCTCACATTGCCCTGGTCTCCTTAGGCACGCGTGCACCAGCTGCCAAGATTTAAAGGGCCTGTGGCGGGAAAATGGGCTGTGGTGCCCTTGGATGTCATCATAGGATTCAGCTCTTAAAAGGGCCTTTCAGACATCCAGACCTCGCCTCAGCAATGGGCCTCCTGCATTCCCTGCAGTGCATGTTGCCAGAGTTTCCTTTTCCTTGTTCCTTCTTCCAGTCTTGCCTTGCCTCGTCTTCCAGCTTTGTCTCACCTTCTAGCCTTGTCTTGCCTCGTTCAGCCTTACCTTGCCTCATCCAGTCTTCCCTTGTCTTCCAGTCCAGCCTTGTCTTGTCACCCAGTCCAGCCTCATCCAGACTGTCTTCCTTGTTCCCATCCTCAGTGTCTCCTGTGTGTCCATGTCTCCCTCGGCTTGCTGCTCCGGACCAGACCTTTTGCCTGGACCTGACCATGTTTGCTTGCCATGTGGACCTGACTATTCTTGCTTGCTGCCTGCCCTGACCTTGACTCTCTGACTTCCATAAGCCTACTGTCTACCTTGTCTCTGTGTCTCTGGACTCTAGCCTCCACCTCTGCCCTAGGAACCCATCTAAGTCCTGCCAACTGCCAGAATCCAAGGGCCCAACCTGTGGAGGAGGCAGCTCATAAAGGTGAAGCTCCAGACTGTCCTGCTACAGGGCATGTTCACCAACTGATGGCATGAGCAGTACTAAGTGTTGTGCTGGAGATGGACCCTTGGGCCGAGGTGAGGTTGACGCAACCCGTAGGTAGGGACCTACGGGTTCTCACCGTTGGCAGGCGGAGTGGGCTGATGAACAGAGGCCAACTGGAGCTTCACTAATACCAGCCCTCATTCCCCACGGGTTGAGCCTTTGGGTGCTGGGGCCAGCTGGACTTAGGTGGGCCTCTGTATGTCATCGATGAGGAGATGGGGATCAGCCCACAGACAGCAGAGGGGAGATGGTACACTCTTACACTGGACAAGGTGGTGTCCTGGAAACTCAAGCACCAAAGGAACGTAGGCAGACAGGGGCGCCCGAGCAAGAGCAGGCCGAAGCCTGAGTAGACAGGAAGTAAGCTGAAGAGGCGTCAAAGAACAGGCTTGAGTCAGGACTGGCGACAATTTGGAAGCAGTGGCAAGCAAGACTGAGGTCTGAACACTGAGATGGTCAAGCGTAGTCAAACGATTCTGAAGTCTGGGTCTGGAGAGAGGCAACGATGTAGTCAGGCAATGCAGAGGTCTGGATCTGGAGAGAGGCAACAGTGTGGTCAGGTGAAGCAGAGGTCCGGCTTGGAGAGAGTCGATGGCGTGATCAGGCAATACAAAATCAAAGACCGTGTAGGCAATCCAAGGAAAGGTGAAGAGCAGGAACGTAGAATTAAGGAGGCAGGAACCAGGATCAGCGAGGAATAGAAACTCGGGAGTGAGACGAATCTCTCAGGAGGCAACGAGTACTCGACTAGCGAGGAGACCTGTTGCAAAGGCAAAGCTAGGGAGCAGAGCCCAGCTTTAAGTACCGGTGCTCCGCTGACATCATCATCCAGGGCCGCAGAAAGGTTCCCGCCGTGGGATCTACTTAAGCATTGTTGATGCGTACATGCGTGCCTAGGAAGGGGCGCAGTGCCAAGTAGCAGCATCTCCGCAGGCCACGAAGAGAGGCCCGACGTGAAGCAATGGAGGTAGTGGCTGGACCGGGAATACCAGGTACTGTAGCTGAGCCGGAGGCACCAGGGGAGGCCCGAGGACGGAGCTGGTGGCCTACCGCCGCCAGAGACGAGGAACCAGGAGCTGGGCTTACTGCAGAGAGGTGAAAGGGCCGTGCCCTGGGTCTGCTGCAGACAGCATGCGTAACACTAAGGACTCACGCACCCCATATCCGTTACAAGCAGTGATTGACAATTAATGGAATGGAAGGAAGCCATTGTAGCTGTTGCTTCCATCGGACTCAGACGACTTCGTCCCACATGCCTCACCTCAATAGTCGCTTTCTCCACCAGCCTTATGAAAATGGTGACCGCCGCATCTGCTTGCCGCACTCCCTGGCATCCCCGGAAAGGCTATGGGAAGGCATTCCACCATGATTCACTTGAGGGCCTCCTAGGGTGTGCGCGCTACCCACATCTTTATTCCGGCATTGGCATGAACCTCGGGGGCGTCCCCCTCGAGTGACATCACAACATCCGGGTATTTAGGTTGCCCATTTGCTGGCTGACTTTGAGTTAGCAAGGATTGGATTTGTCCAGTCTAAGCTGCTCTGCCATTTCTTGCTGCTGCTGGAAGCTCTCTCTACCCTCAGGGGTTCTACTAACATGGGTACCCACTCCTCGGGGGTCCTTTATTTCTTTCCAGGTGCCTACCCAGTATCCAGGTACTCGCTCCTCGAGGGCCTGAGTTGTCTATCGTGGTGCCTGCTACTATTACTTCTACCTGCTGGGAACTCCTCTATTACAGCAACAAGAATGTGAGTAATTTAACATCTACCAGTCTCTCACCTACAGCTCCTCATTGGAAACCTGCATCGGAGCTCCCTATACCACCATTGTGGGACAGGGAACTCTACAAGCTGTACAATAAACTATTTCTGTATTTGTGCATCTGAGTCTAGCCCGGTACTGCAGTTCCCCGTGGGAGTGGCCATCACTGTAGCAACTAAGAATCCACCAAACACCTCAAAACCATAACAGTAGCTTGGGGATGAAAATAGCAATTCCCTGCTTTCAACCAGCTGCCTCCACCAACCGCTTGCATCCCTCATTCATTAGTACCAGGATTTTACCCTGGGGAAATCGGACAACAGATCCTGCCAAGGACTTTACTGTCTATGGCTGACTGCCAAACTTGCAACCTTTTTCTTTGATTCATGGTAAAAGAGTGCAGCATTCTGGGTGAAGTATGCAAATTTGCATCAAAGTAGAAAGCTCTAGTAATATGTTGGGAGGTGCCAGCAGAAAGCTTTTCTACCTTCATGATGCCAAGACTGCAGGAATGAAAGGAGACATATCGGTCCTGAGCTTCTGTCTTCACCTCAATGAATGTGTACAGCATGTGCACAACTGCTCTTCCCTCAATCATAGGGACTTAATTAGGCAGACTGGCACCAACCAGAGTAAAAGATACACAGAAAATGAATTATGAGTAAAAATGTCTCTCTGATCATAATTGTTACCGTGAAAAAATAAAAGCTTCCAGTTGCTTATATGTGGTTTCTCTAGTACTGCTGTGTCATATTTGCTGAGCATATTTTATTAGCTAAGCTCATTTTCTTTACACACTTACGTGCTGCATTAGACTTATATAATGCAAACCTCAGGAAAGCAAACTCGCTCACCTGTAATAGGTGATAGCTGAAAAATTCAGCCACTCAAATGGAGTTATGCAATCTGACGGTCCATGACAAACTCAGAAAGACCAAGAGTCTTATCAAGCAGGAGTAAGTATTCCCATACAGGCATCGCTGGCAGGCCTCAGACCTTGTAGCAAGCCGACCTCCAGCTCTAAGGAGAGGAAGTTGAGATTGTTTGGCTGATTTGTCCTTTTGTCTACAGAGAAAACCTGTTACAGGTGAGCAAATTTGCTTTCTCCATGGACCAACAAGATAGCTTGGGACTCCTCACTTGCGTGGCTGACATCTAAGGGCTGCATGAAAATGATTATCATTCTTCTTAGTTGACAGAGAAACATTGCAACCCATAGTGTGCCAGAGGTTGGAAGAAAGAGTTGAAGGATCAATTAAATAAGTTCATTAGAACTGCTTGTTTAAAATTACTGTATTGACACACAGCATTTTCTAGGCAATAATAAGTACTAAAAGTATGGATGAAAGACTAAATGGCAGAGCAAAAACGGGCTAAAGAATAGCAGTAGTCCTGACTTAATGGTATTCACTTTACCTTGGAGATGTCCTGATTAATTTTAACAGTAGGAGATAGTCAGATATCCAAATTGAAAGAGTTCTCTTTGTAATTGAATAGCTCTGTTTGACTAAGTTGAAAGCTACACGTACTTATGAAGACTTTGTGTAGGACTTTGTTCTTTCTGAATAGAACAATGAAACTCTTCAGCAGTCCAATGTATGAAGAACCATCTCACCCTTATTGGTGTGTGGTCTTGGGAAAAATGTTGGCACAGCAATAGATTGATTTAAATGAAACTGGGAGACAAATTTTGGTAGAAATGTAGGATAAGTTATGAAAATGACTCTGTTATGGAAAATTTGAGTGTAGGAAAAGTAGGATACCAAAGCTTGTAGTTTGCTTATTCTTCAGACAGATGTAACAGCTTTTAAAAATAAGACTTTCCAAGAAAGGCCCTTCAGTTCTGCCTTCTCCAAAAGTTCAAATGGCAGTTTCATGAGTTGAGCCAGAACTATGTTTAGATCTTAGCATATGGAAGGATCTTTAATCATATTCAGTCCTTTCATGAATCTGGCAACTGTAGATTGATGATAAATTGGATGACCCTTGAAATTTTCATGATATGCTGCTCCAGCACACAGACAAACTTTGACAGAGTTTGTCTTTAATCTTGATTTAGAATGGTTTAACAGGTATTGAAGTAAAGGGTGACAGGACTTGTAAATGGGTCTTGTTGAAGGATAAAGAATCAAATAGTGAACCTTTCTTATTTGAATTACTAAGATCTTCTCACTGAACATTTACTAGATACTAGGAGAACTTTGCCCACTTCAGAAGGCAATTGTAGAGGAGATATTAATTTTCTTTCAACACCCTTACAATCAAAGCCAACAATTGAAGCTTGAGATATAGATGATTCCTGTCATTCTGCATGATCAAGGATGGAGATATGTGTAAAATTAACAGATGTTGAACAGCTAGGCATTGTAGCCATGGAAGCCATACTTGGCAAGGCCAAAACAAGGCTACCAAAATAATTTGATCCTTCGCTCTTGTTAACTTCTGAAGTACTTTGGTGATGAGTGGAATTGGGGAAAATGCATAGAGCAATCCTTGTTCAACAGAATTGAGAAAACAACTTCTCCACTGATATCTGAAAGCAGAATGTGGAAATGTTTAATGTTCTTGCAAATAGATCTGTGATTGGAGTGCCTCAGAGTTGGAACAGTTCTTGTACTGGATCATCTAATGATTATTTGTGTGGCTGTAACTGATGACTTAATCTGTCTACTATATGTTTTCTCTCCTTGGGAGATAGATGCTAGATGGCTTGAAGAAGTATTTTTTGGGAAATTGCCCATTTCCAAATCTTGTAGGCTTCTTGACAAAGACTGAAAGAGCCTGTCCCTTCCTGTTAATATAGAACATGTCTACTTAGTTCTCTTTTTGGATTACCTTCATTCCTAAGATGTTCTTGCAATTCCTATTCAGTATTTGTTATTTTTGAATATGGCTATCTATATTCTCCTGAATCTTTCATTTATCTTTTTATTTTTTGTTTGTTAAAATTGATAATATTTAATAAACAGATTGAACTGGAAATTAAAGACTACATGTTTTTTAGCCAGGGACTGAATACCTTGAGAGCATTGAATATGGCTCTCAATTCTAGATGCTTCGTTTGAAGCATTTTTTCTTTTGTTAAGAGCATAAGTGGTTGAAATGAGCTTCCCAATCTTGTTTGGAAGCACTTGTGGCAACAGAACTGATATTTGAGTAGGTTGGAAGGATTTAACCACTATATGAGAGAATAGATGAGTGGTGGATATTTGTACATGGTGAGATAGTGGTTGGAGTTGTTGGCTCCACTGGAATTTTAAATGCCATTGAACTGGTTTCATGGCAAGGTATGCAAAAGGTACGACATGGACTTTTGCTGCCATGTGACCTAACATCCGCATAAATAAAAGGGCTGTGTTGTGCTCATCGGTCGCAGACGGCTGCGACCTCTGTTGCTCACCTCTCTTTTCCCTACACCAGCGATTTTAATCGAAGAATAGCAGCCTCTGCTTGCAAATGCCACCTTCCCCGGGATGGCGTGGGTGATCCAGTCCGCCATCTTGAATTGGGGATTACCTAGGGCATGCGTGCGCGCGCCAGGCCCTCTCTTATACACGTCATGATGGGAACCTCGGGGGCATCCCCCCGCATGATGTCATCCGCCAGTGTATTTAAGCTATCCGGCCTATGCTTCCCATGAGTTAGCAAGGACTTCCTTCCTGCTGAATTCCACTCCACTTGGAGAAGCTTCGCTATTCGCTACTCTGAACTGTTCCTGAACTCCGGGACTTGTCGCTTTCAGGGTATCCGCTCCTCGGAGGACCTTCCTGCCTGGAGAATCCATCTACTCTTGATTGGGACCCAACAACCTTGTGAGTACATTTCACATTTGATACCATCTTGCTGACAGAACTTCCGGTGTACCCTGTGTCTCAGGCCACTACCGTGCTTGCCTCAGTAAACCATCTTCTACATTTCAGAGTGAGTACCTTCATCTACCCAGCTCTGCTGTCGTCCTGCACTTCTCTTACCAATGACAGTACTGATTCTCGGCGTACCCCGCTCTGTGGGCCACTACCAGATCTACCCTGAGAAAGGTATCATCTGGAGGAGGAGTTCCCCGGCGTACCCTGCTCGTGGGCCACTACCAGGCATATCTTCACTGAGCAACCTTACTACTCTGGACTGTGTCTTCCTTCAGACTCAGTGGGTACTTCACCTACGTTCCAGTCTAATAGTCTCGTTACTATCTGTGTCCATCTCAGCTGAGGCCACGCCTATCGTGGTGAGTCCCCACAGGATTCCTCCCTGTGGGTGAAGACAGCTCTCTACGATCCAGGGTCCACAACCAAACCAGAATATAACGGGCTGAAATTTTTCTTTGGAGAATTTCAGATTATGCTTATTAAGACTTGCTCTGTGCAGAGGAAGAAAAGCTTTCTCTTGTGTTGTGTCAAGATGGATTTCTATAAAGTCTATCCTATGGGATGGTTCTATTTAAATTTTGGCAAATTGATGATATAGATTGAATGGTTCTCAAGTTATGAAGAATGGAGGAAAGAGCTAGTAGAAGGGTTTGGCTTGATATGAGCCAGTGATTTAGGTAGGGAAAAACAAATATATAGTGTAACCTTAGATGAGCAGCAACCATTGCAATGCATTTTGTGAAGAATCTGGGAACCATGGAGAGACTGAAAGGAATAAAGTAGATAAGGAGATGGAGCCAGATGAGAAGACTAAAGGAATAAAAGGGATAAAGTAGATAAGATGGGGCTGGATGGGATACATCCAAGGGAACTAAGGAAACAGATTTCCTAGCAGTTTCAATAACTGACCTTTTCAATGCTTCTTTAGAGCCAGGAGTAGTTCTGGAGGACTGGAGATATAAAAATGGAATTAAGGAGGAGACTGGGAACTACAGCAAAGTTAGTCTGACCTCTGAGGTACGAAAATTAATGGAATCGCTGATAAAACAGAGGATAGTACAGTTTTTGGAATCCAATGGATTGCAAGATACGAGGCAACATGATTTTACCAGAGGTAAATCTGGTCAGACAAATCTTATCAATTTCTTTGATTGGGTAACCAAAGAGTTGGATGAAGGGAAAGCATTAGATGTAGTGTACATAGATTTCAATAAGGCCTTTGTCATGGTTCCACATAGGGGACATAAATAAACTGAATGCCCTTGGTATGGGACATAGAGTGGCTGTCTGGGTTAGAAACTGGCTGAGTGGACGGTGACAATGAGTAATGGTAAATGGAGTTTTCTCAGAGGAAGGGGCTGATACTAGTGGAGTGTCTCAGGGGTTGATCCCTGATAACATTTTCATGATCAACATAGCAGAAGGACTGTCAGAAAAGGTTTGCCTTTTTGCCAATGATACAAAAATCTGCAACACGGTGGACTGCCAGGAAGGTGTGGGAAAACATGAGGAAGGATTTAGCGAAGCTTGAGGAATTTTCTAGGGTCTGGCAGCTCTGATTTAATGCTAAAAATGTAGAATAATGCATTTAGGTTGCAAAAACCCAAGGAAAAGGTATAGTATTGGAGATAAAATTCTTCTAAGCTCGAAGGAAGAACTGGATCTGGAGGTGATTGTAACTGTTGATTTTAAGGTAGCCAAACAGATAGATAAAGCAATGGCAAAAGCCAGAAAGATACTTGGCTGCATAGGGAGAAGAATGGTCAGCAGAAAAAGGGAGGTAATATTGCCCCTGTATAGGTCCTTGGTGAGATCTCAATTGGAAGACTGTGAAGAATTCTGGAGACTACATAAGAAATTGCCATGCTGGGTCAGACCAAGGGTCCATCAAGCCCAGCAACCTGTTTCCAACAGAAGCCAAACCAGGCCACAAGAACCTGGCAATTACCCAAACACCAAGAAGATCCCATGCTACAGATGCAATTAATAGCAGTGGCTATTCCCTAAGTAAACTTGATTAATAGCAGTTAATGGACTCCTCCTCCAAGAACTTATCCAAATCTTTTTTGAACCCAGCTACACTAACTGCACTAACCACATCCGCTGGCAACAAATTCCAGAGCTTAATTGTGTATTGAGTGAGAGAGAATTTTCTCCTATTAGTCTTAAATGTGCTACTTGCTATCTTCATGGAATGCCCCCTAGTCCTTCTATTATCCGAAAGTGTAAATAACCGATTCATATCTACTCGTTAAAGACCTCTGTCATATCTCCCCTCAGCCATCTCTTCTCCAAGCTGAACAGCCCTAATCTCTTCAGCCTTTCCTCATATGAGAGCTGTTCCATCCCCTTTATCATTTTGGTTGCCCTTCTCTGTACCTTCTCCATCGCAACTATATCTTTTTTGAGATGCGGCGACCAGAATTGTACACTGTGTTCAAGGTGTGGTCTCACCATGGAGTGATATAGAGGCATTATGACATTTTCCGTTTTATTCACCAGTCCCTTTCTAATAATTCCCAACATTCTGTTTGCTTTTTTGACTGCCGCAGCACACTGAACTGATGATTTCAATGTGTTATCCACTATGACACAGAGATCTCTTTCTTGGGTTGTAGCACCTAATATGGAACCTAACATTGTGTAACTATAGCATGGGTTATTTTTCCCTATATGCATTACCTTGCACTTATCCACATTAAATTTCATCTGCCCTTCAGGATAGTGATTTGTTTGACTAGATGCACCCAAGTATCTGTGTCTAAATGGTGCTGAATATCAGATAAAATAAAATCAATGCCCCCCAGCATCAGGGTAAATGTTGCGAATGCAATAATCAGCCCACACAAAATTTAGCCAGGGAATGGGGGAAACATTTTCAAACCTCAGTGTTTTTCCAGGTAACTCCAAAAGTTAGTCGGACAAACTCATTGAATATTGACCTGTAAGAGGATAATTTTCAAAAGGCATTTCCGCAGGCAAAACAGTCATCCAGTTATTTGTTTATTTATTTGCCACTGGTTATTCTGCAATTTCCAATGTCATTGTTCTACATGGATAACAAAAACACATTTAACAACACTATAAAATTATTCAAATAAATGCAAAGGCCTGTCCATACAAAAGTGCCTTCAGCTTTTCCCTAGTCTTTCTTCCTGTAGCTCTTAAAGTAATTAATTCCATAATGCAGAACCAGCAATTGAAAATGATATAGATCTTGCCTCATGCAAACTATAAACATGAACTGGAGGTACCTCAAGAAGATTCTTATCAGCAAATGGTAAAGAGCACTTAGGAATGTACTAAATGAGCTAAACAACGGGAATTAGAATACAAAGCTTTGTGTATCAGAGATCAGGGCCAGCTTTTGGGGCGTGCAACCTGTGCAGCTACACAGAGCGCCTTGTATGAGGGGGGGGCGCCATAATGCTAGCACCCCTCCCCCATACCCTTACTTACACACCATGTGGGCAGAAGGAAAAAGAGAGGGGCTCAGGGGGGACAATGGTGCGGGGGAAAGAGTGGAGGGAGGGAGAGAGTAAAGAGGATTTCTGGGTAGAGGAGAGAGAGAGAGAAAGGGTGATCACTACCAACACCAAAGGGGGCGCAGGGGGGCACCAACCTGAGTTTTCGCACAGGGTGCTGGTAAGCCTAGAGCTGGCCCTGCCAAAGAAAGTACATTGAATTGTGTTCATTGCAAAATAGGTAACCAATATAATTTTACTAAGTAAGCTGTAATTCTTTCGTTTAATTTTGTCCCAGTTATTGCTCTTTGCAGCATTTTCTGCACTAACTGAAATATATGCAGCAATTTCTTAGATAAACTTAAATAAAGAAAATTTCAATAGTCTATCTTTGATAAACCTATTGCCTGAACTATGGTTCTAAAATCGCAATAAGTTTGGGTTTTTTTTAATGGACGAATCTTTAGCTTATAAAAAGCTGCCTTAGCAACCATACTAATCTGTGCTTTCAATAATAAACACCCAGTTTTGGGTTTCTGATGTTATCCTTACATCAACATCATCAGTAGATAAATAAGGTATATTAAGGGGTAACCCAGCCCTACTAATCAATAAAATAATGATTTTCTGCCAATTTAAAGTTAACTTATTCATGGAAAGATTATCACTAATAACACCAAAACAATGGGAACTAGTGTCTTGAAATGAGCAGTCATTACTTCCGCAGATCAGATAAATTGTATGTCATCAGTAAAAAAAAATCCCATAACAAATTCCTAAGGAAGACATAAGCTTGCCCTACAGCGGCAGGTATAAGTTAAAAAGAACTGCTGATAAGGCATAATCTTGTGGAACACCAGAATCAATAAATCTCCAGAGGAGGTCTGGTCACCTAAGCTAACCTGCTGAGTTCTCTTAGATAAATATGAAATAAACCAATCTAATAGAATGCCCCCTATCCCATAGGAGCTTAAATGTTCAATTAAAATACTGTGACATACTGCGTCAAACACAGCTGACAAATCAAGCTGCCCTGATATACCACAAGTACCTCTATCAATATCTCACCGAATTATCAAAGATTGATATTAGAAGGGTTTCGATCCCATGTGCCTTCCTAAAGTCGCATTGCCAAGTATCCAGAATAGCATTTTCTTCTATATAATCGGCAAGTGGAATTAGTACCCGTTTCTCAAGAAACTTAATTGAAATTAAATTTGAATTTGGACAGTAATTAGAAACATCTAAAATAGATAAGGAAGGATTTTTTTCCCCCACAGGAGCAGGAATATAACCTTGACTAAGAAAAAGGTTAATTAGTTTGATCAGATAATCTAAAAAAAAAGTGACGGAAATGTGACAAAACTAAAATGGGCAGGGATCACGACAGAAAGATGTTATTTACCTGACCTATTACATTTAAGAAACTTTCTTTAGCGATACAGCCAAACTCTCTCCACGTTGTTTGGACAATAGTGGATGCAGCAGCCGCGGAAACGCCAACACTAGTACAGATTACAGAAGCAAATGTACCTTCTCATGGAAAACATCTGCTAGAAGATCGCAATCTACTGATTGCTCGTTAGTATAGGTAGGCTTTGCCAGCAAATCCTTAACCACCTGAAATAATTCCCTAGGTCATTTTAATAAGGTCTGTATTTGAAGAGGAAACAGATTTCATAACTGGATCCAAAACATTCCTATAGCTGCTTAAAGCAGAGAAATATTCATCTTAATCACCAGGCTGTTTTGAACGATGCCATAAACGTTCATATTTTCATATTCTTCTTCTATGCAAATTAAAGTCATCTGAAAACCATGGAACATGCTTAGGCTTAATAGGTTTTTGTTTTTTTTTTTCAATTAATTTACAGGAAGCCACCCTATCATGAATTTCAGCTAGGACCAAATTCCAACTATTAATTGCCTTGTCAAATGACTCTAACATGATATTATGAGATTCTTGAGCCCAGAGGGTTTCAAAAGTTTTCAAATTTACCCTTGGTCTTAAGGCTTTCTTAATTAGAGGGTGAACTGTAATAGCCTCACCAACAACATCATTAAACAACAGTAATTTATGATCAGACCAAGGCACAGCAGTAGGACAGACTTTAGAAATGTTCTCAGCCAGATGAAAATAATCTTGAATAATTATAAGGTCAAGATTAACACACTGAACAAACCGAGGAGCCAACCCCCTGGTTCCTGGTTAGGGGGGGAAGGTCACAACTGTAAAGGTGCTCCGCCTCCGGGGAGGAGTACAGAGGTGGGTGGGAGGGCCAGTGAGCTCAACTTAAGCACAGTTCTCCCACCAGACTCTTCTCGATGCGATGTGTGGGGTGACAAAAAGTCACAGCATGGAGATGGCGGGAATTGCCATGCCCTAAGCGTGCACAGCAAGTGCTATTTTAACGTTGTTCAGAGAATACCAAGTGAGTACTCTGCTGCTACGTTGTGCACGGCATTGTAATATGAGAGCTGGTCAGGCAGTGAATACCAAGCGGGTATCTCCTGACACTGTGCTGCATGGGTGGGTGAGTGTAGATGAGTTGCCTGTCAAGTCTTCGGCTTTGACGGCTGGGATTGGCCTGATCACCCCCTCCCCCAATAGTCCTGCTGCATCCCTGAACAAGTGAGTCCTGCTTTTGTTACAGACCAGGACATCATCAGAGGGGCAAGACTTCGACCCAGCATCCCCCAGCGCCAAATATTACATTAGCATGATATGTAATATGCTTTTATGAACTGCAACTCAGGCAAAGGCATGGTCACCCTACAAGGATTGCATAATGGTCTAGGATTTAATGGTTGGATTTTGTATAATAATTTGACCTATGTTGTGGCCATATTCAACCAATAAAGATCTTCTCTTATGGATAATATTGTCCCAGTGAGCTTCATGTTATGGTTAAGTGTGTTTTGGTGGATCCTTGGGTGCTGTGGAGATGACCACACCCATGGGGAGGAGCCCCGTGAGCAGCCACAGCACTGAGCTAGACTTGTAATGCACAAAACACAGTTAGTTCTTTATTAAACAGCTTGACGAGAGCCACCAGAGGTGGCAGTAGTGAGACAGTCTCATAGTTGCAGTCTCAGGGACCTCGGCAGAGGGAGCCCTTCTCACCTTGAAGATGTCAGGAGGTTCCGCAGCAGGTCTCCCAGCGAGGAGATACTGTGGATGAGACAGACTGAAAGTTAGAGTACTCACTAGGGGGTAGATTTTACAAATTTGCACACGCGCAAACAAGAGTACGCGGGATTTTAATAGATACGCACGTAGCCGCGCGTATCTGTTAAAATCCGGGATCGGCGCATGCAAGGCTGTGCAAAATCAGCAGCCTGCGCGCACCGAGCCGCGCAGCCTGCCTCCGGTCCCTCTGAGGCCACTCTGAAATCGGAGCGGCCTCTGAGGAACTTTCCTTCCACCCTCCCTCCCTTCCCCGATCGCAAATCATGGCGGTTAGATGAAAAGAAGGGAATGACCGATGATAACTCTCCCTGACTGTGTTACCTGATCGAGGTTCCTGGGTGCACCGCATGTCGACAAATGAGCGTCCATTGCATAGTAGAGCTTGGCAGCCTCCAGTGCCCTCCTTTTCTGGTCATGAGCCTTTCACGCTGACGCTCGATCCCTGCTGCCTCAAGACCATGAGGAGAAAGAGGGAGAGCAGAAAGGGCAGGCCCCTTTAAATGACCGGTGATGTCACTGATTGGCGCCCGTGGCACTTGCTGCACCCGGGCGTCGATCTCGCAGGCAGGAAGGAGGGGGGCGATCGTTCGGCCTACAAGAACCCACCATGTACGCCCCCTCCCCTCCCACCCCCCGACCAATCGTTGCGTGAGGGGAGAGAGAAGGAGGTCCTGACCCACGGCCTCAATGTTAATGTCGGGCTACCGGGCATTTCAGCACGTGCCCTCATAATTACTAACACCCCTCTCCCATGGTTTTCCCCTCTCGCCACATCTTCATAAGTAAATCCTAGTGGACATAACTGGTTTAAAATTAAGACATCAAAATCAGTGTGCTAGGATTCAGTGATGAAGAGAAAATCAAGATTAAACTCTTGGATTAAATCAACAATTTGCACATTTTTCTTCCTTTCTGATTTTGTATTACTATACTACTGATATTTTGATTAGCACACCACCATTTGCGAGTTGAAAAGCTATCAATCCTATCAGGATAGAGGAGATGCTGGGCGCGCATTTTCTAAAGGGCCCGGCCACGCGCGTAGCCCCCAATACGCACTAAAGTGCCGGGCCAACTAAAAGGAGTAGGCTAGGGGGGCGGGGCAGGGCTGGCCGGGACGGCGGCCATTAGGCCTCGTCTCAGGGAGGTGCGCACTGGCAGCCGGCTGGCACACAGAAGATATTTCTGTTCCAGAGGAGCAGTAAGTACAAAAACAAAAAAATTGGTGCTAGCAAGGCTAGATTTAGAAGTTGGAGTGGAGAGGGGAAAAGGGAGGAAGGTTAGGTAGGGGGTAGGGAAGTTCCCTACTAGTCCACTCCTTAATTGGAGCGGACTGGGAGGGAACTGGGAAGAAACCCGATCGCGTTGCTGCGTGTAATTTTAAAAATACCCCCCCTCCGCGCATGGAAGAGGCCACCTGTCCGTACATGCACACACGGACATTAAAATCCGGCGCGCATGTACGCGCGGGAATGTATTTTAAAACATGCGTGCGCTGACTCGTGCCTGTTATAAAATTGGTGCGTCCACGAGCGCGTGTGCCTCTTAAATTTTACCCTTTAGCCAGCTAATTTCTAACTTATTTGTCTATGTAGCACCTTTTCCACTGCTTAGATGGACAAATTTGAACTTACTCAGATAAGCTGCGGCACTTATCCAACAATATTGTGATTTATCTGGCTAAGTAGCAGCAGGCCTACATAACCAGATAAGACAGCAAAGCACTGCTTGTCCATCTAAGTAATGCTTTTCGGGCTTATCTGGCTATGTGCCGCTACTTAGCCAGATAAATCGGCATTTATCTGGATAAGAGCGAACTTGCACAGCTCGTGACTTTTACATACACCAGCATTTGTACATGTATAAGGGGTTCTCCCCTTTGTGCACCCCTTCGTGCAATCCTTAGTGCCTTATCTAATATTCTTTTATCTTATGTTTGTTTTTCTCCTTTTAACTAACCCTCTTTTTCCTTTCTTTACCTTTTTGGCTCGTTAACTAGTTAAATTATAAATGTTCATTGTATCAGACAATGGAATTATATTTCCTGCTTTTACTGTTTTATGTAAACCGATTTGATTTACATTTATTGTAAGAATATCGGTATATAAAAAATTAAATAAAAAATAAATATATACTCGCATTTTATAACTTACCCGTATCCTTTCCTCATAGGTTATAAAATACTGTAGCAACTTTGTGTGCGCTCATATACATGCATATATGGGACATGCAAGCAGTTGTCCTCTTTGTATTGAAGTTCCCTTGTAAAGGCTTAGTCAAATCGAGAAGTAATAGATATATATTCTATGAACATGCACAATCGTAAAATAGGATTCTCCCCCTTTCTCTGTTCATTAATTGATAGGGTTATGATACTATCAATTGTAATTCATCCTTTTTTCTTTTTATTAGTTTCCTCTGGGTTTCCTCCAATTGAGATCTAAATAATTCAGTTCTTGTTTCCTTTATGTAATTTTTTCATGTTATAATGATGTGAATTTGAATGTCAAGAGTTCTTGATTGTATGGAAAAATAATAAAGAATATATATTAGAAGGTCTCTCTTCTTCGAGACCTTCTATGAAATAATTTGCCTAGAGCCCACCAGAGAAACCAAAATCCACAAATACAGTAATAGGGGAACTGGAAATGTTCTACCTATAAGCCAGATTCTCACCTCTTACATTTCATGGGAGCTCATACATATTACTAGGATTTTGGCTAGCTCCACATAAGCCTTCTAACATCTTTAAAATGGCAGTCTCTGAAAGCAGCTGCAAAATGGAAATGAACACCACTAATGGATGCCCTTTTACGCACGTAATTGCATCTTTTCTCCCATTCCCCTCATGAATGGATGCAGTGAACAACAATGCACATGGTGATGAATAATTCATGACCAGCCAGCATAGACCTATCCAGTGCTAGACTTCTGAATCAATTTTCAAAGGAGTTACATGCACAAAATTAGCATACGAGCGCATAACTACCCTGTAGCCATGTATTTGCTATTTTATAAACAAGGGGTAGATTTTAATACCTGCGTGCGTCCATGTGCACGCGCTACCCGGCATGCACACATGGATGCGCGATTTTATAACATGCGCGCGCAGATGCGGGCATGTCATAAAATTGGGGGTCGGTGCGCACAATTGTGCAACTTGCGCGCGCCGATGCCCGCAGCCTTCCCCTGTTCCCTCCCAGGCGGCTCCAATTTCAGGGAGCCCTGGGAGGGAACTTCCCAACCCCCTAATCTAACCTTCCTACCCCTTCCTCTAACCTATCCCCTCCCAGCCCTATCCTAAACCCCTCCCAACCTTTGTTTTACCTCCTGCGCCTGCCTCTGGGCAGCCTGCCGGCACGTGATCCCCCAGCACAGCAGCAAATGGCCGCTGTGCCGGGAGCCTCTGACCCCGTCCCGCCCCCGGACCACTTTGCCCCACCCCTGCCCTGCCCCCTTTTTTGAAGCCCTGGGACATACGTGCGTGGCCGGGCCTTTTTAAAATAGGCCCGGCATGCATAGGCCTTTTAAAATCCGGGCCTAAACGTACTGCGTATTTTCGGTTTCACACACACGTTTACCTGTGCAGTAAAGGGGCGGTCTGGGGCGCTCCAGGGCTATTTTATAAGAGATTTTTACAAATACGTTAGGCAACTTATTTGCACAATTTTACACCTGCCATTTATATAGCGCAATTGATATCAGACTTGTCTGTTTGCTATTGTTGGGTGAGCTAGGGAGAGTTCAGGGTGAAGTACCAGGAAGGTCTCAATGAACTGAAGAACAGATTGGGTAAACTGGTGATTTCAAGCAGGCATGAATTTTTGGAACTACTATATCTACTTCTGCATATGAATCAGGATTTTCGGCAAACAAGTTGTATTTGTTTAGTGCGTAAAATATACGTGCATATGGTTATATAATAGGTAGAAAATGTACGCACTTTCAATATTCGCGAGTACCTTATCAGTAGGTTGGGCACGTCTTCCCGCAAGCAGATCGTGTCCTTCAGATGGCATATTGCTGCCATCAACCAACTACTTAATCAGCATCTCCGTCTTTTTTTTTTTTTTTTCTTAAGCATGTAGGAAAACAAAGTACTCTCTTTCTTGGAAGAGTACTTCCATGAAAAAGTGTAAGGTCAGTTTGTCCACTTTCAGGGGGAAATCAGTGGAGGTCATGAAAAAATATGTACATGGACTTATTGGTTACAATAACAAGGAGCAAAATTTAAGAGAGGAGGCATAAAATGGCTTCTCCTCTGCCCTATGTGGTGCAGCCCTAGTGAATGGCAAGCACTGAACATATAATAAATTCATTTCTCAAACTGTTCCTTCCCCAGTGCATGTTTCCTTCCCATTTTATGAAGGCAATCAATCACGCGGCATTGTTCATTTCTGACAGAAGTAGGGCCTGACTCAAACTTCAAGCAGCAAAGTATTCGCTTTAGCACACATTTACTGCAGTACAAACTTGTCTAACTGAGCTCCTGAGTTTTCAGGATGTCACTCGTGACAACTGCGAGTCCTAGGCATTACTTTTTGCATATTATCTCTATATTATAGAAGCCTACCTTCATGCGCACCACCGAGGGACAGCGATCAATATTCATACTGAGCAGACGGAAGAAGAAATGCCATCTGAATGCAAAAACGTCCCAATGCAACTGACGCGTCTGTTATCTATAGCCCGAAATTGCCTCTTGATCCACCAAAAATTGCTGCCCATAGGCAATATCCAGATAACAGGCAGGGCTCGTGGTTTGTGATCCGGAAACCATGGCTATGTGGTCCAGCTCTGTAGCACTGCTTCAGTCACAAGCTGCATGGACAGGAATGATGACATAAGACTTAACCACCTTCATGCCGCCTCTTCCTCTCACTTCGCTGTAGCACATTTCTTCGTCCGGTGCTTCTTAAGCTTTTTTTTATTCCGTGACACTCGTCTCCTGCCAGTGGTAGAGAATGAAGGACAGAGTAAGATCACCAGATTTCTGGTGGGTAAATCTGTAGTGCTAGTAGTGAGCAAATAGTTGATATTGGTTGGGGGGGGGGGGGGAGTCTGGTGGACTGTCCCCATGGGAAATTGTACTAATCTACTCTCAAAATATACCTTGATCAGGTAATACGTTTCCAAACTTTGGCTTGTTTCTCTGGCTCGGCTTGTCTCTTTTTCTCATTCTCTGCTCTTCTCTCTGTTCCTCATTTTTTCTCTCTCTCTCTCTCTCTTTCCTGGGTCAGCTTTCCCTCTCCTTCATCCTACACCTTATCCAGGGTCTTTTCTCCCTGCCCCCTCTCTCTCCTAGGTTTTCCATCATTCCCTTCATACCAGTCATCTTTCCCTCTCTTTCTCTCTCCCTGCCTCCTCTCCTAGGTTTGGTTGCTCAACATTGCCCTCATGATCCCTGTTATACTCCATCCCACTGTACCCCCATATGGCCTGATTTGTCTGCCTGATCATCTCCCCACCCCAAGCCAGCAGGAGCACCAGGTACTTAATACTGCATCAGTATCCGCCAAGCAGTCACACCCCTTCTCACCTCGCTCCACATCCACAATGTTTCGCACTGCTCATTGCCCTTCAAGCATTCGCCCTCCTCTCTCATCACCAGCATTCACCCCCCTTCTTCCCTCCCCTCAAATCATTCTTGCCTGGAGCTGGAGCTCCAGAATCTCTCCACCCCTTTTGCTGTCCAATTGAGTCCCAAGTCTCTGCAGCACAGATATCGAGGGCCAGGGACAGTTGGCTCCAAGCAAACAGAACACAGCAGAAAGATTTCTGAACTTCAAGCAGCGCATGGGGGTGGGGGTGAGAGTGAGGGTAGGGGGGGGCAGGAGGGAAGGTGCCAAAGGAGGGAACATGGGCTCTTCTTTGCCCTTCATTGCTGCTCTGTGAGCCTCCTGCTCTTGTCTTCTGATTGCTGCCAAGTTGCCATGCGCACAGGAGAGAGGGACTGGAGCAGCAAGCCTTGTAAACCGATATGATATGATCTGTATCATGAATGTCGGTATAAAAAAGTACTAAATAAATAAGCAGGAGATTTGCGCTAATGCCCAATAGTCAGGGTGCCGGTCCGGGGGTAGGATCATGCTGGCACTGCCAGGACTGAGGTTCAGAACTTCCTCAGGGCACACCAGGGTGCTGCAGGCACACTGGGTGAGAATTACCTTAGGCTAGACTAAATGGGTTTAACACAAAGGGATCTCTTATTTCACTTGTGATATTAGTACTAGTGACAACTCTGGAAAACAGATTATTCCCCGTGTATTTAAAGAGCAGATATAACGCAGGCACTAAAAGCATAAGCTTCAAGCACACTGCCTCATCAGTGTGCCTCGGTTATGCTCTGGATAGACCAGAGAGAAGTGGAGTTTATCCTCCATGCTGGTTCAGTTCTTGGTCCTTCAGAGTAGAGGCTGCCAACCAGAATGACAATTAGAACAAAAATTACAATTAGTTGCACTGGTAGATGGCAGATGAAACTTAATGTGGATAAGGGCAAGGTGATGCATATAGGGAAAAATAACCCATGCCATAGTTACACAATGTTAGGTTCCATATTAGGTGCTACCACCCAAGAAAGAGATCTAGGTGTCATAGTGGATAACAGATTGAAATCATCGGCTCAGTGTGCTGCGGCAGTCAAAAAAGCAAACAGAATGTTGGGAGTTATTAGAAAGGAAATGGTGAATAAAATGGAAAATGTCATAATGCCTCTGTATCGCTCCATGGTGAGACCGCACCTTGAATACTGTGTACAGTTCTGGTCGCCGCATCTCAAAAAGGATATAGTTGTGATGAAGAAGGTACAGAGAAGGGCGACCAAAATGATAAAGGGGATAGAACAGCTCCCATATGAGGAAAGGCTGAAGAGATTAGAGCTGTTGAGCTTGGAGGGGGATATGATAGAGGTCTTGAATGAGTAAATGTGAATCGGTTATTTACACTTTCGGATAATAGAAGGACTAGGGGGCATTCCTTGAAGTTAACAAGTAGCACATTTAAGACTAATCGAAGAAAATTCTTTTTCACTCAACGCACAATTAAGCTCTGGAATTTGTTGCCAGAGGATGTGGTTAGTGCAGTTAGTGTAGCTGGGTTTAAAAAAGGATTGGATAAGTTCTTGGAGGAAAAGTCCATTACCTGCTATTAATTAAGTTGACTTGGAAATTAGCCACTGCTATTACTAGCAACGGTAACATGGGATAGACTTAGTTTTTGGGTACTTGCCAGGTACTTGTGGCCTGGATTGGCCACTGTTGGAAACAGGATGCTGGGCTTGATGGACACTTGGTCTGACCCAGTGTGGCATGTTCTTATGTTCTTATGGTGATTTTATTAATGTGAACAAGTAGGTTTAAATCTAATCAGAAGCACTTAACTAGGTCTTGTTTCAGGATACCACAATGAATATTCATGAGCTAGCCATATATATTTGGTCCAAGGGTAGCTCCTCAAGTTTTGGCTGAGAAGTGCAGGGGTAACTCTCAGTCCTGGGGCTAATTCCTTACATGTTCTCACAGTCTTTCCTAAGTGGGGGTGGATTCTCCAATGGGGGGGGGGGGAACCCTCGCTGAACGACCTCCTGCAGTCGATCTCCTGCCGGCGCCATTTTCCGTACGGAAAACGATTCGCGGCAGGAAATCGCTCCTTGACCCCCGCTGGACCCCCAGGAACTTTTGGCCAGCTTGGGGGGGCCTCCTGACCCCCACAAGACTTGCCAAAAGTCCAGCGGGGGTCTGGAACTACCTCCTGCGTCGAATCGTTTTGGTCTATGGCCGCCGCCATTTTGCGGCGGCCATTTTGCAAAATGGCGCCGGCTGAAGACTACACTTAGTGTGCCGGTTTTCCTGCTCTCCCCCTTCCCCCGATTTAGCTACAGACCGCCGCTACGGAGGTAATTTAAGCTATGGACCGCCGCTACGGACCCCCAGGTAATTTAAGGCATTTGGGGGGGGATTTAATTTAAAGGGTCGGGGTGGGTTTTAGGGGGTTTTAGTTGCCGTGTTTTAGTGTGCCGCTGGACCCCCAGGTAATTTAAGGCATTTGGGGGGGGGGGGGGTTCGGGAGGGTGGGGGATTTAATTAAAGGGTCGGGGGTGGGTTTTAGGGGGTTTTAGTGTGCTGGCTCACGATTTTAACGATTTTCACGATACTTTACACACCCAAACGGCAACAATACGATTCCCTCCCCCTCCCAGCCGAAATCGATCGTTAAGACGATTGAGGACACGATTCACATCTCTACAAAATACTAAAAAGGGATTCTCTTGCAGCGAGTCACCACTGGTTGGAGAAGGTGCCAGCAGACCTTCTCTACCCTCGGCCCTCCCAGGAAAAAGAGTTTCCCTGAAGGGCTCCCCTGAGGCAGGGACCACAGACCTCACAAGAGGCTGCACACACATTTAAAAAAAACTAAAAATTGGAGATCGCTTAACCAGACAGGTTGTGTCCTGGAAAGGGGACCCAATCCATGAGGCCTGGTACTGGGAACAGGTGAAATAAAATCCAGCAGCTCTCCTTCTCTTCTGAAACCTTACTAAAGCTGCCACCCAGCTTTCCTGCTCGGTCTACTTTTGTACAGGCGGGACCTGACCACATCCAGCAGCCTCAGTGGAGGTGTTTGTTCCTAACCTTGGCCTTACACAAAAGCCATCTAGTGGAGATTGGGGGGGAGGGAAGAGACAGTCTCTACATAAGAATCAAACTCATTAGCCTTGTTTGGTTATATTGAAAACCAAGCCTGTTTGGAGGTCCTCAAGAGCAGGATTTGAGAACTACTAATCTAATCACTAATCACAGAGTAAAATGTTGCTCATTACCAATCTGGGTTAAATTTCTGACATGAAAAGCTGTAGCTAACAGGAACATCTATACTGGTTGGGACTCTTCCGCTCAGAGAAAAGATAACTGAGAGGGGAGATGATAGAGGTTTTATAAAATCATAAGTGGTGTGGAACAAGTTAATAGGACACAATTATTTACTCTTTCAAATAATAATATAACTAGTGGATACTCCAAAAAGCTAACTGGTAGATTTAAAACTAACTTAAAAGTATTTTTTCAGTCAATGCACAATTAAACTGTGGAATATGTTGCCAGAGGATATGTCAAGGTTAATATTATAGGTGGGCTTAAAACAGGATTGTACACATTTCTGTAGAACAGGTTAATTAAAAGCCATTAGCCAGATAGACTTAAAGTTTGCCACTTCTTACTTCTGAGACTGCGCAACAAGGACTGGGTCTGACTTTGAAGTAACATGGATTGGCCATGCTTAGAGTCTGATTTTTGGGCCTTGTCTCTTCTTGTCATCTGTGCTTCCCATGGTTGCTAATCTTGGTCATAGTCCCTTTTAACAGGGAGCATCATCAGTCAGGTCAAGGACCAGTACAACCTGACCCTTATCAGTCTGCAAAAGTTAAACAGAACCATAAGGGTGAGACTGCATTGAGATGTGAATTAGAAAACCTAGAGTAGTAGACTAAAACTTCATGGTGACATCAGTTGACACTACTGCTTTAACTCTGATCCTTTCTTATTTTCCTTTCCTTGGTCTCATTTTCTTTTCTCTGTATTTTTTCTTAAACAATATGTTATGTGCCTGGGTGACCCTTCCATTTCCGACAGCATTACCCTGACCTAAGGTGCAACTTTCTTTCAACCGAGGATTTTTAGTTCTTCTGGCACAATTTAATTCAAAAATCAATGGCAGCTGATTGTCCGCCCTTCAAATTCATGGATTAAGGCAAAGAATGTGCTCCTTGCTTAGTGTACAAGGATTTAAACCACATCCTTCCCTGAATTTAAAGGGACAGATTGAAAAGCAGCAGGGGCTCCTTGCATCACAGAAATGGGATTTCTCATGCAATGACCCCAGGAAAAGGGAAATGTGTAAGTGGAGTCATCTACATACAGTCTCCAGCGAGTGCCAGAGAATCTCACACAAGGTTATTCATTTCTAATCCTTGGGGGCCATAAGTCTTTCAGCATATCCAAAATGTTACTGAAGATAGGCTTGCATAAAGATGGTCTAAGAATCAAGTTAGCATATTTTAGTTTTTCCTTGCAACCCGACCTTTGTTGCACTTCTTGTAAAACTCCTTGGTGAACAGCCTTGCTCTCGCTTCAGTGCTCCCCCCAAGGACTGACTCCTCAGTATTCTGATCTCAGCCTGGCCCACAACCATATATCTACTCATGAAGTGGTTGCCTGAGTATTTGGCTGGATTGCAAGGTACTGACTTTGGCCTGTCTTCCAATTCTCCATTGATTCAACCTAAAATAATATAGTACTATAGTAGATAATGACAGAAAAAAGGCCAATTGACCCATCCAATCTGCCCAGTTGTACAATGCATGATATCTCCCAGCTACCAACTACAGAATCTTGACCGCCTGCAGGAAATCACTCCTTATCTAAGTCAGGTTTTCTTTTCTTTCTTATTAATTCTCTACTACAGAGACGCCAAGGGTGGTCCATCCCAATGAGTGAGATTTTTCAGGCAGTGTCTAGGGTATAAATCTGGGTTCACTTGGACTTCCTGCGGGCTGCTCCCTGTACTATGGGAGGCAGATGGAGGTTTCCTTGTCAAAGGACAATAAACACAGTCAGACTCTGTTCAGCAGGAACCTTTTCCTGATGAGTCTCACACATTATGCATGAGACTTGGCATGTTTGCTATTACTGTCCTGGGTATAGGCAGATGCGTATTAAATTCCCACTTAATCCAAGACCCTTCCTTCCCACCCCCCTCCACTCCCCATCTCTTACCTCCAATCTTTGTTGTAATCTAAATGGCTACCAAAATTAGTGAGGCTGTTGCTTGAACATTCAGCCTCCTAAGCCCCTGTGACCTTACTGGATAGGATTTGGCCACCACCAATTTTCTGGCTCCAACCCGGTTGGGTTGTATGGGTTGAAACTTGCTAGTATTTACCTGGATGCTCCATGGCCTGCAGTGTGCCCAGAGCGAGCGAAATGAGGATTATTTCAAATACTGCAGCCTCCCAACCCTGTTCCCATCACTGTGCTAGAATATGACATCAGACAAGGACTATTACACAATTACTCCAGTCTTCAAAAAAAAAAATGCATCACTGGCTCCCCACTCTCCACCATGCCAGAATTTTAAATTCTGGTTCTGGCATAAGACTCTGAAACAAAGGTTCTGCACCAACCTACCTCAACAGCTGCCTCGCCCCCTACGCGTTCTCATGTACTGCATAATACATAAACGATGGCGACGATTGAATGCATCCAGTCCGCCCCATCCAACTCCTCAGCCAATCCCTGGCCTCCACCTCCTTGCCACTAGGGATGCTCTGTGCCTATCCCATGCTTTACTGAATTCCATTACCATTTTTGTATCCAGCACCTTCACTGGGATGTTCCGTCATCTGTAACTAACTATTCTGTCTTCACTACATGTTCCCTATGTGCAACTTGAACAGATAACTCGGTCTTTACTTGCAGACAGAGGAGGCCCCTTTCTTCAACTCCAGATTTTATTAACAGGCAAAACAATTAACAGAATCTTACTTTGCATAAACTGAACTGGAGATAACAACGACCACTGAAATAAAGACAGGTAAAACAAGGATTATTTTGCTGAGCTGGGCCAGATCACACAGACTGACCAGAGCTGACTGAAAAACAAGAGGAAAAACAATTAGGATCCTCTGCTTCCAAGCCAGAGATTAACCCTTTAGAGCCAGCTGCACTGAATACAGCAGAAGCTGGAAATGTGCAGGCTGACCACCCCTTGGCAATATATCAGCAACAAGAAACTTTGTGCAGAATAAAGCGGGAACACAGCCTTAGCAAACAGAAACAGAAAAGCTGCTGTGGAAGCAGGGCACTGCGAAAGCAGGACAACAGGAAATAAACAGGAAAATAGCTTTGGATTCAGGACAGTAACCTCCCAGCTCAATCAGTCACACACATACACAAATCAAATATGGATAATATGGAGTTTTTATTTGTACAGGAAGAGAAAACAAAAACATGCACTCAGGCCACCTCACTTTATTACAACAGCCCATGCAAGAGAGATTACTAAATTGTTTTCTACAGAGACAGCTTCAGTCTGAAATGTTTCCCTCTGTGGCCTCTGCAATGCCATCTTCTGGCAGAAACCACTACCTGCACTCACCACCCTAGAACATTATGTATAGCAGGGAATGTAATTACTCCTTTCTGGGGCAAATTATGTTGTAACAGGGACAAAAGGTCTTTACACATCAGAAGATAATTCTTGAAGAAATATCTTCTGATGTTTATCTGGCTATATTCAGTGGAGCGCTTAATCGACTGTGCTTCACTGAATATTGGTGACAATTTATCCGGCTCTCTTTAGCTGGCTAGACTGTTCGCTGACCTGCTGAATATTGATCTCGGAGCATAGTTATAGAACTGGAGGTGCAGTGGGCAGGGGAGGGGTTGGGCAACGAGTGGGGGGGGGGGTGTCTATTGAAGGAACTGTCTCAAAGTGTAAATACTGACAGCCTGATAAGGTCGCTGAAAGCAAAGCAGTCAAATTTGTGTTATAAGCAATTAAAATCAGTTCAAGTCAAGGGGCATATTCAGGAGTAATCTAAGGAAATATTTCTTTACAGGGAGGGTGGTGGATGCATGGCATAGCCTCCCGGTGGAGCTGGTGAGTATCTGAATTCAAGAAAGCCTGGGACAGGCACAGGGGATCTCTGAGGGAGTGGTAGGGATTGTAGAAGTGAGCAGTTGGTGTGGATGGGGCAGACCAGAGAGGCCGGATGGTCTCTTTCTGCTGTCACATTTCTATGATGACATTCCTGAGTCTAGTCCTTCTGGAACTTGATATCGCCACCTCTTGTTCTAGAACCTTCTTTCCTCTGAAAAAAATCTTTGCTTCTTGTGCCTGATTTATACCTTCCAGGGCTTTGAATGCCTCTGTCCTACCCCTGTCCCTATCCAGGTCTCCCCTCGCTTCTAGGTTTGCAGATTTAGGTCCTTAAGCACCTTCAGTCTTCCCCAAACTAACTAGAATGTCGCCGCAGTTAAAGGAAAGATCTGAAACCTATCAGGAATTTTAAAAACTTCTGGTAAAAAAAAAAAAAAAAAGCCATTGCTCTTTCAATTAGAAATGAGTATGATGATCATCTGTATCATCAAAAGGAAGGAAACCACTCTGGGGAAAAGCCTCCAAGCCCAAGAAATGAGCAGGAAAATGTCTCAATATTCCAGTTGGTTTGAAAAATGAAATGTAATAAATCCTAAAGTAAAAAAAAAAAAAAAAGCATATAAATGTGATTACATAGTTATATTGCTTGCCTCACAGTGTTTGCATGATTCCATGCTGAGTAAAAGGCAATTCTCTTTTAACCCTTCATTTCCTGCAAAATTTAGAAACCACGGAAATGCTTAGAAACGATGGTGGAAGTACAGAAGCTGCAGTGCATTATGACTTATTAACTGTGATTTGTATATTCTTCACATCTGTTTTATTTCTGTTTTTCTTCTTTTGTTCCACCTCAGGGCTCAGAATCCTTTTGAAGCCATCTAAAGAAGCCCCCATGCAGGTTCAGCTGATAAAGCTACCTTTGTAGTTTTCTTGGCATGTAACTGGTATAGATTTTTTTTTTCCTGTTAGTTCTCTTCTTTCTGAGACTAAAATGAAAAAAAAAAATGCATTGGTCAGTCTGCTCTGCCAAGGGGAAATCTTGGACTGGACTTTGCTTTGGGATTAGCTGGAATCGATTCTGTCTGTAGTCCTGTCCTCTGAGTGCCCTCGGCCTAACTCCATGTTTTTAATAAGCTTAATTGCTGAATCCTTGGTAGAAATGCATTTCAAGTAAGTGTGGTAATACTAAACATAGCACCATTTCTGCATGCTGAGCATCAAATCACCCAGAACTTGGAATGGTTTAGTATTTAATATCCTTCTGCATTATTACTTACACAGTGGTGTTCATTAGCTAATCAGCCTAATGGTCCTTCAACAGCACAGTGTAAATCTGTTCAGACAGTGTAGGTTTAACACCTGGATTCATCTTTGTCTGTGGGCTAGCCAGGGGTACAGGAATGACACAGGGCTTCCAACCCCTGAAGGAAAGGAGCCCCCAGAGGTGGACTACCAGAGACATCTATTGACTGGCCAAAAGGGGGCAATTGAAATAGGATACCATGGGAGCCGCAATCTATGTCTTTTTTTTTTTTTTGTTAAGGATTCACTGCTATAAACGGACTGACTATTTAGAAAGATGATAGAAATTTAATGGGAAAAATACTCATTTCATCATTAAGAGAGATCCATAGCTCCCTGTGGGAGACTGTATTTTTATTACAGTGAGGATGAATAGAGTAAGTTCCAACTGAATCAAAAGCTGAGGAGTCAGAGGTGGCTGTGGCTATCCAAAAAAAGCGTCGGGCAGCAGCATATACCCACGGGGGGGAGGGGTTACCGCTGAAAAATAATGGTGTCAATCAGAGAACTCCAATATTTGTTAATAAACCCCATTCTACTGTATTTTTCAGGGATAGCCAACTCAAGTCCTTGAGGGTTATAAATGGACCCACTGCACAGGATATCCACAATGAACATTCATATACATTTTTGCATGTGTTTAGTCTATAAAGCTGCATACCTAGCATATTTTGTTGAATCTGAATGCGTTATCTGTGGTTGCACAGTTAGTCACCCCTGATCCATCTGGAATTATCCAGTGCAAGACAGCACGGAGAGACGTGGGTTCTGCAGGGAGAACATAAGAACATAAGAAAATGCCATACTGGGTCAGACCAAGGGTCCATCAAGCCCAGCATCCTGTTTCCAACAGTGGCCAATCCAGGCCATAAGAACCTGGCAAGTACCCAAAAACTAAGTCTATTCCATGTAACCATTGCTAATGGCAGTGGCTATTCTCTAAGTGAACTTAATAGCAGGTAATGGACTTCTCCTCCAAGAACTTATCCAATCCTTTTTTAAACACAGCTATACTAACTGCACGAACCACATTCTCTGGCAACAAATTCCAGAGTTTAATTGTGCGTTGAGTAAAAAAGAACTTTCTCCGATTAGTTTTAATGTGCCCCATGCTAACTTCATGGAGTGTCCCCTAGTCCTTCTACTATCCGAAAGAGTAAATAACCGATTCACATCTACCCGTTCTAGACCTCTCATGATTTAAACACCGCTATCATATCCCCCCTCAGTCGTCTCTTCTCCAAGCTGAAAAGTCCTAACCTCTTTAGTCTTTCCTCATAGGGGAGTTGTTCCATTCCCCTTATCATTTTGGTAGCCCTTCTCTGTACCTTCTCCATCGCAATTATATCTTTTTTGAGATGCGGCGACCAGAATTGTACACAGTATTCAAGGTGCGGTCTCACCATGGAGCGATACAGAGGCATTATGACATTTTCCGTTTTATTCATCATTCCTTTTCTAATAATTCCCAACATTCTGTTTGCTTTTGACTGCCGCAGCACACTGAACCGACGATTTCAATGTGTTATCCACTATGACACCTAGATCTCTTTCTTGGGTTGTAGCACCTAATATGGAACCCACATTGTGTAATTATAGCATGGGTTATTTTTCCCTATATGCATCACCTTGCACTTATCCACATTAATTTCATCTGCCATTTGGATGCCCAATTTTCCAGTCTCACAAGGTCTTCCTGCAATTTATCACAATCTGCTTGTGATTTAACTACTCTGCACAATTGTTGTCATCTGCAAATTTGATTATCTCACTCGTCGTATTTCTTTCCAGATCATTTATAAATATATTGAACAGTAAGGGTCCCAATACAGATCCCTGAGGCACTCCACTGTCCACTCCCTTCCACTGAGAAAATTGCCCATTTAATCCTACTCTCTGTTTCCTGTTTTTTAGCCAGTTTGCAATCCACGAAAGGACATCGCCACCTATCCCATGACTTTTTACTTTTCCTAGAAGCCTCTCATGAGGAACTTTGTCAAACGCCTTCTGAAAATCCAAGTATACTATATCTACCGGTTCACCTTTATCCACATGTTTATTAACTCCTTCAAAAAAGTGAAGCAGATTTGTGAGGCAAGACTTGCCCCGGGTAAAGCCATGCTGACTTTGTTCCATTAAACCATGTCTTTCTATATGTTCTGTGATTTTGATGTTTAGAACACTTTCCACTATTTTTCCTGGCACTGAAGTCAGGCTAACCGGTCTGTAGTTTCCCGGATCGCCCCTGGAGCCCTTTTTAAATATTGGGGTTACATTTGCTATCCTCCAGTCTTCAGGTACAATGGATGATTTTAATGATAAGTTACAAATTTTTACTAATAGGTCTGAAATTTCATTTTTTAGTTCCTTCAGAACTCTGGGGTGTATACCATCCGGTCCAGGTGATTTACTACTCTTCAGTTTGTCAATCAGGCCTACCACATCTTCTAGGTTCACCGTGATTTGATTCAGTCCATCTGAATCATTACCCATGAAAACCTTCTCCATTACGGGTACCTCCCCCAACATCCTCTTCAGTAAACACCGAAGCAAAGAAATCATTTAATCTTTCCGCGATGGCCTTATCTTCTCTAAGTGCCCCTTTAACCCCTCGATCATCTAACGGTCCAACTGACTCCCTCACAGGCTTTCTGCTTCGGATATATTTAAAAAAGTTTTTACTGTGAGTTTTTGCCTCTACAGCCAACTTCTTTTCAAATTCTCTCTTAGCCTGTCTTATCAATGTCTTACATTTAACTTGCCAATGTTTATGCTTTATCCTATTTTCTTCTGTTGGATCCTTCTTCCAATTTTTGAATGAAGATCTTTTGGCTAAAATAGCTTCTTTCACCTCCCCTTTTAACCATGCCGGTAATCGTTTTGCCTTCTTTCCACCTTTCTTAATGTGTGGAATACATCTGGACTGTGCTTCTAGAATGGTATTTTTTAACAATGACCACGCCTCTTGGACATTTTTTACTTTTGTAGCTGCTCCTTTCAGTTTTTTTCTAACAATTTTTCTCATTTTATCAAAGTTTCCCTTTTGAAAGTTTAGCACGAGAGCCTTGGATTTTCACACTGTTCCTTTTCCAGTGATTAAATCAAATTTGATCATATTATGATCACTATTGCCAAGCGGCCCCACCACCGTTACCTCTCTCACCAAGTCCTGTGCTCCACTGAGAATTAGATCTAAAATTGCTCCCTCTCTCGTCGGTTCCTGAACCAATTGCTCCATAAAGCTATCATTTATTCCATCCAGGAACGTTATCTCTCTAGCGTGACCCGATGATACTTCCATTGTTCTTTTCTGTTCTTCCATTGTTCTTTTCTGTTGTGACTTGGAAAGGGGCCCTATGGCGTTACAAGCAAAGTCAAGCCCAGCAGCACAACCAGGATAACCTTGCACTAATTACAGCTTACAGTGCTCCCATGCGGCAGCAGATGGAACTATAAGGGCCACAGACACCAGGTGATAACATTCAAGAAGCTTACAGAAAGGGCTTCGCTTTCATCACGGGTCTGAAAATGAAATGCAAGTCTAGTGACAGTCTGTTGGAGTCATTTTTTTTACTACTTTGGCTGAGGATGATGTGTGTGGAGGTCAGAGTCCTCACTCAGACACAGACTAGTTTGAAGGCTACAGGCCAGCCTCTGAGTGAACTCATATTTACTGTTTCGCACTGTGAAATGCTTGCAAGCAGGCAAGAGTCTAGTTATTCCAGTAGGCCTATGATGAGAAAGCAAGCAATTAACTTAAACTAAAGCCTGAGAGACTGAAGGCCACACAGTTGTGCCTGAAACTGATAAGAGCTCAGAGGGAGGGAACATCCGCTGTTTTTCCCAATCATTTAATGTATAAGGAGAAATAACAGCTAGAGAGAGGGAGAGAGTGCACTTTCGGATGTGATAGCACAGGCTGATCCTTTGGAAACATGTAAGCTTTTTATATAAATGTAGCAGTTATTATCTACCATTACTTCTTCTGTATGATCTGATTTTATCTGTTCTATCCTCCTATTGCTCAAACAAACTTACTTTCCTAAGTACCTGGAACCATGATGTACTGAATCAAAGTGTGTGTGGGGCTATTTGTGTAGGGAATAAGCTCCTGGGTTCAAGCCCCCAGGTATAATCCCAGTAATTGTGTGCATTTATATTGGGTAAGCCCCTCGGGTATCCCCCAGTGTAGACCTCAATGAGATTAGCCCCCCAGGTCAGAGCCCCTGGGCAGAATGCCAATGTGCACAGTCTGAACCCAGAATACAGTCCAACTGACCAAGAGCTGTGGAGGGCAACTTTCACAGTGACCTCTGAGAATGACTGTGCCATGATTATTTATTTATTGGATTTGTTTCTTGCCTTTCCAATAAAAAATTTGCTAAAGGGGAGGGAACAAGCATAATATGACATAAGCAAAATGTAAACCATTTAATGATTATAAAATCACAATAAAATTAATATAATCATAAAACATCTTAATACAATTTGTAAATATCAAATCTAAACTGTACCTAATATAGAACTCTTTAGCAGCCTCTCCCCCCCCCCCCCATTTCCCCGTACTCCACTCCTATGTATATTTATACAGTCCATGACTCTACAATTGACTTCTTCCCCCTAGAGCATAAATTATAGTCAAAGCCCTTTACTTATTCCATCTTTTATTTTTTAACTTATTGTTATATCCACATAGTTGATTATTTTCCATTTCATAGCTCCATGCTGCTCATAATGCTGTACATAGTTCCATGGAAAGTCTGTTTGCTATTTTTGTTAATTCGTTCTCTGTAAAGCTTGTTTGCTATTTTTTAGTTCTATGTAAACCAGTGTGATGTTCCCATACTAATGTCGGTATATAAAAATCCACAAATAAATAAAATAATAAATAAATGAAATAATAATCATAACAAACACAATAAAATATTCAGTGTTGGAGAGCATCCTGTTGGTTCAGAGGTGGTCCCTTGGGCCGAGGTGGGGTTGACGCAACCCGTAGATAAGGACCTATGGGTCCCCACCATCGGCAAGTGGAGTGGGCTGATAGGCTGATAGGCAGAGGCCGCTGGAGCTTCACATATACCAGCCCTCGTTCCCTGCGGGTTGAGTCTTTGGGTGCCGGGGCCGGCAGGACTAAGTGGGCTTCTGTATAGTTGCAGTAGGAGTTGGTTCAGCCCAGAGACAGCAGGCAAGAGATGGTACAGTCTTGCTCCGGACTGGGTAATGTCCTGGAAACTTGGGTGCCAATGGAACGAAGGCAGGCTGAAGCCTGAAGAAACCACATCGAGGTAATAAGCAGAAGAGGCGTCCAAAGGTAGGCTTGAGTCAGGGCTGGCGGCAATCCAAAAGCAGTGGCAAGAAAGGCTGAGGTCTGATCACGGAGATAGTCAAGAACGTAGTCAAGCAAGGCTGAGGTCTGATCACGGAGATAGTCAAGAACGTGGTCAAGCAAGGCTGAGGTCTGATCACGGAGATAGTCAAGAACGTGGTCAAGCAAAGCTGAGGTCTGATCACGGAGATAGTCAAGAACGTAGTCAAGCAAAGCTGAGGTCTGATCACGGAGATAGTCAAGAACGTAGTCAAGCAAAGCTGAGGTCTGATCACGGAGATAGTCAAGAATGTAGTCAAGCAAAGCTGAGGTCTGATCACGGAGATAGTCAAGAACGTAGTCAAGCAAAGCTGAGGTCTGATCATGGAGATAGTCAATAGCGTAGTCAAGCAAAGCTGAGGTCTGATCATGGAGATAGTCAATAGCGTAGTCAAGCAAAGCTGAGGTCTGATCATGGAGATAGTCAATAGCGTAGTCAGGCAAAGCTGAGGTCTGATCATGGAGATAGTCAATAGCGTAGTCAGGCAAGGCGAAGTTCTGGGTCTGGAGATAGGCAGTAGCATAGTCAGATGAAGCAGAGATCTGAGTCTGGACATAGGCAATGGCAACATCAGGCAAAGCAAAGTCAAAGTCCATGTAGTCAAGCCAAAGCATAAGCAGGATAGGAACGAAGAGACAGGAACCAGGAACAACGAGGAACAGGAACGCAGGGTTGAGATGAATCTCTAGGAAGCAATGAGTACTCGACCAGTGAGGAGACCTGTTGCAAAGGCAATGCTAGGGAGCAGAGCCTGAGCTTAAATACTATGGTTGGGTTGATGTCATCATCCAGGGCCACGGCTAGGTTCCTACCGCGGTCCCTACTTAAGAGTCAATGATGCGTGTGCGTGCGCCTAGGGAGCGGCGCGAGTAGCAGCATCTCTCTGCGGGCCATGCGGAGAGGCCCGACGAGAAGTGGAAGCAGGACTGGGGACGCCGGGGACTGTGGCAGAGCCGGAGGCACCGGGGGAGGTCCGAGGACGAAGCTGACGGCCCACCACCGCCAGCGAGGAGGAACCAGAGGCTGGAGTCACTGTAGAAAGGTGAGGGGGCCATGCCGCGGGTCTGCAAATGACACCAACTCCATAAAAGTCTATCTCTAAATAAGTCTGTAGAAATACTTTAATCTATCTAATTAAAAGCTTTCTGGAAAAGTCATATTGTCATGGCACATCTGAAAATCCTTTCATAATCTCAGTTCTCTTGGTAAAGAAGTCAACAGTTAGGGGCTTCTGTAAGAAAAAGTATTGTTTCATGTCTTTCTCAGACAACTTTTACGTGGGATAACAAAGAAACCCTCCTTTCAACTACAAGGTTCATGGGGGCATCCAGGGGGTGATTTTCAAAAAGATTTGTGCATAAACCCAGGTTTACTGCATGTAAATGGCCTTTTGAAAATTGCTCGAGTGTTGTACATGTAAAAGTAGGATCAAAAGTGATTTTCAAAAGTATGTGTGTAAGTATACCGAGCAGAGGTAGCGTTGCAAGTGTATGACAGCACCGGTTATATGTGCACCCACACATTATCAAAGTGGATTTATGCGCAGGAGTTAGTGCGATCAAAACCCAGTTCCTTCCTGGCTAGACTGTGAGACTGAGGACTGTAATACCTCTGCAGTACTGGGCCTTCCTTCTGGTTCTTGTGTTATATCTATTCTGGGTAGGAATCACCTTATTTCCCACTGTTTGAAGATGGCCAATAATAGACTAGGAAGGGATATTGAGGTGCTTTTCCCCATTTCCCCACTGAAAGCTAATCCACAATTACCTATGGTAACCATATTGTTGGATATGGAGAGTTGGTATCAAAGGGGCCTTACATATTTGGCTCAGATTTGGCAGGGCAGTGACTTTCACTCCTTTCATTTATTATTGCAGGAAATATTTGCTATCCCTGCTCACACTCATTTGTACCTACAATTATGCAGGGATATTTATAGACTCCGAGGGAATGTAACTGTTCTCAGAGAGATGGTTTTGAAAAAATAATTACACAACAATATCATAAAACTAAGCTTATTTCTCGGCTTTATTGCTATCTTCAGGATGGTGTACAAACACTTGAAACTGATGCTGCTCTTATTGATAAATGGAACCAAGATTTAGGTCTTAATCTTGATGATATGGATTGGGCTGGCATTTGAAGCCATACCCTATCTGTAACAAAAATAGAGAACTTGTGTTTAGATTACTTCACAGAGCTTACCAGTATCCAATTTATTTCACTAAGTTCAGTAACTCTAGTCCATGGAGTTGGCGGAGGGTGCGGTAGCATTGGAACTTATATTCACATGTGGTGGGAATGTGGGATTGTACAAGTTTTTTGGGACTTTTAGGTAACTGATATTTCTGCTATTGTGGGAATTCATTTGGTTCTTACTGCTCTTTTATGTTCTTTAGGCTTTTGGGAGACTCAAGATTTTCCAAGCATAACCAAGGGGTTGATTTCTCATCTTCTCCACGCAGCGAGGATTATGATAGGATTCTTTGGGAATGCTTCAGGCTCTCTGGAGGAAGGTAGATGCCGACATTGCTGTTATGGAAAAAATGACATTCACTTTGAAAGACAATGCGGAGGAATATGATAAGACTGGGGGAAGTTATTGGGAATGGAGGGCATTGTTTCCTTGATTGATTATTTTTGTTATTGTGGAATTTCTCTCTTGGTTATGATATTCTTTTCATTGTGTTCTTTTTTTCATATATGGTCTGTGACTAATTGATGTTTTCAATGGGTCTTTAAACAAACAGATTAAGATTTTTTTCATTTATTTATTTTTTTTTAAACAATTCCTGAAAAAACACTGGAAACCAATGGAATTCCCTTAAACTGGGGAAAATGTGACTGTTAAACTTGATACCTGTGAATAAACAGGCTGCAGTATATTAGGCTAACTTTACTTTTAAATATAGAAAACATGCCTCAAACAGAAGCAAATGTACATTCCTATAGTGATGACAAATGGAATGTATAATAGTTGACCATTTGGTATAAGGTTTATCTGTGGTTCTTACTTTGGAACTAAAATGTTATGCTGTAATGACCCATCTCTGGTCCATATAAATAAGGCAGAAGAGGCAAGCAGTTTTTCCAGTGGAAAAGATGTTCTAGGATAAGGATCTGTAGTTGGAGGGGGAAGGCTAAAGCCAAAGTTTGAGTCTGTGATAGTATAACAAGAAGGAAAATGGTCAGACGAGGTTGGGCCTGCAGCCTTTAATCTGTCCTTCTCCAAAAATTCCACCTCTGGTAGAAAATCCAACCCCACACCTGAGCAAGTCTCCCCTGAAGCAGAGACAATACTGGCTTCGAAACATCGTCAGGGTACAAGGGTATAAGAGAAGAAATTTACAACTGCAAGTTTAAGCTATGTTGGTCTTTAAATTTTATGTGCAAATTAAAATTTACAAAAATATTCAGAGAACCCAGTGATGATAATGGTAAACCACGGTTGAAAAACACACATGCTTAGTGGGTTCCATGTATGCTGGTCTCTAGTATCTTTCAGGCCGATTCAGTAAAGTCCACGGGAGAACGGACGAACGCCCGCTCTCACGGCGCGCGCGATACAGTATTTAAATTAGGTGGTGAGGTAGAAACGGGCAAAAGGAGGCGCTAGGGACACTAGCGCGTCCATATTGCCTCCTTTCAGCCCGGAGTGGTGGCTGTCAGTGGGTTTGACAGCCGACGCTCAATTTTGACGGCGTCGGTTCTCGAGCCCGCTGACAGCCACGTGCTCGGAAACTGGACGCCGGCAAAATTGAGCGTCCGGTTTTCGGCCAGACAGCCGCCGGCCCATTTTAAATTTTTTTTTTTTAACTTTTTTTCACTCTTCGGGACCTCCGACTTAATATCGCCATGATATTAAGTCGGAGGGTGCACAGAAAAGCAGTTTTTACTGCTTTTCTGTGCACTTTCCCAGTGCCGGCAGAAACTAGCGCCTACCTTTTGGGTAGGCGCTAATTTCTTAAAGTAAAATGTGCGGCTTGGCTGCACATTTTACTTACTGTATCACGCGGGCATACCTAATAGGGCCATCAACATGCATTTGCATGTTGATGGCCCTATTAGGTGCCGCGGGTTGGACATGCGTTTTCCTCCCCTTACTGAATAAGGAGTAAGGGAAAACGCGCGTCCAAGGGCAGGTTAAAAGTACGCTCCGTCGGAGCGTACTGTACTGTATCGGCCTGATAGTAAGCAATTGTTGATATAGTGATAGGTTCATATATGTAAGGTAGATTTTTGCAGTGAATTTTTATCTATCATCATAGTCTGTGTTTCTAGTTTTTGATGAGATGTAGTTAGTCACAGATTCAGGTGCTTTCTCACCCTAAAACTCTCATCGCACCAGTATGAAAGCCATATATAGAATAAATTCAGCATATTTTAAGACAAAGTATCATTGATTCATGGGATAAGTACAAGTCATACTGGTTACCACTAGATGCAGAGATGTATGCTGTGAGAATAGCTGGCCTATGCTGTAGGGAACAGATGAGCATTGGCAGCTTCGCTTCCTGTTCGTTTCAGTCGCTTGTCTAGGAGCATCTTTGGACTGATAATTTATGCAGATGCTGGGTGACAAGCTGTCAGCTAAAAATTACAAAGACGCCCCCGGAGCAGCTGGACTCATGCCAATTCCCTGTCTCTTTGGGTTTTTATTTAGTATTTAGTGGGATTGGAGGTGGGCTATCGGGCAGTCGGCGCTGACACTTGTATTTAGTGCCTTGAACAATAGCAGTACAGACCTTACAGAGGAAGACTCCCCCAGCCCAATACACCCACACAGGCAATACTGCTCCATTTAATCAGCATCACTGGGAAACATTTACAGTGCTATTGGTATTTAAGCAATGGAGCTCACCGGAGCCTGGTGTTACTAGAGCATAACACTACATTTGAGAAGGGAGATTATCACCCTAGGTGTGGTATCACACTACAACACATGTTTCCAAATTATAGGCCTGGAACCACAAGTAGGTTGTGGCAGTCTTGCAGGTGAATCACAAGATAAAAGCACTTTGTAGTCTTTCAATCCCCCCAAAATGTTCATTACTAAGCAAGGAAGCAAGTCAGCAGTATATAAATCATACATGCGTGAAGGGACCCCCAGTAGTGCCTTGTTCTTGTTTGCTAGTACAAGATATTTTGGGTGTGGGAGACCCCAGGATTTTCATTGTTCAAAATATTCTATAAAATGTGTAAATGTTGGAAACTGCAGCATTTTATTTCTTTAAGTATTTAAATACTGCCTTTCCACCTTAGATCAAAACTGTTTACAAATTTAAAAAAACATACACAATATGTACAGTTAAATGACATGCGGAGAGTAGGAAGGTGCAGCAATTGTATTTAAAGGTAATCTTTGATGTAGTCAAAAGTCTATTGAGGAAGACAAAAGTCACTTGCTTAGAAAATCCAAAGAAGGATTTATTCATTACATTCATCAAGGTAAACTTTTATAAACGGTGTAATACATGTAAGTCCCCCGACATGACAAGCTACCCTGAGAAGGACAGAACACTGCATTAGTCAAGAAGAAAATTTCAAAGGACAGTCTATATATACCTTTAAATAAAATTGTTGCACCTTCCTACTCTCTGCATATTTATATGTGGGGCAGCTTTCTCTCCACTTATTGTTCAGATAAATGACATAACATATACAGTACACTAGCTAATGAGGAGTGGAGATGATGAGCGGTATACAGTAATAGGTACAGACCGCAGTAGTAGGTAGTATAGCACTGGCTATGTTCATGGAACCTCGTCTTACAGAGCTCAATCGAAGAAACTTAACAAAGAATTAATTTTAACATATTCATTGTTTATTCACAGTTGCTTGAAGAGAACAGATTTTTGGTCCCTCGACACGGACCGCGTTTCGGCACATGGGTTGCGTCGGGAGGGACAGGAGCCCAAAGGATGAGCGGTAAGGCCAGTTACGTAAGAGTGATGAATATGTAGAAGAGCCCTGCAGAGGAATCAGATGAGCTTATAACAGTTAATAGGGAGGGCAGCAGCGTCTCCTGAAGAGAATAATTGTTTCCAGATTAAATGCAAAGTACTGGGGACGCTAATGAGTGGTTCCAAACAAAGGCAAATTCATGACCTGAATGTAAGAACATAAGAAGATGCCATACTGGGTCAGACCAAGGATCCATCAAGCCCAGCATCCTGTTTCCAACAGTGGTCAATCCAGGCCATAAGAACCTGGCAAGTACCCAAAAACTAAGTCTATTCCATGTTACCATTGCTAATGGCAGTGGCTATTCTCTAAGTGAACTTAATAGCAGGTAATGGACTTCTCCTCCAAGAACTTATCCAATCCTTTTTTAAACACAGCTATACTAACTGCACCAACCACATCCTCTGGCAACAAATTCCAGAGTTTAATTGTGCGTTGAGTACAAAAGAACTTTCTCCGATTAGTTTTAAATGTGCCCCATGCTAACTTCATGGAGTGCCCCCTAGTCTTTCTACTATCCGAAAGAGTAAATAACCGATTCACATCTACCCGTTCTAGACCTCTCATGATTTTAAACACCTCTATCATGTCCCCCCTCAGCCGTGCTGAAAAAGTATGAAAAGCAGAATATAAATCTAAATATAAAAAATAAAAAAACAGGGTTCATTTCGCCATCTGTATGACTCAAATTGTTGAACTCACTAAATAAATTAGAGTGACTGACCCTTGCCCTATTGGGATAGATCCTCTCGACATTTTATGTGCTCAGTAGTTTGGAATTACATATGATTTACAGTTATTTCCAGCTATGCTGTGCTATTGACTTTAACATTATTATTCACTAAGGAATGTTTCATAGGGAGATATTGAGGAGTAGGATAGTCTAGAAATGCCAGACTAGTCATCGATGATCTTAAATACTGTGCTTCCTGGATGTCTTAAGTAATTAAAAAATCCCGGAGCCTTGTATGGTATACTTGAGTTGAGATAGCAAGGCTATTCTTGAACATTGCCGATGCATTAACATGAGAGCAGTGGAGTAGATAATCAAATTTCATGTGGTCTGGCAAACCCAGTGGGTAGTGTTTTACCCACAGGTTTTTCTACAATAAGCAAAGAAAAACTACATGGATAATTTTTCTTTCTTTATTCCCTCAAAAGTACCTGCACAAATTTGCACTTGCTTTTTAGGTAATGACATTTTAAAGGCAAAATAATGTGTGGTTCTGAATATTCATAACTAATGCGTAATTGTCTCATACGAACTCACCTCGTCTCTGGGAATGCCTATAAAATACATGGGTAAAAGTATGCAGTATTCACATTGTTGACATATGTGCGACTTTTACTCACGTAGAAGGTTGACAATAATCAAACAGCCCATTTCCATGGGTAAAATAGTATATTACCCAAGTAAATGCCTTTCGTAATTGCCTTTTCCATTATTGCCCTTTTGTACAATTTTTGCTTGTGATACAAAACACAAGAAGGAGGCAAAATGTAATGAATGCAGGGATAGAAAAATATTTTGAATATTTGGGCTGTAGGCAAAAGTGTTTGATGCCAGGCATAAAAAAAAAAATAATTTTCTTTACAACTTTTGTTTTACTGTTTTTGGTCTAGCTTTTTTTTCTGGGGGGGGGGGTTGTTTATTTTTGTTTTGTTTACTTGTTTTTATTTTATTTTTTTTTACTTTATTTGCTTTGTTTTATGCTTCTTGCTATTTTTTTTTTACTGTTTTCTTACATCTCCATCCTCTCTTCCTCCATTCCCCTCCAATCCAGCCTCTATTCCCTTATTCCAAACATTTTCTTCTTCTCTCCCTCCAGCTTCTTTTTCTTCTCTTCCTCCATCCACACTTACCCTCCCTCCAGCCCCTTTTCCTTCTCCTCCCTCCAGCTTCTTTATTTTCCCCTCTCTTCAACTACTCTTACCCTTCCTCCAGCCTCTTTTCCTTCTCCTCTCTCCAGCCTCTCTCATTCCTTCCCTTCCCCTACCCCAACCTTACTGTTCTTCCCTTCCCTCCTCCCAGGATCTCCATTTCTATGGAGCCCAGGAATATGACAACCCTGGTCTATGGTGCCTCTACCTGGGCTTGCACCTTCCCAACAGCCCCGGGCATGGATTCTTTGAAAAGGGGGGGGGGGAGGATAGACCTCCAGAGCCCAAAGTGCAGGGGGTTACTCTTGCTGTGGGTGCTGCATCAGTGGGTGTAAGCTGGATAAGTGTGGGTACCAGATGGATGGGTGCTTCAACTTAAACCTTTATTGAAGAAAATCTTCAGACAAAATGAACTGGCATCATACACATGTATTCTTTAACATCCAAGGCCAGACTCAGATTTCCAAAACTTCTCTTTATTTATGCAGGCGTACCTCTTTATTTGGGGTCCCAGGTTATCTTACCCTCCAGAACATGGAAAAGTAAAAATATCAGGTGGGCAGAATTCCCTCTCCAAAAAACGCCTGAAGTGCTGTTCTCCAGACAATCCAACTCTCAGCTTCTCTTATGTCAGAGTAAAGACTCCAGTGATGTTCTCCAGATTAAAAAACAAAACCATTCTTACAGTTCTCCTTTCCAAATGTCCTGGGCCTTTTAGGATGAAGGGTCCATCATACAATAGCAGGGGAAACCTCTTCCCTTCTCCATTCTGGGGCAGGAAGGGTGTCAGACAAAGCTTCCTCTTGAACCAGCAGGCAAAGCTCATAAAAATGGCTCAAAAGAAACAAACTCTTTCCAAAAGCACAGGGTTGCCACTGTCCATACACTGGATGTGAGATGGATCAGCAAGTCTTCTCTCTTCCTATCCTGGATAGCCAGGAGTAGCCCACCAGGGATAGGGAAGCTGGGGTGGGGGATAGAATAGCTCCTTCTCCTTTGACTGCTAAATAGAAATGCAACACAGATCTGTCGCAGCCTGCCCTTGAGCAAGCTGGAGTCTACCATGGCAGCCACCACACAGGGGTCCTGTAGCAACTGATTTCCTCTAACCAAGTCTTTGATTGGGGCCATCTAGTGGAGATCCCAAAGGCCTCTATATCTCACCCATAATTTTAAAATTTGGGAACAGAACACTACATGACTGTGCATTATGAAACATGACATCCTACCAACACAAAAAACAAAAATATTTTTGCTAGGAGAGCCATGTCATCCATGGGTTGGATCCTTATCCAAACAGATTCTGCAGCTGGTGTAGGCATTGAAATGCACATCGGGATGCTTCATCCTTGAAGAGAGGAAAAAGGCTAACCAATCTGAAATGAAACACATGCTGTCCAACATCCACGTAAAACATTTTTTTAAATCTTCGACTTGAAAGGCCTATGGAATTCTCCAATAACGGGCTGCCAGACCTTGTGAGATTAGGAGACTGGGCAACTAAAATGGCAGCTGAAATTTAATGTGGAAAAGTGCAACGTAATCCACATACAGAAAAATAATTCCAAATACAGGTACACGATGCTGGGTTCTGTATTGGGAACCTGTACCCAGGAAAAAAAGCTTGGAGTCCTTGTGGACAATACTTTGAAATCCTTGGCTCAGTGTGTGGCAGAGGTCAAAAAAGCAAATAGAATGTTAGAAATGATCTGAATTAAAAAAACAGAATAAAACAGAAAATATGCTATTGCCTCTCTATCGAGCCATAGTGCAACTGCATCTTGAGTCGTGTTTGCAGTTCTGGTTGCCCCATCTCAAGAAAGGCAGAGCAGAACTAGGAAAGGTGCAGAGGAAGAGGACAGAAATGGGAGATGGAACAGCTCTCCTACGATGAGGTTACACAGGCTAGGGCTCATCAGCTTGGAAAAGAGATGACGCAGAGGAGTTGTGATAGACGTTTATAAAATCATGGGGGTGTGGAACGGGTAAATAAAGGACAGTTATTTACCCTTTCAAATATTACTTAAACAAGGGCACACTCCATGAGGTTCCCAATGCAGAGCCAAGATTGAGAAATCTGTTGAATGAACAGGTGGCTCTAGAACTTGACTTATCACGTAAAAATCATTCTAGATCACCCAGTGATAGCCCCATCCTCCATGAAATAGATAGAAGGTGGTCTGGTTTTTCTTCCCCTCCCCCTTCCTCCTCCGCCCGCCTTTTTTAAAAGCATGGAGTGGCAAGCAAAACTGATCATTGTTTGTTTTCCCCTCAAGACACTGATCTGAATTTGGGAGCTCCGAAGCAATCACGTTTTAGTATTCAGCAACATGGAGTTGAAAACCTTTTTTGTCTTTTTTTTTTTTGTTTGTTTCGGCTCCCCTGTTTTCTGATCGTGAGGATCTAATCATGAAATCCTGCACGAGGGCGGCGTGTGCTTTCCAGCGGGAGGCTGGCGCTCCGATGCAAAGTTCTGTCTGGCTTTTCAAGGGAATGAAACTTCATTCGGATATTTCAGCAGTGGGCTTTTATTAATGGACTCGGACAGCTAGGGGTTTTTGGGGGGGTTCTCTCATTAATGATCAGGATTCAAGGGCACAGCGGGCGAATTGCTGTGAACATGAATAGTGCCAGATAAACAAGTGCCGTCTCCTATGGTCTCAATTTTCTGAGATGATTTTCTTTGTCGTCTGATTTTTAAGCTCCCGGGAAGGAAAGGCACTGGGGGAATATAATGAATGAGCACAGAGCACCTCCAGTCTTTGAAATTTAAGGTTATAAAGTTGTTTGTGTTTTACCTCTTCACCAGCTTATAACCAATAAGTGGCGTTTTTCTGGAAGTTAAAAAAAAAAGGGCTATATTTTATTTAACTCTCCAGTGGCCTGCACTGAGCTGGATTCACTCTTTGAGCGGCTAGAGCAGAAAAATGGCAGTGTGCACAATTCAGAAAATACATTTAAAAAAAAAAATCTCTTTGGCCACAGCATTAAATGCCGGTAAAAACAAAGCAGGAACCACTCAGGGGGCTTGCAAAATAACATACAGATCATTTATTTCAAAACATTAAATATGGAAGAAGAAAAGTCAGCATTCAGCACATACAGCAGATGGCCGCTGTAAATTCCAAGTAGCTCCAAGGCTAAAAGTTGCTGCATCTTTATGGGAGGTTACAGCTGATGCTGTGGTTCTTGCACACCAAGACTCCTGTTCCCGTTAAGAATTATTTTGTGTCTCATCCGAAGCAGGGACTTGCATGGGTCTTAAAAACTTGTGTACATCAACCTTTTTGGATCACAGAAACAAGGCAGCCAGATGCCCCGCCCCTCTCCTCTTCCTACTTCCGGCCCAGTCAGCGCCGGAAAGGGTCTCAGCAGGAAAGGAGAGAGGGAAGGGGCTTGCAAATGCACGTGCCGGCCAGTTACCTCCACCATCGACTGCACCCGACTTGGCCCTTGCTGTCCCGTGATTCCATGGGGGACCAGCCGATTAAATGTCGAGGGCCAAATTTTGTGGCCCCCTCGCCATGGAATCAATGGAGATGAGGGGGCCCTGATTATGCAAAGCTGAGGAGACAATGGAGCGTGGATGAGAGAGGTCTGTAGTCAGCTCAGAGTATGTGTAACAAGAAGCACAGGTAACTGTTACTACTATTAAGCATTTATATTGCTCTAAAAGCTGTACACAGCGCTGTACAGATGTGTAGAGATTGGCAGAGGAGAAACCCAGAGATCGGAATTTAGTTCTATTTTCGGGTTGATAGAAAACACTTGAACGTAGCTCTTTCTGGCTGCTGAGTTAGGTTATGGAGTGACAGCAGCTGGGGACTACAGCCTCACAACCTCGGACAGCTGGCAGTATTTGCTGAAAGATTTTCTTGTGGCTTAGCTTCCCTTTAACTAGAAATTCAGAGCAGTGATGGGGTCTGCATGCATCTGTGCTAATGCTCCTGGGTGACTCCCCCCAGTAAGCAATTGAATCAATCTATCTTCCTCTCTTTTCTTAGTCCTCATGAATGGAATCATTTTGAATTAAGGGTAAAGGGGGGGGAGGGAGGAATTTTATTGTGAAATCTTTCCCTGCCATGAGGTCTACATTTTGTCCTCCTCTGGCAGAGGAAATGTTTTATGTTGAAGAAAAGGAGGAACAAACAATGATTTTTCAGTTTCCAGAATGGTCTAAGTGTAACCCCAATCCTGCTATCCTCAGAGCAAAGAAGGGGCCAGTTGGGGGCCTCCTCTTATTCCTGGCCCATTCTGAATATGGGGGGGGGGGGGAGGAGGAAGCTTTACTTCAGGGCCCTTGGAGATAGGATTATCACTGGCTCCAGGCAATCACTCTTCACACTGGAGTTGGTGTTTGAGCAAATAAACTTTATACTGAAGTTCAACAACTTCAGGTGTCATGATCTGACACAAAACAAATCCACAGCTTCATCGTTCTACCATCACAAACGCGCTTTCAGGATCCCCTTCGGTCTGGCCTGCATCGGGGGTTTCCTAGTGAAAGGCTCTAAGAGTTCCTTTAATGTTTGGGGCACCCCCTTTACCCGAATTCCAATCCTCTGCCTTGTATCATCTCCTCGTCTCTTTACTTCTCCTTTGATGCACCTGGTTGGTCAGAAGCCTCTCTTCTTTACACCTGCAACTTAAACGCTCCTTTCTCCTTCTGAATATTGCCTGGGTGGCACTTGGGCACAGTCATTGACAGAGTCAGAATGACAACTCTTCTCCACTACTGTCAGCAGGGCTGCTGATTACTTTCCAGATGGACTACCGGCAAACCACAAAAAATTTACAAAGCACAACACTCTCCTGAAAGCTGCAACAGGTCTGCTCCCTCCAAGAACAGACGTCCCAAGAGTAAGAGCTATCATCCAGTCATGGGAAACGTTTGCACCTTCCAAATTTTAGGACACACAGCCAGGGACAAATAGTTCCAGTAATTGCTTCCCTCTGACTGTTGTCTCAAAAAAACAAAACAAAAAAAAACAAGGAGAGACGGCTCACAAGCACTTGCTTTTGGGCAACTGACTACTCTCAGGACACACCACAGACCTAACACTATCTGTGTCCCTCCTGCAGCTCTTCTGCAGGGGGGAGAGAAAAACTGCTCGCTCTCTCCCTCTGACTATTTCCAACAACCCTTTCAAGAAGGTTCTGGAAGTCTCTATACTCACAGCAGGAGCAATCCATTCTAGCCGCCTCCCATGGGGGTGCTTTAGAAAATGGATCAGACCATCTTCCTACACACTACCAATATGACCTTTGTGAAAGACACATCCAATGTGGCTTTATATCAGGTCCATTAACTTCAGAAATGTCACAGTACAGAAACCCATTCATATCTTGGTTCTGTCTACCCTAGTGAAAATACCTAATACAAATACACATACATACCTACAGATTTCTTTCTACGTTCTTTTAATTATTTTAAAATGTTTATTCAGGACAAAACCTAATTGCACCATGTAACACAATTTGAACTCTCCTGTTGGAAAAGTGTGCTATAAATAAACGATGACTTGACTTGACATATTGAGACAATACACCTTTTACCTCATGCTGAAATAGCTTCCCAATAACTAAAAGTAGTGATCATTCTTATTACAATTAGTGAATTTTTTTTATAGAAACTTTGTCTAAGAAACTATAAATAGCTGTCTTTCTGATTCAGGAGTTAATAACCATGACTAGGCATTTTGTTAAACACATTTTTACAACACTATAGCCCTTATTCACTGAGGCTTTTCTACCATTCTGTGCCTACAAGGGAAAAAACAGTTTAATGAATCAGAGCCTATACCTTGCAGATTTCCTTAATTCTTTTTAGGTGCAAATTTACTGTTCCGAGCTCCAGGCAGCCGTGCATCCCCAGCCCCCGCCATGTATGCTGAAGGCAACCTTGGTTCATGGGATCGATTTAATTAACAAAGCAAAAGAAATCCACCTCATGTCGGCCCTGGTTATATCATTTTTATGGCTTATCACAGCACATGCTGATGTAAGAAAAAAAATAAAAATAAACAATTGTAAAGACATTTGAAAAGATGGGAACAACGTGGAACCAAATGCTAACTGGAGTCTGCTCCGGGCGTGTTGGCAGTTCTCTAGGCAGGTACAGAACATTCTCCATTTCACTTCAGCAAAAGTCTGAAATCAGTTTGAGCCTGATTCACTCCCATTCTGTGCCTATGGATTAAAAGGTTAGTGACTCAGACCAGACCCTTGGAGTGTATTTAAGGCTGCGTTGAAACGGGTCTCAGATGCATTTTGTGCAGTTACCATCAGCACGAGGGCTCGTTCTGTGCTGGTGTTTTGCGCTAAAATAAAATGTTCACATACATTTCTGAACTGATGTAAGTCCTAAGCCTAATTTTGGGAAGATGTTGCGCATGTGCCAGCGACGGCCCTCGGCTGGAGAAAGTGTTCCGGATTCTTTGAGCACCTGGCACCGTCCTCCCTCCTCGATTGGCTTGAAACGTTGGCAGGTTGGGAGCATCTGTGCTGCACAGCACTAAACTGCTGGCAGACCACGAAGCTGAAATGTAAAGCGCCCAAAAGGGCAATGCTTTCTGAGGAGATGAGTTTATTAGAAATCGGATTCTTTCTCTGCATCAATTCCCCTAAAAGATCAATCTGCAACTTTCAGAAAATGTCATAGCAGGTAAATATCAAGGGTAAAAATAATCCAGTCGCAGTGCATTAAGTCCTGATGCGAGAAGTGATTTGCCCACCAGAGAAGCTCTCTGCTTCCCTGGTCTTCTGATACACTATGATAGGTTCTAAGTCTAAAGATAGTATGTTAGTGAAAGAGAAACAGGTTGTGCAGCCACACTGTATTAGCATGCCAGAGCACACCGTGATGAGAAGCTCTCTGCCTCCAAAGCATGCCCCTGCTTTGGAGCAAAAAATGCGGAAGTTGTAGAGCAGTGGTAGGCAACTCCAGTCCTTCTGTGCCACAAACAGTTCTGGTTTTCAGAATATCCACGGTGTATGCAAATATATCTCATGCATATTCAATGTGGATATCGTAAAAACCAGACCAGTGAAAGGCACTCCAGGGCCAGAGTTTTCTCCCCCTGTTGGAGAGGATTGAACTGTACGTTGTACTTTCATTCTGAGCTAAAAGTATAGAAAATTAAAGGAGATCTGCAATTGCTCCATCATCTGCCGGTGCATATTAGCAATCCTCAGTACTAAGGACAGTAGCAGTCATTATTTTTATTTACTTATTTCTATGATTTAGATTTCACCTTTCAGGCACTTATCATTCAGGTTTCCACTGGGGGCCAGGAACTGGCGTAATGTGGTGCCACCCCTTTCAGAACATATCAGACTCAACTGGTTGTTAGTAGGGATGTACATTCATTTTCAATGAATCTGCAACGCATAGGTCCCTATTCATTGTATTCGTGGGTTCGTGAAACGCATGGCGATCCCCCACAAATAAAACATATCATATTAGTTTCATTCTTTTGGTTTGCAGTGATTTCTTAGTGGCCATTTGAAATAGGAGAAGGCCATGTGGGAGTATCCATAAGAAAAACCAGCCCTTTCCTGTGAGTCATAAGTGACCTCACAGCCCTATCATAGAATGGGTCAGACAGGTTGGCAAGGAGACGAGAATGCAACATATCAGAGCTAAACATTTTTCTAATGCAGCCAATAGCCGCTCTCACCCAGTGCTCTGTGACGCTATTCCTGATGCTGCTGCACTATTTATACCTTAAGCACATGGCATGCCATGCTCTTTCTTTGCAGGGGTGATCCGGGGAGGTGGTCTGGGGATGGTGGCTTTACTCAGAGCTTGAGTGTCTCAAATCTGATTTCAATTGCTAGCTACTTTGATAGAATTTTCCATTGAAAAAGATATTTCTTCATTTTTGCTGCTGTCAGCCAGGCTTTTTTTTAACTGCACTTTTTTTTTTATTGAACTCAGACTGTCTCTCTGTGCTCTTTTAAGCCAACAAGGCAGTGCACTGGGCGTCAGTGGGCAGTTTTCTAGACTCATATATATTGTTACAGCAGTGTTCTTTTAAGCCAAAAAAGCAGTGCACTGGGCATCTGTGGGCAGTTTTCAAGACTCACATATATTAGTACAGCAGTGCTCTTTTAAGCCAACAAGGCAGTGCACTGGGCGTCTGTGGGCAGTTTTGCAGACTCGCATATATTGGGATAGTGGTGCTCTTTGAAGCCAAATCCCCAGTAAGCCTCTTTTGTAGTTACAAGTTTATTGTGTGCACATACAGCAGTCCCAGTTGTAGTGTACATCAAGGCACTGCATCTGTGGGCAGTTTTGCAGACTCACATATATTGGGACAGTGGTGCTCTTTGAAGCCAAATCCCTAGTAGGCCTCTTTTGGAAATAATTCTTTTAATTGAAATCCCTAGTAGGCAGTGACATTAAAGCCATGATGTCAGGGAAAGCAAGATGTGGTCAAGTGATTGGGACTGGCAGAGGAGGCACTTCAAAAGGCAGTGCCAGTCCCCCATTAAAGTTAAAAAGGGACCTGTTCCAATCTAAAATCTCTGGAGGGGCAGGCAGTTCCATCCAGAAAAAAACTGAAATTTAAAGATGATGCATCACCACCACCTGTTTCTGACCCTGTAGTTTTGGAGGTGAGGGAAGGGGGAGGCTGAGTCATGCAAGACAAAAGGGAGAGACCCAAAAGCAGCAGTGCAACAAGCAGACTTAGCATTGAAAATGTAGTGCAGGCACTGTTTGTTTCTAATTCCGATGAAGAATCATCTTGTGTGGGATTCTCATCATCAGAAATGGAAGAAGTAATAGCTGAAGGTTTAGTTAATTCTTTCTTAGCCTCCACTTCACTGCTGCAGGGGAGAGACGAAACTGATGATGAGGAGGAGGAAGAGCAGTCAGCGCAGGCACAGAATGTGACTGATGCCCCTGGCATTGCTTCTCAGGGTGCACCCACTACTTCAGCTCCAGTGCCAGATTCCACCCCCAAAGGCTATAGAGAAGGGATCACGAAATAAATGTGCGATCTGGAGCCACTTTAAAGTGATGGAGGACCTGCGTTTTGCTCAGTGTAATTACTGTGCCAGGGCTATTAGTAGAGGCAAGCAAATGGGAAATCTAACTAAGAACATGAGAAAATGCCATACAGGGTCAGACCAAGGGTCCATCAAGCCCAGCATCCTGTTTCCAACAGTGGCCAATTCAGGCCATAAGAACCTGGCAAGTATCCAAAAACTAAGTCTATTCCATGTTACCATTGCTAATGGCAGTGGCTATTCTCTAAGTGAACTTAATAGCAGGTAATGGACTTCTCCTCAAAGAACTTATCCAATCCTTTTTTAAACACAGCTATACTAACTGCACGAACCACATTCTCTGGCAACAAATTCCAGAGTTTAATTGTGCGTTGAGTAAAAAAGAACTTTCTCCGATTAGTTTTAAATGTGCCCCATGCTAACTTCATGGAGTGCCCCCTAGTAAATAACCGATTCACATCTACCCGTTCTAGACCTCTCATGATTTTAAACACCTCTATCATATCCCCCCTCAGTCGTCTCTTCTCCAAGCTGAAAAGTTCTAACCCCTTTAGTCTTTCCTCATAGGGAAGCTGTTCCATTCCCTTTATCATTTTTGTCCTTCTCTGTACCTTCTCCATTGCAACTATATCTTTTTTGAGATGCGGCAACAAGAATTGTACACAGTATTCAAGGTGCCGTCTCACCATGGAGCGATACAAAGGCATTATGACATTTTCCGTTTTATTCACCATTTTCTTTCTAATAATTCCCAACATTTTGTTTGCTTTTTTGACTGCCGCAGCACACTGAACCAATGATTTCAATGTGTTATCCAGTATGATGCCTAGATCTCTCTCTTGGGTGGTAGCTCCTAATATGGAACCTAACATTGTGTAATTATAGCATGGGTTATTTTTCCCTATATGCATCACCTTGCACTTATCCACATTAAATTTCATCTGCTATTTGGATGCCCAATTTTCCAGTCTCACAAGGTCTTCCTGCAATTTATCACAATCTGCTTGTGATTTAACTACTCTGAACAATTTTGTATCTGCAAATTTGATTATCTCACTCATCATATTTCTTTCCAGATCATTTATAAATATATTGAAAAGTACGGGTCCCAATACAGATCCCTGAGGCACTCCACTGCCCACTCCCTTCCACTGAGGAAATTGACCATTTAATCCTACTCTCTGTTTCCTCTCTTTTAGCCAGTTTGTAATCCACAAAAGGACATCGCCACCTATCCCATGACATTTTACTTTTCCTAGAAGCCTCTCATGAGGAACTTTGTCAAACGCCTTCTGAAAATTCAAATATACTACATCTACCGGTTCACCTTTATCTACATGTTTATTAACTCCCTCAAAAAAGTGAAGCAAATTTGTGAAGCAAGACTTGCCTTGAGTAAAGTCATGCTGACTTTGTTCCATTAAACCATGTCTTTCTATATGTTCTGTGATTTTGATATTTAGAACTATTTTTCCTGGCATTGAAGTCAGCCTAACTGGTCTGTAGTTTCCCAGATTGCCCCTTGATCCCTTTTTAAATATTGCGGTTACATTAGCCAACCTCCAGTCTTTAGGTACAATGGATGATTTTAATGATAGGTTACACTTTTTTTACTAATAGGTCTGAAATTTCATTTTTGAGTTCCTTCAGAACCCTGGGGTGTATACCATCCAGTCCAGGTGATTTACTACTCTTCAGTTTGTCAATCAGGCCTACCACATCTTCTAGGCTCACCGTGATTTGGTTCAGTCCATCTGAATCATTACCCATGAAAACCTTCTCCATTACGGGTACCTCCCCAACATCCTCTTCAGTAAACACCGAATCAAAGAAATCATTTAATCTTTCTGTGATGGCCTTATCTTCTCTAAGTGCCCCTTTAATCCCTCGATCATCTAACGGTCCAACTGACTCCCTCACAGGCTTTCTGCTTCGGATATATTTTAAAAAGTTTTTACTGTGAGTTTTTGCCTCTACGGCCAACTTCTTTTCAAATTCTCTCTTAGCCTGTCTTATCAATATCTTACATTTAACTTGCCAACATTTATGCTTTATTCTATTTTCTTCTGTTGGATCCTTCTTCCAATTTTTGAATGAAGATCTTTTGGCTAAAATAGCTTCTTTTACCTCCCCTTTTAACCATGCCAGTAATCGTTTTGCCTTCTTTCCACCTTTCTTAATGTGTGGAATACATCTGGACTGTGCTTCTAGAATGGTATTTTTTAACAATGACCATGCCTCTTGGACATTTTTTACTTTTGTAGCTGCTCTTTTCACTTTTTTTCTAACAGTTTTTCTCATTTTATCAAAGTTTCCCTTTTGAAAGTTTAGCACGAGAGCCATGGATTTGCACACTGTTCCTCTTCCAGTCATTAAATCAAATGTGATCATATTATGATCACTATTGCCAAGTGGCCCCACCACAGTTACCTCTCTCACCAAGTCCTGTGCTCTACTGAGAATTAGATCTAAAATTGCTCCCTCTCTTGTCGGTTCCTGAACCAATTGCGCCATAATGCTATCATTTTATTCCATCCAGGAACGTTCTCTCTAGCGTGTCTCGATGATACATTTACCCAGTCAATATTGGGGTAATTGAAGTCTCCCATTATTACTGCACTACCAATTTGGTTAGCTTCCCTAATTTCCCTTAGCATTTCACTGTCCGTCTCACCATCTTGACCAGGTGGACGGTAGTATACTCCTATCACTATAGTCTTCCCCAACACATAAGGGATTTCTACCCATAAAGATTCAATTTTGTATTTAGTCTCATGCAGGATGTTTATCCTGTTGGACTCTATGCCATCCCGGACATAAAGCGCCACACCTCCTCCTGGGTGCTCCTCTCTGTCATTGCGATATAATTTGTACCCCAGTATAGCACTATCCCATTGGTTATCCTCTTTCCACCATGTCTCTGAGATGCCAATTAAGTCTAGGTCATCATTCACTGCTATATATTCTAATTCTCCCATCTTACTACTTAGACTTCTGGCATTAGCATACAAACATTTCAAAGTTTGTTTTTTGTTTGTATTTTCATTCTGCTTTTTAATTGATAGGGATAAGTTAGAATTTTTTAGCTCAGGTAAGTTTTTAGTTACAGGCACTTGGACTACTTTTCTTATTATTGGAACCTCACTGTCGGGATGCCCTAATTCTAATGCATCATTAGTATCCTTTGAAGATACCGCTCTCCGAACCATGCGCTGCTGAGCGACTGTCGGCTTTCCCCTTTGTTCTAGTTTAAATAACCAATGAAATGTCATTCTGGACAATCAAAATGACAAAACTCTACACTTCTTGGGCAACTACTGTATGGCTGCCCACCACACGGCAGCTTCTGTGCAACTACAAGAAGAAAAAATGATCCCACAGGCCTCAGTGGCAGCAGGCATGTGGCCCACAGAATAATCAAAGCCTTGAGTTACAGCCAGGCCAGTGGATAATTCAAAACACAGAGGTACCTGCTTGTATTCTTCCTAAAGGATTGTGGGACAACTTCCATAACTACATGAACTCCTGAATCACACTAGAACTCCCTCTGTAGATGATGCTGCATGGTGTTACTGTAGGGCACAATATTAACACTCTAATGCTTCATGAGATTTCCCACAATACTCAATGCACCGCCGTCCACGCAGTCCTGATTTTCTAGAGAGCTACACATACCAGAATGCAGTGGGATAGGATTTAGGAAACCAGTACCTCATGCTGATATAGAAGGTGGTGTACAGTATTAGCCACAGTCGCATGCTATAGAAATGTGTGTATGGGGGGCTTTATTTAAAATAATGTTAAGGAAAGAGTGGTCCTATTGGAGAATGATTGAGAAAGATGCAGGGGATTTTGGTGCCATATGTAAGTCTTTGGGGAAGCTAAGGAGTTGTTCGTATTTCTGGGGAAGCCTCAAGAGTGTTTATGTATGAAACCGTCTTTCGCTCAGTTCTTTGAGGCTGGCTATATATGCATTTGGAGAAGTCTGGGCATATGTGTCTGAGCAGTAGAATAGGACCAAGGGTATTTAGATCATGATCTTGCAAACAGAACATTGTCCCATCTCTATTGGGAAGTGTGTGCACCTGGGGGAGGCCCCCATACTGTGTTGAATATGCAAGTATGGGGCAAACAATCTCTGGAAGAGCCACAGGGTATTTTTTGTGACTGCGTTTTTATGTGTTTAGGGGAGGGGCGAGGAAGAGGAGGGGAAAGAGGTTGTGTGTACGTCTGAGAGACAAAGGTGTGTGAAAGAAGCAGTGAAGCTGTATACATGGGTGACCAGGTATTCTTGTCTTAAGAGGTTATATCAGAATGATTTAAGCAGTAAGATCTGCACAGTGCATGTATTAAGACTGCAAACACTGTCATTAGCATGGGAATTAACAGCTTCCCCAGTATAATAAACCGTATTATGAGCTAATCAAGCAATCTGATTGAAAGAAAATCATTAGGTGCTTTACAATAAAAAAAAAAAATAGCCTTCACCACTATATTTCCTGTCTCCTGCTCTGTTTGATTTACCTAATTTTAATCTCAATGTTATCAATTAATGACTTAATGAGCTTCTGTCTGCTTTAGGCTGCTCCTAGCCTTTGTCCTCAATTAATAGGGTACCTTGGAGAGCGCATTGGAAGGTAAATATTTTCCAGAGCAATGATTCCATTTTTTGTTAATGAACTGAAATTGTCAGGGCAAGAACTGTGTTGACATTCAGAGGTCACAAACAGCTAGATTTCTGGAGACTTGTCCTGCCATGCTAGTTCCCTACAGGGAATGATCAGATAGGCGAAGAATGCCTTTGCTTCTGCTTGGAAGCCCCCTGCTCACCCGGAAGCTGTCCTGTCCTGACAGTGAGTATGATAAGTTGATCCTGTGTGATAGCTTAGGGATGGGCAGAGTTGCTGCAGATGAATTGACTCATGCCAGCTTAACTTGCATCTTGGATACAGTTTGTAGTGTTGGCTTCTTACTCAACTCAGATAATTTGGAGTCTCAGATTTGCCTGTCTAGGTTTGGACCTCCGTAGCTTGATTTGGTGTAGGGCATGCAGTTGTAGATGACAAGTCAGGAAATGAGAGGCTTGAGTGCTTGAACCACTAATTAGAGTGAAATTAGCTGTCCAACAGTAGACACTATTAGCCCTAAATTGTAAGACCTGGCATTATTTACACTCTTAAGAGACCAGGTTAGGACTACTAGTAGAGTAATGGATGGAAGAACTGGACGTATTTTTCTGCAATCATCCAGGAGGTGAGGGGTGTGACTCACTGGTGCATTTAAAAGTATCAGAATCAAGTTTAATTTCATGCCAGTGTTCGCAAGTCGAGTGAGGGTTCCACAGATTTAATCTAATCTGCTGAGAGCAGCTTGGATGATCCAAGCTGACTCTAACCTGACTGGTTTAGATTTAGAATGGCTTCATGTGTCATCTGAATTTATCACTTCACCTTAAGGGATTTTTTGAAAGACAGCACTCAACCATTGTCATGAAAATACGTTCCAGACTCTTTGTGGGCTAAGGGTCTGGCTTACACCCTCAAAGAGGTCTGTGACACAGATGCACTGTAAATAGCTGGTTTGACATCTTTTATTGATGCATTTTGGTACTTGTAGTGCTGATTTTACAAGGAAAATGCAGAAAATAACAAATACCAGAATGTATTGGTATGTAAATGTAACCCCGCTTTCCTCAGGGATCACATTCGGAGCTGTGGAGGGATTGAGTGCCATTGCTTTTATTAAGTGCTCGTCATCTCAGCCTCAATCAGAGAAAGATCATTCATTATAGCAGGCACATCCCAATGGAACAAAATGCCACCCCACCTACGCCAGGAACCTTGCCATAAAAAATTCAAACAGAATCTGAAAACCTGGCTCTTCAAACTAGCATACCCCGACTAAAGATACGACCCTCGACTGACACGCCCCCCTGAACTTAATAACCATTACCCCCCTCTTCCCCCCCACATCACTGTACCCCCCCTCCCACCCTCCTCCTCCTCCTCCCAACCCAACCCAACACCCCATCCTCCTTCTCCCCTCCAATACCATATACCCGACACCTTTGTGAATAGTTAAAGACCGGACACCTTGTGAATAGCTGTAAATCTAAATAATGTTTACCTATGTTTATCTATTCTAAATTATTGTAAAGCCTGTTGCTACATTATCTATGTTTATCTACTCTAAATTATTGTAAAGCCCGTTGCTACGTTACGTTACACTGTGAACCGGGGTGATGTTTTTAACGTGCCCCGGTATATAAAAACCTCTTAAATAAATAAATAAATAAAAATTGTAATGGATTTGTTATAGTTTACCGAGTTACCTTTCTACTTCTGGCTTCTTCATCTTCCAAGTTCCATTACCCCTGTTTTATTGTAACTTTTGCCTCTTCTTCTCTGTTAAGGTTAATGTTAAAACCCCCTGTTCCTTGTAAACCGATATGATATGATCTGTATCATGAATGTTGGTATAAAAAAATGTACTAAATAAATTGCTGCAGCCCTGAGAATGGGTAGAATCTGCCAGAGATCGCCAATTGGGAACTAGACTGTCTCTGGAAAGCCCAAAAGAAGACTTTATCAAAAGCACAAAGTTCACTGTCCACACTTTGAGTTGGTTCCAAGACAGAGAATTTATTTTGTAATTCCAAAGGAAAGGAGGCAGAGTTTCGGCCAAGATGGATCTTCAAACAATAGCAGTAACTTACAGTTTAGAAAAATCAAAGGCATCTCTTCTTCTAATCTTTGCAGATATAAATCTAAAGAGTCAACCCTCAGTCCCAAAGCCTTCAGGGCAGCAGTTCAGCAACAGCAACAAAGTCTTCTTTCTCCCTGGGGCATTCTCCCATTCCCTTAGGGACGCTGCCCTCTGGATTACTATCAGCAATCTTCAGTAAGTTAGGGAACCTCAGAATCCTTAAAGCTCGGGAGCCTTCAGAGAACTCCTCAGCTCTTCTCTCTTTCTCAGAATGCAGGTAACCACACCTTAAATAGCTTTTCCCCAAACTCACTCCCCATGGGGAGAATGCACCTCCCCCTTCTATCATCCTATCTTCCTCACCCATCTGTGCCTCTGCCACAAGCATTAGCTCACCTCACCCTTAGTACCCCTCCTTGCAGAGGGCAAGAGTTCTGCATCTTACACAGACCTGGGGGTGAACCCTGGAGCAGGTTAGTGACCCTTGGAAAAGTTGCATACATTAAAAAACTTAAACAATAATCTCTTTCCAGAAACTGGGTTACTTGACAGAAGGAAGGCAAAACCCTCAAAGCTCTGCACCTTTCTGCAGCCCCTCCAGACTCTTCATGATTAAAAATTTGCCTTGGAGGCAATTTCTTTACTTTTTCAAATAAAAAAGCTGTGCATTTAAAAAAAAAACACAAAAAAACCTTAGCTTAATCAAATGAATCAATCTCTGAAGCACCAACAGTATTTCTAAGCATAGTCTCCCCTGGGCCTCTAATAATTACTCACCAGCAAGACATTAAAGGAGAAAAAAAAAAAGAAGGGGGAGAAATGTTTTTAATTAAAAAATTAATTTTTCTGACAGGCCGATCAGGCTAACCTGCTGCAGAACTCAGTTAATCAAAGCCTTATTCTGCAGAATTATTCTCATGCTAACTCCGGCCGGGCAGGCAGTCCCATAAAGACCTCATCTTCTTCCCAGAGATAGAATAAAAAACCAAAAAAAAACCTTTGCAAAATTAAAAGAAAGAAAAAAGCCCTCGCCTTCAGATTTTATGAATTTGGTTTCCTTCCGTTGCTCTGCCTCTGTGCCCCTTAACAGTGATTAATGGAAATGTTTGGTGTGGTTTGTATTTCATTAGAGCTCTCTCTTGTCATTGTTTGCCTCTTTTCCCCTCTGCATTCAGAGCCTTTTACTTCTAGGACTCGATGGCTCAGGGAGCAACTTGCGTGCGCCGAGCCGCGCAGCCTGCCTCGGAGGGAACTTTCCTTCCGCCCCCGCACCTTCCCGTCCCCCAGCCCTACCTCGAACCCCCCCTTACCTTTGTTGAAGTTACGCAGGCCGGCTGTTGTGCCTGGAGGCTCAGGCCACGCCCAGACCTCCCACGCCCCGCCCCTTTTTGCAAGCCGCCAAGCCTATGCAAAATAGGCTTGGCACGCGCAGGGGGGGGGGGTTTAAGGGTTATGCGCGTAACCCTTTTAAAATCCGCCCCTTAATATACTAATCTAGTGCCTAAGGGTTAGGGTACTAGTCTCCCAGTCTTCCAATCCTCCCTCTTCATGCTTTCTAACACGCGTGCGGCAATGAAATGACCGGTATTACTATACCAGCTCGCCCAGTCCATCTGTAGATCATCAAGACCCTCCTGGCTCTTCAGCCTGAACTTCTCCCCCCCCCCTCCCCCCCGCCATCCAGTCAGTATTTTTGATATTTAAGACTTTTTCCAGATATAGAGCAGGTGTAAATACCAGTAAGCTGCCAAATTTACATGCGTAAACTGATTATAAAATAGCAACTCACTCGCGTGAATGCTGGCCCTGCCCCTGCGTGTCCCTGACCTGACCCTGGCTTACACACGCAGGCACAGGGCAATCAGAAAGTATTCAGACCCCTCTACTTTTTCCACATTTTATTAAGTTTTTACTGCCTTATTCTAAAATGAATGTGCATTTTTTTCCCCTTCCTCAATCCGCACACAATACCCCATTAGAACAAAGCGAAATCAGGTTTGTAGAAAGTTGTGCAAATTAATTAATTAAAAAATAAAACACTGAAATATCCCCAGTTACATAAGTATTCAGACCCTTTACTCTATGGAGGCTCCTTTTGCAGCGATTACAGCCTCAAGTCTTCTTACATAGAAACATAGAAATGACGGCAGAAGAAGACCGAATGGCCCATCCAGTCTGCCCAGCAAGCCTCACACATTTTTTTTCTCATACTTATCTGTTTCTCTTAGCTCTTTGTTCTATCCCCCTTCCACCCCCACCATTAATGTAGAGAGCAGTGATGGAGCTGCATCCAAGTGAAATATCAAGCTTGATTAGTTAGGGGTAGTAACCGCCGCAATAAGCAAGCTACACCCATGCTTATTTGTTTTACCCAGACTATGTTGTACAGCCCTTGTTGGTTGTTTTTTTCTTCTCCCCTGCCGTTGAAGCAGGGAGCTATGCTGGATATGCATTGAAAGTGAAGTATCAGGCACATTTTGAGGTTTATACAGAAACTGGAAGAGCCACAATTAGCCTTCTTTGATGCCGTGCATGGCAGTGAAGTGAGAGATCAAGGATTGCATGATTGGGTTAAATGGCTCACAATAGGGTGGAAAAGTGAGAGAATGTGGGAGACGTTTACACTGCCACTGCTTGTGCCAAATCTGTGGATAAATGGAGGGTTTCTGTCTTCATTGCTGTCAATGTGGCATCTCACTATTTTTAATCTTTTTTATGGACTACTTTAAAAGAGCTAGATGGATTTGTACAATAGTAGCTAACAAGATCACGGGACAACTGTACTGAGTGGTTAATGATGGATTGGTGAGCTATGGGGCTCCTTTTATCAAACTTGTCTAGCAGAAGTTAAAAAAAAAACTTAATAAAGAGAATGTGCTTTTGTTGCAATCCGTTGTACATTTGACAGGAAACTGACGTACCACTGATTTCTGGCCTGCTGAGCCAGCGGAATAATCCAGCTGCTGAACTCCAAGCGTACACATAAGAAAATGCAGCTTACGCAGCAAAGCATGTGAGGGGGAGCAGAGATGCCTGCGAGAAGAGAACCTGTCCCGGCCCCAACCATTCCTGCTGAATTCTGCCACCAAAGTTTCCAAGCAGAACGTTGTTAGTCAGACAGGAAAGCTCATGGGGAGAGAGAGAGCAGGAAAAGAGGCAGGTGGAGGAGGAGAGAGTCAGAAAGATGCTGAGGTCAGGTGTCTGATTAGGAACCAGGAGTTAAAAAAAAAAAAAAATGCACTCGCACCAAGCAGCCCATCAAGGCGGAGGTTTGCTCAGCAAAAAAAAAAATAGTCCCCAAGGCTCTTTGGGAAGTGAGTACTATTTTGCATGGTTTAACCATTAAAAGGTTGGGGAAAGGTAGCACCTCAGATTGGAAAATGCACCAGCTTCTGCCAGACCGAAAAACGGTAGCGCTGCCTTCTCTGGCTCTCTCTAGGGGCAAGAGGTGCCACTGTCACTGCTCATCTTTATTGCAGAGATAGTGCTTCAGACTGAATCTGCCGTGGTCAAAGGCCTCCCAACTTTGTTCATTTTCCATAAGACCTATGCAATTACCCTTCTTTGGGGGTTGAAAATGACGACTTCCCAGCTACATTTCTCAGTCAGTTCACCCAGTCTAACGGAGGCCAGTGGGAAGGCAAGGCCTGTACCTTGATCTCCTACAAGAGGCCTCTCCCAGAGGTTTAAGAGTGTAAGCAGTTTCTGTTCTCGCTACAAAGAGACATGAATCGGAGTTAGAAAGCTTTAAGGAAAGAGATATAAGGAAAGCAGAGGGATTTATAAAAGGTCCCAATGGAAAGCATTGAGGAAAGAGAACTTTTAGCAAGGATAAACTAACTACATGATCAATTTTTCTAGCCATTTCTAAAGTTTGCCAGTAAATAAAAAAAAGAAGGTGAGATTGCTTGCAGGCCTAAATAAAACATCAAGCAGATGGAGGGGGGAGAAACGAGGACAAAGGGAAGATGAGCACGGATAGAAAAAGGTAACAGTAGCAACTTCTGTTGTCCTTAATTACATTTTTTGCCTTTTAAATCCATAAATGTATATACCCTGGGATTTGGTTGACCTGGCCTGGTGACCCCATAGCCAGTAGGATTTTCAGCATATCCACAATGAAAATGTTACCCTTCGTCCGGGGTCTGGGTGTCCCTTATGGGCCAAAAAAGTATTTATTTGCTGGGGCTGTCTCCACACTCATTTCCCCCTTCTCCCCAGCTCCCCAGGGGTAGATTCTTTCTGTGGGGGTAAAGGTAGATCCTTTGTGGCCCAGGTGATGGAGTGCTTTCTCCCATGTGTATAACGAGCTTTCTCCCATGTTATAAGTTATAGGGATGTGAATCGTGCTTCTGATGATTGAAAATATCGTACGATATTTTCGATTTCGATTTAATCCCCTGCTTCTTTTCTATGCTCCAAGTTGTATTACTCCCTTGTTTTATTGTAACTGCATACCTTAGCCTTCTCTTGTTTAATGTTTTATTATTATTATTACTACGATTATTATTATTATTAAGATAAATATTAGTTTTTACCTTTTTTGTTACCTATCCACTTGTTAATTGTAAACCGACATGATGCGATATCTATTGTGAATGCCGGTATAGAAAAACTTAAAATAAATAAATAAATAAAATCGTCAGAAATCGGGGGCTCCCCGAAACCGATAGGAAAACCCCACGATATTGTTCGTGGGGTTCTCTTATTGTTTTGGGGGAGGGCGGGAAAAACGGCACACCAAAACAATCCCTAAACCCGCCCCGACCCTTTAATACTGACCCCTTAGCTGCTCCCACCCTCCCGAACCCCCCCAAAACTTTTTAAAAGTACCTGAGTATGTAGCTGCTCAGAGATAGGGTGGGGGCATGAGTAGGGGCTATAGATGTGAGATAGGCATTTAAGAAAGAGGGATGAAGGGTAGGAAGGAGTCAAGAGATGGTGTGAAGGACCTGGGGGGGGCTGGAAAGGGGGTTAGAGGCAACGTTCCCTGTAAGGTGCGGTGTGTGCACAGTCACACATGCCACACCTCAGCCTGAACTCGCCATGCACGAGGTCCGCATAAGGAAAGTACCAGTTCCGTGAGTTTTGGACACATTACAGGGGCAGCACACAGGGACAAGGGGCAGAAAGGGCTCCTGCAGCTGGCTCCTCCTCTTCAATGATGTTTCCCATTGGCAGGCCCTGTGGAAGTCAAAGAGAAGTCACAGTGGGACTGGCAACCAAAGAAGGAAAGGAAGGAATGAGAGAGAGAGCATTTGTGTGTGTCTGAGAAGGGAGTGAGAGCACGCGCTCGTGTGTGTGTGTGTGTGAGAGAGAGAGTGACATAGGATAAAATTTCTGCACTCCTTTCTTCCCCCACTAATCCACCAGAATCTCAGAATGACTGGAAATCAAAAGTTCCCAGGTATGAAGAGCAGGGGATTGTGTTTTGTTTTGTTTTTTAAATCCTTATTAATTTTAATAATTGGGTGTTATTTGATGTGTCTGCTGTTTTAGGATATTTTATTCATATTTGGAAATTTAAAAACATTTCCTAATTTTCAATTATTGGATGTTCTAGTCATCAGCTGTTTTGAAATATGCATTATTAGTATAGTTTTACTAATATGATGTATATTTCTTGGTTTTATTGTTTGATGTTTCATGGGGAGCGGTGATGTTTCTCTTTTTCCATTTTTACACTGTTTACAGAATCTGACTTGTTGCAGTTTCCTATTCAGTTTTTGTCTGATCATTTCTATTTACACTTTATGATCTCTTTATTCTGTATTTTGTATCGGTCTGTCTGTGTTGTGCATTTGTGACTGAAGCGAGGTATTCTAGTCTGTAGTTTCTGTGTAAGGATTCATAACAATCTGGCCTGTTTTCCTACTAGGAGGTATATTATTGATGGTTTAGGGCCTGTTGCCTTTTTCTAGGTAGGGTTGTTACTGTTTGAGTCCTGGCAGTTATGAATCCTCTCAGGTAGAAGGTTTTGAAAACTAGGAATCTGCATGGATAATCTGCCCAGCTATATAAACTCTTGTCTAGAATATGTCTTATCTTTCACTTGTGTTTTAGTCTGACAGTTCAGTAAATTATTTTTGGGATCCCCCCTTCTTCCTTTTTTGGGGACACACATATGGTACTGAAAATTAATTGAAAGTTATTGCACAAAATAAAATATCTTCTGCCTGCTCAGAAGAAAGGTCTACTTGCTTTGGCTCGTGCAAACTCATCAACAGTGTTCTTTGGATCCATCGGTTTCAATGGATAACATGGCTAGGGAAGATAATCTCTCATCTGTCATTGTCGATCTCAGGTAAGTTTTAATCAGTTTCAGCTTTGAAAAGCAGCACTCTCCTGCCACCACAGAAGCAGGGACTGTTATTATGCACAATGCTATCCAAATATTAGGAAAAGTCACTCAGACCATTTGTCATGATATAATTCAGCATGTGAATGTGTGGGCCCGAGCCCTTCAGAAAGTTGCACACAATTTTCATCTGATCCTTTGCCACTCATCAAAGTCTTTTGTAACTGCAAGCAACATTGCTTTAATGCATCTCTTATTGGGAGAGCTTCAGCACTGTATAAAAAAAATCCCCAGATTATCCAGTTGATGGAAATGTTCTTCCGAAGATGCAACAGCTGTATCCACCAAAACATTGAAGAATTCTATTTTGAAGTTTTCTTTAGGCTCATCCTGTCCTTTCATAATCAATAAGGGACATTTTTCTTCTGACACGAGAATGTTTTTTTAAAAACAGGTTCCACATTAAAAACATCTGCTATTTCTTTTGCAGGAAGAAATGCACTTTCAAATCCCGTCTCTGGAGTTTTTCAGAAAATCTCGACACCTGTGTATTAGTTCATTGGCTATGATAAGATCAGCAGCCTCACTTTGCATCATCTTTCTGATGATATTAGCTTGGTACAACTTGTCATAGCAAACACATGTTGACATAATGAACTTGAAATCAGTGATCTGCTGAGACAAGTGTAATGGCTTCATGACAGACACCTGGTTCAGCATGATGTTCTTCAGATAAGGTGTTTGATACCTCCCGTATCTCTGCTAAATTATATTTCTTTGGCCTAAGACAACTAATAGGGCACTCCCATTGATTAACAAATAGGGGTTTTAGGCTGAGTCCTGACATGTGGTCAGTCAAAACCTTCCATCTTCATACAGAGCCGGAGAATAGTACATACATGCACTGCTTGCATGACCGTGCTGCACCCCCGATGACATCCACATGGAACAAAAACTGCTCTAGAGTTAATGTCAAGAATGTTTGCTTGAACTCTGTTCTTCTTTCCTGCCATATTTGTACTATTGTCATAACTTTGTCCACGGCCGTTATCAATGTTCAGATTTTCCTCAGAGAAGAAATGAAGGAGGATGTCAGTCAATCCCTGTCCAGCAGTATCGTCTACATTCTTATATCCAATAAAGTGTTCCTTTAACTGAATACTGCCCAATTTCTCATCTAAAAATCTAATGGTAAATGACATTTCTTCTTTGTGGCTGATGTCTAATGTACAGTCCAGAATTACTGACTAGTATTTTGCATTTCTGCAGCATTGTAGAATATCCTCCAGGACTTGTTTTTGCCATTAGATTTGTTATTTCATTCTATATCATTTTTCCACAGTAGTGATCTGTTCCTTTTGAGGTGAGCCAGAGAAGGTGCTCTGCCATCCCACTGTCGTACATTCCAAATAGGTCTACAAGATACAGAAAATTATATTAGATGGAAATAGATGATCTGAAGGCCAGAATGCGTTCAAATAAAAACTACACAATATTCATAAGCCTCACTAGTACTGCTTTCTAATGCTGCCTTTCATGGCTTATAACTTTCTGAAGATCAATTGAGTTTTTTATGTTTCCAGTTGAAGTTCAGTCTCCATCCAAGTATGAGAGGCAGAAAAATAACTGCTTGAAATTTCATGGGATTTTAATGTGTTTGGTATGTGTATCTGAACTTTCCATGGCCACCAAGGTTCTAGGAAATGAGTCAAATATTCTGCAGCAGAAGCAGAATTAGCACACTTGGAATACACCAACCGGCTTCTTCTCAGCTCTTTTCTATTGTTCAGTTTTCTTTTATGGAAAGATGCAGAGAAAGCATGGTAATGCGCATCTTTTTTAAAGTCAATATCTCTTACTTGGATAGGGCCAGTGTCTACAAGATGATCAATACTCTTAAGATAATAGTTTTTTTGGCCACAAAGCATGGCAGCGAAATCATCATGCTCTGTTTCTTCGACACGCAGATACAATTATCAGCATCTTGATTGTCAAAGCTTCTTCATCAAGCCCCATCTTTTATTAAGTTCAAGTGAGACATTAGATTAGTTGACTTGACTCCTCGGTTTTGGAGCATTTAGAACCACTCTGTTTCAAGCTCCCCAAAAAACATTTTAAAGCTCGAGCACTTTTATGGGCCTCTAATTCCACACAGGTCTTTCGTTTTTGATTTTGGGCACCAGATAGTTTTTTTGGCACCCATTATGTTTTTTGTGATTTTTCTAAAATAAATATAAACAAAATAGTGAAAAATAGTATGCTGTCACAGGGCGGTCTTTATTGGCATGACTAATTTGTACATGAGTTGCCAAAGTAATACATTTAGAGAACAAAGTTTTTTTCTGTAGGTAAAGAGCGAAAATTGCCCCTTCTATTCAAGAAAAAGTATCTGCATGGGGCACAGAGCAGAAAGGGGATATAGTGAGGTCTGTGGAGGGAGTACGCACAGGGCTTTCATTTTGAAAGCCAGCAGAAATATTTGCACCAGCTTCAAAGCAGCTTTAAATGAACTTGTAGTGCAGCAGGTACACTGCCCCCATGGGACTGCAGACCCCATGTAAGCTTTGAAGATTGCTCTAATAAAATAAAAGGAGAAACACGATGGCAAAAAAAAGACTGAGTGTTACGGGTTCAGACCATGAACACTGGGATCCTGCCTAGGGGCTCTGATCTGGGGGGGGGGCTAATCTCATATAAACACACAATTACTGGGATTATACCTGGGGGCTTGAACCCAGGGTCTTATCCCCAACACAAAGAGCCACACACAAACTTTAATTTAGTGCATCACAGTTCCAGGTAATGAAGTAAGTTTGAGCAATAGGAGCATTGAACAAATAAAATCAGAAGAAGGTAGATATTAACAATTTCTACATAAATATAAAAAGCTTACATTTCCAAAGGTTCCAGAGCTCTCTCTCTCTCCCCCTCTTTCTCGCTGTCTCCCCTTATACACTACAAACGCTTGTGAAAGAACAGCGTTCCCTCCCAGCTGTGTGGCCTTCATTCTCTCTCTCAGGCTTTAGTATAAGTTAATTGCTAGTTTTATCATCATAGACTTAGTGGAATAACTAATTAAACAGACTCTTGCCTGTTCGTAAACATTTCACAGTGCAAGACAGTAAACAGGAGGTTGGCCTGTGGCCTTCAAACTAGTCTGTGTCTGGGTGAAAACTGTGAATCCATGTGGCCTATCCTCTATATGCATCCTCAGCAAAAAGTATCAACAAAAGGACTCCAACACTGAGCTATCTAGTCTGCCCATAATGGCAGAAACAGACCATAAAGCCAATCTAGTCATCCCTTCTTCCGCATCCTTTGTGACTGACTTCTATGCCTCCAAGTGCACCTGGTAGACAGTGATGCCGCCTTTCCCCTCAGGTCTCCTAGAAGCAAGGCAAGCCCAGCAAGAGGGCAGTGGCAAAACAGGTCCAGCAGCAACAAGAGAGAGAGGCCAGGTCCTGCAAGGTCCGAGGCAAAGCATGTCATGGCAGCGGCAAGAGAGAGAGAGGCCAGATCCCGGCAGAGTCAAGAGAGATCAGGTCCAGTGGAGGCAGCGACAAAAGAGGCCACTTACAGTGGAGGCAAGAGAGAGGTTCAGGTCCAGCAGAGGCAAGAGAGAGGCCAGTTCTGGCACTGACGAGATCTACAGCAAAGAGGACCTGCATATGTTGATGTTTTTTTATGTGCAGCTTCCTCATGGTGGAAGTTACTCCTTGTAATTTCCACCATGAGCAACCTGCACAGGAGGAGGATCACAGCTTTTTTCATCAGGTAACTGCATGGGGGTGGAGGAGTGAAGTCACCATGCATGAAAGGATAAGTGTTTAACTTGCCCTGCCCATGTGTACAAAGATGGTGGGACCATGGCCCCTGTGGCTCACCCTGTTCTGATACTTATGGCAGCAGCAGTTTTCCAGTCCCAGTGGCAACTCAGTGACATCTCTAGACAGAAGTATTTGAGGAGGCGATAGTGGGGCAAGTATCAAGCTCACTTCCACAGCACAGCACCCTGCCTTTAAATTGCATATAAAAACCATTACAAGAAGAAGTCATAAGGGACTTCTCTGTAATAAAGAAAACCTTGGCCAGTTTCTACCACCAAGTAAAACTACCATTTTGAATTATTTATAGCATCATTCGACCAATTCCTCTATATGGGAGTGAAAGCTGGAGACTACACAAAATGGCACAGAACCTCAATATAATTCCTACACTTCCATTTCACTAATTCACACTCCATATCTACAGAAATTCCCCAAACAGGTGTAGGGCACAGCTAAAACTTTTCACTTTACAGCTCAAATTATGAAAAATTATGTGGCACAAATTTTCTCCACTACCAGAAACTTTGTGCCACAACATGAAACCTTGCAAAAAAACAGGCTTAGCACCTATGTAGCCAGGCCCGGTGACAGAGGTTGTGCAAACCGTGCAATTGCACAGGGCGGCATATCTGGTGGGGTGGAGTCGGGAGCAGGGAGAGGCCCGTGCTGGCGCCGGTGGACCTGATCCCACCGGCAGCAGAAGAAGCAAGAGACCTGCGGTGCATAGAAACCCTTAAAATAAAATTTTGGATGTGATATGGGTGGGAACCAATGTTAATGTATAAGTTTACTGCAAATTATGACCCCAAATCCATTGAATGGCAAGAATCCAGTTCAGAATTTCACTTACTGAGATTCAGGCTTGGCAGCTTGCCAAGTAATTAGAAATTCCACGAGGTGTTCTCCACATGAGAAAGTGTAGTGAAGCGGCCAGTGGCAGGATATCCTATTTCCTTCAATTTAATTAAGGTTACTGAAAGTTTTTCAATGATCTAGACCAGCGCGTCTCAACCGGTGTGTCGCGACACACCAGTGTGTCGCCAAACACCGGCAGGTGTGTCGCATCTCTCGGTGTCCCACTGCCCCGTTGTACTTTCCTTCTCCCTTTTTCCAGCCCCTGTGGGCCAGCTGGAAGCCTCCTTTCTTCCTACCTCCACTGCCCAATTGGAAGCCTCCTTCATTCTGCCTACCCCCACGCAGGCCAATCGGAAGCCGCCTCCCTTCTACCTGCCAGTGGGAGTAGGAAGAAGGGAGGAAGCCTTTGATTGGCCGGTGAGGCAGGCATCGCATAGCCCGGGGGTGGGATGGAAGGAATGGCAGTCTCAAACCCCGATGAAGCAAGGTTGCCACAGGAGCCCATCACTGTGGCGGTGAAGAGGAAAACCCAACCCCGACCAAGAAAGGCTGCCACAGGAGTCCATCCCCATGGCGGCGAAGAGGAAAACCCGACCCCAACGAAGCAAGGCCACCACGGGAGCCCAACCCCATGATGGCGAAGAGGAAACCCGACCCCAACTGAGGCCACCACAGGAGCCCATCCCCGTGGCAGCAAAAAAAGAAGGCCCGCCGGAGTAAAGCCGCAGCGGAACTGAAGCCCATCCCTGCAGTGAAGGAAGAAGTTTTTGGTGAGAGTTTGTGTGTGTGGATATGAATGGGTGCCTGGGTGAGAGCTTGTGCCTGAAGGTGTGAATGGGTGCCCAAGTGAGAGCTTGTGCCTGTGGGTGTGAATAGGTGAGAGCTTGTGTGTGTGTGTGTGCCTGGGTTAGAGCTCGTGTGTGTGGGTGTGAATGGGTGCCAGGGTGAGAGCTGGTGTGTGTGGCTGTGAATGGAAGCCTGGGTGAGAGCTTGTGCCTGAGGGTGTGAATGGGTGCTTGGGTGAGAGCTTGTGCCTGAGGGTGTGAATGGGTGCTTGGGTGAGAGCTTGTGTTTGTGGGTGTGAATGGGTGCCTGGGTGAGAGCTTGTGCCTGAGGGTGTGAATGGGTGCTTGGGTGAGAGCTTGTGTTTGTGGGTTTGAATGGGTGCCTGGGTGAGAGCTTGTGTCTGAGGGTGTGAATGGGTGCCTGGGTGAGAGCTTGTGTATGTGGGTGTGAATGGGTGAGAGCATGTGTGTGTGGGTGCCTGGGTGAGAGCTTGTGTGTGTGGGTGTGAATGGGTGCCAGGGTGAGAGCTGGTGTGTGTGGCTGTGAATGGAAGCCTGGGTGAGAGCTTGTGTGTGTGTGGGTGATTGGGTGAGAACTTGTGGGTGTGAATCGGTGCCTGGGTGAGAGCTGGTGTGCATTGGTGCGAGGGCATTTGTGTGTGATTGAGAGCTTGTTATATAAGAGAGCATGAGTATGATTGAGAGAGAGACTGGTCAGGGAGATGATGTGTTTCTGTGTGTGAAAGAGAGACTATTCAGGAAGATGAGAGAGACCGAGACTGGTCGTGGGATCTAATTGGGGGGGTGTGTGTGTGTGTGTGTGTGAGTGACTGGTTGTGGGTGCTAAGGAAGAGGACTGTGAGGACAGAGCTTCAGCAGCCCTTGCTGCTTCTGGTGAGTGCTATTGGCCTGGAAGGGAAAGGAGTAGGAGAGTTGCTGGAGAGGGTAAGTAAAGGTGGCTTTTTAAATTTATTTTTCTTGATTGACTGCCATTTTAAATATTGGGTATTATGCGATGTCTGCTGTTTTGAAATATTTTATTGATATTTAGACATGTTTTAATAATTTTTATGAGTTTTTAATTGTTGGATATTATTCTGTTCAGCAGCTGTTTTGTAACACTTTTAGTATAGCTTTACAATTATTTCTGTGTGGGGATCTATGGCAGCTTGGCTTATTCTGTTTTCCCAATAGGAAATGTATTAGTGTTTGTATTTCTTAGATAGGATTGTTACTGTTTGAGTGTAATCCATAATACAGGTGTAACTTTGTGCAGATTAGTTTGTGTGCATTATTGCAAATCCTGAGAGTCTGTTAGGTGCTGTATTTCTCTTTCCATTTCTCCAGGTTCACACTGCATGCAGAGTGGCTTTTTTTGTTTTCCATTCCAGTTTGTCTCCATATTTATAATTTGTGGTTTTTCTGTACTTGTTGAAGGGTGTGTGACTGAAGTGAGGTATTTTACTAGCATGCAAGCATTTGTATCAATCTTATTTGTTGTGTTTTCTCAATAGGATATGCATTAGTGGTAAATTACTGTCTTTTCATAAGGAAGGCAGTTGTGCCTGGTAGTAAAGGGAGTTTGTTTTGCTTTTACTGAGATGTCATCAGAACCAGAATATCTTTTTTGTATGGTGAGTTGTGCAGGGTAATGCCCTAGATCTGCTGTCCACTCATTGCTGGGGGTTGAGGGGATTCCTGTGGATGCAGAGTACATGTTTATATTTAGCTCCATGATGGTCACACGTTCAGTGTGTGTCATGCATGTGAGAACCATCTGTCAAGTGTGTCCCAAACAAAAAAAGGTTGAGAACCACTGAACTAGACTGTGCCAAAATGTACCATTCCTGCTGGCTATTGTAAGCAGGGGTCAAGGAAATGTTTATGTAATTGTAAATGTTACCCCTGAGGACACCTGAGTACTATTTTCTCTGACATTATCAACAGAGGATGGATGCCGCAGATCAGAAAAAAAAGGATCTGGCTAAAAGTGCATCGGATAGAAGCAAGGCAGCAGCTGAGAGAGAGCAGCAGCTAAAAAAGAAAGCAACAGAGAAAAAGAAACAGCAGAAAAGAGAGAAAGAAAGCAAAGAAGGAAAAACAACTTGAACAGGACAGAGGCAAAAGCATTGCTTCTGCCATTGCACAAGACCTGCTCTGGTGCCTAAAAGAAGATACTACAAAATAAGTATATTTGGTTTATTGCAAGTGCTGACTACAGCACAACTCTTGACTAAAAATCAAGAGTTAGTTACTGGTAATTGCCCAGCCGAAGACACATGTTTATTCAGATTCAGCTTATTAAGACAGGACTGTCTTATTTATTGCTGAAGAATTTGAAAGTGAACATTTGATACCACCTGTTCTATCGAGAGATCTAAAGTTTATATGTAGAAGTCCATTAAAGGAAGAACTCATTATTGTGTTTACTCCAGAATAATTTAAGAATTCAGTTCTGAGACTGTGTGAAAAATTGAGTTTTACCACAGGCAGTCAGTGGTAAAGGCTGCAGCAACCTGCCGCCTCAGAGACTGTTAAACTTTACACAGGACAATAGCAGAATTTGCTAATCCTTAGCAAAGGAAATCCAAGTTAACTGGAGAACCAGCAAAGCTACCCTTGCTTCACAATTATTGTGCCAGGGCAGGAAGCTGCTTCAGATATAAACAGTGTGAATGGTACAGTCAGTGCAACTGCTACAAAAAGACACTAACCATCTTTTTATTCTCTTCACTTACATAGAACAGGGAAAAACTTGCTTATCCTTTCATTTTTTTCGCTTTGGATAGAAATACAGAATCAGCAAGTCTTCAGGTCCAAACTGAGTTAGCACTGCCTTTAAGTGCACCTTCAGAAAATTGTCATGGAGAGTGTAGTTAGTCCTTCACCATTTAATTTAATTAAAGCATAGATAACACATTGAAGAAAGAAGATCTACAAATCACAGGTTCAGCATCCGCGTCAATTGCAAGACCTGGAAAGAAGCAAAATACAGGATCGAGAAACAGGAACCAGCCTCAAAGAAACCGAGCTACAGACTTGAGCTAAGTATATTTGCATGGCAGCCTACAATTTAGCTAGACTAGCTCACAGGAAAGACACGGGTTCAAACAAAGAGTGTGTGCTTACATAGACAAAGAGACAGCTACAAGACGACTCTGAAAAGACACCCCAATGTGTGCGTCCTGCATGGCTGGGGTCATTAAAGTGTTTGTAATCTTTTCGGGACAAGCACTCTGGCTAGCTCTTCTGTCTCCCTTACCTCCCAAGGGGGCGGATGCAATAAATCAGCGTGGAAAAATGGGCTTTCCTAACGCGCGCCCAGTACCTCTCCGGGGCATGCAATGAAATATTGAAATGAGGGGTTATGCTGCCACGGAGGTGCTAGAGTCAAACATATGCCCCTAGCACCTCCTTGGCAGCGGGTTCATAGGAGAGATGGCTGTCAGGTGGCTGTCAGTGGGTTAGGAAAATGGATTTGCTCAATTTTATGAGCATCCGTTTTCCTAAACTGTGCACAGCCATGGGTTACGAAAGTGTACACTTGTTACTTGAGCGTCCCTTTTCCTAACCTGACAGCCAGCATACTTTTTTTTTTTTGTTTTAATTTTTTTTTTTTTTTTTACACCTTTTGGTTCCTCCGACTTAATATCGCCACGATATTAAGTCGGAGGATGTACTGAAAAGCAGTATTTTTTGCTTTTCTGTTCACTTTTTTGGGCTGCTCAGAAATGAACGCCTGCTCTTGGCAGGCGTTCATTTCTGAGTGTAAAAATGTGTGGGTCGGGTGCGCATTTTTTGGGGGATCTCGGGAGAATAGCTAATAGCTTCATCAGCATGCATTTGCATGTGTTGAGTGCTATTAGTTTTGCGGGGGGGGGGGGTGTTAGACACACATTTTGGATGCGCTAATCCTCTCATAGAATAAGGGGTTGTGGATACACGTCCAAATCCCACGTCCAACCACGGGTTAAACTCAGATGAGCTCACTGGATTGGATCGGCCCCAAGGTGTGGATTCTTTTGAATGGGGGAAGAAAGGAGTCCTCTCGGGTCCCAGTGTGGGGTGATTGACTTCCTCTCCTGAATTTCCTGGGTAAAATGAATTCCTAGACACTGTGTGCTATGTGCTGAGTTCCAAAAAAAGATGCAGGGATCACTGGATTAGTGTCCAAAAATAATACTTTACTCTAAACAACTCCGGACTGATGGCACAATAAATATGAATTTCCTGTTCCTCTCTTTCTTCATTAACAATTCTGTGTCATCTGTCTGTGTAAGAGTCTCTTAAACAAGGCTGGGAATCCAGCCACCCTCCTGGATTAGGCTGAGCAGTGGTCCCCTTTGGTTAGGGCCCCTTGAGTGGGCAGGAAACCCTTCCCAGGTGGCAAAAAAATGTCTCTGCACAGAGAGCAGTATGTGTGCGAAGACTCTGATTGGGTGTCCTCTCTTAATAAAGATGATTTCTTACTCACAGTTGGTTGTACTGACGCTTGATGGGATCCCTGGTGGAAGGGATTCTTGATGGAACTGCAGGTTTCACAGGTCCACTGATGGGTAGGAAGAGGGGCAGAAAACGCTTCCTCCCAGATCTTGGAAACAAACTTTCTTCTGTCCCAAAAAGAAAATAACATCAGATCTCCTTTGCAGCGGGTCACCACCTCAGATAAGCTCGTCTTCCCTAACCCTGGGCGTCTTCAACACAGGATTCCCCAATCCTTGTGTCTAGGAAAGGCCCAGGGATTCAGCAGGGCTCCTACCAAACAAATTGTCCAAAGTCCAAATTATTCCCTGGACACCCTCTTAGGGATGTGCATTCGTTTTGAACGCATGCACAATCCGTAACGTATAGGTCCCTATTCGTTGCATTCGTGGGTCCGTGAAACGTTTCGCGATCCCCCATGAATGCAACATATCATACGTTTCCATTCTTTTGGTTCGCGCAGCGGTGTTTTAGAAATAGAAGGCCATGTGAGAGTAGGGGCGGATTGGCCTATCAGGGGATTGGGCTTCCCCGGTGGGCCGGACTAGCAGATCACGTGGCCTCCTCTGCTCTGGGCCATTGAGGGCACCAGGCCAAAGAAATGAAGAGACTAGGCCGGCAGGGCCGAAGAAAAGAAGATCGCCGCTGCCGGTAAAATGAAGACTGGTGCAGTCAGCCGCCGACTGAGAGCAGGCCGACGTGGCCAAAGAAAACAAGATCGGCCAGGGAGGGTGCTTGTGTGCGTCAATGTGTGTGTGTGCGAGAGAGAGAGATGGAGCATGTTTTTGGCTGGCTTGTGGCTGTGAGAGAGGGCATGTGTGTGATTGAGCCTGTTTGTAAGTGAGATAGAATATGTGTGTGATTGAGAGCTTGTGTGTAAGTGAAATAGAGAGAGCCTGTGTGTGATTGAAAGCCTGTGTTGTAAGTAAGAGAGAGCGAGAGAATTGTGTGATTGAGAGAGACTGACCAGAGAGGTGACGTTTGTATGTGTGTGAGAGACTGATCAGGGAGATGACTGGTGTGTGTGTGTGTGAGAGAGAGAGACTGGTTGGGGAGATAATTGGTGTGCGAGAGACAGAAACTGGTCCTGAGGGTGTGTCTGGTGTGTGTGTGTTTGTGTGTGAGACAGAAGAGATTGGTTGTGGTCCCTAAGGAAGAGGATCGTGAGGACAGCTTCAGTAGCTACTGCTGCTTCTGGTGTGGCCTGCAAGGGAAAGGAGTAGGAGAACTGCTGGAGAGGGTAAGTAAAGGTGGCTTTTTAAATTTATTTTTCTTGATTGACTACCATTTTAATTATTGGGTAGTATGTGATGTATCTGCTGTTTGAAATATTTTATTGGTGTTTGGTAAAGGTTTCAAAATTTGCATGAGTCTTTCATTATTGGATATTCTATTCATCAGCTGTTTTGAAATTATTTTATTAGTATGATTTTACTATTATGATTAATGATTTATATATCTTATTTATTTATTTATTTAAAGTTTTTCTATACCGGCATTCGCGATAAATATCGCATCATGCCGGTTTACATTTAACAAGTGGACAGGGAACAAAAAGGTAAAAAATAACATTGATCCTAATAGTAATAAATAATGATAATAGTAGTGATAAAACATTAACACATTAAACAAGAGAAAGGCTAAGGAATGCAGTTACAATAAAACAAGGGAGTAATACAACTTGGAGCACAGAAAAAGAAGCAGGGGTTTAAATAGAGAGAGTATATATGTCAGACAATGTGCTTGAAGCATTAATGAATTGCCCTTATGAGGAAGGGATGTTAATTACCATGATTGATTGTTTCATGGGGAATGGTGAAATTTTTGTTTTTCCATTGTTGCACTGTATAGAGTCTGGCGTGATGAATTTTACAGTTCAGTTGTCTGCACATTTCTATTTATACTTTATATGGCTTTATTATGTATTTGGTGCAGGTTTGTGTTCTGCATGCAAAGACTGAGATGAAGCATTCTTTTAATATGTGGTTTCTCTGTAGGGATCTGTAGTAGCTTTAGCTTGGTCTGTTCTGTTTTCCTGCTAGGAGGTGTATTGATATTTTAGATTCTGGTGTAATATTTGTGGTGGTCTTTTTCATAGGTAGGGTTGTTATTCTTTGAGTGTTGGCAGATAGTACTGTGTTGATACGGGAGGACCATGCCGAAATATATCACAATACGTATGATGCCATATGAATTCCAAGATGCAAAGTTTTCTTGTTGGCATCACAACAGTGCATGAAATTATCACAATAACATATATATTAATTTTACCTCAGAATGTCACTTTTCATGTAAAATATGTGTTAAATGCATAATTTAAAATTGTGTATGGGAAGGTGGGGGTAGGGCGCCAGGCTGTAAGGTTTGCCTAGGGTGCCTAATACCCTTGCACTGGCCCTGTGCACAGCAGCAACGCTCCACCCCATGTTTCAGGTCCTAGCACACGTGTTAGACTCCTTGGTCCGTGTTTCAAGATGGGTCAGGTGGACAATACACCCCGGTTGACAGTCGCACCGCATGCGGAGCCTCGTCTTGTCTTGCCTCCTTGTCTTTCCCCTATCAACACCACAGCGACCTGACTACCTCCGCTCTGCCAGCCTGTCTTGCCCCTATCAACTTTCTGCCACTCTGCCTTGCTGCCATACGCCAGAGGACTCACTCAACTCCTTGTAGTGTTCTTGCCACTATCATGGTTCCTCAGTGTGTTGGTGCTAGTCTTTCTGCTTGCTATGTTCTGCCTTCATTGTGCTATAGGATGTTGATGCCACTTGTCCTGCCACTTTGCCTGTCGTGCTGCCTTCGAGGGTTCATGCATCTGTTATCGGTGCTCTCTTTTGAAGCTGTGGTGTGTTTTTGATACTCTTGCTGCTGCTTTGCACCTCTGTTAAAGCACTCTTGCCACTCCTGGTACCCCTTTGCCCATTTAAAGTGCCTTAGGCTATTCATGCCACTTTGCAACAGTCTAAGTACCTTGGAGCTCTTTTCTCGTTCTGATGATTTCTCCCCAGAAGTTTCATCAGAATTGATAAGAAAACCCCAATTCTGCAGCCAAAAATAGGCTGCAAATACTTCCCCCATTGACTTTAATGGAAAAACGAATCAAATAAATTTGGATTTTCCCCATGAAACGAATGCAACGAATTTGGGTCCTGGCGAAACGAATAAGAATCAGAACACATTTTTTCCTTCTGCACATCCCTACGCCCTCTGTACCTCTGCTGGAAAGCACAGTAGGGATGCCCAGACCCACTCTGGAGGACCTCAGATGGATTCCAAGGCTCCAGGTAGGTCCAACTTTCCTCTCTGAATTCCAGGTTAGACGTCGTCCTCCAGAGCCTTTTGCGGATCCCTGCTATAAAACCTCCTGCAGGGGATATCCATTAAAGCCCCACAATGGGAGGGCTGCCAAATGAATGGATCCTCCCCCTAATTACCTTTCTCTAAATGCACTAGTATGTATACTCCAAGGGCTCACTGGTAACCTGGAAAGGTTGCTGGGTTACAAAAGGAAAACACGAACCATAAGACACTTACAGCTACATTTTTTAAGTTTAAGTAAAATATACTTAACATTTTACTACTGCCTGGCGACAGGAGCAGGGAGACCCGCAAAAGGACAGGGAATACAAATCATTAAATTCTTGAAACCACTGCTCATATTTTGGGTTAATACTTAACACCTTAAAGTACTTAGAGAACACACTGCCATCTCAGGAGTCGTTGCATCTTTAGTGTATATAAAAATATCATGTTTTATTAAAGACGTTTTCAGTATTGTTATCAACATTGTGTGTGATTCTTTGCATTTTATTGCTGTTCTTGCTAATAAATCTTGTTTACTATACAGCAGAAGAAATCCAGTCATTCAGTACCCTTCTCCCCTTTCCCTCTTTTACCCCTGCTCTCCCTCCCTACCTGCAGGAGTCGAGATTGGGTAGGGACTTGGACCCTCACTTGCAACACCCGCTTGAAGAGAGGGCTTCTGAGAGTGTCCCCTGCCAGCTCTATCACAAGTCTCTGCCTTATAATACCCTCAGCCCACATACAGACAAGCTTCCCCTGGCAGGGCAGTTTACATCACATGCGCACATATACTTGCTACCTCAGATGCTCACAGACCCACTCTCTGACTCACATGCTCACACACACACACACACCTTCATGTTCTCATACACTTTCTGACACACACATGTGCTCTCTTTCTCACTCTTCTCCCCCTCCATAAAGCAAAACAGGGAAATTCAGGCTTGTTGGCCCCAAAGAATAGGATTGGGTTGGATTCCTGCTGCTACTCCTGACTTGAAAGTGGTGTCCCTTGGCATGGGAATGGGAAAGGGGCTTTAAGGCCTCAGTGATGTTTTTCATCATCGTTAATTATTATTATTATGTTTTGCCCCAGCAGGAGGGAAGCTGGCAGCTGAGAGCAGTGGTGAGGCAGTGGCCAGCTGATGAAGGTCCCTGTGTTGCCTCCCATCAGCACTTTGAAGCAAAGACAGAGCAGGTGAGAGGGGAGCAGAGGGAGCAAGCCCATGGAGCTACTGCTGTCACTGCATGAGAAAATGCTGCTGTGGGGCTAGGTGTTGGTCACAGCAGAGCACGGGAGGCTCTTCTGCCTAAATGGCCACCTCCCCTTTGGGTTGAGCCCGCCGATTCTAGAAGCTGGCAGGACTTCACTAATAGGGAACTTAAGGCAGCGGTAAAGACAAAGCAGTTGTCAGGGCTGGCAGAGTTCAAGCTCCTGCCTACTGCTCTGGAAGTTCAAAATGGCCACTGATCAATCTGTGACTGATGCCATTCTGTTGTACAGCAGCTATAATAACATAAAGGCACCGGCCTTGGGTTGACCGGCAGCCATTTTGTACTACTAGAGCAGCGGGGACAGGAGCAACTGGGGATTGCACCTGTCCCTGAAAGACCTGGACCTGTGATGAAGTAAGGGATGGGGTGAGGGGAGGTCGGGGGAACGCCTAAGGCCTGGCAAAGCTAATTTGAAGTGGGTTTGATCGGCAGAGGGAGGGCCCGGAAAGTGACTTTTTTTTTTTAATTAGTCATTGGCTGGTAAGGTGTGCACTTACAGTGACACATGCAGGCACACTCCACCAGCTCTCTGGCTCAGAAGCTGCTGCTGCAGAAGTTGAATCTGCCCATCAGAGATTGGCAGGGTGGGCATGCACACAGCAGCCGTCAAGAGACAACTTCCAGCGCCAAGAACATTATATATATATATATATATATATATATATATATATATATATATATGAGAGAGAGATATAGAGAGAGAGAGAGAGAGAGAGATGATCCCACTTCATTGCATTCACATACATCCCCTCACTCTACACCCTTTTTTCTTTACATGGTAAAGTACTGTGGAGCTGTGAACAGTAAACGTGTAAATTTTGCTGAATAATCACCAAAGTTTTGAAAAGTGAAAATTTCATAGAGCCTCATTATTTTGCTTTTTGAGTAACAAGCAACTGTGACAGATCTTGCTGTGGTTTTTGCTACAGCCGTTACCATGGGTACTTTTTTTTTTTTTTTTATAAACTATATTTCACATCATTGCTCACAGTAATAGGTTTGTTTTTAAATGTCTCATTCTGTACCACTCCTCTTACAAACCAACCAGTTAGCTTTTAAGCCATTGGTATTCAAGGGAATAATAAAAATTATTATTCAGTGTGTACACACTTCTCCCCATAATGGCATTCCATTTAACTGTTTCTGAGTCCTAAAGTACAGGGGAATTTCACTTTCTGTAATGATTATTTCAGTGCTGAGAAAGTGGATATAGCAATAGTGTAGGCCTGGTTGCATCATGCTGGGTTAATGAGACCCTTTGGTAGGAAGTTCTCTGGGTGCCCAGCCAGGATTTGATTCAGAGGCAAGTCACACAGAAGGTGCATTCATTATCTTCTTCCCCAGAGGACGTTGCTACAACACATTGTGTCCGTAGTGGGCATGACATTTTGGTGCTGTGTTTAGTGTCAAAAGCTTTTCAGGACAGGGGAATTGCAGGCTCAATGGGAGCATCAGCTGGAATACGCAAATGTCATGCTTTGCACCTCTAGAAAAGCGAGTTCTTCAGGCCAGTCATCAGAGTTTCCTCTCACGGTGCAATGGCACTGCCTGCTGACACCCCACGGATTCCCCTATATTTCCATTCATTTATTTAAGCTTGCTTTCCCACGAGTCACAAGTGGTTTACAGCCAAAAACTAGTCAAGTGCCAAAACCCATCCTTTTAGATGTACTTTGCCAGTTACTCCATCAAAGTTGCAAGCTTCCTTCCAGCAGCATCTATTAAATTTCCACTGATGTCCAAGCTTTCTCACAGCACTGTAAGCTAGAAATGTATTCAGCAGGCAGAGTCAATAAGAGCCCCACCGTGCTCAAGCATTCTCACAACTGAATCAAGAAGGACCGCAGCACTGAGAACTTCTTCAACCCAGCATCACTGTCAGAACAGCAACAGCTCTCCAGTATTAGCAAGGAATCTAAGAGTGTGAGCTTCCGCTTTGCAGAGCCCTATCAGTGGCAGGTTCCCATTTGTATGCATGCATGCATGCTCTTCCTTCAAACAAGGCCACTCTACACATTTATTTATTTATTTGCAGGTCTTACATGACACCGGGTGCCTGTCTAGAGTATTTTGCAATAACATAGGTGAACAAGTAATGCCAAGTAACATACAGGCTGATACAGTAAAGTGCGCTCCAACGGAGCGCACTGTTAGCCCGCGTTTGGCTGCACGTTTTCGACGCACTATTTTTACCCCTTATACAGTAAGGGGTAATAGCGTGTCGAAAGCGCGCGGCCAACCCCCCCAAAACTAATAGTGCCCGCAACATGCAAATGCATGTTGATGGGCCTATTAGTTATTCCCGCACGATTCAGAAAGTAAAAGGTGCAGCCAAGCCGCACATTTTACTCTCCCCGGCCGGCACCGGGGAGAGTGTACAGAAAAGCAGAAAAAACTGCTTTTCTGTACATCCTCCGGCTTAATATCATAGCGATATTAAGTCGGAGGCCCCCAAAAAAAAAAAAAAAATCTGCCGCAGCCTGCAGTTGGAAGACGGACGCTCAATTATGCCGGCATCTGTTTTCCGAACCCATGGCTATCAGCAGGTTCGAGAACCGACGCTGGTAAAATTGAGCATCGGCTGTCAAACCCGCTGACAGCCGCCGCTTCTGTCAAAAAGGAGGCGCTAGGGACGCGCTAGTGTCCCTAGCGCCTCCTTTTACCACGGGCCCTCATTTGCATTTTTTGTTTTTCTGAATCGCGCACCCAGGAGAGTGGCCTGGGCGCGCGCCAGGAGAGCGGGTGCTCGCCGGCTCTCCCGTGCGTTTTTCTGTATCGGCCTGATAGTGAATGAACCAGTAAACAGGAAATCAACATATTAAGCAAATGGGTAGACAGGTTGAAAGCTCTGAAAATACCAAAGATAGTGGATATCTGAGGAAAACCTGCTCTAGAAAGCTGGTGCAAGCAGTGAAGAGGCAAAGGAACAAAAGATTGCATACCTGGCAAGTAAGAAAGCATTAAGATCTATAGCAGGGGCCCCAAACGTGGTCCCCGAAAGGCCACAACCCAGCTGCGCTCTCAGGATATCCACAGTGAATATGCATGAGATCTATTCACATACAAGGAAGGCAATGCATGCAGATGAATCTCATGCATATTCTTTGTGGAAATCCTGAAAACCAAGCTTGGCAACTCCTGGCTTGCAGAGAAGCAGAGAGATGCTACTTGTCTGTGGGTGTTGGAAATTTAGATAAGGCATGGGACATAACAGGAAGACAGCGAAAGGACCAGAGAAAGGGAATTAATGTGTAAGCAGCCTGGATGACAGTAGAGATGTGCAACAGAGTTTTGAAGGAACTGGTGCCGGGGGGGGGGGGGAGGAAGGATACAGAAAGGCCAGCCAGAACATTATTGCAATAGCCCAGGTGGGAAAAGAAAACAGCATGTGTCAGGCCTGAAACAGAGATTAAAGTGCAAACAATACCAAAGAGAAATAAAATTTACACTATCTATTCAAACAAATGTTGTGCCGTGGCTGGCATGGACTGAGGAAGAGTAAATGTGTCAAGTGTGAAAAATCCCCGACAGACAGCAGTGTGCCAGTGGATCCAGCTACAGCACCAGTCCCGGGAGTGCCGTCAATTAGCAGTATGGTAATACAGTGGGCACAGCTAAAAAAAAAAAAAAAAAAAATGCTGCTATGAGGCTCCAGAGAGCAAAGGCTCATCTTGCTGTCTCAAGCTCCTATTACTCTCACTCCTGGGTCTCATTACGCCTGTCAAGGAGCAGCCTGAATTTAAAAAGAATTCTGCAGGATAAAAAACATTCTCCGTGTATGGGAGGGAAACTGGTAATGTTCCACATCAGTTTACGCCCATGAGAAACTACTGGATGTGTCATCGAGGCCAGTGATACACGGCCTCCATTTTAACTCCTTGGAACTAGAAGTTACCAAACTACAAAATGCACTGCCATTCACAGTGGGAGGGCAAAGCTCGTGAGTTTCAGGGGGTTTAAAACAAAACTGCCTGTAGACAAAGATCAATGTTACCTACCCCCCTTCACTGGGATCATATTCAAGCAGAAAAGGCTCCCTTTGCATGGGTTTTCTGGAGGACCAGCGTGGAATGCGTACGTGGAATGCCACAAGGGGGCGCCATTACTTTGCCACTCTCATTTCATTTTCTGCTTTTTATACCACCTTTCTTCATGACTATGAACCCAAAGCAGTTTACATCTGAGATAATAAATATAATAATAAATTTACATTAGCGGCGAAGTACAATAATTCAGTAATATTCCCGATACACTGTGGGGCTACCTTCTAAATCCCACCCTGTTGCTCTAGAGTCGTATATGGCTCTTTCAGACTCTGGGTACAGCTTTAGAGTTCTGTTAAAAGCAGGCACAGAGTAGAATGGAATATATAATTACGACAATAACGTAAAATGTGGTTCTTTGGGATTTGGCCAAGGTCTATGTGAGCAGGGCCGGTGGAAGCACTAGGCAACGGCCTAGGGTGCCACAGATTTGGGGGCAACCCAGCAGCCACCTACTGCTTCCAATGGACCTGCTCAGATTTGTAAAATAAATCTGAGGCATTGGCTGGGCCGCGTGGCTGAAGTGAGGTAGGATAGACCGGGCTGCATGGCAGAAGAGAAGCTGGATTGGCTGGGCCACATGGCAGAAGCGAGGCAGGATCGACCGCGCCAAGCGGCAGAAGAGAGGCAATGTTGGCAGGGCCACGCGGCAGAATAGGTGCAGGATCGACCGAGCCATGCGGCAGAAGAGAGGCAGGATAGGACGCGCCACGTGGCAAAAGAGATGCAGCCTCGGTCGGGCTGTGCGGCTGATGAGAGGCAGCATCTCTGCTCAACAGGGAAGACAGTGGAGGCCTCTTGATGCCGTGGAAGACCAAGGACAGCCTACACTTAGGAGGAAGAGTAAAAAAAGAGTGTGTGTGTGTGAGTGCATGTGTGTGTGAGAGCATATGGGGAGAGAGAGTGTGTGTGTGTGTGTGTGTGTGTGTAAGAAAACATGTGGGGGAATAGAGTATGTGTTTGTGAGAGTGTGTGAGTGAGAGTCTGTGGGGGGAGAGAGCATTTGTGTGTGAGAGAGCATGAGGGGAGAGAGAACATGTAAAGTGTGTGTATGTGTTTGACAGAGAATGTAGGGGAGAGAGAGAGCATATAGAGAAGACAGCATGTGTGTGTGTTTGAGAGAGGAGCATGTGGAGGAGAGAGTGAGTGTGTGTATGAAAATGTGTAAATAAGTGAACATGCATGTTTTGGAGCATGTGCATGTGAGAGAGAGGAGAAAGTCTGTGTATCACAGCCACTGCCTCCTCCTACTAATCTATGACAGACTGAAAATTAAAAGTTTCCAGGTATGAAGAGTGGGAGATTTTTTATCTGTATTTTTAATTATTGGGTGGTATTTGGGGTGTCTGCTGTTTTGAAATATTTTATTGGTGTTTGGGGAAAGTTTTCAAAATTTGCTTGAGTCTTTAATTATTGGATATTTTATTCATCAGCTGTGATTTTACTAATATGATAATTTATATCTTGATTTTATTGTTTGATGTTTCATGAGGAATGGTGACATTTTTGTTTTTCCATTGTTGCACTGTATAGAGTCTGGCATGTTGCTTTTTACAGTTTTAGTTTTTGTCTGCACATTTCTATTTGTACTTTATGGTATCTTTATTCTGAATTTGGTGAGGGTCTGTGTTCTGCATGCAAAGACTGAGATGAAGCATTCTGTTAGCATGTGGTTTCTCTGTAGGGATCTGTGTAGTAGCTGTATTGATATTTTAGATTCTGGTGAAATATTTGCGGTAAACCTTTTCATAGGTAGGGTTGTTACTGTTTTGAGTGTTGGCAGATATTACTGTTTTGATACGGGCTGACCATGCCCACACGAAACACGTTACAACAGGTCTAATGCCAAATGAGTTCCAAGTTGCAGAGTTTTCTTGCTGGCATCCCAACAGGGCATGTAACTATCATAACAGCCTGTATATTATTTTTACCTCAGAATGTTATTTTTCATATAAAGTCTGTTATAAATGCATAATTTAAAATTGTGACTGGGGATGTGAGGGGAGGGGGCGCCAAGCTGTAAGGTTTGCCTAGGGCACCTACCACCCTTGCGCCGGCCCAGTATATGAGAGAGGCTGAGGGCAGGTCTGTAAATTCTTATATTATCTGTTATTTCTGAGCCCTCTCCAGGAAGACTATGTCTCTTCTTTCTGTGACAAACAAGTTTTTCTTTTGTGTAAAAGTTAGAAATAATTTTTTTTTTATTTATTTGCGGTCGTACACTCACAAAAAGTCTAGATGAATAGTGTAAGCAGAAAATAGGGATTATGCATTTGTTTTACACGAATGGGTAAAATGAAATGAATGAGGCCATTTTCGGTTTGTTCCAAATGGAACAACCAAAAGTGGCCTCTCACGAAACATTTTGCCTATGTTTGTTTATGGGGGGAAAAAATGGACCTCCCTGAGGCCCTCTAACTTCTCTCCTGCCTGGAAAACAGAAGCCCAGGTCCTGGTCCTACCTACCTAGTTCTGTCTCCCCAGGCTCCTCAACCCTCCCACCCACTCCCAATTAAATCTTAAGCCCCTGTTTACCCCATCTGCAGGGTCCAGCATCCAGGAAAGGGCAGAAGCAAGGCCTGCTCAGTCCTGCTCTGGCTCTAAGCTCTTGCAATGGCCTGGCAGATAGCGCTACAGTGCCACTGCTTTGATGCCATCCAGTGGACCAGTGGCACAATTTGTAAAGAGCTTACAGCCAAGGCAGGAGCGAATGGTCAATGTTCCTACCTTTTCCTGGATGCCTTAACCCCACGGATGGGGTAAGTGGTGGTAGTGAGGGGGGGCACTGGGTAAGTGGGAGGGTTAAAAGCCCTCTGGGAGGCCTGTTTCAATTTTTGTTTTTATTTTACTTTTGGTTTTCTTTTTGTACTTTTAATGTTTGTTTGGGTTCAGCAAACAAAGCAGACAAAAAAAAACCCAAAACATTAAACAAACCAAATCTCCTCTCCCCCAGAACAAAAACAAACAAACCAAAATGATTTATTTTTTTTGGCTGTATATCCATAGAAAGAGGCATGTACAAAATACTACCCAAAGATGAATTTCCAAACATACCTTACCCAATAAAACTGGCCCTGTGACGTTGGTACTCAGGTCTGTAAAAAAAAGTTAAATTTTAATTAGAACATTTTTTTTCCTGCATGAAAGGGAAGGGAGAGGGGAAGGAGAAGGGGAAAGAAGGATATTTTCCCTGACGTTGCACCAAACTCGGCTTCCACGCCCTCTTGTGTCTGGAGTTTTGGAAATGCTTTCTATCGACTTTGCTATCCCAGTGCATCCACAGTGAGGAGAAAAAGCATTTCAAGGAAGAAGCTGAAGAAGGGGCTGCAGAAAGTGAGGCTCTTCACTTAAATATGCTGTAGGACATAAGACTGCAAGAACACATAGGTCCCTTCTTCAACGGTGACCTCAGACGCCAGCAGAAGGGGGCTCCGTGGTCTCGAAAGCCTATGAATAATTCTCATGCTGGCTCATTAAAAGGTATCCTTGACCCGTGGAGCATCCAGTTTTCTCCAAGATCAATACGACTACTGGGATGCTGCACTTTAAAAAAAAAAATCAACTCTTTCAAGACAATTAGCTAAAAATAAGCTTTATTTGTGTGTTAATAAAGTTTCCCATTTGGCTCTGAGGAGCAATTAATCACTCACTGACAGGGCTGTGTGGCAAATGCTGCTACCGAGCAATGAGGAGTAATCGAATGAGGTCCAATAGGTCTTCTCTTCCTAGCATTCATCCTCCCTTTCCTCACCTCCATGCTCTCTAAGCACCCCCCCCCCCCCCCTCCAGCTGGTGGATGTGATTCAGTTCTTTTCCTTGTTGTTTAGGGACAGCGCAGAGAACAAATCTCCCTCACAAGGATCCCCTTAGGGAAAGAATGATGCCAGGTGAAATCGCAGCTGTGCTGCACTCTGCCGTGTGCCGCACTGTAACATTTATTTCAGAAAGGAAATGAACTACACTTACTGTGATTTTTCTTTTCAGTGATCCTAGAAATATGTTAGCATCACAGAGTCCAGGTTAGGCAACTAGATGCCTGGGCAGTGGCCTCACCGATTTTTGCTGGCCTGCCGTTGAGCAGGTCTAAAGTTAGCTGGGTTAGACCTGTCTGGCTAATTTTCAAGTTGTCCAGGTATATTCAGCGGCGCAGACATGCCACTGATTATCCCAGTCAAGTTAGCTAGATAAGTCTCTCTTTTGCCTATTTGTTTTGAATATGGATCTCAAAATTACCAGGAAAAATAAAATAAAAACTGAAAACTAAAGGCACGATGGCTAGGATATATAAAATTGTAAACCCAACTGCATGGAATGGTGGAAAACCAAGCAGGAAGACAACAAAATTTGACTTGGATACAGAGCAATATCATAGAAGTGTCAGAGTTTCTATAACTAGCAGCCGGGATGTATCCTTAGAAATGTTGACTGGAATAACTGAGCAGACAGGATGAACCAGTTATCCCTTTTCTGTCATCATCAGCTTACTCCGGCCCTCTTCTAGTGCTGAATGTCTGCGCAGTTCTGACAACACATGTCTGACTTATCTGCAGCACCTATTGCTCCAGTACTGCATAACCACAAAATCTTGTGGCTGGACCTCAGTCTCACACTATTTAGTGATATGCATTCATTTGAAATGAATGTGTAAAATGCAACAAATGAATCCATTTTTATTTCATTCATGGTCCCGTGAAACAAAGGGAGAACACCCACAACATTAATGAAAATTTTAGTTTCCATTTTTTTATGTTTCCCATTCAAGTCTATGGTACAGGTAAAACAGTGGCAGCTAGATTACCCTCCTCCTCATCTGTGTACCTTAGCAACCAATCAATGCCAGTGAGGTCATAGTCTGACCAGAGCCAAAACAGGAAGCAGCAGGAAGGAGGACCTATCAAAGTCAAATTTTTTATTAACCAGCCTGTATCCAGTATCATTATCAAGTGATGCTGACTTCCTCCCACTAAAAGGTTTGAGCATGTGCAAACTCCATTTTAAGAGTCATTTCTCTGATGGATTTCACTGGGGAGGTTGTACTTTCTGGAGCTTTTGGATGTAAAAGAAAAAGTTTAAAAAAGAAGAAGAGAGAAGAAGCTTGACAAAGGAAGGGTTTTGTTCTTATCTTCACTGCTGCAGTACTTACTGTGTCAGAGAGACAGAGACACTAAAATTCTGTCTGTCTGTTCACTGGGGTAGGGTAGTGGAGAGAAGCAGTGATTGTCAGTGAACAGGAGGGATTTTCAGTTTTTCTATCTTTCTTCATTGCAGTGCGGTCTAGTCATGAGAGTAGCCAGAGCCCTGAGTCAGGGTGTAACCAGGCTGCTGGCACTTGGGGCAGATTGCAGGAAAATATCAGCCTGGGGAATTTTTTAAAAATCAGACATGGGGTATCTGACTCACTCATACGCTTACTTCACCTCAGTCTGATACAGGCCAAACACAGACAGACAGACCCTCATCAAATACAGAATTAGCCGGGTCATTCATCAAGCTGCAATGTGGCCTTATTGTGTGCGTTAGAGCCTTATTGCATGTGATAATGTCCTACTGCATGCGATATCTGCAGCATTGCAGTAGTACTATTCAAATTAAGGTAAGGGGAGGAGTATGGGCGGGTTTGGGCAGAGTTATGTCCCAGCAGTGCTGCGAGCAATAATGTTTTTCACATTATCGCTGGCAGCACAGAGAGAAATATCTACACCTTTTCCCCTGACGATAAGGGGGCGATAGTGTGTGGTGCCCAATGCACCACAGTGGGTGAAACCGCATTACCACAAAGCAGCCACTACACATTATCACCCCCTGCCCCTTTTTTGTTCGCGGGCCATTCTTTTGCTATAAATATAACTGAATGATGAATCTAGGCCAAAGGCACCATAAAGTATAAATAGAAATGTGCAGACAAAAACTGAACTGGAAACTGCAATAAGCTAGACTCTGTATGCAGTGCAACAATAGATAAACAGTAGCCAATCCACATAAAACATCAAACAATAAAATCAAGAAATATAAAATATATTAGTAAACTATACTAAACAAATGAACAAATATTTCAAAACAGCTGATGAGTAGGACATCCAATAAATAAAAAACTCATTGGGAAATATTTAAAATATTTTATTTCCCAAACACCAATAAAATATTTCAAAACAGCAGACACATCAAACAACTAATAAACATTTTTAAAAAATCACCACTCCCCATACCTAATACTTTTTTATTCTAGACACAAAAAAAATAAATAGATGTGCAGATAAAAACTGAACAGGAAACCGCAACAAGCCAGACCCTGTATATGAAAAACAGAAACATTACCATTCCTCATAAAACATCAAACAATAAAACTAAGAAATATAAAATGCAATAGCAAAACCATACTAAAATAATGAACAAATATTTGAAAATGGCTGACAAATAGAAGATCCAATAATTAAAAACTTTTTTAAATTTACTGTTTTGAAATATGCTTTTGGAGTTTGGAAGGCACATCAAATAACATCCAATAATTAAAAATAGTAAGGATAAAAAAAATCTTATGCTCTCCATACCTCTCTCCTTCCCACTCACATACACCCTGACAGAAGCAGTCTCCTTTTCTCATACCACACAAAGACAGAAGCACACTCCTTCTCTCTCTCACAGCCATAGACAGTCAAAAACATGCTCCATCTCTCTTTCACACACACAGACCAGAAGCATGCTCACACACACACAAGCATCCTCCCTCTCTCACATAATCACTACACACACACACAGAAGCACTCTCTCTGTGTCACCTACTCACACAGAAGCACCCTCCCCCTCTCACATACACACCACACACACAAGCACCTTCCCCCTTCGCATACACACCACAGACACAAGCACCCTCCCTCTTTTAACATATACACCAGACACAGAAGCACTCTCCCTCTCTTATACACACATATACACACACACACACACACAGAAGAACCCTCCTGATCTTACATACATACACACACTGGTCCCCAGCTGAGCAGCTCCAGTCTTTGCTCTACTGGCCTGGTCTATGGTGGTGGCCAGCGACTCCAATCTTCAGCCCCACCAGCCTGGTCTCCAGTGGCAGCCAATGGCTTCAGTCTTTGGGCCCGTCAGCGGCTCGTGCCTGAGCAGCTCTTTTCTTTAGCTGTGGGCAGTGGCTCGCAATTCCTTCCTGCAGCCTCGCTAGCACAGAAAGTGCAGGATGCAAGAAAAAGTGGCCCATGTTTCCCGTTATCACGATGCTGCATTGAGGAGGGGCACAAGAGGCAAGCAAGGAGGTACCAAGTCCATGCTTCTCCTATGTTGGTTAAGAAGGGGAGTGCAGGCCTCATGTAGCTACTACACTGAAAATTAAAAATCAGGCTTGAGCGAGAGAAGAGCTGATATGGGCTGATGTTGGACACAGTAGCTCCTCAGGCATGGAGCCGCTTTGACCAACACTATCCATTTGATTGTGCCTATCAGCCCACCGGGGCATACCCAAAGCCCCAATAGGCCAATCCACCCCTGGCTGGAACTTACCTGAGAAAAGGAGATAGAACAGCTTTGTGGTAATGAGCGGTGATTCCCACAGGCCTGGAGACAAACTAAATTAACTCCAGCCTTCTTAAAACATGCTCTTTATTCACAATTTCACACATGAATAATAGTAGACTGAGAGATGTGATTTGGCCAAACCTTTTGGTTTGGCCTTCGTTATCGGCCTGCCATGGGAAATTTCGTTTTCCCGCTGTTTGGGCTGATTTTATTTCATCTGTCTCCCAAAACGATGCCCAAAACCCGCCCCAATCCTTCAGATTTAAAAAAAAACCCAAACCCATCCTAACCCTTCAAATTTAGTTAATTGCAACCCCCATCCTCCCGACCCCCCAAGACTTGCCCGACCCCCCCCCCAAGACTTACCGAAATTCCCTGGTGGTCCAGCTGGGTCCCAGGAGCGATCTCCCCCTCTCGGGCCGTCGGCTGCCACTAATCAAAATGGCGCTGATGTCCCTTTGCCCTTACCGTGTGACAGGGCTATCGGTGCCATTGGCCGGCCTCTGTCACATGGTAGGAGCAATGGGCGACTGGCGCCATCTTAAAAAATGTCAGAAGACGAAATTAGGGAAGCTAGAAACATGGTAATAATGGGAAATTTCGATTACCCCAATATTGACTGTGTAATTGTCACACCAGGACATGCTAGAAAGGTGAAGTTTTTAGATGAAATAAATGACTGCTTCATGGAGCAGTTGGTCCAGGAACCAAAGAAAGAGGGAGCCATTTTAGACCTAATTCTTAGTGGAACGCAGGATTTGATATGAGACGTAACGATGGTGGAACTACTTGACAACAGCGATTATAGTGTGATCAAATTTCACTTAATGACTAGAGGGAGGGTAAAATGAGGAAAATAGTTAGATAAAACTGAAAGGTGCAGTTGCAAAGGTTAAAAATTTACATCAGGTGTGGTCATTGTTTAAAAATGCCATCTTGGAAGCCCAGTCCATATGTGTTCCATGTATTTAAAAAGGTGGCTGAAAGTCCATATGGCTGCCAATGTGGTTAAGAGCTCAGGTGAGAGGCTTTGAACGTCTTTCAAAAATTGGAAAAAGAATCCATCTGAAGAAAATAGGAAAAAGCATAAGCATTGGCTAGTTAGATATAAAACTTTGATAAGGTGGGCTAAAATGGAATTTGAAAAGAAGCTGGCCGTAAGGCAAATATTCATAATAAAATCTTTTAAAAATCTATCCAAAGCAGGAAGTCTGTGAGAGAGTCAATTGGGGCCATTAGATGATCGAGGGGTTAAAGGAGCACTTAGGGAAGATAAGGCCATCACGGAAAGACTAAATAAATTATGTGCTTCATTGTTTACTGAAGGAGGATGTTAGGGAAATACCCGTTCCAGAAATGGTATTCAATGGTAATGATTTGCAAAAGCTAAAACAAATCTCTGTGAAGCTGAAAGATATAATACAGCAGATTAACAAACTAAAGAGTAGCAAATTGCCCAAACACATAGAATACACCCCAGAGTTCTGAAAGAACTCAAAATGAAATTGCAGATCTATTATGAGTAATTTGTTCCTATCATTACAATCATCTATTGTACCTGATGAGTGGATGGTGGCCAACGTAAGCCCGATCTTTTAGAAAGGGCTCCGGGAGTGATCCAGGAAACTACAGACCATAGAGACTGACTTCATTGCTGGGAAAAATCCTGGAAACTATTCCAAAGAACAAAATCACAGAACATATAGGCCTGGGCGACCTTAGAGAATCTGGCGGTAATGGGGTGGGTGGGTGTGTGTGTGTGTGTGTGTGTGTGAAGTGGGGGGCAGTCCTGCGATAGCCGGCAGTGATCGCACCTCCCGCAGTGCGAGTGCTGCCGGCTTTCGTGCCAAATAACTACACCATAAAAGGTCCCTTTTCGCCTGCGATAGCGTTAGAGAATGACCCCCATAGAAAGACATGGTTTAAGGGGACACAGCATAGATTTACACAAGGGAAATCTTGCCTCATCGATCCGCTACATTTTTTGAAGGCGTTAATAAACGTGTGGATAATGATGAGCCAGTGGAAACAGTGTATGTGGATTTTCAGAAGGCGTTTGACAAAGTCCCCCCTGAAATACTCCTGAGAAAATGAAAAGTCATAGGATAGGAGGCAATGTCTTAATGTGGATTGAAAACTGGTTAAAGATAGTAAACAGAGAGTAGAACTAAATGGCCATTTTTCTCAGTAGAGAAAGGTAAACAGCGGAGTACCTTAGGGATCTGTACTGGGACCGGTGCTTTTTAATATATTTGTAAATGATCTGGAAAGGGGAACACGAGTTAGATCATCAAATCTGCAGACGATACAAAATTTTTCTGAGTTATTACATTGCAAGCGGATTGTGAAAAATTGCAGGAGAAGCTTTTGAAACTGGAGGACTGAGCATTCAAATGGCAGATGAAATTTAATGTGGACAAGTGCAAAGTGATGCATATAGGGAAAAGTAACCTGCACATAGTTACCCCATGTTAAGTTTCATATTAGACGTTATCTCCCACGAAAAGGATCTGGGCATCATAGTGGACCATACTTTGAAATCCTTGGCTCAGTTTGAGGTAGCGATCAAAAAAAAGCAAACTAAATGTTAGGAATTATTAGGAAAGGAATGGGGAATAAAACAGAGAAATGTCATAATACGTTTGTATCACTCCATGGAGAGACTGCATCTGGAATGCTGTGCACAATTCTAGTCACTGCATCTCAAAAAAGATATAGTTGCATTGGAAAAGATACAGAGAAGGGTGATCAAAATGATTAAGGAGATGGAATAACTTCCTTTTGTGGAAAGGCTAAAGTACTTAGGACTGTTCATCTTGGAGAAGAGATGGCTGAGGAGGGATATGATAGAAATCTATAAAATGAGTAGAATAGAAGGGTAAATGTTAATTGGTTATTTAATCTTTCAAAGACCAGGGGACATGCCTTGAAGTTATTAGATAGCACAAGTAAAACAAATTGTACAAAATTCTTTTTCACTTAATGCACAATTAAGCTCTGGAATTGTTATGCACCCTGTCCGCGCCCGGCCCGCGCACGGGCCTGCTCACCTCCCTGGTTCCACGGCAGGACCCAGGTCGGCCTCCCTAGCGGCAGCTGCGAGTTCTTCCAGGCCTCAGCATCCCGCTGCAGTGGTCGCCGGGCCTTCCACTATGCGTCGGATCTCATGCTGGAGGCGTCCTCGGTGGTGTGGCCACGCCCCTACGCACGCATGGACCGCCCAGCTTCTTGTAGGGCCAGGGGCGGGTCCTAGCTCCGCGGCGCACCCTGATATAAAAAATGGCCACATATGTGCGCAAGTGGGCCATGCAAATTTTAAATAGCTCGGAAGGGCACACGTACATCAATGTATGCATACCTAGAAAAAGTAGGCAGAACATGGGCATTCCTTGCATATTACCCCTAATTTTCCTCAGCTGGTGCATGTTATGCTTACCAGTTTGCTACAGCTCCTTGAGAGAGAGAAAGAGAAAGAGAGACTGACTCTTTATGAGGATCAGCCTGACACTCAATATATGGACCATTGTAAGGGAGCACTTTGATTCGGGGTGAGTTTTTGGGAGGTTGGTTGGGGTTAGAGGGGGTGGTGTTACAGACACATTCAGAGATAGTCATAGTAAAATGGCCATCATGAAAGAATTTTAGACCTTATAAGCGATGAAAATTCTAACAAGAGGAGTTGATTTGTACACTGCAGTCTCTTCATCATTTATAAGGTCTAAAATTCTTTCATGATGGCCATTTTACTATGAATACCTCTGAATGTTGCTGTAACAGCACCCCCTCTAACCCCAACCCACCTCCCGAAAACTCACACCGAATCAAAGTGCTCCCTTACAATGGTCCATATATAGAGTGTCAGGCTGACCTTTATGAAGAGTCTCTCTCTCTCTCTCTCTCCATGTATTTTTGTGCACATACAGCCCTTTTAAAATCTACCCATACATATTTTACATTCAATTTACTATCTAGAGTGTATAGTTCTAGTTGCTGTATCAGTCATGAAGAAAAATGGATTCAATGCAGGTTGTGATAGCTTTAATTGGATCAATATAAGAATGGCATAAGACAGGCAGGTTCTGTTGCCTGGCTGAAAAATAAGTAGTTTTGAGTTTTACAATGACAGCTCCCCTTTAGTGTCTGATATAGGTTGTGCCAGTACTGATTTTCTAAGGATGATTCCAGTAAATTCTGGGAAAACTTCCTATCAACAAACATGTACATGTTATATTTAAATCCATTAGGACAGAAGTAAGAAACCTCATATTAGTAAACTGGCCACACCAACCAATAATGTTTTGTGCTCTATATATTCTTCCCCTCATCTTGTGTAAAATGCTTTTCTTTTATGTTCCAGTCAGGCATCCCATATATTCTGTCCTCATCATCCATGTTTTTAATCAAAAGTTTAATTGAAGATACACAGTCACTCTCACAATTAGTTATCATATTCAACCAATTTGCACTACAGATCAGGAAAAAGATACAATTATCCTTCTTTTTTATAATAACCAAATATAACCCCAAGATTTCTCTCCTTTCCCACCTTCTCCCTGGGAGGTACTTACAAATTATGGATTAGCATTTCAAACTACATATCACATTCCTCATGTATTTTCTCTCAAAGGTGCAGTCTTCCGATATATATATATTTAAAATAACAGTTTTCTGCATCCTCTACTATAAAAATTGTTTGAACTGTCCTGTTCCAAGCCCCTACTTTCTTACAGGTGTAGAAATTTGAAGATATTTAACATTAAAAATTGTTATGTTTGGTGGTCTGCGGGATGCTCCCACAAATTGCCGCACTCATGTCCCCGGCTAGGCTGCCCCGTTGGCTCCTAATGCATCCAAACACTGCTGGTCCTCCACGCGCCAGGATGCCGCACTCCAAAGTGGCGAGACGCCACCAGCAATTCATGCAGCAGGAAACCACCAGCCCCATCAGCTGCACTCCCCCTTAGATGCACGCATGCCCAACCTCACGCTACTTAAAGGGCCCATAGAGGGAAAAGCCCCACGGTGCCTACTGATGACCTCACACGGCAAGCCCTATAAAAGGCTCCCCAGTTCTTCCCTCATTGCCTCAGCAACAGGATCAGCTACTCCATAGTAGTGCGTGTTGTTTCCCAGCATGCTAGTTTTCATCCAGCTTGTCTTCAGTCTTCATTCCAGCCTGTTCCATCCTCCTCTGCCCACTTGTTCCAGCCATTGCCTGCTTGCCCTAGCCTTTCCTCTTCCTCTCCATTGGATGGATACGGTTCTGACCAATGCCTGAACTTCAGATTTGCCTGACCACTGCCTGCCTATGACCCTAGCTAACTATGGACTTTCTCTTCTGCCATCAGCAGAGACCCCACCTAAGTCCTGCTGGCCCTAGTACTCAAAGACTCAACCTGAGGGGAACATGGGTTGGTATAGATGAAGATCCTGATCAGTCTCTGCTTCGCTTGGGTTCATCTACCGATGTTGAGAACCTACTGGATTTGCTGACAAGCCTTGCCTATATCATCTGGCTTTCATGTGACCCTTAATTTTAATTTTAGAGGTAGATACCTTTACTTTGGGGGTAGGGGCTGTGCTTAGCCAACACAATCCAGAAGGGGTACTTCGTCTGTGCTTCTTCTTTTCTAAGATGTTCTCCCTAGCTGAGTACAACTACAGCACTGGAGATTGAGAGCACTTGACAGTCAAACTGGCTATTGAAGAATGGCATCAACTTCTAGAAAGGGCTCAACACCGCGTCACTATATATATGGATCACAAGAACCTCGAACTTCTGCATCAAACTCAACAGCTTAATCTAAAACAAGCCCTTTGGTCTTTGTTTTTTGCTTGCTTTGATTTGAGTTACGGTATCATCCAGCACTCAAAAATCTATAAGTTGATACCCTATCTAGCTCTTTTCAGAGTGAGGATGTCCCAGAACCTCCTAGGCACATCATCGATCCCACTAAGATACTCCTGGCCACTAAGGTGGCCATCCCTCCAGGGAAGATCATAGCACCTTCCAGATTGCATGAGAAAGTATTAAAATGGTCCCATGATTCCCATGTTGCAGAACACCCTGGATGGGCATGAACCCTTGAGTTGCTGCAATGGCACTACTGGTGGCCCCAAATGAAGCAAAATATCAAGGCCTATGTTGATTTATGTCCTACTTGCGCACAACAAAAAGCATTGCATGGCAGACCCTGAGGGCTATTACAGCTGTTGCCACCCCCAGGGAACCCTGAACCCACTTGTCCACTGACCTTTTCATGGACCTCCCTATCTCTAAAGGTACCACCTGATTTGGGTAGTGACCAATTTTCAAGACAGAACACTTCATCCCATTACCAGGTCTTCTTTCCACTCCAGAGTTATCGCATCTCTTCACCCTTCATGTCTTTCGCCTACATGTCCTGCCAAAGCATATACTATTAGATAGAGGAGTTCAGTTCACAGCGAGATATTGGCACTCTTTGAAAAATGTTTTGTATAATGTGCAACTACACTAAGGCCTATCACCCACAAGGCAACATGCAAATGAAGCACATCAATCATACCCTAAAACCTTCCTCCACTTTTACCTTAATGAACGCCAGGATAATTGGGCTACCCTCTTACCGTGGACCGAATTCTCCAAACCAATCATGTCAATTCAGCCATCAGGTTCTCCCCTTTCCAGATGGTCTATGGAAAAAACCTCTGTTTCCTCTGCCACTGCCTTCACTAGCGGCTTAACTCTCTGCCCAGGAATTGCAAGAACTATGGGAATGGACCAATCAATTGACTGAGAAACCCATCACCCAAGTCAAGAAAATGGCAGGTGCCTAAAGAAGGCCAGTACCTCAGTTTAAGATAGGAGAGAAAGTTTGGTTGAGTACCCGGCACTTGTGCCTACAACTTCCCTCTAGGCACCTGGCACAGCAACAGGTCCAGCTACTCCATAGTAGTGTGTGTTGTTTTCCAGCATACCAGTCTTTGTCCAACTTGTCCTCAGTCTTCATCCAGCTTTCCTCAGTCTTCAATCCAGCTTGTTATATCTTCTGCTGCCCGCTTGTTCCAGCCCTTGCCTGCCTGGCCTAGCCTATTCATCCCTCTTCATCTCCTTTGGATAAATACCCAATTCTGTCCACTGCCTGTACTTGGGATATGCCTGACTGCCACCACCTGCCTCTGACCACTGCCTGGACCTTGGATATGCCTGACCACCGCCTTCCTCTGACTACTGCCTGGATCCCAGATATGCCTGATCACCACCTCCCTATTACCCTAGCTAACTATGGACCTTCTCTTCTGCCATCAGCAGAGGCTCCACCTAAGTCCTGTCAGCCTCAGCACCCAAAGGCTCAATCCAAGGTGAACATGAGCCATTATAGGTGAAGATCCTGACCTCCCTGCAGGTAGTGTCAATCTTGCCTTGGCCTAAGGGTCTACAGACAAAACAAGAATTATCCCTCTGCATCACATATTTTAAGATAGTAACTAATTTCTCAATCAGAATAAGAAGAATTGACAACCATAGTCTAGCTATTGTAACTATCATCCTGTCTGCAGAGATTGCGGTTGATTCAAATGGCAGAACATGTGGATGCAGACTTGTGCTTATATACTCCTCAACTCTTTCTGTTCTCACCCACAAGTCTCAGATGTCCACTGTGGTCACAAGAGCAGAGTATACAAGATGTGAAGTTTCAACTTGCTGTCCTGTTTGGTATTAACAACTATTCTGAGCTATACAACACCTCTCAGTTCCTGTAGAATGCTCTGAAATAATATCAGTTAACTAACAGCAAATGGGGATGTCTTGGTTTCCAGAATTTAATTTATTGGCTACTGTCAGAGCTGGTGCAAATGTATTTGGCATCCTAGGCAAACTTTCAGTCATGTACCTCTCTCCTCCCAACTAACCTATCAGCCACAGCTTCAGCACAGTATTCCCTTCTACCTGCGGTACTGGCTCCAGCACAGTTCTCCCTTCTTCGGTGGTGCTGGCTCTGACACAGCTCCCTTTGGGCCTCATGCTGGCAGGATTTTGCTGTCACCAAAGTTTTGGCACTCTAGGTGACCGCCTAGTTTGCCTAATGGAAGCAGGAGCCCTGGCTACTGTCAGAGATATTGAAGAACAGAAGCCTTCATTCGTTTTCACCTTTCACCTCTAAAGAAGACACAGGAAGAGGAAAGCACATTTTTCCCCCTTCAAAAAGGGATGTCCCTCGTCTCCTTTACCCAATTTCCTCTACAAATTTCCGGGAGCAATTTTGGATCTGGATTCCAGATAATTTAGTAGCTCGGTCATTAACACATAATCTGGACCACTCTAGTCCAAGGTTTTTCTGCCTCTGAGACAAGGTATTATGTATGGAAACACTCAAAACCCAGATGGCATCATGAACCTAGTAATTGGCTTAAACTCTTCCCTTTGCTATTAAACAATTCCACTCATTTTGCTCTCTTTATATAGAAAGCAAGACTCCCTAATGTAGCAATTATGCCTCGTTAACAGTATTTGCTATAATGTTGCTAATTGGTAATGAGGCGTGTGCTACTAATATGAGCTGATGTGAATTCCCTCCATGATTTTTACCTGAATGGGAGGGTGATTTCCTCTTGGATGTTTAACTCTTTTATGCCAGGCCCCTCTACTGATCATTTTGCGTGAGCTTATATTAAAGGAAGTGTGGTAGCTAATTATGACAATACATTATTGTACATGCAGCCAGAAGGCCACACATGTAAGCCCGATTTAATCACCATCTGAAAGCTTTTTACTTTCACAAACTGTTTATAAGAAATGTCTGAATGGTCAGAAGGTAATATTTCAAGCTTGTGCTAATTCACCCATCTTTCTTTCATTTGAATTAATTTGCCTTTAAGACAGCATTAAGGGCCAGCCTCAAGGCTCAGTGGCAGTATTGCTTGCTGTTGTGCAGGAGATCAGTGTTTGATTCCCAAGCTCAGCTTTGGTTTTTCAAGCCAGCTGGGATTGGGGGATACTAGGGAGGGAAGCGAGAAGCACTCACAAGCACCGGGAGGGTTTTTTTGCTATCGTTCAACAGCGACACCTAAAGACCAGACTCGGGATATACTCGTACTTGCTGAGGATGGTCACTGTGATGACTGAGTTAGGCTGAGGAGGAGGGCAAACAATAGGGGAGAGCTGCAGAATTGAAACTTATCATGGACATCTCCAACAGTCATAGTTCCGATGCCATTTGACCACCATGGTACGTTATAGATGTTGCAGCAGCTGGTGGCATGCTTCCAGATCTGGAATACCAGGCACGGCTGCCAGGCAGGCTTGAGCTATGTCAGCAGAAGGCTGAGGCAGGGAGTCCTGCACATGCCCAGTGGTGATTTCCTGCAGATCACGCCACCGGGGAACCTTTTGTTACCGAACTGAAAGCTTTTGGAACTTGCTTCCTTTTCCTCACAGCTGGCCCCAACCTGATACCTTTTTTTTCTTTAGAAAATTACCACTGCACATGCTTCTCCCTCTAGTCCGCTAGCTGCATAATGTTCTGAGACTGTTTTTTGGGGGGATTTTGCATGTGATTTGAATTCTCAGTCCTGTGCCTCTGGAGCAGTTCTTTGCCTTGCATAAGCAGCAGCTTCTCTCCTTTGTGTAATTAGCATCAGCTGGCAGTTTGGATTCTCGAAAGAGATTAAAATGTTCTTAGAGCAGAGGAAATTGCTTAGAGACAGAGTGAGAAAATTAAGCACATTAGCGCTAAAACACAGCCACGGGTTTGGGGGGGTGGGGGGAGGTTCTTGTGAAACTGAACTTTTCAGAGACACCCTCTGTTACCACCACCACCCCCGTCCTTCATCCTCCCTTCCCCCTTTCTTCCTCACATTCCATCCTTAACCTCCTGACATGGAACCATTTAGCAGTTCTCCAGCTCCCCCTGGAGGTCAGAGAGATCCTTGCAATCTGACAGCTAAAACCAAACACTGGGGCAAAGGCTGCTAAAAGGCTGATGAGTGGCTCTATCTATAGCACCAACAGTCTGCCTTTCACTGTAAGGAGCTATATATATTTATTCTGAACCAGCCCCTGCATCTCTATAATGCATTCTGATTCTAATCTAGGAGACGTTATTGAAATTACAATTTATACACGTGTGGCCAAAATAATACATAGAGAGATCGATATGGAAAGGCTTTGTCCTTCCAACTTTTGGCATTAGCTACACGAAGGCCAAGATCCGAATATATCCCCCTGCTGAGCAGGTGCATGTTGTGCCCGCATTATTTTATCCAGAGAAAAAGAGGTGGTGCTGGGGGTGTTGAAGGGGGTACAGCTAAGCTTTACACGGCAAACACACATTTTGAGAGCCGTCCAGCCGTCTGGTCGAAAAATGACTGTCCTAAAATTACGGGTGGAACTTGTGCAACTAGCAGGGCTTAATTTCCATCACAGCGGTCCAGAATGGTGTTCTGGTTCCTCTCTTCGGGACTACACGGAGGAGCTGGTGGTCAGGGTGGAGAAGACTACGTTGGTCAATTGGCAAAGGCATTTGGCCTTATGAGGCCAGGTGTCGGAGTTTTGGTCGGCGTGGGCCAAAAGGAAGAGAGAGCAGAAGCAGTAACAGAATCTCGCATGGGGCTGGAAGAAGCGGCAGCCATAGCAGAATGGATCCAGGGCCAAGCTGCAGCTGCAGAGGTGGGAGGGAAGGGGGAAAATTTTGGTATGTGGCTGGGGGGGGGGGGGGGCAAAGGAATGAGGAGAACATAAGATTGCCATACTAGGTCAGACCGAGGGTTTATCAAGCCCAGCATTATGTTTCTGACAGTGGCCAATCCAGGTTACTTGTACCTGGCAAGTTCCCAAACATTAAATAGATCCCACGCTACTAATGCCGATAATAAGCAGTTGCTATTTCCGAAGTCAACTTGACTAATATCAGTTTATGGACTTCTTTTCCAGGAACTTGTCCAAACCTTTTTGAAACCCCAATAAGCTAATTGCCTTAACCAAATCCTCTGACAACAAATTCCGTATCTTAATTATGAGTTAAGTAAAAAAGAATTTTCTTTGATTTGTTTTAAATGTGCTACTTGTTAACTTCGTGGCATGCCCACTAATCCTTGTATTATCTGAACGAGTAAACAACTGATTTACATTAACCTGTTCTAGTCCTCTCATGATTTTCTAGACCTCCATCATATTCCCCCTCATCTCTCCCTCTCTTCTCCAAGCTGAACAGCCCTAACATCTTCAGCTTCTCCACATAGAGGAGCCATTCCATCCCCTTTATCATTTGGTTGCCCGTCTCTGTACCTTCTCCAGTACATCAATACCTTTTTTTTAAGATGCGGCAACCAGCATTGAACATAGTCTCACCATGGAGTGATACAGAGGCGTTATGATTTGGTTTGATTAGGTACCAACATTTGTTAATCAAGAGAGCGGTGAGTCACTGTGGCTGACTAACTGAAGTGTTAAGGTTGTGTGATTGATTTGATTAGGCAGGTGCAAAAGGTAAAATAAAGATCGGGGGGTTAGAGTAGGGCTGGGGGGGGGGAAGGTTAGGGGAACGGGTGGAAAAATCAGGCTAGGGGGAACGGAGGAAGCCAGCGCGGCTCAGTATGCACAAGTTGCAAGATTGTGCATCCCCTTGCGTGCACCGACCCCGGATCTTATAACATGAGCGCGCTGGGTAGCGCGTGCGCATATAGGCTGCGTGCTCTTCTTTTAAAATCTACCTCTATATGGATAATACTAATAATAACAAAAAGACAATTATAAAGTACAGAAAAGACAAGAACAAAAACAATTCTTGGGTTTTGGTTCCGGTCCATATTATCTCTGGTCAGATCCCATTTCTGGCCCGGTGCCAGGGTACAGAATATTGTTTAGAAATCTTGTATTTTGCCTTTTCCAATAAAAGTGTCCAGTGCGGATAACAATAGTAGCATCTGTTGCTACTCTAGCGCTCACACAAAGCAACGTACAGGGACAGAGTCTGAGGAAAGGCACGGAGATGGGAATCAGTATTTTTTGCAAGTCTGGTTCATTTAGGACAGAAATTTCCAAGCTTTTTTCCTCTTCAGACCTGTGATAAAATCAAAGTACTTGCCATTAAATCAGATCATTCCAAATCACAGACTCCATTTTTTGGATATTGCAACCGACCCTGGCAATATATCTTTTCTTTACCCTTTAATCCTGATTTATTTATTTATTTTACGCTTACTTCTTCATCTTGTGCCAATAGTAAAATTTTATGCATAGGCTGAGGTCCAGTGGCGTAAGGATGCTGGAATTTGAAGGGGTCCTTCATTTATTTATTTATTTATTTATGGTTTTTATATACCGGAGCTCCTGTATACAATACATATCGCTCCGGTTCACAGAGAACAGTAATAATTACTGCCGGGTGGCAGTTTACATGGAACAGTTTACAAGGAACAGTTAACATGGCCATTTGCATGGAACAAATCAGAATACTCAATCTAAGTAATAAGAAGAGACCTGTAATGCCGAAGTAATGCCGAAGTAATGCCGAAGAGACCTGTTCTTATAGTTAAGGGTACTTGCCAGGTTCTTATGGCCTGGATTGGCCACTGTTGGAAACAGGATGCTGGGCTTGATGGACCCTTGGTCTGACCCAGTATGGCATTTTCTTATGTTCTTATGTTCTTTCTAGGAAGTAGACTACGTCTAAAATTTGTCTTAAACTTTTACTGTGCAATGTTACGTGTGAGAGCATCCTGATGCTCCTGGGGAGAAACAGCTACAATCCCAGAGTATTCCTGAAAACAGCATGTCATGCAAATCAGCTCATTACCATGCTTGTGTTGCACCAAGTTGTTGGGGGAGGGGTGGGGGAGATCACGTGCGGTATTTGCAATGCCACGCGTCATCAGTGTGTTAAGGCATTTACTGCGCAGTAACTGCCTAACAGTTTGGTAAATGACCCCCCCCCTAAGATTGTAAAGCCCACTGAGGTTCCGCCCCTGGACCGGCGCCCCGTCCCCAGCCCTGCACCCTTTCCACCCTTTTTCAAAGCCCCAGGACATACGCACATCCTGGGGCTTGCGCGCGTTGCCGAGCCTATACAAAATAGGCTCGGCGCGCACAGGAGCAGGTTTTTGGGGTTACGTGCATAACCCTTTGAAAATCTGCCCCATAGCATATATATGTGTATATGCTATTTTATGGGGCAGATTTTTAAAAAGTACGCCGGATTTTAATAGCTACGCACTTAGCCGCACATATCTTTTAAAATCCGGGGTCGGCGCGCACAAGGGTGTGCAAAATTGGCATCCTGCACATGCTGAGCCACGCAGCCTGCCTCCGTTCCTTCTGAGGCCGCTCCGAAATCGGCGTAACTAGTGCGCGCTGGGCCAGCTGCCGGCGCGCCATGTTCCGATCCGGGGGCTGGTCTGGAGGCTGCAGCCATGCCCCCGGGCCGGAACCACACCCGCGTCCCCACCCCTGGAACGCCCCCGATGACACGCTGCCATGACATGCCCCCAACACACCCCCAACACGCCCCCCAGGAAAGCTCTGGGGCTTACGCGCATCCCAGGGCTTTGCTCGCGCCGGCAGCCTATGCAACATAGGCTCAGCACACACAGGGGAGCTTGGGGCAGGTTTTTGGGGGGTACACGCATATTTTACGCGTGTACCCCTTTGAAAATCTGCCTCTATGTGCGCAAGTGCTATTTTTTATGCAAACAAGTTTTGAAAATTCATCTTTATTTGTAGAGCCTTACTGCGTCTCTACTAAGAAGGATATACCATCAGAGTAAGTATAGAATAGGCATGTCCTTTATTTTATACTCCCCCATGTGGGCTGCTGTAGTGATAATGCTGTGTTTCTATAAAAACCAGAGACACCATTTTAGGGTGTGGATTTTTAGCTAAGTTTTTAGGCGGCAAGAGTATTTTGCTTCTGTTCCTGCTTTTTTTTTTTTTCTTTCATTTTGGGGAAAGGAGCATCCTTAGACCTTATATCTCAAGGTCTAAGTTGAAAAAAGAGTTGAAAGGATGTTCTTCTCTTTTTGTTGAGGGGTAATAATTTTTACTTTTGAAGTTCTTTTGAAGGAGGTTTTATCCATTCTTCCTTCTATTTTTTTTGTTTTTTGAGACTTGGTCTTATTTTTGGTTGTTGTCTGAATTCTCCTTTTCAGAGGAATTCAGCTTTCAACCAACAATGTTCCAGAAGAGGAAGAGAGAAGTAGAGGATGTCAGTGGCACCCATCCGGTATACAACCACTTGCAATATCACAGATATTTTGGAGAGAAGTTGGGAAGTGCCATCCAGATGCTATCAAGGAAATAGAAGAGGTTGAAGAAGATGTAAGACGTTTACTCAAGACATCTTGATTGAGATAGGAGAAATTGGGAAGTGAAGTGTGTCATCTAGAACAGTCAAGTAAGTATCATATTCACCATTTTGGAAGGAAGATTCAAATCGTCCCTGAAATTTGGATGGAATCTGATGGACTGTTCTGAATAAGATTGTATATTGTTATTTACGTCAATGTGCAACCAACTATTAGTAAACTTATGTTGGAACCACAGCAAGAGTCCAGTGTGATTATTATTGTTTATATTAGAAACTGCTAAAGAATACCCAGGGCCTTGGAGAATAATTTATCCCACTACAGGGAATCCTGGAAAACTTGGGGTTTAGTGGACTGTATGGGAAATCATACTATCCTAAGTAAAGATAGCTAAAGCCTCAGGATTTACTACGGATTCCCAAAGAGGACCTCAGCTCAGAGTTATATATACTTTCTTTCTGCTCATAAATTTTAAAGAATTGTATGTCATTGTTTATATTAACAATGTTATAAACAATATACCATTGCTAAGTTTTCATTACCTTTTATTAAATTTTACAGACATTAAATCTTGCTTAAACTATCCCTTTCTAGCAATCTTCTCTATTAATCATTCACTTGATAAAAACATGTACAGCCCTCTTGTCTTAACCTGGGACGCTTAAGATATGCAACTGAAGGAAGGTAGGTTCATCTAGGTGTGGGCTTGCTGATCTGTTAGTAGTGTATGCCTGTACAGCTGGAGCACCTCCATAATTACAGCCTATTTTCTGAGAATCAGGGAAAATCCCTGTTGCTGGTTCTGGGATTATGTTAGGCCCATGGAATATATGAAAATTTAATTAGTGTGAGGATTAGAGTTTGAGTTGGGATTCGAGTTACATAAATGTGGCTGAGGGTGTGATTGGGGCAGTATGAGGCTAGGGGTTAGGATTGGGACTCAGATTAGAGTTAGGTTGTGGTGAAGGTTAGAATGTTGGGATTAGCATTAGGTTGAAGGTTAGAGTTAGGGTTAGGTGAGGGTTAGAACTGGGACTAGGATTTGTGTTAGGTTACAGTGAGAGTCATGCCTGTGTTTGAGATTAAAATTAGATTACGGTGAAAAGGTCAGAATTAGGGTTGGGATTAGCTTTAGGTTAAGAGAAGGGGTTGCAATTAGTGTTAGGTTAGGATAGGCTGGGGATTAGAATTGGGTTTGGGAAAAGGGTTAGAGTTGGAGGTTTGGATTGAATTGACAGTATATATGAGTTGGGGTCAAAGTCACCAGCACTGACAGAATGTGCAGTGCTGGTGACCAAAATCTTTCATACTCTAGTGCAGAAATGGGTTATCTCTAGTCTAGAGTGTCTCCAAAATTATAGAATTTGACCTTCTGAGTTATGCTATAAGAGATCCATTTCATGGAAAACCAGAATCATCTTCCAGATGATCAAATATACCTAGGGTTTTTTTCCTTCATTTTAGGCCTGATTTTCAAAAGCATGTACACATTTAAAATTGGGTTTTACACATGTAAATGCACATTACCCATGTAAGTAGGCTTTTGAAAATTGCTACAATATATGCCACTGAATTATCAATAGGTTATAGGTTTTATCTGCATTAAATGCACTTAACGAGGGTAAATGGTTTTGAAAATTGCTGCGATAGTATGTTACAATTACATGCATACCAACTTTGAAAATTCACCTGCATGTGTTTATTGGAAAATGTTTATTTCATTTGGCCTTAAGGGTGAATAATTAGAATAACTACATAGTACAATCAAGGAGGAGCCCTCAGGTTTGGATGCAGTAGCAGGCCGATTCTGTCAAGTGCGTTCGGCCATGCGCACTGTTTCACAAGCGATTGGCCGTGTGTTTTCGAAGTGCGTCTATTACCTCTTATACTATAAGGGAGTTTAGCACATCAAAAATGTGTGATCAAAACCCCTGGAACCTAATAGCGTTCATCATATGCAAATGCATATTGATGAGTCTATTAGTTAGTTACACAGGATAGTGAAAGTAAAATGTGCAGCCAATCCGCACATTTTACGCTCATAAATTAACGCCTGCCTAAGGGCAGGCGTTAATTTATGAGCAGCCCAAAAAAGTGTACAGAAAAGCAGAAAATACTGCTTTTCTGTACACCCTCCAACATAATATCCTAGCAATATTAAGTCGAAGGAATCAAAAAAATTTTTTTTAAATGTGCCAGCCAGCCCGGTTAGGAGAAAGGACGCTCAGTTTTAACGGCATCCGTTTTCCTATCCGATGACTGTCAGCGGGTTCGGAAAACCGATGCTCGTGAAATTGAGCGTCTGTTTCCTGAACCCACTGCCAAAAGCCATCTCTCCTGGGCCGAGCGCCCGTTCTCCTGTGACCCTTACTGAATCGGCCTGATACGGCACAAAGAGAGAGGAGAGCAGAGGAGACCACAGGTTGAATGGTACACTGAGGAAACGTACCTCCACAGCAGCATTAGGCAGGAGGGAGAAGGAAAAGGAAGAGCTTGAAGGCAAGTTGAAGTCACCAGGGCCACCTCTCACTTCTCTTTAAAAATGCCATCCTGACAAGGACAGATTAACAGCTTAACAAATCCATACATTTCTGAGATAGAAGTAAAAAAAATCGCTACTAAAAAATAAATCTCTCTTTGTTGTTGTTTTTTTTTTTCCCCAGAAAAGCTGCATGCAAGGAAGCCTTCAGCGCATTTCCGTCCCCTGATCTCATCCCTGGCGCCCACCCTGGTTTACCCACGATTAAGTCTGACAGCCAAGGCACTAGCAGAGTACCCAGGATACTGCCAGAGGCCAAATTTGAGAAAAAAAAATCTTGCTTTAAAGACTAATAAATCACACATGTTTTCAAAAAGACGCAAGCATGAAATAAACCCTTGCATTCCCTCGTATTTTCATGGATATCAATGCATTGAACGCATGTACTTTTCCTACCTGTTTTTTTTAAATATATGCGTGTATATTTCACATATGAAAGTTGTTCTGCTTCGGGGTGTGAACCCTTGGTACAGCGAAGAACGTACGTCCGGTCGCTGGAAGGCGAGGCCACGTCTGGGACTCTCAGGAGATGGAAGAACAGGAAATCTGGATGCAGGCGCCTCCTGCAGGTCGTGTGGTCCAGATAGCTGACGCCTCCTGCCGGTCGTAGGATCCGAGACATTTCCGATGAGTTGTGGAAGATAAAGCTGAGCTGGCGCCTCCAGCAGGTCGTGAGATCCGGAACGTCTCTAATGGGTCATGGAAGGTAAAGCTGAGCTGGCGCCTCCAGAAGGTCGTGAAATCAGAGATGAGAATAGTCCAGGCAAACAGAGCCTAAGGAACTCCAAAGCCGGTCCAGGAGTCGAGAGCCAGAGGGTACACCACAGCCGGTCCAGGGGTCGAGAGCCAGAGAATACACCGTAGCCAGTCAGGGATCGAGAACCAGAAGACACACCGCAGCCAGTGAGGAGTCAACACGGAGGATCAGACGCAGGAACAAACTCAGGAACAAACCAGGAGCCAAGAAGAAGTCAAGGCAAGGTCTGAGGTGCAGGCCTTGCCTTTAAATAGTTCCCACCAGCTGACACACCAGAGAGCAGCCAATCCCGGCACAGGAAGGACTCCTGCAGCGAATCCACTGCTGCTGAGTAAGCCCCTGGAGGGGGCGGAGCCAGCGACCCGGGAGGGAGATGACGCCGCCGCCATGTTGCGTGGCGCGAACTGCGGGCCCGAGCCCTCGAAACAGCACCCCTTCATCGGGGACGCGGCGGTCTGCCGCACAGGTAAGGGACGGCTTCCGATCGCGGCTTGCCGCTACCGCAATTCATAACAAAAGTAAAGTATGACTTACTTGCATAAGCCCCAATTTAGGCATGCAATTTAGGTCAATTGGCCAATTTTAAAACATATGCCTGTAAATGTAATTAACCAGTTAGCCAATTAGTGTTACTTTGGCAGGCTTGCAGGATGTCCCCTGGTGAGCGGGGGCTCACCAGCGCACGTACCCCCCGAACACCAGAACAGCAGGCCTCACTTGCGTGGCATGGGGGCTGCCCATCCTCGCACCGGCCATGCTTTCTTTCGCAACAAGTCAGCCGCCTAGACTTAAAGGGCCCGCGATGAGACACAGGTCACGGCGCCCTTGGATGATGTCATAAGCTTCGGCCCTTAAAAGGGCCTTTCGGACATCCAGACCTCACTTCATTCCCTGTAGAGGTTACTTATGATAATTTTTATGGGCGTAAAGTTTTGAAAATTCACCCCATAATTTGGGATTTGCCAAGCTACGTGCATTTTGGCTGCAAAAAAACACAGGTACGAATCTCTGTGGGTACAAGCAATAATCAAAGCAAAACTACTTACTTTGATTACTGGTGCAAACCCCACAGGTAAAAAATGTGATTATTGCATACTCTCTTCTCCTCCAGCACACACACAGAGCAAGGCACAACTATCCAATGGGTGCACAAACACTTTAATGCAGATATAGACACTCTTCCGCTCAGCACGTATGAAATGCATGTGTCACCGAGCACAGACACAGGCATGAACGTTCACACTGTACACACACACATCATCTTCATCATCATCATGATATAAACTAGACAGTGGGGAACATTTGATAGCACTTTGGTAAGAACAGAACAGTTTGTCTTTGTGTCTGTCTCATCTGTCCCTCCTCTTAGTTAAAAGGATCTGACAACTGTGTGGCCTGTGAATCAGGGCATGCTGAATCTTCCAGAAAATGCACACACACTTTCAAATGGGAGTCACATAAGAAAAGCGAATGAGGGTGTGAAATTTTCACAGGTCCCACTGCATCCAGCAACCTTGCTTTTGGAAAGAATTACAGATGCAGGAATGAAAGCCGTGTTGTTCATCATTGTACATAATTAGCTTACACCAGACTAATCTTAAGGAGACAGCGGTAACTCTCTGTCCTGCATTACTGTGGAAATCACGCTATGGCCTCTGAGATTTCCATTTATATTCTAATCATGGAATGCACAGATATCTCACTAACATAGAGAGGTACAGTCGATCACTCACCACACACACAATTACATTCAGCCATTCTCACACACAGATGCTGAGTCACAGAAAGATATATATTGCAGTCTTATTACTTTAATGTGCCCCTCTCTAGTGCTTGAGAAAAGACCATCATTTCTAGTGCTTGGCCCTCAGAAAGAGCTGCTTTCAGCAGATCCTTAGAACCTCTGTCCAAGAAGCATGAGATTGCTGGTTCTATTCCCGGCTGGCACACTTTTCCTGATAAGGAGCCTCTCAAAGCAGCACCTTGTTAAAGACATGCCAGTATTTGCCTCCCAATATGGGACAGAGAGAATTGTAGGCACAATGGGATATCTGGTAGGTAGGACATAGAAAGCTACTCCTAGTATGAGACAATTTGACTCTGGGACAAAACGTATGAAGACAACCCTAGTGTAGGACAGAGGGAGCACTGGTACCATGAAGAAGGGAGACCAGTTTCTCTCAGTGTGAGACACAGGAAGGTCTGAGAAACCGAAGCTTACCTGTAATCAGTCTGCAAGCAAACTACAGGGCTTAGAGGTGAGGAGACAAAGGAACACCTGCTTTCTGAGATAAAAATATCCTTAAACTCAAATGTCCTGCCTTGCCATTTGTTGTTAAATTGTATTTCCTCCAGAGGACATTGCATGATGTTCAAATCACTTTGGCTCTGTCTTGCCCTGGTGAGTCCTTCTTTATTCTATCAGAGGCGGCAAGGAAGGTGAAGACAGAGAAGGGCCAGAGGAAAGGTCAGAGCTGACTGCAGACATAACTTCACAGAGCCAAATCTTTCAAACAAAACCGTTCAAAGCACCTTGAAAATAATCCCCTGCCGCCTCTGAAAACGTTACAGTACAAAGGGGATTCACAAAGCCAGCGCATTCCATCTCTTTACTCCCGGAGAGGAAAGCAGGCTGCTTCTGCATGGTGTTTTAAAAATGTATGCTGTGGGCACCTTTGTGCAGCATAAGCCATTTGCAGGCCTTTAATAGCTGTGAATGTCTTTTTCTCTCCTCTTCTGCGCTGAAGGAAACAGACAATATAAGACCGACAGTCATCATGGAATAGGCTGATCCCACCCTGGCAAGCTCTCTTACACCAAGCTACTTACTTGCAAAATAAAGTTAAAGCACTGAACATTTAATGAAATCCTAATTTTCATTGTATTGTGTTACAGTACAGTGAAAACGTTTTCCAAGAACCAACCTGACCCTGAGTTCATTCCCATATTGCACGTTGATCTGCTTATTTTGAGTCGCTAAGAGTACTTAGGGTGCACCATACTGCACTTGCTCGCTCTATGGTTTTATAAATGTGTTAAAAAATAAAAAATTACCCTTACGTCACCCATGCCAGGGTAACAGGTCCTTAAGTGACCCACAGAAGGACCTAATCAATAGATCCTTAGAGATGGGAGCAGTGCTGCAAGGTTGGAGAAAAGCAGTTCTGATCCCACCTCACAAAAGCAGTAGCAGAGAAGAAGCTGGAAATTATAGGCCAGCTACCCTTACCTTGGTGGTGGGAAAATTAATGGAAACTCTACTGAAGGAAAGATAGTGAACTATTTACAGTCCAGTAGGTTGCAGGATCCAAGGCAACATGGTTTTTGACCAGAGGAATGTCATGTCAAAATCGAATCGGATTGATTTTCATGACTGAGTGACTAGAGAATTAGATCAAGGATGAGCACTTGATATGATCTACCTGGATTTCAGCAACGCTTCTGACACGGTCCTGTACAGGAGGCTCATGAATAAAATGAGAAGCCTGAGAACAGGTCCTAAGGTGACGGAATGAATTACAAGTTGGTTGATTGACAGACAACGGTGAGTAGTGATAAATGGCACTTACTCTGAGGACAGTAGACAATGTCTCATGTTTAACAAAGAGTGTATAGAAGGCTTAATATATGCACACAATGGCTGTTTAAATACAGGAAGATCCCGGACAACTGGTTCTTGAAAACATTGACTTAAGTAACTCATAGAAAACAATGTTTTACATAGGGACTCATTCCACACCAAAGCTGTCACACCACTTTCAACTAAAAATGACAGAATTTATTACTGAGGAATATTTTCTCAAGTGCTGCCATTTCATACAGAGCTTTTTTTCACAGGAGGCAGATACAGATTTTCATAGGAGATTTTTTTCACAGAATGCAGACACAGGCTTTCGCTGGAGAAACAAACACAGAAATGCTGTGGCAAAAGTTTACCGGTTAGTTTGCATTTAACAGGGACCCGTGGAAGATGCAACTAATACACCGCTTGCTTTCGTTCCTCTGAATCGTAGTTTTTAAAATAACCTGGGCTTGAAAAGATGATGTCAGCACGATGCCTCCTGCACGCTGAGTGGCAAAAGCGGGGTTTGGACCTGCCGATGCTGAGTGGCAGGGGCTGGCGCTGAACACGCTGACGTCACCGCTGGGTGCCATGCTCGGCCACAGAAGGCGAATCATCACCATGTTACAAGTCTGCAGCAAAGTGATAATCTGATAAAGACTTAAGTATGGATTGTCGCAAGTCAGATGAAATAAAGGCGAAGAACTGCTGTATTGTAGTAGCTCAACTAGGGTAAGTCAATCATAGCTTGACAACAGGGACTTGAGGGCCTACAAACTGCTCTCAGATCAAAATTAATCATTGATTATTGGCATAGATTGAGACAATACTGCAAGTCTTATCAAATAACCATAAAGCTGTAACAGCACATAGAGAATTGCAGAGCAATGCAAAATAGTATGTGCCAATAAAACTGTCCAATTGATCTCTCTATTCAGACTAAGTGGTGGTACACTATTATAACCCGCCCTGAACGTAGGAAGGCTGGGCTACAAATGTTTTAAATAAAATAAAATAAATTAATCTCAGTTGGGTCATGGGTTGGGGCTGGTTAAACAAAAAAGCCAAACTGAGTGCAGGACACACACACAAGCATTTCAAAAAACTCCACTGTCCACATCCAAATTGTGCTCCAAAAAGAAAGGATAGTTTATTAAAGTATCTTCAGTTACTGTACAAAAGATTTACAGCTTTCAGCTTCACACTTCACAGCAAAGCCAGTAAGACTTTTCTCTCAGCCTCCCAGACAGCCTCGAACAACTTATGTTCCAGTCTATATCCACCACTCTTCAGCCTGCACGAGGCCACACTGTTTAAATTCTCTTCTCAAACCCAGCAAATCTCAATGCACTCACTTTAGATCTCAGATGGCTGCAAGCTACTCACTTCCCCTCGTTGCAGGAGGAAACGGGAGACTTTCAACCCTGCTTCCAGGATCCAACTAGGCTCAGGGTTTTCTTTTCTGGTCCCAACTGATCCCTTCACTGTTCCTTTCCTTCCCAGTATTTTTAACTCTTAAATACGATTTCCAGATGTTTCACACAGGCTCCCTGAGACACCGTTGGAGTATCTCTGCCGAAACCTGTCCTCTTTTCCCCTTGAAAACCCCTGGAAAGTATAGAAGAGTAAAAGGAAAAATAAACTGATCTAGTTCTCTAAGGAGGTGGCTGTAAAATTTAAGGCAAAAAGAACAGCATTCAAGAAGTATAAAGGATCCCAAAAAAAAAGGAAGAATATCTTCCTCCTGCACACAGCGGCAGCATGGCCACTGTCCAAGATTCTGCTTCCTGTTCCTGCTTCTCCTAAGAGGCAGGGCCGTGTCTTCTCCCCTCACTTAAAGGGTCCGTGGCTGGATATGCCCCTGGCCCCACCTGGACTCCTCCCTGGGCGTCTTCTGATCTTCAGCCCTATTTAAGGGCCCTGCTTCCACTCTGTCCTTGCCTTCTCAAGGGGTTAGTCCTCCCTAGGACTTCTTGTCTTCACTCCAGCTTGGTATTCCTTGTTCTTCGTGGGATTCCTCATTGTTCGTTCCTGATGTCCTGATGTTCCGTGTTCCAAACCTTGATGTCCCGTGATTCAGTCCTGATGTCCCTGATGTCCATGATCCACCTTTGATGTCCCAAATCCCTGCGTTGCAGTTCTCACTCAGTACTTTCGTCTGAATCCTTGTTCCGAGTCCTTCAAAGTTCCAAGTCTCGTCTGAGTCCTTCCAAGTTCCTCATCTGAGTCTTCATGTTTCAGAGTCTTCATCTACCCTTGGCTCCTGTCTGGCCTGCCACCTTTGCCGTTTCCTAGCAGCAGGTCTGAAAGGTCTTGGAGTGGTCAGAGGACCACTCAGAGACCAACCTTGCGTGGATGGCCTCACTGAGGCTGTGCAGGTTGGCAGGGGCCTGGTCATCAGTCTTCTCCCATGCTTGGACACGTCTCGCCAGCCTCGGTACAACCTTGGAGCTCTCTGGGGTTGTGCCGTGGTCTAAGGGCACACAATCCCCTTGGAAATGGGACCACTCTCCTAGCGCTCCCTAACACTTTTATTGATTAGAGTGACACTCCAAGTTCACTGGCCACCTCCTGCCACCCCAACTCCCTAGTTTAAATGTCAGTTAATGTATGATCTGAATTTTTCAATTAGCATCTTCTTGCCTGCCACAGACAAATGTAGGCCATCCTTACCATATAATCTTTTATTGCTCCATAGACGGTCTCCAATGTAGATTCCCAGAGTAGATGCAACACTGTCCCAGAACTCTGCTCCCAGTTCCTTCCACAATGGAGCACTGAAGCAATCCTCGCTCAGTAAGATAAGGTCACCATGACACTGCCAGGTGTGGGGCAGCTATTGCCTCAAAATGATCCCATACCATTCCACTAAACAATATAGTTCATGATGCAGCTTCTGAGCTGGGGTCTGGGCACGAGGCCTCTTTGATAAAACATTCATACAAGCACCTTCTTTCTCAAACACATGCACATAGGTACTCACACCCTCTCTCTCTCTCACACACACCCACAGGCTCTCACTCACACCCTTTCTCTCTGTCGCGCACTCACACACTCTCCCTCTCAAACACTTACACACAGATTCTCTCTCTCATACACCACACATGCACACAGGCTCTTTCACACACAGGTTCTCATTCTCAACACACACAAACAGGCTTTAACACACACACATGCACACACGCATACACACATAAACACGTTCCCTCACACCCTCACTCTCACAAACACACATAAGTGCTCCTTGACTCTCTCACACACACACACACACACACACACTCTCCTTGACTTTCTTGACGCACAGATACCCTTTTTCGCTCTCTCTGTCTTACACACACACACATACTCAACAGGTCCTGCCCCTTTTTTCTTCCTCGGGCCATAACAAGATGGGGTCCATCACAACTCCACTGCTCTTCAGGCTGTGGCCTCTCCCAAAATTTTTCCACTTAAGGTGCTTAATGATAGAACCAACCTGGGCTAAAGGTAACCAGGTAAATTTACCTGGTTACCTTACGCACTCAGGGTTTTTTGAAAATACACCCTTGAATATCCCTTTGACAATCCTCTGAGCCATCCAGTTCCTCAAAAGGCAAGACTGAAAATAAAAATATGCTGATAATGTGATTAGGGTCAAATGGTGAACCTTTCTTATTCTTATTAGACAATCTAGTTCAATGTACCTAGCAAACAATCATGTTTAAATAGCTGCTAAATTGCTTCTTATATAAGCAGGCTCTGGTGTCACTTCCATTAAGAAAACATCCATCAAAAGGTCTCTTAAAGAAGCTTGAACATGGGTCTTTAGAATGAATGCTTGTTATATAAAAGGTCATCAAAACACGACTGGTTTGCAGATAAGTATAAATACCACTACAATTCTTTAAACTAGAAAGTTCAGATAACAAACTCTCCTGTTCTGGGGTAATTATTGATGCAGTCCAACCCAAACAACTTTAACAGGGAATATGTTCTAAATTCTCTAATATCATGCAGACATTTGACTTGGGACATGATTTCTGTGAGATCTCAGAAACTAAGTCAGATCATTACTTTCATACAAAACCTCTTAAGAACATATTAACTTCTTATACTGGGTGAGACTAAGGGACCATCAAGCCCAGTATCCTGTTTCTAACAGTAAACAATCCAGGTCTTAAGAACATGGCAAGATCCCAAACAGTAAATAGATCCCATGCTGCTATTGCACAGTGTTAACCAGTGGCTATTTCTTAAGCCTACTTGGTTAATAACACTTTATTGACCTCTCCTCCAGTAACTTGTCCAAACCTTTTTAAGAACCCAGCTACATTAACTGCCTTAGCCACATTCTCTAGTAATGAATTCCAGAGCTTAATTGTGAGTTAAGTGAAAAACTTTTTTTTTTTCAATTTATTTTGAATGTGCTACTTACTAACTTCATGGAATGCCCTCTAGCCAAATGTCAGCCATTAACACCATTTCACACAAGGAAGGTCCAGGAGCTCACAGTGAATGCCTCTGCCTCTTAGCCTATCTTCACTGGAAGACAATTCTTAATTTTAATTCTATTTTTATAGATTTTTTTTGTATTATATTTTACATTTCTGCTTTATTTATTACTGTAAATGCCTGATTGAAGGATTTTTAAAATTTAATTTTTTTCTCATGTTTTATTGCTCCTTATTGTGATATTTAAAAAATATAATTAATAGAAGTAAGCAGAGTTGTACTGATACACATAAGAGACAGTCCCTGCTCCATGACCTTTACAATTAAGTCATGACAAACATACATGACAAACAAGAGTGGCTACAAAAGCACATACTGTATTTTATATTTAAGGTAGATTCTTGATTGTTTTGTCAGAAAAGCATCATTATACATAGTGATATGACATTAGTACAGTATAACAAAGCCTTGAATAAATTTCACTATACAGTTATTATGATCACTATTGCCAAGTGGGCCCCACCACCGTTACCTCTCTCACCAAATCCTGCGCTCCACTGAGAATTAGATCTAAAATTGCTCCCTCTAGTCGGTTCCTGAACCAATTGCTCCATAAAACTGTCATTTATTCCATCCAGGAACTTTAGCTCTCTAGCATGCCCTGATGTTTCACTTACCCAGTCAATATTGGGGTAATTGAAATTGTCCATTAGTACCGCACTACCCGTTTGGTTAGCTTCCCTAATTTCTCTTAGCATTTCACTGTCTTTTTCACCATCTTGACCAGGTGGACGGTAGTATACCCCTATCACTATTCTCTTCCCCAACAGACAAGGGATTTCTACCCATAAAGATTTGATTGTGCATTTAGTCTCATGCAGGATTGTTCTCCTGTTGGATTCTATGCCATCCTGGACATAAAGTGCCACATCTACTCCCGACTACTCCTCTCTGTCATTGCGATATAATTTGTACCCCGGTATAGCACTGTCCCATTGGTTATCCTCTTTCCACCATGTCTCTGAGATGCCAATTAAGTCTATGTCATCATTCACTGCTATACATTCTAATTCTCCCATTTCACTTCTTAGACTTCTAGCATTAGCATACAAACATGTCAAAGTGTATTTTTTCTCGTATTTTCATTCTGCTTTTCAGTTGACAGGGATAAATTGGAATCTTTTAGCTCAGGCGAGTTTTTGATTATAGGCACTTGGACTACTTTTTTTTACTTTGGAACCTCTCTGTTGGGATGTCTTAACTCTAATGCTTCATTACTATCCTTTGAAGATACCTCCCTCCCAACCATGAGCTGCTGAGCGACTGTCAGCTTTCCCCTTTGTTCTAGTTTAAAAGCTGCTCCATCTCTTTTTTAAAGGTTAGTGCCAGCAGCCTGGTTCCACCCTGGTTAAGGTGGAGCCCATCCCCCTTCCCCAAAAGGTTCCGCAGTTCCTTACAAAACTGAATCCCTCTTCCTTGCACCATCGTCTCATCCACGCATTGAGACTCCGGAGCTCTGCCTGCCTCTGGTGACCTACGCGTGGAACAGGGAGCATTTCAGAGAATGCTACCCTGGAGATTCTGGATTTCAGATTTCTACCTAAGAGCCTAAATTTGGCTTCCAGAACCTCCCTCCCACATTTTCCTATGTTGTTGGTGCCCACATGTACCATGACAGCCAACTCCTGCCCAGCACTGTCTAAAATCCTATCTAGATGACGTGTGAGGTCCACCACCTTCGCACCAGGTAGGCATGTTACCAGGCGATCCTCACGCCCACCCGCCACCCAGCTATCTACATTCCTAATAATCGATTCACCAAATATGATGGCCGACCTAACCCTTCCCTCCTGGGCAGTAGCCCTGGGAGACACATCCTCAGTGTGAATGGACAATGCACCACCTGGAGAGCAGGTCCTTGCTACAGGATCCTTTCCTGCTGCACCAGGTTGATGCCCTCCGATCATGAGACCTTCCTCCTCCAAGGCAACACCAAGGCTGCCAGATTGGAGTTATGACTTGGCTTCTATGTCCCTAAAGGTCTCATCTATATACCTCTCTGTCTGCCTCAGCTCCTTCAGGTCTGCCACTCTAGTCTCCAGAGATCGGACTCATTCTTTGAGAGACAGGAGCTCTTTGCATCGCATGCACACGTTCAATTTCTCACCAGCAGGTAAAAATCATACATGTGACACTCGATGCAAAAGACTGGGAGGCCCCCCTCTTGCTGCTGGACTGCTGCCTTCATCTTAAATTTGTTCAGTTCCTAGTTAAGTTTTAGGTTACTATGGGAGTAGGAATGCATACAATTAGAGTCCTTTAAATGTATTAGTGTATTCACTATATATCTGGTAGTGACCTACAAAGGAATGATCAAACTCTTGATAAGCTGTGGGGAATTTCTGAGTTTAAGTTAAAAGGCTGAATTTTTTAAAAATGTTTAAATGTGAAAGTGACACCTGCCTATAAATTAAAAGATGAGCTAGGGGTGGGTGGAATATGGTTGGGAAATACAAACACACAAACTTCTGTTTGTCGCCTGCCTTTCTGGCTACCTATTTAAAACAAAACACATGAACACACTAAATAATATACTCCAATAGTTTACATCTCTCCAATACTTTTAAGTTTTAAAAATGTTTCCAAGCAGTACTTACTGATTCTTTCTATCTACCAGCAAGGTGATCCTCTCCTCTCAGTGCTCCCACTGGAGTCAGGATTTATTTAATTTAATTCCTGAACACGCAAATTTCAATATGGCAGACACAGTTGGAAACTTAACTGCGTCACAACAGATAAGAATGCATAAACCGAGGGAGCAATCAGCAATGTGTCTTCAGATATCCTCATGAAAGGTAAAACTACAAGGTATAACGTAGTTACTGTAATGTTGACTTATCTTCAGGGTGTTACTATTAAAATAAATATAAAGGTCAGAAAGGTCTGTAAAAGAGGCAGGATCTACATTTTGTTATTATCATACTCCTTATGCTGTCTTCAGGACTTTATCCATTGGCATTTATTAATAAGAGAATATGTTTAAAATAATTTGCATTACACATTATGCGGGTAATTTTCAAAGCAATGTACATGCAAAAAAAAGCTGATTTTATTCACATAAATTACTTTTACAAGATAGGCCAGGGCTTGTTTGCATAAAAGGATGCACACAACCCGGTTTCATGTGCACTTTTGTGCAAACTGTACAGAGGAGTTCTGGTGGGGGCGTGGAGTCAGCACTAGTGCACATACTTTTTTATTTTAAAAAGGGGGGTGGTAACTTTCAAACTGGCAGCGGGTGCCCAAGGACGTGGTGATTTAATACCTTGTGCACACACATGCGTACATGTTATAAAATACACTGGGCACGCACACATGTGCACCTAACTTAAAGTAGGTGCATGCCTAGCTGTGTGAATCTCGATTCACTAGTTCATCCACCAGTTCGCCCAGTTAAGAGCTAGGTCCTCCAAACCCCCCTGGTTTGATAGTCTGCATTCCCCCCAGTTATCCCAGACCCTTTAAACCCGTCAGAAATGGCTCTTTATTTTTATTTTTATTTTATTTTTTTTTTTTTTACTTTATTTTTTAATTTTTTATTTTGCACTTTTCAGAATTTGATACATTCAAACAATTTTACATAAATACAGGAGTGAGAGTTTCCAGAAACAATTATTTATCCAAACAAAAACCAGGAACGTTCTCCACACAAGTACTATCCTCCTTGTTACCATACAAGTTTGAGGGGGTGCCAGAGCAATAAATTGTACAAAAAAGAAAAAACAATATCTAAACTTATCTAAAATAAAAAAAAAAAAAAAAAATCTCTATAAGTTTATTTTTATTTTTAACTTATATCTCCTCCATAGCAGATGTAAACGTTTGCAGTAGGGGACCTGAGTGTGCACCAGGCGTGCAAGTATTTACGTGCACATCTCTTGGCCACGGCCCAAAATGCCCACGCCTCACCCCTTTTTGAAAGCTTTTGAGATGTGCATGCACCAGGAGATACGCATGCATCTGGGTGGCTTTTAAAATTCGGTGGCCACACACGAGCCCAACTTGTACACATATCCCTCGATTTTGGTGTGCACCAGGCTTTTAAAATTCACCTTTAAGCGCACAAGTCTATGGGCCCAAGTTATACCCTCCAAAGGGAAGGAGTAACTTTATACAAGTATCCCTGCGTATATCTGGCCACTTTCTTATGGATTTTGAAAGCAAGCTTAGACGCATACATTTACTTTGAAAATCCTTGGTAAAATCAGTATTCATGCAAACTTTGCCCTTCCTACAACTATTACCTTGTTGGATTAAGGAACTAGACATAAAAGTTTAAGAAGTGCTTAAATAAGTTTCTGAGGAGGAATTAAGAAACAACATATTTCAGTGCCTACCTATACTCCATAGAACAAAAGAATTGGGTGGAATAAATATTCAGAGCATGCATATGTATAATGTGGCTTGTCAAATTAGGACACTGGCAGATTGGATAACAGAAGGAAATAGATTTACAAACATTAATATAGCGAATGAAATTATGCATCCATATTTACCTGTGAATGTTGCTCATGCAGATAAATATCTTTTTCCTAGGATTATAAAGGCACATATTTTAATTCAACCTGTAAAAATAGCAATGGAAATTAGGGGAAAAAAACCTCACCTTTGATGTTCTTTTTGGGGGAAATCCAATACCCCAATGAGGCCTGGAAAAGAAAATGTTTTATAAATGGAGAAAAAAAGGATACCAATGGGATGAGAATATTGTTAGATGTGATGAGTCAGGCCATATCATTTCAACAACTAAACGACCAATTTGATGGTATTAACTCATAATTTTATGCTTGTTTACAAGCGAGGAATTTTTTACAATGCGGCACATGAAGAGAATTGAAAGGAGATGCAGAGCTTGTTTAGAGAAGGCAAGTAAAAAAAAGGGAGGGGCACTAATGAGCACTAATGGTGAAGGAAGCTCTCTGCTAGAGCGCCATCTGCTGCCCCAGTGCAAACTCACATGATAGAAAGAAACTGGGACCTGATAGAAATTAAGAGAGGTGATTTAGGCATACAAAGACAATGGCAACGAGAAGAACAAGAGATACAATAGGAAAGACGGGCCAAATCACTGACTATTACGAGGTCAGGAGGGGCCAGTGAGCAGACAGCTGCGTGCGTGTTGATGATGGCGTCTGAACAGAGGCTGGTCAGCGAGGCCATGCAATCCCTAAATGATAAGATACTGCTGGAAATACAAGCACGGTGAACTGACTTTAATAGGGACCTTTCAATCTTGGAAAAGATTGGTAGCAGAGGCTAATGAGAAACTGGATAAGCTTAGCCCTGTGGTGGAGGAGCTGGAGGGCAGGGTTTCCAACCTGGAGGATTGGGAGTCAGGTGCAGTTAATTCGATAGGGGAGCTGGGAAAGAAGATGGCAGCTCTTCAGAATAAAGTGATAGGGTTTAGAAGGCTGATCCTGAAGAAACAATGTGAGAATAATAGGTGTGCCGGGAAAAGCAGAGAGGTCATACCTAATTCATTTCTTAACATAATTTCTCAAGGATGTTTTGACACCTGTAAAGGGAACTCCGGAGTTCATCTTAGATAGAACCCATAGAACTCCAGGTCAGCAAGACCATGTGGACAAAGACTATCCGTACAGTCAGTGTGAGGTTATGGGTGGTGGCCAAATGAAAGGACCAACACTGCTGTGTAGAGTTCGCAATAATAGGGTGAAGTCTCATGAGGAGAGACAGACCCTGAGATGGTCCACGCTGGTATGCTCCAATGGCAGGGAGGAAGCACACACTGTCCAGAACTGCCCAGGACAGAAAGATAAGAAGAGTGGGGGTAAACTAACAGAGTCTCCCAGTGTAAGCATATTGGAAGAGTCTCCCACACAAGCCCTGATGGATCCAGGGGAGACTAAGGACTCTGGTTCTGAGAGGATGAGTCTAGTGGGTATCTAACAGATAGAAGAAACTGTATCTCAATTGACCTAAAGTGGTTAAGCCACGAAGAACACGACAGTTGAAGAGACCCAAGCAAGGTCAACTGTTAGAGACTGTTGTGAGTAGAGCCCCAGGGGAGGGTCAAGGTCAAAAAGGATTATCAGGCCAGGGATGTAGCCCTGGCATAGGCAAGCACTCTACCTACCAAGATTGAGTTGAGGGTGAGAGTTTGTGACAGAGAATGTACCCAAGAGCCTTAGAACACCTTAAAGACTGATTCCAGTTATCTGGCCCTTTTCCACCTTAAGGCATAACGCCGCAAAGAATTATGGTCCCAGGGAGGATCCCATACAGAGGTTAAGAGTACAGACCCAGGAGGAGGAAGGAAGGTCCTGGGACTCCAGGAGAAAGCAGCCTGATCATGAGTAAGAAGGGATAGGCAGCCCCTTAGAATAGCTGGCCTGTATTCTGTGGTTTTTTTTAATAAGGGAAGGCAGCCCCTTCAATATAGCTGGCCTATTTTGAGTTTACATTAAGGAGTTGTGATTACTAAATGTGAATACTGATATTTTTGCACTAGAAATAAAAGTACTTAAGAAAAAAGAAGCCTTGATTGCTCATCTGTGCCACAGTATTTATATCTAAGATAGCCAGACCAGTCTAAAAAAACTGTTACTTGGCTAGATAAGTCTAAAAGCTCTACTTATCTGGTTATCAGATTAGCTGGATATGTAGCGCTTTTTAGACTTATCCAGCTATCTAATGTCGGGCCTGATTCATCAAGGTATTTTCCCATAGTCAGAATGGAAGAAAAGCCTTAGTGAATCATGCAGTTAGCCAGATAAGTAGCATTTTAAGAACTATCTGACTAAGAAGCATTTTTTTTAGACTTACCGGGCTATTTTACATACTCGGATATGCCAGAAAAGTGCTACTTAGACAGACCAGTAGCAGTTTTCAGACTACTACTTAACTGGATAAATCAGAACTTATCTGGTAATATGCCACTACTTATCTGGATATGTCCGAAGTTGCGAGCAAGCTTGCACACATGTGCACTCGGATTTTATAACCTACACATGTCGTTTGTGCGTAGGTAATAAAATACAATAGCAACTTTGCATGCACCTAATACATGGACATGCATGAGCAGTTTTGAAAGTTATCCTCTAAGCGCAATCGGGCCACAAACGTATATATTGCTTTTTCTTCTGAGTTAAGCCTTTGAAATTTCACCTAAATTGAAGAAGCAGGAGATTAATTTTAAGAAACTGGAATAAGGTAACTTCACCAACTGAACAGGATTGTCTCAAAGAGATAGAGCTATCTGCAAAATGTAAAGTTAAATATGTTGATAAGAAAAGAGAACGATCGGAAGTTATGTATTTTTTTGAAACACCCGAAAGTAGATAATAAATCAGTGAGTTCAAGCATAACTTAACCTGTTGAGAAGAGGTGGGAGGATGGAGGGGAAAGAAAGCTGGAAGGGGTTTAAAAAAAATGCTCTGACATATTGTGGGAAGGGAGGCAGCTTATGTTGAATAACTTGTGTTAATGTACAAACACAAATTGTGTTTTTGTTGCTGAACTTTAATGAAAAGTAAGTTTGAAACAAAGGAATACAATTCCAAGTTGGCATAATCTAAGAAGGAATCATTCTCAAGAAATGATCTTTGAAACATTTTGTAGATATTGGCAAGAGAACTCAAAAGTCTCTCTTTGGATATGCAACAATTCAAATATTACTTTGAACAAATATACAAGTTCCTAGCAGGCATTCAATAATGAGAAATAGAGTTACAAATCTGAAATACTGCATATATTGACAAAAGTAGATTAAGATGAGGCTCATTGATTCAGATAATTGTTCTAAGTGTAAAACAGAAAAAGGTGTATGTCTATGTTGTTTATTCAGGTGCATTAATACATATAGCGGTTTTGGCAAGGGAATTTTTGCAATATTAAATGTTATGTTTAAAATCAATGAACCTTATGATAGATTCAGAACCCTTTTAGGACTACAGTTGGTTGAGGTTAATGATATTTCTCTAAATAAGCATACAGTATAATAGATTTAGTATTATATGGAGCAAAAAATGTTACTTTACTCCAATGGGTAGCAAAAGATGCACCGACCAAAAAAATATGGTATAAACAAATGTTTACAAAATTAAAGATGGAAAAAAATAACTGTTCGGTGGGGTATTGCTAAAGAGTTTTAAATATTTCTAAAGATTTGGAAACCATTTATTGATTACAAACCCAGAGAAAAGCAGGGGATACTATTGAGACAGTATTAAAGATTGCAATGGATGCATACATCTGATACAGGCAGGGAGATATTTTCTCATTTCTCAGTGGCAGAAACATCTTACTCCCCATTTCCAAATACCCCATCATCCTTTGATCTTCATTCACTGGATCATGGACGGGCAGTAAACAGATACTGTGAAAAGTGGCATGGTAGGAAAAGAAGGAGAGAGATTTTGTGTTAGGGTATTTGAACAATAGTGCACCCAGTATTCAATTTTATTGCCTAGTATACGTTCCATAATTAACTAAAAGTTAGAAGACTCATAAAAAAGAACATTTAACAAGTGAAAACATGTGAAATGCATCAGGTTTTTGCTGTTAAGTTGCCATGGGTTATTGTAGGACTCTGTTATACATGTGAAATGAATCCAATGGGCACATACACGAATGGCCTGAATAATGGAGTGTTTTTCCTACAGATACAAAGTGGGGAAAAAACATTAAACCCACAGCAGTTTCCTAGGTTCAATTATTTGAATTTTATTATTGATTTGTAATCCTAGATATAGATGTCTTAAAGAAGTGGTTCTCAACTCAGTCCTCGGTACACATCTAGCCTGTCAGATTGTCAGGATATCTACAATGAATATGCATGAGAGAGATTTGCCTACACTACCTCTACTGTATGCAAATCTATCTCATGCATATTCATTGTAGCTGTCTTGAAAACCTGACTGGCTAAGTGTCCTGAGGACTGAGGTGGGAACCCCTGTGTTAGAAAATAGTAGAAGATAGTTTGGAGCTTTCTGTGGGTATGTAGAGATTTGTAAACACAAGTATTTATTATGCATTGAAAAAAATGTCAGTTTGGTTCCTTATTTTGGTTCATTTGTCATTTTTTGTCATTTTGTTTGTTTCGTTCCAAAGTTATTTCTTTGATTTTGTTATGGTGTTTAATTCATTCCCTTAAAGCACATGGGGAAATAAATGCATCCAAGTATGGACTAACACTGGAGTTTTCTATTCAAGGCCTGGATTCACCATTCTAACGCAGAATGGTGAATCCAGTTAAAACGGGAGGCGGACCTGCGAAAGCCGGCAGCCATCGCACCACTGCGGTGTTATCGCTGCCAGCTTTTGCACCCAATAGCGCCGCCGTGAAAAGTGGTGCTGTTGGGCATGCTACTGGCGACGATAACAGTGCTTACCTTATCGCCGCCAGAGAAGACATTGCAGCATCCGCCTCTTCGACACCCTGACTCCTCCCCTCACCACCCTGACTCCGCCCCCGGCAAGCTAGCGCACTCAAAGAGACTTTTCACATGCGATAGCCGCTTATCACACGCAATATGCTATAGAAAATAAACCCCCAAGTTTAATGAAACTTGTAGGCAGGCATCAGTAGCAGAGGGTCAATGTTCAAAGCCATTTAGATTGTTAACCCACAAGTTATCCATGTAAATGGATATTTTTGAATATTTCCCTTGCTTATCTGGCTCAAAGTTTTAACTGAATAAGAAAAGGGAATCTTGAGGGCATTCTGGGGCAGAACAGAGTAAGGCGAATAATGTGTCCGGCTGACTCCGATGTTAAGAGCTAGCCAGATACGTTTTTGGCCTAACTTTAAATTCTAGCCAATTAACTTATTAGCTCTGACATATTCATTTAGCCGTATAACGTCTGAGTTATCCGTCTAAAAGCTTCTGAATTTTGGATCTCTACGTTTAAAAAAGAACCTAAACATAAAAATAAACGGCCCTGCCCCATTTCCCACTGGATCCAAGGCATTAAAATTAGCTCCACCCCAGGCCTTCTCCCCCTCTTAGAGGTATCTTTAACTTCCTGGATTCTGCGTGAACTTGCCAAGTAGAAAGGGGTGGAGCGATCTGCAGCTGTTCCTGCCCTGCTGGGTCTTGGTTCCAAAATAATGCAGCTCGCAGGAAGAGTAAAATATCTCGAGGGCAGGGGGAGGGAGATTTATGGGGAAGGCCCAGAGGGAGGATAATTTTAATCTTTTGGCAGCTCTCCATGTGGTTTTTTTTTTGTTGTTGTTGTTTTTACCAAAACGAAAGTCAACCAAAAAAAAAATCTGAATTTCCACTGGGTGTGGAGTTTTGTTTTTAAACTAAATGAAGTATAGATGTTTCATTGCATTTTTCATATAGCTTACAAACGAGTGCTCATCCTTAAAAGAAGCCTATAAGTCAATGCTAGTCTACTGACGGCAAGGTTCCCTAGGGCTGCTCAGCAGGATTATTATTATTATTTCTTCCTGAAACTGAATCCCATGGCTACATCCTACTATAGGATGTCTGCTAGGGCGAGGCAGAGTTGCAGTGCGGAGAGTAAATATCTTGCTCTTTATAGATGTGAACTTAGCTATTAAGTCTTCCTGCTGCAAGCTGAGGACTTGTTTTTAATACGCTGCTTATCAATGGGTTTTCTTCAAAGAAGAATCAGGCTGCTCACACCCTGGTTATTTCCAGAGCTGGTAGCCAAGCCATAGACAGGGATAATCTGTACCCAGATTTACCAGGAACAACCAGTGGTTCCAGGTTAGAAGAACTCTTGGAGAACTAGAAGCCTTCTGCCAGACACCAGATATGCCAGATTGTGACTAAAACAGACTGTACAGGGCCTGATTAAAAATAACTTCCAGATGCACCTTGATATGTTGCCTGTGCACATTACATCCTATCAACTGCAGAAGGAGGTTCTCTTTGGTACAATGCAAGTTTTAAGAAGGGCATCGCCAATAAATTTGAGAGCTGGAGGTTCATGCCTGTCATGGCGTGTGCAAAAACTAATGTCCTTTGGAAACATTAATCCAGTGAGTGATGAAGAGAGATTTCTGTAAAGTTAGCTTGGCTAGGGATTTCCCATAATCACTGTATCTGACCCGCACGTGCTTACATTTGTAACAATTTTGGCTGGTACTGCGTTTGCTGGTAGCTATTCCTGGCATCCACCCTCTCAGGAAAGAAGTGTCTATATAACGTGCTTAGCCCTCCGAATGGTGTCGGTCTGATGGAAATTAGTGGGGGCTCACGTGTGCGTAGCATGCGTGTGCACCCCTCCGTCCGCTGAGGGGCATAGCCATGCATGTTTCAAGTGACACGCACAGATTTTGGAACATTCACGGGTACTTTTCTGAGTTAGCTAATTTAATTAAGTATTTTTCTTGCCACTTCAAGGAGGATTACATTCTGGCTTCCATAGTAGGGTGGGGTGCAAAGAACCTCAACATTTCAGGAGGGTAAGTGGGGAGGATCTTGGAAAAGGGAGATAAATGAAGCTGAAAGAGGGGGGGGGGGGGGGGGGGAGGGGGAAACGAGCTCGAAAAAGGGAGGGTAAACGGGAAGCGTGAGAAGAACCTGGAAGGAATGGGGAGAAAGAGGAAGGTAAAAGGAGGAGGTAGGGTGGGTTGGGGGGGGGAAGAATGAAGAAGGTGGAGAAAATCTATAGGAAGAGAAGAAGGAGAGAGGACAAGTTGGAGGAGAGGGAAGGGAGAGCAGGCCGAGCAGTTGAAGAGAAAGGGAAGAGGAGGGAGAAACATGAACAGATGGTAGAAGGAAGAGAAGAAAGAGAGAAGATGGAAAAATTGGGGGGGGGGGGGGACGACTGGAATGACGCTAGAGATTGGAAGGCTGGAGCAGACCAAAAGTATCCCCCATGTAAGTCCTGCTTACATCTAACGTGTGATGACATTCATTTTCACCCGGTTTCTGCCCCGCTGCTTATGCCAATAACGTAGACTGTGGATTTACAGAGGTTTCGGCTGCTGACCACCAGAAATGCATTACGTGCTGGGCAATGCACAGCATGTACATTTACATATTTAAAAATAAAATTCCCATCTGGGGTGCCTCTCACATACATCTGCGAAAAAAAAATCTCAGTTTTCAGAAAGTTTTCCCTTTGCACTAAACAAGTCTTACAGCTAAAAATAACAGTGTTATTATTATCAGCTTTTTTTATTTCCGAAGAAATCTCACTTATCAGAGACTGAGAAATAGTTATTAGCTTGTATGGTCAAGTGATTGTGGGGCTCTCTGCATTTTCTCTTTGAAAGGGTCTTTATTACTACCCATTAGCAAACGTCAAACAATGACAGATGAATGAAGACGTGATAAGTGACAAGAGGTGTTTTATTATTATCCTGGCCTTTTAAACCCTGGAGATCTGGAATCAAATCGTGCTCGGATACCAAATGGCAATAGTTTTGAGATCTCATTTGCCCACATCATACATCACCATTTTGGCACAATTTGTAGTCTCAGCTTGGCGTGCCCCAAAAAAAAGAGGGCATCCACCTCCAAGAAGGAGGACAACATGCAGGCCAAACATTTGCATTGAATTTGTGCAGCGTGAGGATAACTTTCAAACGACTCCGCGCGGCTGCATATACACGTGTATATGGCCCTATGTAGATCTCCGCTAGTATTTTTTAACCCACGCGTATCATTAAATACACATATGTTTACCCCGGCGCATATGGCGAATACATGCAATGCACGAAACAGTGCATATCGATGCGTTGTAGACGCGTACGCTACCCATCTATTTTAAAAATATACACGCTTAAGGATTATGCATGAAAATAAAGTAGGACTTGCATCAGTCAGGATTTACGTGTGTAAGTTGGTCTATTTTAAAACATACGTGCATGAGTGAAATTACCAGTTTACCAATTAGTGCACTAGTTTGCCCAGTCCTTCTCCAGGTCATCAAGACCCTCCTAGTTTTTTACTCTAATTGCCCTCCCCTGTTCATCCAGACCTCCCACCCAATCAGTACTATACAATAAACACATTTAATGTCACTTAGATCATTAGCAGGTGTAAAAATATGCCAAGAAGTTGAAAAACGTACGCATGTGTCTTTTAAAATAGCAACTTATGCGCAGAACTATTGGCCCCGTCCGGGAACGCCCCGTACCATCCCTTTTTTTATGCAGGTATATGTGCGCACAAAAGTGAAAATACACAAGCTTACCATCTAATTGGATTCCTTGCCCCTTCGTGGTCAGTGACCAGCCCATGGGGGGGCTGTATAGGACACTTCGTGGTACAAGGCCTCCTTCTCATCTGCAGCGCAAGTCTCCGGAAGACCCTTGTTTTTAATGTTCAAAGTTCTGAGTTCCAAGTTCCGAATCTTGAATCCTGAGTTATGAATCCTGTTCCAGTCTTCAGAGAAACCTGAATCCCGTGCCTGTTCCGAGTTCCTTGATTTATTTCTGGTCCTGCTCCGCCCGTGCTTGCACGCGCTCACCTCCCACGGTGTGGCTCGGGACTCCTGAGTTGTGCTGTGGTTCAGGGGCTCACGCTCTCCCATGTGCTACCGGCCACGCCCGCATCAGGACCCGTAGGTCACGGTCAGAACAACAAACACAAGGCAAGGCTTGAAAATAACAGTGGCCAGGTGAAGGAACTGAAGGTAACTCCATGAACAGGCAAAGAGGTTCTGACAAGGCAGGGTTAAATGGGCTGGAGCTTGGATGTGGTGCAGGCAGGAAGGAGGAGTTTAGCAAGGCTGGAAGACAAACTCACTAGAGGTCTCTACTGGAGAGGAGGCATCATTGCAGAAGGCAGCAGGGTAGGATGAGGCTGCAGAGCAGGCAAAATCCTAACACTGATGTGCGTTCAGAGTCATGTCTTGGTAGAGTGAGTGCTAGAAGAGCTGCTGCCAGTCAGCAGGATTCAGTGTAAGTGACTCAGTTTTGGAGCAGCATGGTCTACATTTTGATATATTGAGAAACCCTGGCAAAACTGTATAAATAGAATTGCCAACTTTCAAAACTTAAAAAAAAAAAGCCAGTCTGCTCCTTCCATCTCCCCCCAAACCAACCTTCCCTCCCCTATGATTTAGAGGCCCAAGCAAAGCAGCAGGGTGATGACATGAAGGAGGGCAGGCTGGGGACCGAACCAGCACCTGCTCCATTCCCAGGCCCCGAAGTGACCCCTGCCCTACAGGAGGAGGGGCCTGGGAGCAGAAGATTGCACGCTGGCTCAGGCTCCAATCTATGCGCCTTCAAATCATGTCCTTTTGCTGCTACCTCTGTGTTCAGACCTCTTACTGGTTGCTACTTCAAAAGATCAGATAGGTGGGAGAGGAGGGAAGAACAGCAGCTGTGGAAGCCGGTGATGGGCAGAACATCAATATTTAAAGGTCCTGTTAACCACCATCATTTCTTCATTAAAACTGGGCAGGCCAATCAAATACTACCTGGGAGGGAGGCATCCTAGGCAGGGAGCTCTGCAGGGTAGGACTGAGGTGTACTGGTAGAATTCCAATACATGAATACAGCATGAGCTGCAGCTTAGGAATGAGGTGCATCGATGAAGAACTGAGAAGCTTGTGCAGCTTCGTTCTGTCTGTCTTTTGCTTCAACAAGAACCAAAATGAACCAATCTCGCTTGGAAGGGGATGAAGGAGGAGGAGATGATGGCTGTTACAATATAACTGGATATTCCGTAAATCTAACTGGTAGCAAATTTATGAAAGCAGTTTTTCAGACAATACACAATTAAGCTATGAACTTTGTTTCCAAGGGATGTGGTTAAAGCCGGTAGGTTTGGACAAGGTTCTAGACAACAGGTCTGTTGGTGGTAACTATTTGGGCGGTGTTTGTGGGTGGTAACTATTAGCCAGGGAGACTTGGGGGGGTCGCCACTTCTGAGAATGAGCTACAGGGAATGGCTCTCCCCTGCTAATATTTCTAAGCGACTCAGATTGGCCTCTGGATGCTGGGATCGATGGATCATTGTTCATACTCAGCAATAGCACTTCTTATGTTCTGATATCTGAGTGCTTTGTCAGGAATACGATGAAAAGCCATGAAGTGTTTCACATCATTCCTATCTTTGCTTTGCTGTTGATGAAAGAACTTACAAAGCATAGTTACATGCAAGGTGGTATGGCTTACAGTAGCCCCTAACAAGAAATCACGGCATATAGAGCACCCAAGAAGCTATAAAAAAAAATCAATAACAACCTGTGCATTGTCATCTAAATATTTTCCATACATGGAAAGGGAATTCATTTTATTATTGACTTCATCTGTATCTTACTGAATAAAAATAATCTCCACAGATCCCCCATAAAATGTGGATGATAAAAAGTGGAGAACCCCTTCTCTGTTTCTGTCTAGAAGGTTACCCTTTGGTTTAGCAGAAAAATGAACCCTTTTGACTAGCTCCATCCTAGAATTCCACTTACTTGAGTTCATTCTGTTGGGAGTCCAAGATATTTCTCCCGTTTGCCCATAAAATCTTTCTGTGCGAAGTTTCGAATCTTGAGGTGTATGAAAGACTGTTCTTGTTCTTCTCCATCTGGTGTTCAGGTGTTCACTGTCCCGGGAGTATTTTACTGCTCTCTGAGTGGGATATCCTTAACAGAACTCTTCCGCTGCCCTTCCCTGGAGCTGTACAGCATAGCTGACACAGACTGGCCTTCAGGTATCAGAGCCTGGCACAGAATTTGTTGACTTTCACCATCATACAAAATGATTTCTCTTTAACATTTTTGTGTTTTTGGTTTTATTGTTTGTTGTGTTAAAACCCGATTATCCACCTTTCCACCAACTGAATCCCTCGCTATTATCACCATGCTTTTTACAAGGGGGTAACACTTCTTCTACACGCCACATAAAGCAACAGCCTGTAATTTTTTCTAAATGTATTTATTTAGCTTTTCTTCTATTTCGCTAATATCCCAAAAAATCACACCCTTGGTGATGGTGGGACCTTTGGGTTAAACTAATCTTCCTGTTTTCTGGTCATTTCACATTTACAAAGTGATTTTTGTTACTGGAGAGGAATGTGAAAGCTCAGTTAAAGCATTAGCAGTAAATTTGAGAGACTGAGATCGTAACCAACATTCCTAGATTTTGATGTATTTCGTGATATTTTGCATCATTGATGTATGAAAGTGTTTATTGAAATGTTGTACTATTCTTATTATGAAGTATTTCACTATTCCATTATCCTGCTTATACACTGTGTTGGATCACATTTTTTATTTGAGGAAGGCTAGTGTATATAAGTACAATATCATGAAATTTGCGACCAAATCTTGAGTATTGTGTGCAGTTCTGGTCACCACATCTCAAAAAAGATATAACTGAATTAGAAAAGATACAGAGAAGGGCAATGAAAATGATAAAGGGGACAGAGCGATTCCATTATGAGGAAAGACTAAAGAAATTAGGTCTCTTTAGATAGAAGAAGAGACGGCTGAGGGGAGACATGATAGAGGTCTATAAAATAATGAGTGGAGCAGAGAGGGCAAATGTGAATCAGTTGTTTACTCTCACAAAAAGTACAAAGACCAGGGGTCACACAATGAAGTTACTAGGTGATACATTTTAGACAAATAAGACAATTGTTTTTTTTCTCAAGATATAATTAAACTCTGGCATTCATTGCCAAAGGGTGTAGTAAGTGCTATTAGAGTAGCTAGGTTTGAAAAAGGTTTGGACAAGTTCCTGGAAGAAAAATCCATGTACCTTTATTAAGGTGGACTTGGGGAAAGTATTGAATCTATCAACCTTTTGGGATCCTGGCTTGGCCACTGTTGGAAAGAGGATACTGGGCTTGATGGACCTTTGGTCTGACCCAGTATGGCAAATCTTAACTTTATTTTCTTGAGGGCCATCTCTAGAAGTGACAGAAGTTGGGGGTTGGGCAGATCAGAAGGGAAACCTGAAAGCAGAAAACAGTGAGCGAGATAGAAACAAGGTGCGTCTTATGACATCAGCTGGACCCCCAAGTCTAATCATAAGCAGTAAGTGAAACCATTTTAACATGATCCTATGTTACGTAATATTGTGCATTAGTTCAATACACACAGACAGACATAAGAACCTTCTCTGCCTTTTACGCTTTTAGGAGTTGATATTCCCAACAATAAGGTGAATTAGTGACTGTTTTGTGCTTTCTCGGTTTGAAGGTATGGATTTATTTGCATTTCTTTTGTATTAGAGAGTTTTAAAGTGTTAATACTGTCCTCTATCATAAAGTGAATTGGTGCTTCTGTTTTGTACTCTCCTTCTTGGTGTATCGTTAAGGGCACAGTTGCATTCTTTCCTTCCCATTAAAGACCTTTAAAGAGTTAATATTGTTTATTTGCTCTGCTTATTTGCTCTGCTCTCTAGTTGGAAATTGTTTAACCTATCCTCTTCTTTTCTAACTGCCCAGTTCCACATTCCCTGTTATAATGTAATTTCTTGCTTTCTTTGTTAACTGGTTAGTTTCTCCCTAGTTCATTGTAAACCAGTACGATAAGACCTGGTCTTGAGCATCGGTATATTAAAGAATTTAAATAAATAAATAAATAAATAAATAAATAGTGTCTCCTGTCACAAGGGGAATTGGCGTCAGTGCTTTGTGCTTTCTCACTCAATGGACAGATGAAGATATTACCTGCATTTCCTTCATTTTTACAAAGGAGCTGTAAAGTGTTAAAATTGCCTGCTGGTATAAGGTGAATTGGTGCAGATGTTATGTCTTTAATTGCTCGTTCACTGGCTTTCCCATTTACCCACAGTGAAGTATAGAGCTGCATTTCTTCTCTGGCTCATTATTTAAGGAACTTTTTTGTCTGCAGTTATAAGATGAATTGCTTGCCTGTATTTTGTTTTCCAGCTTGGTGGACAGTTAATGGCACAGCTGTATGTCTTTTCTTCCTGTTAAAGAGATTTAAAGTGTTAATATTTGTCTCCTTTTATAACATAAATTCCTGTCTCTGCGTTGTGCTTTCCCACTATTTCTGGCTTTTCCATTTGGTAGACAGTTAAGGATATAATTTTTTTTCCCCTTTCTGTTAAATGTAGAAGAGCTTTAAAATTATAATTGCCTGCAATTATAAGAATGAATTGGTGCCTCTGTTTTGTGCTTTACTACTCTGTGGACCCTTAAGGCTATAGTTGGCTTTCTTCCCTTCTTGTTGTAAATGAAAGCACTTTCATGAGTTAATGTCTGCTGGGATTAGCTGAATAGGTGCCAGTGTGCTATGCTCGGTGGTCCATGGGCTATTCCCATGGACTGCCACTCTCACTTCCACTCTGGCTGGGCAAATGTCGCATTCCAGCGCAACCAGGGCCTCCCGAAGCAACATGCCACTGTCCACAGCAGGGACAACGTCACCTGACTCAGCCACAGGCTGCCAGGACTCACAGGATTTGCTGACGACATGCCTTTGGTCTGAATTTAAAGGGACCATGGTGGGAAAAGCGCCACGGCCCCTTTTGATGAGGTCACCGTCTTGGATCTATAAAAGTCCACTCTAGCATTTGCTCCACACATCAGCAATAGGTTGACTTCTTTGAAATGTGCATTGCCTCATTGGTCTTGTAATCAGCAATACATTCCTGTGTTCTAGTCTTTATTCCAGTGTTCCAGTCCTTGTTCTTGGGCTCCTGGTCTTGCTTCAGTTCTTCTCTTCATCTTCAGTCCTTGTCATCTCGTCTGTGGTCAGTTCCTGTCTTCCTTGAGTCCTGGTTCTCTGTTCTTCAGCATTCCATCCTGCCTGCCTGTCTCACCTTGTCTTCCTGCCTGCCTTCAGTTCTGCCAGCCCTCGGTTGGACCTTTCTGGGTCAACTTCTGCCTGGATACTTACTTTGCTTAAACTCCACCTGCCACTAACCGCTGCCCTGACTCCTCCTCTGCCTGCTTCTCGCCTGCACCTCCATCCTTTCATCAGATCTTCACCTCCACAGAGGCCTGTGTCTAAGTCCAGCCGACCCCAGCACCCGATGACTCAACCTAAGGCAAATGTGGGCTGGTATTGGTGAAGCTTCAGTTGAGCCTCTGCTTCCACCAGCTCCACCTGCCAGCAGTGGGGACCTGCATAGCTCCTCCCCACAGGTAGCGCCACCTCAGCCTAAGGGTCCACTTCCGCTTTCCCACTTGGAGGACAGTTGGGAATATTATTTTTTTCCTGTTAAAGAGATTGAAGGGTTAATATTATCTTCTGTTTGAACTGGTGCCTGTGTTTTTCTGTCTCATCACTTTCTCTGGCTTTCCCAGTTTTTATGCTCTGGGTAGACTTGAGTTGTTTGCTTTTCTCTGACCTGTGGCTGTCCTGGGGTTGCTTACGGGTTTATAGCCCTTAAATCAAACAAGCGGATCAGATAACCTGGGTAGTTTTGTTGCCCTGGTCCTAAGTTCCTCGTCTTCTTTTTCTGAGCTGAGACATACATGATGTCAGCATCCATCTATTAAAGTCTGTGTCCCTCTTAGGTCAGTATTCATAGAAGGTAGAATTCATATTTTGTTGCATGCAGTAGTGGAACATCTGGTATCTCCCTTCCATGTCTGCAGGCAAGTGTTGCCGTCTTCCTAAAATTGATATATACCCTCTGTGCTAGCTCCCTACTAAATAGTCTTTCTGCACCCTGAGTCTACCAGAGCTTGGATATACCATATGAACGTCGGTGTATAAAAACAAATAAATTAATTAAATAAATATACCCACACTAATCACACCTAACCTGCAGAAGCTTCTCTAGCATTTCAACACCAACATCTTCATATTCCTGCATAGACACACAAGGCCCTCCAAAACTGTATTGGAACACCTTGGTGGTAATTGCACAAGGGCATCGTAAGAGATGCACATTTCCCAACAATGACAAAGGAAAAGAGTTTTCACAAAAGGGCGAGTAGAAAAAAAACCACTTTTGTATAGTACTGAGGGGCACAAAACAAACAGCAGCAAAATGCTGAATCGTGTGACTGGGCCCCAAAACATTAACAAGGCCGGAGTCCAAATTGACCATCTCCAGAATCCCGGAATTCTCTTTATTGTGTTGTCGGTACATTTGTCATTTTATTTTCTTTCCCTTCATGCAATTTAACCTCTTTACATATCACTTTGGCATCATGTGTACAATTTGTCGTGCCATCAGTTTCCTGAACCTGCACCTGAAGCCTGACTCCTCTCTCACAGCAGACGGCACAGCATGGGGGTCCTCTGAGAATGTAAGCAGCAGGGGGCTGGAGCTTTGCTGAACAGGGCTATGCCACGGAAATTCTTTACAGCTCCTACGCCCGCCTTCTCCCTGCTGACCAAAAAGGAAAAAAAAAAAAAGAATCCTGACATTTCAGCTGCTGTCATCATTATCAAAGCTGTCACTTGAACCTAAACAAGCTCATCACCGCCGTTGCTGTCGGACTGCGCCACGCTTCCCGCCACGGAGGGGTGAAGAGGTCTCGGAACTTCAATTATGAACAACCAAGGCAGATGCAATAATTGAGGGAACGTCAATATTTTTGTATTTAATATTTTATTGAGTGCTGAAAAGAGAGACAAACTATGGATGAGAAGGAAGATCTGGCCTGGGGGCTGAGAGTGGGCGCAGGAGTGCATTCCCAAGGAACAGCTCCCACCAAACTCCCCGAGTACTTGCTCCATGAGGAACAGTTTGCATCAAACTCACTTACAGCTGGAAAGAGTGTGTGTGTGGGGGGGGGGGGGGGGAGGGTTTCCATGGTAACAGAGAAAGGAAAGGCAGTAACATTTTGGAAGCAGGATTGGAAGGAACATGTTTTGGTTATGCCATGACAGAAATTCATTTTTCTCTTATACCAGGATAGATCTTGGGTATGATCTCTCATAGTTCATCTTAATTCCTGAATTGTCCCCCCAAAAATACCTTCTTGCTGGATCTCTGTATGTAGGCCAGGTACACTTGGAAGTCATTTTTAATCACGCTAATGACAGCTTAAGACAATTGATCCTATTCTGCATCTCTCTGCCTCATCTTCCAGATTCTGATTGCATTAGAGACCAGGTACTAACTTACAGGTACATTCTTAAAAGGAACGTGGGTGCACCATAAACGTGCATATTGGGCACGCGAGCAAAGACACACTTAATTTTATATAGTGCGTACTAGTACACGCGTATCATTTAAAATATCCCCGCTGCACGTATGTGTGCAGCCTTGACGCACATATTTTAATAACATGCTCTCACGAGTGACTGGGGGAAGGGGGGCCGGAGGGAGAGAGAGAGAGAGAGAATCTGAAACTCTATATATCTCCCACTGTAAGAGAGGCACTTTCAACTCAGGGTGGGTTTTGGGGAGGCAGTGTTACAAGGGCCTACAGACTCTTGCACCCTAGGCAGACCAATGTAACACTCACCCCCCAAAACCCACCCTGAGTTGAAAGTTACAATGGGAGATATATAGAGAGTGTCAGATTGCCTCTATCTTTCTTTCTCTCTCTCTCTCTCCAAAATTCAGAGCTACACGTGTAAGTCTTGGTAATGCCCATTTCTTGCCTCCTTATTCTTGATGTGTGCACAGGTATGTGCGTGCATACTTCCCGGCTTCTTAAGTCACCTTGTTCGCATGTGGCCCACATACATGTGTATGGGGCCGATTTTGCACAAGCAATGCTTTTAAAATCTACCTGTTAGATGTAAGCCCTCTGGCAACAGGGAAATTTATTTATTTTATTTATTTATTTAACATTTCTTATATACCGATATCCGTTCGCACATCGTATCGGTTCACAGTGAACATAAAACTTTGGGCATTGCCCTTACATATAACATAACATTGCCCTTACATATAACAAATAAAGATACCTACAGTACTGGAATGTAACTCACCTTGAGCTACCAATGATATGGTGTGAGCTAAATCCAAATAGATAAATTAGAAATCTTTGTGGAACCTGATGCTGATCTCTGTTCATATGTCATTCAGTAATCATTCTTGCCGTTTTCTCCTTTACTGCTGCATCTCGTTTTTTAGTGTCAGTGTTTTTATTGGTTGGCATGGAAATATCCCATTTGATCACAAATCTTTCATTCTCTGCAGTTCTGTCTGCGTTGTGGTCCCAATGGCATCAGGGTATGGTAGTTTGGGATATTTATTTATTTATTTATAGGGTTTATATACCGGAGGTTCCTGTATAAAATGCATATCACCCTGGTTTACAAGAAACAAGAACTATCGCTTCATTTAGCGGTTTACATTCGTTTGAAATGAAGGAGTAAAACATAATGAATGAACCCATATTTGTTTCAATCATGGCCCCTGAGATGAATGAAGGGGTCCCATGAATGAAACAAATATTCTTTGTCCCATTTGTTTATGTTTCCCATTCATTTCAATGGCCTTTGAAGTCTATGACTGTGTACTGCTGAGAATAAAAACAACTGGTAACTATAGCAACCAGCTTTTGCTTGTGAGGCCTCACTTTCTTGTCAGCCAAGGCAGGACAAGTTGGCAAGGACACTAGTGTAGAGATCCCTTGGAACAGATCTAGGAGCATACCACTTTTGTTTTGAGAGTAAACATAACAACTATGGTGTAAAGTTCCCCATGTGGAAGAGAGTAAATGGTATATTCCTCTGCTAGTTAAGCTCTGACCACCATCTTAGGGTGTGGATTTTAGTTAGTTATTTTCCAGAGGCAGCACATCTTGGCTGTCCCCTGCTCTTTTCTGCTATTTGACTCTTAACTTCTCCATGGAGACTTTTATATTTTGGATATGGGACTTTCTGTCCACCCTCCCTATCCTTTTTGCATGGTTGATACTGATTTCTTTGCGTTCTGAGTTCCCATTTATCTAGGGACTCAGTTAAGTTATTTTCTTTACTACTTAATTATCAAAGGGAGAGGATGCTTCCCTGAGAAGGAATCTGTGGATGGATCTTCAGTATCCAGAGAAGGGATGACTTACAGCTATCCAGAGGAGAAAAGAGAGAATGGAGTTGGGATGAACCCCCTATCTACAGGAGATCTGGAAAAGAAAAGTAACAAGAATATTATTCTGATACTGGAAGTGAGAAGAGGAGTGTATTTGGTGCCATTCAGCTACTGTGAGGAAACTAAGGAGTTCAGAGGAGAAAACTACATGGAGAGGTAGGAGATAAATGACTGTGTAAGATGGATTTCATCTTTAATATTTCACCAACACTGGGAGAGAAGTATAAAGCTTGCCCTATGTCAAGGGGATGGGAGAAACATCAGACTAAAAGACTAAATCAATTGACATTAACATCTTAATCTTAAGCAAGACTATAATAAATCACATATTTATTTAAAACACTTGTACCATTGAAACATGAACTGAAGTTCTGTAAAAAATATTTTCATCAATTCACATTATATCAGTAAAAGTTTTATTAGAAACCAAAGACAGCTTTGTTTTTAGTGAAATGTGACTTGAGTATTCATCTGTGCTGTATACAAGAAATGAGAATTGGGACTTAAGGGAATGCTATGTGAGGGCCTTGAACGTAATCTTTTCCCCTGTTCAGGGAACCCAGTAGTTTGAGATATTTAATTTATGAGACGTGATGTGTTACTGCTGTTGGGATTAAGGAATGAGGTTAGGTTATTGGTGGAAATGGTCCAGGAAGATAAAAAAAAATTGGGAGGATTTCCTAGTTAGGAGTTGGTGTGAAAGAGACCTCCAGAATGTAGTTGCCAGGAATGGCCAACCTGTGGGCTGGTGGGCCCGGTGACCACCCCATTATGGAATGGACTCTGCAGGGGCTTTTCCCCACAAGAGAAAAAGCCCAAGTTCAAGGAGTGGAAGAAGACTCTCCTCCCTCAGAGGAAATGTCCCAAAGCTAAGGGTGAAGAAGAGCTGCTTACTCTCCTTGAGGAAATGACTGAGAGGAAGGAGTGAGGGTCATTCTGAGATGAAGAGTGGCCCATGAAGGACCCAAGGTGTGAATAATACCATGGAGACATTCATGCTGCTATCTGGGAAATGTGGAGAGATTCGAATGGAGGGTCGAATGAAGAGGGAGTCATGAGTAAATCCCAAGGGGGTGAACCTCATTTCCCACTAGGGTTTGAGTCTGGTGTTTAGCCTTAAATTCCTTTTCATTTTAATGTACCTATCAGCTGTGTGGTGAGGGGTTTGAGATATGGAGAGAAAAAGAGTACCTATTGGTGTGAAAATGGAAGAACTGTACTATGGGGAATGTAAAATGTTAAAATGTAGAGTTGAGAGATCTAGTTGATGTTCATGTAATAGCTGAAAAATTGGTATTAGCCAGTGGAGTACTATATGAAATACTTTGGAGAAGATTTACTCTGACTGTTGTAGCCCATTAATTCTGAGTATTCAGTATTTATTTTCTTCCCTGTTCTATTCATGTACATAGTGGCTGGATTACAACCAGAAATAAAGTTGAGTTTATGTTTATCTAAAAGTGGTGTGATTCCGCTTAATGCTTTATTATTGCCAGCACTGAGGGATAGTTTTAGGGGCCAGGGTTCATGGAGAGAAAGGTGATGGGGTTCTCCATGATAAGTCCAGAGATTGCAAGTTATCCCTACTGTCTCCATTAATTGTAAGCCGCTCAGAATTTTAGATGATGCAGCATATAAATGTTGCAAAATAAATAAATAAATAGTGTCCGTTTGCCATCTGCATGACCCATAAATTTGAACCCACTAAATAAATTTGGAATACAGACCTTACTCCAATAGTGGTAACCTTCAAATCTTTGTATGTGTCCTAGGCTGGGGTTACATAAAATTGGTACCCAATGTGGGGCAATGGAGACAGTGTGGATAGAGGGGTACTTGAGTAGAAATGGTTTTGAGGTGTTGAGGAATTCAAAGAGTGTGAATACTTTTTTGCACCATGGACACTGTACTGCCCTTTCCTAGGTTGGAATTGGTGTGAGAGGAACCTCCAGGATGAATTTGCCAGGAGTGGCCAACCTGTGGACTAGTGGGACCGGGGACCACCCCAGTATGGAGGGGGGTCCTGTCGGGTTTTTCCGCTCAGGGGAGGAAGCCCAAGGCCATGGAGTGGAAGAAGGCTTTCCTTTCCCCGAGGAAATGTCCCAAAGCTGAGAAGAGGTGCTTCCTCCCCTTGGGGAAATGGCCAGGAAGGAATGAGGGGGATTTTCTGAGATGAGGAGTGCCCCATGAAGGACCCAGGGCATGAAGGTTCCAATGGCCAGGGCTCATGGAGGGAAGGATGGTGGTGGTTCTCGGTGACCAGGCTAGAGATTGTAAGTTACCCCTGCTGTCTCTCCGTTAGGGTCCACTTTGCCCTCAGATGACCTATAAATATGAACAAACTATATAAATTTGGGAGACAGATCCTTACTCGAATAGGGAAAACCCATCATTTGATATGCCCGAAGGTGGGATTACATATAAAAATATTTTCAGTTTGGAATATTGAAACTAAAGGAAGCTCTATACTGTATGTGTGAATGCCACTCCCACATCGGTGTAGACCCAGTGGGAATAAATAAATAAAAAAAAAAAAAAAAAGTAATAGTTGTGTAAGAGGCACACTTTCCCTCCTTGCAGTGACTCTGGTGTGCTGCCTCAAGAAAATACATTTCTGCAGTTTGGGATGAATCACAGCAACAAAAACACCCTTAACTTTAGCTCAAGGTACTCAAAGAAAAGTTATTTGTATATGTACAGTTGTTTATATTAATTACAAATGCAAGGATTTGTTTCTCATTATAGAACAAACTCTAGGATCGCAAATTGTTTACATGGCCAGGTCTGTATAGGTGGAGGGGATATTTTTACCTTTACAATTAGCATTAGTCATCTTGCTTCAATCCACCTGAGCACTCAAGGTGCTTGTGGCCTGGCTTGGCCACTGTTGAAGGCAGGATGCTGGGCTTGATGGACCTTTGATCTGACCTAGTATAGCAGGTGTTATGTTCTTATAAATATTTAAATATACAAAGTATAGGCACTCAGTGTACATTGTACTCAACCTAAACAAGCACCCACACCAGAAGCCCTCCAGTCAATCACAGTGGGACCTTCTGCAGTTTCCCTCTTTGCACACCCATGGATTCCGAACATATTCTACTCACAGATGTCCTCAAGAGGATGGAGGGGTAAACATATGGATACCCCCCATAAAAATCAGGGAAATATAATAAACATATTTCTAAGCTGAAAATATGACTGATAGTGGGAAATATGTTGCCACAAACAGTTTGTATCATTTTGATGAAATGTTCATATTTGAAAGACACATTAAAGACTCTTTGCTTTTATAGAGAAGGGGTTGTAAGTGTCGCCCTTTTGACCCCTCCTGTCTTTATGTCAATGGGCCCTGGGAGATTGACAGTGTCTCAATATGACCTTCGGTGCACTGCCGTCCCTGAACTCAGCCTCCTGCCAGCAGCAGCTAATCTCCAACTCAATAGCTTTTATCCAGTGCCTTAACAGAGCCAACAGTAATCCTGCTTGTGTTTAACTGTTTATATTGATTATTACACCTCTGCCTCTTCTGAATAATTAAAATCAGATGGAATCCTTTTAGGGGCACGTTGAGCAGGCAGAAAGTTCATGCTTAGAACTGGAAGACTAGGGGAAGTTTTTGAATGGCCAATTTTTCATCCTGCTTTAAAGCTAGAAGACATTTTTGTTAACTAAAAATATTTACTTGCGTGGCATACAACCGCATACAGCAGTGATGGCCAACCTTTTGAGCTCAGTGGGTCAAAATTCATTTTAAAAAAATGAGCATAACTTGGGTGGTGTGTCACTTCTAGAAAAATCCATAATTTTGTGATATTTGTAGCTCTAATAACAAAAAGTTATAATTTTAATATATGTACTGTATTTATTAATAAAGCAAAATCAAATAATTCTTTACCTTACCTGCTTAGTGACTTTTTTGTTGCTGAATTTCATTGGCTAAATCTTCAATTAAAACTAATAAGGATTTTAAAAAGCCCCTGCTGTCCCCTTCTGTGGAAGCTCTTGATTTCCAGTCACCCTGATAATAAAGTTTATTATCCTTGTTATATGTAACTTTGTTCTTCCTGTTTAAACTATTGTTTTTGTTACAGTTCCCCAGTTCGATGTAAACCGATCTGATATGGTCTTTAACCATGAAGGTCGGTATAGAAAAGTGTTAAATAAATAAATAAATAGTCGAGGATTAGGAGGTTATCCTCTCTCTCTCACTCATACTCACATGTCCATTCTCTCTCACACATACACTGTCACATACATACACATTCATGCTCTTATAACCACCATAACCTCTCACTCTCACAGACACTGACACACTCTCAGGCTCTAAGACACTCTCTCTCCCTCCACCCCCTCCCCCCCCCCCCACACACACAAACTCTTACTCCCTTGGATTTTCTTGCGCGGGAATAACTAATAGGCCCATCAACATACATTTGCATGTTGTGGGCACTATTAGTTTCAGGGGGGGTTGGCCGTGCGTTTTCGATGCGCTATTACCCCTTACTGTATAAGGGGTAAAAATAACTCATTGAAAACACGCTGCCAAACGCGGGCTAACAGTGAACTCCACCGGAGCGCACTTTACTGTATCGGCCTGTAGGTGAGGCATATTCTTAAGGTCCTTACAGTGTACAATTCTGGTCGCCGCATCTCAAGAAAGATATAGGTGCAGAGAAGGATGACCAAAATGATAAAGGGAATGGAACTGCTCCCCTATGAGGAAAGGCTAAAGAGGTTAGGGCTGTTCAGCTTGGAGAAGAGGCGGCTGAGGGGGGATATGATAGAGGTGTTTAAAATCATGAGAGGTCTAGAATGGGTAAATGTGAATCAGTTATTTACTCTTTCGGATAATAGAAGAGCTGGGGGAACTCCATGAAGTTAGCAAGTAGCACATTTAAAACTAATCGGAGAAAGTTTTTTTTTTCATTCAACGCACAATTAAACTCTGGAATTTGTAGCCAGAGGATGTGGTAGTGCAGTTAGTGTAACTGGGTTTAAAAAAGGATTGGATAAGTTCTTGGAGGAGAAGTCCATTATCTGCTATTAATCAAGTTGACTTAGTAATAGCAGTGGCTATTTTCTAGCAACAGTAACATGGAATAGACTTAGTTTTTGGGTACTTGCCAGGTTCTTATGGCCTGGATTGGCCACTGTTGGAAAAAGGATGCTGGGCTTGATGGACTCTTGGTCTGACCCAGTAAGGCAATTTCTTATGTTCTTATGGTTAAACAATGAACAGGACTTTAGTATATAGTGCTTTTCATCTTGTTACTGTTTGAGACAGGAAGTGAGTAGCATCTTCTCAGTGAAGGATCAGTGAGAACACCTAACAAAAGAAAAAGAAAAAAAAAGAGGCAACAAAACACTTTTCCATTCTTATGTGAGCTCTTAGAACAGAACAGCACTGCCGGTGCCCTTACAAGATTATTCTCTCCAAAGTAGTAAGCTTAACTTGCAGCTGTTGCATATCTCAACAAGGCAATGGGGAGAAAACCCCAAATTAAAAGAAAACTATTTCTGACACGGGTGGAATTTTTCTGTAAAGCTTTAGCAAACACAAGGGATCAAATTTCATCTTCACTTCCAACTTCACACATAGATTGATATAACATAGTAAGGACAGAAGAAAAAGACCAAATGGTCTATCCAGTCTGCTCAGCATTTTTCCCATGGTAATAACTGCCACTCCGTGCAAGTTACCCCATGTTTCTGCTAAGAGTAGTAACTGTCTCTCCATACGGGTAACCCCATGTTTCTGCTAAGAGTAGTAACTGCCTCTCCATACGGGTAACCCCATGTTTCTGCTAAGAGTAGTAACTGTCTCTCCATATGGGTAACCCCATGTTTCTGCTAAGAGTAGTAACTGTCTCTCCATACGGGTAACCCCATGTTTCTGCTAAGAGTAGTAACTGCCTCTCCATACGGGTAACCCCATGTTTCTGCTAAGAGTAGTAACTGTCTCTCCATACGGGTAACCCCATGTTTCTGCTAAGAGTAGTAACTGCCTCTCCATACGGGTAACCCCATGTTTCTGCTAAGAGTAGTAACTGCCTCTCCATACGGGTAACCCCATGTTTCTGCTAAGAGTAGTAACTGTGCCTCCATACAGGTTACCCCATGTTTCTGTTAAGAGTAGTAACTGCCGCTACGTGCAGGTTTCCCCAAGCCTTATGCCACTCTGTATCAGCCACCCCCAAACCTTATGTTAAGAGTAGCAATATTTGCAATTAAAACCAAGCAACTGCCAATCCTATAACAAAATTCCTGCTAGCTACATTTTTATGGGATGAGCAGCCTTCTTGATGATTCAGACAAAGCTGCTTGAACACGCTTTGCATTTGGATTTGGCCATAGAAGTAATCCTGTGCTTTTCCCATAATGTCTGTTTATCAGGACTGTGAAAGTCAGGGCCCAGCATTGCTGTCTTTTGAATCCAAGTCCCCTTTTTCTCCTGCTGTCAAAATAGAGAGAGATGTTGACATTGCTGCATACCAGTACTCCGGACCATAAAAGTCGGGGTCCAGCACTGGCTGTCTTCTGAATCTAATTCCCCTTTTCCCCCTGCTGTCGAAGCAGTTGTGTCACAATCAAAGGGTGATTGGTTAAGGGTAGTAATCCCTATGTCCGTGCAAGTTATCCCCATGCGCCTTTTTCTTCATTTCCAACCTCTAGTCCTTAGGGATCCATAGTGTTTAGCTCATGCCCTTTTTAAATTGTTTACTGTTTTTGTCCTCATCACCTCTTCCAGAAGGGCATTCCAGGCATCCATCACCCTCTCCATGAAAAAATATTTCCTGATGTTGCTTCTGAGTTGTGCCACCTGGAGTTGGTCAATTGTCATAATCACGAACAATGAATTTATAGGTAGATGAGTGGAGCATACGGAACATGCTAAGTTCTTCTCTGTGCTATTCTTTGAAAGCTTACAAATATGTACTTTTGGTAATAATCACTAATGTCAAGGTTTCCAGTGCTTATTATGGTGGCCAACTTTCAAATATTATTTTGATGGACATTTCTGGGACATGTGAAATTGAAGAACATATCGTAAAATCATACCGGGCTGCATTGAACTGCATGAACGACTTTGTAGGTCAAACCAAAGAAAAAAAGGCAATAGTTCTTTTTTTTTTAACCAAAATGAGTCATTTATGTCACTCTATAAACGCGTTGGTGGCGTGAATGTGGTTCCAGTCCATTGGCTGCATTTTATAGCTTACATTGGTAGAGGAGATTTAAATTTACGTGAATGAACGCATCCAACTTGGTATCACATTTGCAGTAAGAAGCAACATGCTGTAGCTCTCCGAAGGTTCAAATGGGAAAAGGGTTCATGTGTGCTTTAATATTTAAGTCAAGACGCCTGGATACATTCATGTTTTCTAATTATATATTTTTTTATCTTTTAGAGTTATCACATGACAGTGATTACATTAAAATGAAGATGCTTTCAATAGAAGACTGCAGTCCATTTAGCCACAACATTGTATATTTATCCTGTTAACCATATTGTTGAGAAAGCACGGGGCGGGCGAAACAGGAACTTTTGTTGGAGGTTAAAATAGGCAGGAGTGTATGAATGTCTACGTAAACACATGAAAGATAGTAGATAAGGACCTATTTTTCAGGCTGTAGTAACACAGCGGTGTGAGAACTGTTTAAGAATCTATATTGAATTTGAAACATACTGGGATTTAAAGCTTTTTTTAAAAAAATTTTTTATTATAATGCAAGAAGAATAGACTAATGATGCAAGCAATGTGCTGAGAAGCAGGGAAGCCAGAGTTCAATTCCTGCTTTTCCCACTGCTGCTTCTTGTGACCATTTTGTCTCCCATTGCCTCAGGTAACCCTTAGATTGTAAGCTCTTGTGAGCAGGGATTTACTGTGCCTGCATACTTATCACTATGGTACCCTGCTGCATATGTCCCGTAGCACAGTGCTATAAAAATAAGTATTATTGCCATGATTAAACATTTTTTCCAGTCACTGATAATCACCAACTATATACACAGATGAACTTTGATTGTTTGAATAGAGACTTTCATATATTTGGAGCCCAGTTTAGGAGCACTGCACCCATATTATTATAATAGTACCTTCTCTATCATGCGCTCAAAACTTGTAATCATAGGCCTCAGAATATAACAGTTTCAATTTTTTAACCAGATTATTTTGAATCTTGCATATAAATATTCACTTATCTTCAAACTGTTCTTTGAAAAACTGCATCCAGCATCTCATTTCAAACACAAATAAAGTGTTAAATGCAGCATAGCTCAGCGTGCCCGACATCGGCCATGTTTCGGCAATCTTCATCAGGGGCTTAAATACCGCTGAAATCTCCCGGCTGATGTATGCACAACTATCTGGATTGTAAACTCTGAATCAGAGAACACCAGAACAATCTGGGAAGTCAAAGCCGTCCTCCCTCACATGTTTAGAGGTGGGCAGAGGCTCATTATGTTTGCAAGGAAAATACTTTGAAACAAAAGTCAGTTGAAGCCCCAAGTTATAACCAACTAATGGTTGGATCTGTGCAGGTTACTGATGGAGAGTGACTGCTACTGGAGGCCTCAACTAAGTCAGTGAGGTCTGCTTATGGAAATTACAGTGCAAGCTGGTCTTGGGTTTCATGTTTAGACCATGTCGTGCGTTAAGTTGATTTAGTTACGTCTTACTTGAAGTACTAATTCTAATTAATCAATTCTAGCTTTTATTAATCACAGTCAGACTCTACCAACCTAAGGATGCATTCTATGTACTCTTGGTTTTATTTTTTTCTATAATGTCTTTGCGCAACAGACGTGGTAATCCTGGCTGTGGTACGACAGTTCTGTGAGGTGAATAACTGCCCCCGAAAGTGCTGCCTACCTGACCCTGCCAAAAACTAAAATTCACGTCACCTGTAAGGCTGACCATGAAAGTATCCCCTACAATTTCATCAGCGTCTCCACAGACACTGGATGGTGAAGTGGTAAAGTAGGAGTGTGGTGGTTTCCAGACACCCCCCAATGGAGTGTATTTCAACAAAACTCACGGGCCTGTTTTAGCTTGGGTCCTTCCATCCGGTCTTCCATCCAAGGAAGGTAGCTGGTCCTCAAGAGAAGTTCTCAGGCCTCCAAAATTAGGATTCTTAGTGTCCAAAGGGGATCCTGAGAGTGGAAAAAAACAAAGAAGTGGTGAAAGGGGAGTTAATCCGATAGTCCTTGAGTTTCACTGAAGATTTGCCATGAGAATTTAAGCGTGGAGTTCCAGGCTGGAGGCCTAGGAAGGATGGTCAGGCCTGAGAACAGTCAGCTGGCATTCGTTTTCAGGAGGATCTGCCCAGCTTCATCCACTGGACTACAAAGGTCTGCATATTATTGAGCAGGTACCAATAAGGGGGAAAATCCCATGAAAGAGCATCTCTAAAGAGCTCATTGTGAGGGAGCTTGAGGAAAGAATTACACAGCGCAAAGGATTTTAGTGCTATGTACTTCTATTTTTTTTTTTTTCATTTTGTGTTTTTCCATTTTTGGTTTCATTTATGGCATTTTTTTTTTCTTTATTTATAGAAGAGAGAGAAAGTGGGAAAGGAGATACAGGGGAAAGAAAAACATGGTAAATGATGAACAGGAACAGAAGGCAGAGTTTACCGGCGTCGGTCTCCATAACCGGCAGCCGCGGCGGGGGTCGCGTTAGCGAGGAAGCGCTAAGCTCGCACAAGCGACCCTAGCGCCTCGTTGCTAGCCCGACCCCCTAATTTGCGTATTGCATGGCGCCCCCCCCCCCCCCCCCTTTGCAGGCGCCAGGCGCCCCTTAGGAAAACAGTCGCTGACTTTTCAGCGCCCGCTTTCCGCACCTTATATTGCATCGGCCCCTATGTGCTTTATCCATGGGGTGAAGGGGAGGTTACAGAATGGAACGTACGTTTTTGTTGGGGGCTGTTGTAGGTGCTGTGCCCTCTCATCTGAGTTTTGCTTTCCATCATTGGCCCAAGAAAAGCAAATCAACCCCAGTTTAAACAGTTCGCCTTTCAGAGGAGAGACGCAGAGAGAGAACAAAAAAGTGAGAGAGCAGGACCTGCCGGGAGGGGGGGATGGATCCCTGGGGAGCTGTGTGCACAGTAATGAGCCCCTTGCTAAAGAGACAGCCAGGCCACATATCACTAACACTTTAGAGGTAATGAATGGCAATAGGATTCTGTGGAATTGTAACGGCGTTCCTTATTACATCCCCGGGAAGGAGAATAATATGAATTCATTCTGCTGAATGTTATTGAACTGGATTCCAATGGCAGCAATTATGACCTGACACTTGTTAAGTGCCCTATCATTATTACATGGGCTTCCATTGATATAGCATTGTAATTACACTGATTGTGATGTATACATGGAGATAAGACAGTCCTTCTGCAATTCATTACGCTGCAAAGAAAGAGTTAGCCAGACTGCATTGCTCACCTAGAATTGGAAAACATCCCTCCCCCTCTCTGCTTTCTTTTCTCCCAGCAGGGCATCTGCTGTTTCGTAATGAGGTAGAAGCCTTCCCCTTACTCCTGTGTTCGTCTCAGTTTCTGAAAGGACGCAGGCCAAGGGCAACATTAACAGTGCACGCGGAGACAAGCAGGAGAGATAGGGACAAGATTAGAGGCAGAGGCAGAACTGGTACCGGATTAGAGAGGAAGAGCCTGGCCTGGCATTAATGAGGGAAGCAAGTGTGTGGGACTAGAGAGGGGAAACCCAGCTCGGGTTCTGGTTCTGTTCCAGCTTTGGGAACCTGGCATCTTTTATAAACAATATATTGGCTTTGCTAAATGGAGAGAGAAATAGAAAAAAGAGACAAAGTGAGAAGGTGGCAAAAAGGAGAGAGATGGAGGGCAAGAGTAGGCAATCATTTGGTTTGAGCATTGAGAATGATACAATTTGAAAAACCCACATTTTTTTTCCACTGCCCAAAAAGTGACATGAATAGGTCGGCGCTTCTTAACCAGTGTGCCATGGAGAAGCCATCACTGCCTGATGCTCAGGTTCGTGCCTACAGCTGGATACTGTCCTCAGCGCCTTCCAGCAATAAGAAGATACCAGTGGTGACTCCTAAACATGCGGGAGCTCCTTCCCGAGATCATGCACACTCATGCAGGCCTTTTCCTAGCTAGATCGTGAGCCCTGCAGTGGGGTAACGAATAGGCAGCATGCAGGGCACGGATAGCTAGGACCCACTTTGGGCAGCACACCACAACTCAAACAGCACCTCCTCATCTGCCTGAGCCTCCTTCTGCGAGTTCTTCCAGCCTCTGTCTCATCCCCAGGCTGAATGTGAGGGGGGGGGGGCGGGCGTGCACTGAGCGCGACTCGCTCCGGGGCTGAGGTAATAAAACCCATGCTAAAATCAGAGTTAAATGTTAGCTCAGGTTTTATGTAAAAAACAGGTCCCTGCAGAATGCAAATAGACCAGAAATGAAAAAAAGGACACTAAACAGCTTTTTCTTTTTTTTTTTTTTTTTACTTACCATCCATTTTACACACCATTAGCCCAATATCCATGCTAATTTAAAAAAAACAAGTTCTAAATGGAGCGGCGGAAACCCCACCAGCTGGGCTGAGCGGAACTCCCACCCTCCTTCCTTCTAAGGGGTTGATTTAGCTGAACCCAGCCAGCAGAACTCTTCCTACCCATTTACCTGCCTCCCAAAAAAATAAAATAACCCCCAGCCCTCCAAATCCGCCCTCACCCCCAGGGCACCCCAGCCTAAGAAGACCTTACCTCCTCCATTGTCAGCTGTCAGGGAAAGGACCAATCACCTTTCAGAATTCTGAAAGGTCGGCTTTCTGAAAGAGGATTGGTCGTTTTACTGACAGGTGACAGTGGGAGGGGTCAATCGCAGACAGTGGAGAAGCAAATAAATGAATGTTAAGAGGCAGGCAGGCTATAAGCACTTAGTATTCACTTAATATTGCATGATGCTAGGTTCTGTATTAGGTGTCACCACCCAGGAAAATGATCTTGGAGTCATTGTGGGGAATACTTTGAAATCCTTGGCTCAGTGGGCAAGGGTGGTCTAAAAAAGCAATTCAGATGTTTGGTATTATAAGGAAAGGAAAGGAAAATAAAATGTAAGATATTATATTATCCCTGCACGTTGAGCATTGTGTGTAGAACCTGAAATGTTGCAGAGAGGGGTCACCCAATTGATGAAGGGGATTGAACGATTCCCTTATGAGAAAAGGCTAAACAGGTCAAGTCTCTTCAGCCTGGAGAAAAGACAGCTGAGAGGAGATATGACAGAGCTCTATAAAATCATGCGAGGAACAGATAGATAAGAAATGGTTATTTACTCTTTTCAATAGTACTAGAACTAGGGAATACTCCATTAAGGTAATAGGTAGTACTTTTAAAACAAATCAGAGAAAGTATGTTCTCACCCAGTGGACAAATAAACTGTGAAATTTGTTTACCACTGCCAGAGGATGTGGTGAAAAAAGTTTGTATAGCTGAGTTTAAAAAGGGCCTAGATAAGTTACTGGTTGAAAAGTCTATAAACCACTATTAGTCACGTAGGTATGGGAAAGCCACTTCTTATCCCAGGTTATGAGCAAGAAGGCCTGGGCATATTCTTTAGATTTTACTAGATGACCTGGAATGGCCTGTGTTGGAGATCTTTGATCTGACCCAGTATGGCATTTCTTAAGTTCTTAAGAAAAGAAATGCAGAGCTAGTGCATGGATAAAAAGGCTGTAAGAAAGAAAAAGAAGAGAAAACTGAGGAAAGCAAGCTAGGAAGGGGAGAAATAATTATAGCATGTGACTAGCCATCTATCGCTGTCTGACAGCATTAATGTTATTTATACCAAAATAATTACCAGCTTGCACTGATAGTGTCTGTTATACAAACAGTAATAAAAATGTTACACAGAAGCAATATTAATAAACAGCATAAAATAAATTCATCCAAACACTCAGAGACAGGGAAGAGAAAGAAACAACAAGAGACAGCCAGAGGAAGCAAGGGGAACGCAGTCTGACTTATGCACTGTCAAGGGAAGCAGAATCTCCAGTGACTCCTAAACCTTTCCTCAGGGACTGCCAGCTGCTCGGGTTTCCCCCGGATATCCATAGTGAATATGTATGGGATCCATTTGCATGAACAGCCACCACTGTATGCAGATCCAATGCATATTCATCACAGATATCCTGAAAACCCAGCTGGCTGAGGTTCACTGGTGCCAGGTTTGGCATCAACTGACATTCGCACCTTCAGTAGACATTTTCTGTGTATTTCCAAGTGTCGGATCTGAAGTTAGAAATTTAGATAGATAGACATTTTTCATCCTTTGGAAAATGCTCTCAGGTCTCTTACTGAGTGGAAATAACACAGCAACAGCACAATTTAAAATCCTCAGTGACATGTTTCTCTATTCCAGTAGGGCAGTATTGTGATGGAGATATTAGGCCCCAGGCAAGCTTTCTGCATGTGTAAGCTAGTTTACTTCCAAAAGATGCAAGCTCTGGACAGCCTCCATATTCCAGTAATTTCTTTTAAGGGAGCTGGGAAGCTTTCAGTGATGAAGGAGGCAAAACTGACGTACATCTGTCCAGGCCTTTAACCAGATTTTGGGGGGTTTTTTGTTGTTCTTTAGGGAACCCCCATGGACTTCTGTGGCTGTTGACATCATTGATGGTGATAGTCTTCTTTTTGATGTCAGTGAGTTACTAAAACTGAAGTGATTATTTGGTGCTTTGTAGATAAAAGTAGCACAGATAATGTCAGCAGATGGGGACCATTTAGATCACCTGGTCCCACCTAGTTGCCCCCTGCCTGCACTACCCTAATTCTGATCATCATTCTTCCTTGTCATTACCATAGCCACTTTATGTATGAAAGGAAATCTCTCAACTGCAGGTCATTCCTCATTTATGTTTTTCTTTTTATCCATCCTGCCAACCATGGAACGTGATTTCCATACTCTCCCCCTTCTTTCTCTCACACTTAAACACACACACACACACACACACATATACCTGAGAATGTACCAGTTTTCTACCACTGCTTCATGCTGATCAACCTCACCATCTCTCCCTGAGGAAAGCGGTAATGAGCTGAAGGCACTTGTAGATGAGAAGAAGCTTCAACTGCATGCAAAAGTGGACGGATTACCAGTGTAGTGACTTGAGATGGTTGTAATGGTATTGAAGGAAGGAAGACAAGCCAGGCAGCTGAATTTGGATAGACTGTTTTGAAGATAGATGTTCAGTGGGAGATCTATAAGGACCAGGGTGTGGTAGTCTAAGTGGAAGATAAGAAAGTAGATATGAGTTTTGATAGTGTTTCAGAAAGGGCAGATTTTGATGATACAGAGAAAGAAGATAAATAAATGACAGTGTTTTGGATGCGTCCTGAGAAAACATGAGCCCAAAGTTGAATGGAGGGGCCTGGAGGATCACAGTGTTATCGACAAAGGTAGAAAAAAAAAGGGAAAGAGCTACGTAGACTTGGGAGGAAAGCTCTGCCTTTTTCCTTGTTAAGTGCAAGGTGATGGGACATCCAGGCAATGTCAAACAAGTAGGCTGAGATTTGAAACTGGATTCTGGGTGAACGTTCTGGAACAGAGAGGTAAGCCTGAGTTGTTAGCACAAAGATAGTACTAAAAGCCAGAGGACAGGGGTGGCCAAATCCTGTCCTTGAGAGCAAAAAATAGGACAGGTTTTCAGGATATCCACAATGAATATGTACTGAGACTCTAATGTAAGATATTCTATTAACCTCTCACTGACCACTGAGACTCCAATGTAAGATATTCTATTAACCTCTCACTGACCACTGAGACTCCAATGTAAGATATTCTATTAACCTCTCACTGACCACTGAGACTCCAATGTAAGATATTATTTCTGGGCATGACCACTGTAGAATAGAAGCTCTTCCACCTTGTCATAACTATAAGATGTAAACCCTACGCCTGACTACAACACGATAAGAGTTCCTTTCACTTTGACCTCCATTAATGTTCCTCTCCCTCGTTAACCATTTCCATGTTCCATTCATATCCCTTGTTAACCACTTCCATGTTACAATTGTTCAATGTACTAGACAAATGTTCAATGTATTAGACAAAGGAAACGCCTGATTTCCTGCAGGTTTTGGTTTAATGTAAACCGATGTGATATGTAAAATCGAACACCAGGATAGAAAAATAAATAAATAAATAGATAAGTAAAATGTACTACCTCCATTATAGGCAAATCCATCTCATGTATATTCATTGTGGATATCCTGAAAACCTGGTCCTGCTTGTAGCTCTCGAGGACTGCAGTTGGCCACCCCTGCCATAGATCAGAGAATGAAAGGAATGAATAGAGAGAGAGAAGATGGTCCAGGCTAGAGTCCCGGGGCATAATTGAAAGTGGGAGAGCAACAGAGGAAGGTCTATCACAGGACTTCCTAAACCCATTTTGGAGACCCACAGCCAGTCAGGTTTCAAGAATATCCACAATTGATATGCAGGAGATAAAACTCCATATACTGGGTCTATTATCTATACAAGTTTATCTCTTGCATGTTCATTGTGGCGATCCTGAAAACCTGACTGGCTGTAGGGAACTCAGGACAGGGTTGGGAAGCTGTACCTTACTAGGTCTACCAGAGAATAGTGCGGCTACACTGTTGAATATGCCCCCAAAGTTAGCCAGATAAGTTTATCGGCTAACTTTGTCATCCAAGCTGCATCTGAATATGGACCTCTCAGTGTTTTTGTCTGTCTTACATGTTTGCAGCCTGCTGCTCTAACCACTAGGCTACTCCATGAGGAGATCATGTTAGTTTCTGAGTGGTCAAGTAATAAAACAAAAGTTTGAAGATGACCCATTTGGGAATAGCAGTTGTTTTGCCAGCAGCAATTGTACTATTAAGTATTAAATATTGCTGAAGAACATCTGAAATCCTGCCACAATTTTGCTAAATCCATAGATCACACCAACATAAAGGCCTTTCTTGATGTGAGGCTTGGATGCTCATATTAAAGCCCTGAAAGCAGGGAAAGCGACAGCTCTTGATGAAATCTGAATCAAACAAATTAAAAACTTCGGCCTTGACAACACAGCAACGCTTGATCTGTTCCGAGCTGTTGGCGCTTACCTTGCCTTGCAGAAGAGCGCTAAACTCTGATGCTAGGTCCATGAGGTGATCCTTTTTAGGCTCAATAAAGTGCATGAGAGCAATTCTGCTTCTTCCCAAAATATGTCTTGTGGAAAGATAGACTAAGAATGAAAATAACGAAAAACTTTGGTGAGTTTCAGCAGCGACCGGATTATCTCACTTATTTACAATAAATTATTACAGCTAAAACTCTTATAAATTCCAAGCCCCTAAATAATACAGCAGCTTTAGATATGTGACCATTGCTAAGAAGCAACCATAAGGAAAAGAGAAAACCAATATATTGAAAAATCAGTAGTCAGCTTGCAGCCTTTTTTTCACTTAGCAGTGCTGAAGGTCTTGAAGTATTTCATGTCGTAATTTTTTCACAATTGTACGAATGTTTTTGCGTGCAAGCCTTATAGTTGCCGCAAACGAAAAATGCATTGCCACTAAAATTATTCAGAATTATGAGGATAACTTTCAAAATTGCTCGCGTGCGCCCATAAACGTGTAATGGAAATGAAACGGAAGTCAAAAGAGCTTGGGATAAATACAGGGTTGGTAACTTTCAAGCCAGCACGCGAGCGCAGATCGGTGCAGCATGTACCCGCGCCCAGGAATGCAGTCATTTTATAACACACGCGCTCCTCCGCACACACGTTATAAAATAGCCTGGCTGCACGACGCGCCTGTGCGCCAAACCTTAAGCGGGCCCGGTCCTGTGCACGCAAATGCCACTTCTGCCGCGCAAGTTGGGGGATTTTAAAAGGGTGAGCGCTGACGCTATGCCCAGTTTTTTTTAGTACATCCCCAGTTCGTCAGTTAAGAGAGAGAGGTCCTCCAAACCCCACCAGTCTGATAGCCTTCACTCCCCCCACTTATCCCCGATCCTAAAAAAAACCCGCAGATCTACCCAGAGGCGGGAGAACATGGGAGAAGTATAGCAAGAAGGACAGAATGAAAAAAATGCACGTGAGAGGAGACTCACAAAGATTAGAGAGGAGTAAGAAAATGTGAAAGGTGACAGATGGAAAGAAAAGCCTCAAGTAAGACCGGCGATAGAAATACATAGACTGTGAGATGAAAAATAATTTAGGCTCCATTGACTAACATTTGTATTAACTTGTGATAAAGCAGATTTAACAAACACATTCCATAATTTGCATCTCTTAACACTGCTAACGTGGTGTTAATACGCCTAACACAGCTGCATTAAAAGTAATGCAATTATATTTAATTTTAACATGCTCATCAATTAATAGGCAAATATAGGAGTAATGAGTTCATTACTCTACTGCAGTATTTTGCTAAAACGTGTTAAATTTACCTTGGCCACATTGCATGTGTGTGGATCATACTATGAAGCAGCAACACTGAAATTCAGAGGCAGGAATGATGGAAGTCACGTTCTTCCTCCTGCTGCTTCCACGGTCATCTGGGGGAGGGAAGGCCCAGGAGGTGGCCAGAAGGGAGGGGCATCTGTGGATGGGAGGTCCTGGCATAACTCGGGAAACGGGGGATGCTTGGCTCAGTGAGAGAAGGGGTGCTTTGTTCAGGGGTAGTGAGTGGGTCTGCAGTGGGTAGAAAGCCCCCTTTCACTGATATCCCCCCTTGCCCACACCAGCCCATGTATGGTTAGTTCCATTGTGCAGGTTTATTGCACTATGACTCCAAATTGTGTTTTAATCAGTTCCGCCGTTTACTAATTCTGCAGGCAGACGGGCTTTTTCTTTCAAGAATATTTCACACCTGTCATTTCAGGGATTAAATCTCTGCAGATTGCACTAACATGCAGGATCTCACTGAACTGAGAACAACACTGATGCAGAAAGGTGTGTCCAGCCCGGCGCATGTAATAACAGCCATCGATGCAATAAGGAGATTAGCACATCTACGACGCGCGCGTCCTAACACACACATAGCAGATAGTGCCCAAGGCATGTAAATTCCATGTAAATGAAGACATTAGTTCTTACCGCCTTATGCAGGAATTTACATCCAAAGGCTGGGCGCCCAATGCACGTTTTTTTAATGCAGGGAAATTAACTCCAGGTCTGGTGGTGGAGTAAAGTTAACTCACCGTCGAGGGCTCCTAAAACAACTTAAAAAAAATTCTTCCTCTTCCTTAGTATCATCCTGACTGATTTAATTTACCACTTCTCGGGTTTCCCTGATCAAGTCAATGTTGTATATTTTACAGCAAATAATATGAACTCAGTGTTATTAACATGAAGTTATGGAAATCTGTTGTACCTGTTTGGGCTTTTAATTTGTCTTGTTTGTTAGACAGTTGGGCATTGGCTTGCTCAGCTTATCAATAAAGATAATAATAACGTTTCTTTCCTCATTGATCTTGCAAAAAAAAAAAAATCCCAGGTATAGCTTAGAGTGGTATCAAGGCAAACAAAAAACCGAGGCTGGTTAAATATTTTGCTTTTGAGGATGCCAATTAAAATCCTGACCTTTTCCTCATGCTGTACATTGACTTCTGACACATTTTTTTGAAATCATTTTAACACATATTTTTAAGCCTGTGCTTATTAAATTAGTTACAAGAGAAAAAAAATTGGAAAAAAATATATATAAAGCTGTGAACGGACAACTTATACGGATCTCTTTATAATTAGATGAATCTTTAACCTCATAAAATCCACTGAAAAAATGGGACTTATATAATATTTTGTTTTGTCCCAAGCTCTAGGTTTCTGAGTATAAGACTCACATTTTTACACCATTTTAAAACACATTTTTAAACCAGCACTTATTAAATTAGCTACCAATAAACAAGGGAGAGAAAATATGTATTACTGACTCGATCAGGGAAACCGGAGAAGCGATAAATTAAGGTTTTGTCTCCCTGCACTCTTTATTTAACCTGCAGACTCCCAACACCACATGGGGGTGAAAGTATGGTTTGCAAAATGCAGTTTCCAACATTAAAATCAGCAAACATATAAACGTCAACGAAATATAACCTGAAAAAAAAAAGGACCTCTTCGTTGCGAACACACAATTTAGACGCCTGTGAGCCCGATGCAATAAACGTTTCTCTGTCAGTCTGCCCTTTTTCACACCACTCCTATGGAATTCTCTTTTGAATACTGCGTCGGGTGCACAGGGGATGCGGCTGTGCACGCGTTAGGAAAATGGGTGTCCATTTCTTGCGCAACTTATTTCATCGGCCCGTTGGTGACTGATCAGAAACCGTCTGTCAAGCAAAACCAATCAGGAGAGGAGACAGCGTGCTGAATGAATCTGTGCAGTCTGTGATAAGAGAGGGTAATTATATAGCTGTGAATGTAGATCTAAATTCTGTGAGTGGAAAGTATTTGTAGACTTTAGTCCAAATTTTCCAAGCAAACGTATGCATGTAAATCTGCTATGAAAATTGCCTCTGTCCTTTGCGCCTGGCCAGCGAGGATGACCTTCCCCAAGGAAGCAAGGTATAAACACAGTCCCCTCTCAAAAGTAGATGTCCTCTGACCTTCAAACATCTCCCGCTGCCAAGCCTGTCACCGGTGCTTGTCACATTCAGGGAGTGAAAGGGCTCACTGGTCTTCGGTCCTGAGACGGGAGTCCCAAACGGGTTCTGGCAAAAATCTATTTTACTGCAAGTAAAATCAGAGGGACCCTCTGGCAAGGAGTGCGCAGTGGAGGTGCTCTTTGATTAATTCTTTTTGAATTGTAAAAGCGATAAACATTTTAAAATAAATAAAGAAAATAAAAAAGAAAAGGCCTGGTGAGGCAGGGAGGCCTCACCAGGGAGGAGAATCTTGCTCTATGTCTAACCAAACCTAACCACCACACAAATAACAAAATGGTTGGGTTATAAAGGCAAAGGCAACCAATCCCAGCTCTCCAAGTTGGGAGGAGGCCAAAGGGGATGAAGGTTCTGTTCTGATAAATTATAGGGACTTTATTCTAACCATACTACAGTGGGGAGAAGATGTGTGATAAATTTGGGAGTAGAAGGAAGATTGAATTATCTTCAGTCTGAGTAACTGGTGTAACCTGCGTATCTTCTCGGGTTACCATTAAGCTCTGAGGGGCAGATTTTAAAAGGCCTGCGCGCGTAAATCCGGAAGGATTTACGCGCGCAGGGCCCTCGCGCACCGGCGTGCCTATTTTGCATAGGCCGCCAGCGCGCGTAAAGCCCCGGGACGCGCAAAAGTCCCGGGGCTTTTGAAAAGGGGGGCGGGAGGGGGCGTGTCCGGGGGCATTCCCAAAATGACGCGGCGTTTCGGGGGCGGGCCCGGGTCAGGCACTCAGAACCAGGGATGGGACCCCGGCGTTTAAAAGCAAGGACCTTCCAGAGACTTGTTCAGCGGACTTCAAGGCAAGCCTTGTGCCATGAGACACCCTAAACAATCTGTGGGCTGCTCATAGACCACCTAGAGGAGTGAATGAGAAGACTTGGAAGCAGGAAGAGGAGGAGGACTGGAAGCAGGACATGGAACATCAGGATGCCGAAACAAGCTGAAGACACAGAGACTATCGAAAGACCAGGAACATGGAATGAAGAAAATCGAGGAGCTCTCACGAGGAACGGAGAACATACATGTCTTGAAAAAGCAGAGACTAGAGCATCGAAGAGTCCTGGAGAGAAAGCTGGAACAGGACTCCAGGAGCAGGAAAACTCCTTGCAAAGGCAACAAAGGACAGACTGAAGAGTCATTTTATAGGGCAAGCAGGTTGACGTCATCAAGGACGGCCGCAGAGCTCTTCCCACTGTGGGCCCCTTAAATCTTGAAAAGAGGTGTGTAAGCACGCCTAGGAGCACTGAAGCAGGAGCAGCATGATGGCAGCATCCGGGCTGCGAAGAGAAGTCAGAGTTCGCAGCATCCCCAGCCGCATGGACAGTGAAGGTGCCATCTCAATGCAAAGAGCAGCGGCACAGCGGCGGCAAGCTGTGCAGTGAGGCGGCGCAAGCTGTGCTGGAAGATTGGCGGTGGTCCGAGGGGTGAGTAAGCTGCTCATGGGCCTGTCCCACGGCAGATTTCACAACAGTTGCAAGGTGGTGTTTGGGGGGATGCTCAGTGCCTAGGGCTAGTAACAAATGTAAACAAACAAGCGATATAATAATAACATTAGGTTCTAGTCAGCAAAAGCATGTAATGCAAATGCATATTTTGAGTTTGCCAATCCCTTTGTATTTTAGGAAAGGGACTCTGGCAATTTGGGATATGCATACTTTGAATTCCCCTGGTGTGTGTCTGTGCATTTGGGTGGAGGGAGTGACTGCTGAGCGAGGAAGTGACTGGGGTGAATGTACGTGGTGACAGGTGGGAGAGAGGCTGGCTGGGGTGCTGCTCTTCCCTGGCGTTTAGTATCAGTCCACTAGCTAGAGTAGGATGGGAGGATCCACTCAGATGCAGCCCCTCCTTCGGCAGGGTCTGGAATGGCCAGCCCATTTGTAACAGTATATAACCGCGCCCTTGCTACAGCTCAGGAGGCAGTCCCTTGAGTTAGTACTAAGTACAGGAAGCAGAGAGGAGTTTTCATTTTATTGTTTTATAAGCCCAGCCAGTAGGGATGTGAATCATTTTTCTGACGGATGAAAATATCGTACAATATTTTCAAATCTGTCAAGTATCAGGAGGGGGGGGGGGGCCGAAAACAATAGGAAAACCCCACGAAATTTTCGTGTGGTTTTCTTATTTTGGGGAGGGAAGAAAGGGCACACAGAAGAAAACAACCCAAACCCACCCGACCCTTTAAATCTAATTATTTAGAATCCCCACCCTCCCACCCCCCAAAACGTTTCTAAAGTACCTGGTGGTCAAGCAGGGGTCCCGCGAGCGATTTCCCGCTCTCAGGCCATCAGCTGCCACTAATCAAAATGGCGCCAATGGCCCTTTGCCCTTAGTATACCCTTTGGCCGACCCCTATCACATGGTAGGAGCAATGGATGGCCCATGCTATTTTTAAAGATCGCTTCTGGGACCCCTACTGGACCACCAGGTACTTTAGAAATATTTTGGGGGGGGGTCGGGAGGGTGGGGGATTCTAAATTAGATTTAAAGGGTCGGGGTGGTTAGTTTTTTTTTTTGGCTCAGGACAGCAGAAAAAAAAAGCGGTCAGAAGATTTCCCGCGGTTCTACGAACATGATTCCGGAAACGATTCACATCTCTACCAGCCTAACTTCCAGACTTCATTTTTAACAGAAAGTGAGACTCCATCTGTTGGATGAAAACCATCTAATCCTTGTGAACTCACTTTTCCAGCCCTTAGGACATCTGCTTTTCCAGAATTTAGCTTTAGCATTATTTATAGCCATCCAGTCCCTAACAGTCTTTACCCCCAACCCTAACCCCTCTTAACCCAGTTATGTTTCCCTAAACGTATCTGTCTTTGAATGCAAACGTAGCATCTAAATATTCCCCTAGGTTACGATCTGTACGTACGCCTACCTCTGGTTTCATTATTTATTTACGAGTGTCTAACCTGTGCACAGTTATGATCCTAGTGATTCTCACGTGGAATGACGGCACATAAAACACATAAATAAAAAATAAAACATGCAGATGCTTTTCCTGGTGCATCTGTCTGCCTGTTCCCCAATGGTACATGTAGCTGAATATCATCAGCATAAAGCAGGTACTTAATCCCAAAACCCTGAAACTATTTACTCAGCAGATTACAAATATGTTAAACAAAGAGGAGAGAAAACAGCCCCGGAATACTCCCCTGTTTGAGGACTACCAATTGATTTCTTGAAGGTAAGATGTAAACCATTCTTTTATAACTCCTTAACATTTTTCAGGCAGACATCAATAATCTGTACCAAGAACAAGATAACAATAATGCAGTGAGTTATGCTTCAAGATATTCATTCGGTCACCAAGATAATCAAAAAGCAAAAAAGAAGAGAAAAAAAGACAAATAGCTTCATTCTAAATAAACTATTAAGAAATACCCAAATAGGCATAACAAGGGGCCCCAAATAGAGTTATATTTAGTAGAGATGTGCATTCGTTTTTAATGAATTAGACAATTTGAACATCATGGTTTGGGGGCGCCGAAAAACATAAGAACATAAGAAATTGCCATGCTGGGTCAGACCAAGGGTCCATCAAGCCCAGCATCCTGTTTCCAACAGAGGCCAAAACCAGGCCACAAGAACCTGGCAAGTACCCAAACACTAAGAAGATCCCATGCTACTGATGCAATTAATAGCAGTGGCTATTCCCTAAGTGAACTTGATTAATAGCCATTAATGGACTTCTCCTCCAAGAACTTATCCAAACCTTTTTTGTAGCTCGTGTTAGTGCTCGCTAACCAAAGTTAGCACTCACTAACTTTAAACTGTTAGTACGCACTAACACGAAAATTGGGGCCCACGAAAAAAAAAAAAGAACCACGGGAAAAATGAAATTTCCCACGGGGGCCCGAAAATGAAGCCCAAACCGATAAAACAAAACAAAGCACTTATCTAATATTTAGCACTTCCACCGTAACTTCTCTGTCAGTGATCTCTCATATCTGCAAGTGTCAGTATAATCAATGCTGGGTTTAACTTTCCAGAAAGTGGCAATCGTGAACCTGGCAGCTAAAAGGAACCTACCCAACCAATATCCTACTCTTCACCGGAACCATTGTCCCAACAACCCCAAATTCCGGTGTGAAATGACAGGAAGGTGATCCATTTCTTGTGTAACTGCCGACCAGAAACTGCGTACATTAGGGCCGAACCACCACATATGAATGTAGGTCCCTCTCTGGCCACAACCTCTCCAACACTGGTCACTAGTACCTGGGAAACACCTGGAATAAAATACTGGAGTGCGATAAATTCTATTCAATAGCTTGACCATGAGCTCTACTCTTCTTGCACATATAGAAAATGGGTGGACTGGGGCGGGGAGGGACAACGCCACTAGCCGCTGTCCCGGGGAAGCACGCACCGGCCGCTGGCCGGCGCACAGAGATTACTTCTGTTCCCAAGGAGCAGTAAGTAATCAAACATAAAAAAGTGAATAGCTAGGAAGGGGTTAAGGGTCAGGGAAGAGAGGGCAAAGGGTAGGAAGGTTAGGTAGGGGTATAGAGAACTGGGGAATCCCTACTCGTGTCACCATGTGATGCCTTTTAAAATTTCCGCCCCCTCCCCCTCCCCGTGTTATATTTTACTAAATGTGTTAATATTTTTATTTTGTTGCTTTCTCTGCCTTTGTCCAGAGACTCTTGTTGGAGGGGTAGTTTTACAAATCTAAGAAATAAAACAAAAATAAAATGACTCTTACTTAAATCTAAGAATACATCAGGGCTACAAGTATCATCTGTCCCAGAGCCCGCCTGAAATCCAGCTGGATCTGAGTGCAAATAATCATCCTGCTGTAAGTAATTCTGTAATTATACATTCCTCCTATGTTGGCAAGAACCCGTTTTTATATACTTTTCTCTATTTGGGAGTGTTATATTTATTTTTTATGGTGATCTCCCTCCCCCACTAGGACCAGTTAATATGGGCTGAATAGTCTGACACAGATTACAGCTGCTTTAAAATGGTCAGAGTTCAGTTTAACATGGCTGAAATCTGCATTTCATTAGCATGATGATGAATACCACATTAAACTGTGGTTTAATGCAAGCATTTAAATTGTCAGGTAATGCTCATCACTTGCCGATTTTTAATCCACTTTAGTAAACATCCCATCTATGACAACCAGCGACTTTCTAGTCTAAAACCTCTCAACTGAAAAGGCTAGCTGCTCACCAAGTTTCAGTAGAAGCATCTTGTTTTATCTGCGGTTCTTCCCTCTCATAACTGGAAGAACCTCAGGGCAAGCAAAGGCTGCAGTATGATAATAAATTAGATTAACTTTAACATGATTTACTGCAAATGAGCCATTGCGTTCGGTTTTCCTTTGGTCCTGTCGGGTGACCAGGATTCATAAGGGGCAGTTTCGGCATGCAGCTCTCAGCAGATCAGCTCCAGGAATGTGCAAGCAAACACACTTCTGTTGATGGTTTGCAAGATAGGATTGCTGGGGGCCATGTTTAAGCAGGTGCGACCTGACCAGTCCCTGAGGTGGCTGCACCGTACTGACCACACGACAGCCCTGTGGCACGGGGCCAGCAGCAGGAGAAAGGAGATGGGTTGGTAGCATTTGCCCTGCTTCTTGTCCATATCAGGTCTCTCCCAAAGCAGTTGAAACTGCAGGAAGCATTTGGCTATGCAATGGTGGTGTCAGGCCGTCAGTGAGTTTGAGGCCCGTGAAAAGCCCTACTTGAGAGTCCCTAAGGTGAATGCCTTTATCAGCAGTGACCTGCAAAACCACTATCGTGGTAGAAGGTGGTACGACGCTGAAGGATCAACAAGACAGGAAGATGGAAACAATACTGAGGTTGGCATTCACAACCAATGCATGGACATTGCAGGTGGCTATGTGTGGGGGTTATATTGCTCAAGCAGTAGTTCACTGGGTACAACAGTTGCCAGACATGGAAAATACAGCACTTATCAAATCAGGGGTAGCTTTTCTGGCAGATGCCCTATATGACCTCCTCAGTATGGCCTCCTAAGCTTTAGTCTCTGAGGTGGCAGTGAGGAGATTGCTATGGCTCTAGAACTGAGCAGCAGATGAAGCCTCAAAAGCCCACCTGGGCAAATTACCCTTTAGAGAGGGTCTTTTGTTTGGAGAAGAGCTGGAAAAACTTGTAAAAGACTCGGGGGACTAGACTTCAAAGGCTCCTTCGGAGCACACTGTACTGTATCGGCCCGTTAGATGGGACTGCTCCTCCAAGCTCCTAACCGGGCCTGAGGGTGTGCTCTGCATTACCATTCCTACCTACAGAAAACAGATGTTTGAGCTCATGGGAGGGGAGGGGAGGGGATGATGGGACGTAGGAGCCAAGGTTTGAAGCTAAATGACAGAATTGCTTTATTTAGATGAAATAGCTTCATCTATGCCTTTTCTGCATTAATGGAAGCGTTTTATCTTGGTCTATGTAACAGAGTTATAAAAATAATAATTTATTGGCTGGGCCCTGTCAAATTGCGTAAATGATCCTCTCACAAGCATTTTTCTAGGTATGGTTTGAAACTATATAATGAAGGTTTGGCATCTAAAACAGAACAAGCTAGGAAAGTATTTTCCTAGAGCCCCTGAAGAATGTTCCTGGGAGAAAGAGAAGCAGAGCTGCATTACTCTAACAGACATCCTGTCTTTTTAAATTAATTGTTTGCTGACTTGTAGAGCTTCTATAGGAAGGAAAGGTAAATAAATAGTACTTGAACAGGAAAAAAAATAAACAAGCAGTGGAGCTGAGCAGTGTTCATGTTTGTTACTTCTGCATGTGGAAGAGAAGCAATTTGGAGCCAGACTGCAGAGAGATTTGGAGAGAACTAGAAGCATTCCTGTGCAGCTGCAGCTAGCGAGAAAGAGAAGTAGACTTTTTAGGCAGAGAACAAAAGAAACTGACAAAGGAAAGTCCTTAACCCTAGCAAATGTGGTCTGCATTTTAACCTCGTGGAACAGCTCTACCAGAAAAAGAGAAACTTTGAAGAGAGGTAACCAAAAGGAGAAATTTGTGTGAAAGGAAATTTAGCTTAAAGTTAAAGTTTACCAGTAGAGATGTGGCAGAAATAGGAATCTGCTATAGATAAAGGTTTGAGTGAAGAAAAGCTTGAATAGAATCTGATTAATTGTGAATTTGGGCACCAAGAGTATTTGTTCAGTCAGAGGCTGGTATTATTCCAGAAGCTGTAACCCCTGACTGAAGCACAAATACCCTGGCAGAGTGAACTGCTGTTGTGAAAGGGAAGTTTTTCTTTGAGATCTGCACAGGTTTTCACTGGAACTAAATCTCCTATTTAATAATGGGAGAGAAAATCTAAGGAAGATTTTTCTTTTAACTAAAATCCTTCTCTACTAGAGTTGTATGCCAGTAAGACTGACAGACACATAATTAGAGAAAGAAAGAAAGTTTGAGTAGCTGGCAAAACTTTGTTAAGGAGTAAGGAATATAATTACACAGTTTCACAAGTACATCCATAATTAAGCATATATGAGCCAAGATCAAGATGTACCGATATCACTTTATATAATCAAAACAAATGTTTAATTAAACTTTGAAAAGAAATCATTACACAACAAAAAAAATATTCAAATACAATGTATCAAAAAATAAAATATATCCTAGAATTATAGCCACCCTAATTAACAAACACTCAAGTAATTATAAACTAAAAAAACAATAAAGACTGAGGCCCCAAAACAAATAAAAGCTCAAAACACAAATATACAACCCCCCTAAAATTCACAAATAATTCCCAGCATTAAAAATTTCCCTCAACTAAAAACCACAAGTGCTTCCTTCAGTCTAAAAACAGTTAAAAAAAAAAAAAAAGAGCCCATAATAACAAATCCTTGCACTGACTTAATCCAAAAATATGAAGAAATCTCAACGAAATGCAATCTCTTCATACAGTCTGTAGTTGCTCACAAGGAAGACCAGAAAAGCATTCCTCCCATTACTACAGTCCAACAAAGGAGGGTAGATGAGATAACTCAGAAGGTTGCAGTGCAATACACAATAAGATCAACAACTTTGACACAGTATTGGATATCAGCTTGCATTAATGCACAAGTGTAACAACTTTGTCAATCACAATGTAGAAGCCAAAGTTCCTCTGAACGCCCAACATGTTTTGCCATATGGCTTTCTCAGGGGCAAGTATCTTTGTAAACTTCTGTGGGATAGCCAAGTAACTTCTTAGGCTAGAGACATAAGCACACTGATTCCAGCCTTCTTTTCCCTCAGATTCCAGCTTTATTGTAACACCAGCATTCACAACATGCCAACTGCTTACTTCCAGCAATGTATTCACAGCTTTAGGTCAGGACAGAGATATTTCAGGAGCTGCCTTCTCCTGGAGACATGGGGCCTTTCTGTTCCCAGCTGGGCTCACATTGTTATCCCTCCTCCCAGGGAACTCGCCCGCAGAGCTTGCTCTCTCTATGGTTTTTAAGGTGGATTAGGCTAAGTGCCTGGTCCTGAACAGGTTAAGGCCATTTACACCCTCCAACAGTGTCTGCATTAAAAATAAAACAGACATTAAAGACCATTTACACTGAAGCTCACATACACAAACTACCCACAAATTTAATCAATTCATTACCAAAAACATGCTTACCAGCATAAAGAACGTCCAACAACTTTCCAATATCACACCAGGCACCTTTCTCTAGACCTTCTTTCCTTATTTCAACCAACAACCAATCATCACATGTATACACCATTCAAGCAAAAACATCCAATCAAAACACAATCACACTCCATTCGATCTTCTTGTTTAAGCCGTCAGTGCTTAAAGAGCCCAATTCAAAAATCCATTTTTATTCCTAACAGAGTATACGATCAATGTCACCTCCCTTAAAGGTGAATTTTCAAAAGATTGCAAGAGGAAAAATTAGCATATAAACATGTATTTAGCATATACTCACACATATGCAGCTTTCTAAACCTGAAACGTACCCGCGTAAGTAAGGCAGTCTAGGAGTGTTCCAGGGTGGAGCTAACACTTACATGTGCAAGTTGCTATTTTAGAAGCTTGCTTGTGTATATTTACCTCTGCTTATTATCTGGCATCAGTGATATTAATTTATATTTACCTGGTAAGAACTGAATCCTGCAGGAAACAAAAAGTGAAAATATTTTGAGAAAAGAATCATGTTCTTTGTGTACAAAATTTGCATTACAAGTTTGTTGCTCATTTGAACTGACACTCCTCGATTTTCCTTTGTTAGTGAATCCTTGTACTTGCAAGGTGAAAGAAAAAACAATGAAAATTAATATATGAAGCACTTTGAAAAGAAAGTAATTAATAGTGAAAGGCAAATGGTTGAATATTTCATTGGAAGTTGTTAAAATTGTATCCTTGAAATTATTTTTGAGAAATTGTACTTGTTAGCAAAATAAGTTTTCTTCAGTTTGGGTTCTTTTAAAAATGCGCGATTGAATTTGAGTCAAGGTATTTATTGCTGTGAATGGCGCGCGCATTAATTAGGAGGTGCGAGAATAAGTTGGGCTTGCCACCTGCAGCATACTCACGAATCTCCCGGAGCGCGCACATCTCCAAAGGTTTCAAAAAGGGGCGGAGCGTGGGCGTGGCCTGGGCGGAGCATGGGCGTTTCAGGGCGTGAACCCAGAGATTTGCACTACATACTTATGCAATCTGCCACGTGCCAAGGTCCCCTGCTGTGTAGCTTTATTTTCTGCCATAGATGATGTGTAATAAGGAAAACTAGGCAGATCTGCGGGGTTTCATAACTGGGACCGCTTTCATAACTGGGTGAACTGGGGACAAACTGGTATAACTGGAAATTGCATCAGCATGCGCCCCTTTTTAAAATCCCCCGATTTACGCAGCAGAAGCAGGATTTGCGCGCACATGCAGGTGCCCCCTTAAAATTTGGTGCACGTGGGTGCATGGCCAGGCCTTTTTTTAGATCATGCTCGCATAAAATGGCCGCTTCCCGAGGCACGTGCTAACGTACGCGCACAAATATGCACACACGCAGCGGTTTGAAAGTTGCCATCCCATTGTATTTCAGGTTTTATTATCGGGGGTTTTTTTTTTTCCACCACCAAATCTTATGGCACTTCCTTCGACCTCTGGGGAAACCAATTGTATTGTTAACAATAACAATGCAGAGAAAAAGTACAATTTTATTGGAGGAGAAGTGAAGGAGAGAAGGTTATTCACTTCTGCCCCGTGACAGCTCTAATGTTCTCTTCCACCCTTGGGGGGTTACACCTACCGCAGTCTTCATGCTCACCACTCTTTCCTCGTTCCCTCAGTTTTTCTATCCTCTTTTCTTTTCCCTGTCTCCTTCCCCTTTTCTCTTAACCTCTCCTGTCTTTCTATCTCTGCTTCTTTCTCTGATCTGTTTTCATTCTTTATTTACTTCACCGCGTTTCTCTCATACTTTGTGGGAAATTTATACAGATTAATTAAATTTGCCTGCCTTTCCTTCTGGGTTGTCTCTGCTGCAGCAGGATTTGGACTCAGTTACGTGTGCGCCTTACTTCTCCTGATGCACACTGCAGTGAGATAACGTCGCACACTATCATTAAATTGAGTTGCTTCGAACGGGGGCCGTTCTTAAAACTAGAATTAATAAGGCCGGATCATTATAGTAGGGTGGGGGAAGGGGGGAGTTAAACTTTCCGTTTCACTACAACACCGTACTGACACCCCCTATGCCTGATAAAGGGGGGGGCCGCACTGTCAGAATGTCAGCAGATAACATTTCTATTCAGATTTCTGTGAAAGGTTAGTCCCCGTGGGATGTGTAGTGCCCTAGAGAATTCTGCCACAGCAATCTCACTCCCTGGGCTTCTGTCTTCCTGGGAGGATGCCCGTGTTTATTATTTAGTATTACATGACCTATTTTTTGTTGCGGGTGATTGAAAAGAGCTGTAGAAGGAAACGCCGGGGGGGTGAGGAAGCGAAAAAGGTAAGGGCAGAGGGCAAGGAGAAAAGACAGCGTGAAGAGGAAGAGGGGTAAAGAGCAGCAGCAGTCAGAAAAAGCAAGAGAAGTTGATGAGTGCAAAGGGACAGACAGTGAGGGAGCTACACCGGGAGAGAGGTAGAGGGGAAAGAGAAAAACAGGGACGTGCAGATAGAGACGGAACAAACTGAAAGAAATCTAGGTTGATGAGAAAAATGGGGGTAAATTTTCAAAGGCTTATGCTGGAACTCTGTAGGTAAAATCTGAGGGGACGTGGTTAGAATGGTTGAATCCAGCCAAGGGGATTTTCAGCCAACTGAAAGAATATGCTTAGAGGCCTAACAGCCCTAATTTTCAATGTGGACTTGGTGCAGCGTTGGCACTCACATTTACACCTGCTGGAGTGCAGGTATAAATGTCCACATGGCATTTACACCCTGACCCAACTCCACCCCTGGGAACATCACTTTGCAATATGTGTGTGCAAGTATAAGTGAAATTGCTTCCATATATACTTTTACACATTCAACCCTGGTGCAATTTACAAAAAGGGAAAAGGGGAATTGGATTTAGACAGCAACCATCGAGGGCCCCGGTTTTTACAGTCTGGGGAACTAATGAGCATGGGGGAACCTGCACAGAGCAGCGGTTACTTCTCTTAATAGAAGCAGGGGATTACTCCCCTTAACCAATGAGCCTTGATGCAACTGCAACATCGCTCTCTGCTTCGAAGGAGGGAGGTGGGAGCTGAAAGGAAATTTGGATTCAGGGACAACCAACACGAGCCATTACCTTTTTACAGTCTGGAGTACTGATGCTCAGACATTAAGGGAAAAAAACCCACAGGACTGCTTCCACGGCCAAGTCCATAAGCAAAGCACGTTAAACAAAATTGACTGATACATGGGGGTAATCTGCACGTTGTGGCAGATACTACCATGGGACGCTTGCTGGGCAGACTGGATGGACCATAAGTCCTTTTCTGCCATCATCTCCATGTTTCTGTGTTACATGCCTAAAACCGCATTTTACATGCATAATTATACTTTTGAAAATTACCCCTATAGTTTATGCTTTTATCTGTCTTAATGAGGCATTTCTTGGTGTGAAACTTGGCGGTGTAGAAAATTATGCATGTACATTTAAAGATTGCACCCCTAAAAATGAACAAATGCACGCACAGGGAGGGTAACTGTAAAACATAGAAACATAGAAATGACAGCAGAAGAAGACCAAACGGCCCATCCAGTCTGCCCAGCAAGCAAGCAAGCTACATGCGCGAGTGCACCCCACATGCACAGGTAAAAATGGAGGCGTGCGCGCACATGTAAATATATTTTATATCACGCATGCAAATGTGCACCCACTATATAAAATACACATAAGTCTACCCAATATGTTTGTGTATCAAAACATAAGCGGCATGTATTTTAAACATAGCCGCATACGTTTTGACTCATCCAGCTAAGTAATGACAAATTTCCAGCTAAGTAGAATCGTGGCGATTTATCTAGCTAAGTAGAACTATTTAAGACTAAATAAGTTAGCATTAGCTGGATAAGTAAAAGAAAAGCGGAACATAGGCAGAGAAGTTACATAGAGGGAAAGCTAGCATTGAAGACTTATTTTGCTATCTTACTTATGTGGCTATGTCGTGCTTTTTAAGACTTATCCAGATAAGTGGCGGCTATGCAAGAATATGTGCTTCTTGCATGTGCTCATTTTTACGCTTGCAACTCTTTTTAAATTTAACTTTAAATAGCGCATATTTGCATAAGTGCTATTTTATAAATCTCAAACATACACATGGGTAGCCGGTCTCCCGTGTTGGTGCTTTATCCTCTATTAGGGGATGCTACGGGTCCAAGTCCAGACACGGAGGAAGATTTCTCTTCTGGGCTGGCGCTATCTACCACGATCTCCATGACAACCCTTGCACTCTAAGTCAAAAATCTCTAGGAGGTGCCAGATTGTGAAAAACAACAGCAGGGAAGCCAATGTTACCAAAGCAGGGAGAAACCAGGAATCACAAAAGGCTCCATCCATTCCTCAGTAAGTCCACACTTGGGTAAAGCTCAATGAAAATATTGGAGTCTGTAGTTGGTGTTCAAATAAAAGATAGTCTTTACTGTAACTTAAAGAAGAGAATCCAAGTCAAGATTGCAAAACTAAGAATCGGCATACAACCAATGATCAACAAAAAGCATATTGTTTCTCTATCCATCCTTACCCTGCTCACTTCCCTTCTGGCTCTTGCACCTTCATCCTGATTCAAAATATCCTCACCATTGAGAGTGGGAAAACTAGAGTTTAGTTACAGTTCAGGCACGAACTGGTCTGGAATAATCCTCAAGTAAAATATCCAAAATAAGGTTCCAACAAGTCAAAACTCTTCAGTGTAATTCAACTATCAAAAATACAAATCTTTGAATTAATGGCTCAAAAGTCTACATCCTTCTCTTCACCCAATCTGTTGGCTGGCCGAATGGGTCAAAATATCTCTGTCCCGGTCCTTTGGTGTTCTGGGGATATGCCTTCCCTCAGGTACTGGTCAATCAAAATCCAAAAATATCTTCTCACAAAGTTCTTCCTCAAAACCTCTTTACAAAAATGCTTGAATTACCTTCTGTGAGATCCAGGGAGAATCTCCAGCCCTCCAACTGTCTTGATTTGAGATCCAGGGGAAATTTCTGATCTTCAGTCCTCTCTCTTTTGAAACCCTGGGAAAGGTTTCAGCTCTTCACTCTTCCTCTATCTCCTTTCCACTTGCTTTGAGATCCTGGAGGAATCTCTAGAAGTGACTCCTATCTCTTCCTCTGTTACCATCCTACTAACCCTCTGAAGCACTAAGCATGCTCCAAAATCCTATATACCTCCTAAAACCCTTTACTCCAAAAAGCTGGGGTTATAGCAATGGGAAAAATCAAAACTATCAAAAGCCCTCCTACTGCCCCTAGATAGGAAAATTGCATAGACATAATGTTAGTGACTGGCGTAGCCCCATCACATGCACAAGTAATGGTGCATGAATACATTTTCTCATATAAGTAAGTCTTAAAAAGCACTTCTCAGCCAGATAAGTAAGATAGAAAACTAAGTCTTCAAACATTAGTTGTGCATCTGTCTTACTTATCCAGCTAAGTAATGCTTTTCTTTTATTTTTCCAGCTATCTCACTTAAGGCCTCATTTTCCAAAGCTATCGCAGGCCTGCGCTACTGAAATCGGGGCGGAGTCGGCCCTGGAAAAGGAGGAGTCGGAGGCATCACCGGAGCCGACTTCGCGAGGACGGTGCGCCGAGCGGAAAGGTAAGGCCCTTTTCGCTCGCTATTTCGCACCCAATAACTACACCTTCTATGGTGGTGAGGCCCTTAACCGGTTAAGTCTTATGTTCAATATATTTTTATTTTGTAACTAAAAAGTGTAATTAAAAGGCAAAGTGTGTTGGTTACTTACACACCCCGCAACCAGCGAAGAATAGTAAGTAAACATAGAACACAGTATTGGCTGTGAACCCCATAGCCCCTCCCTCCCATTACCATCCAGACCCAGAAAAAGTACAATATGGGGCCCCTATCCTATCATATTGGAAAGTTTCACATTTTAAGTCGTATTGCAGTTTTTCTAAATCCATTATATCACAGACCTGAGTTAACCAATAATACACTCTTCGACTGGATTTCCAGAAAATGGCTATAGAAAACCGGACTGTCAAAAGGAGTTGGTTTAACCATAATGCCCAAGCCAGCCCACCAGCCCAAGAGAGCAAATGATGGGCCAATAAATAAAGGGAAACCCAAGATATCGGCAATTTTCTGTGTTACTTGCGAGCAGAACACTGAGTGAACCAACAGTCCCACTACATGTGATTAATAAGAACATAAGAACATGCCATACTGGGTCAGGCCAAGGGTCCATCAAGCCCAGCATCCTGTTTCCAACAGTGGCCAATCCAGGCCATAAGAACCTGGCAAGTACCCAAAAACTAAGTCTATCCCATGCTACTGTTGCTAGTAATAGCAGTGGCTACTTTCTAAGTCAACTTAATTAATAGTAGGTAATGGACTTCTCCTCCAAGAACTCATCCAATCCTTTTTTAAACACAGCTACACTAAGGGCCTTATTTTCCAAGGCTATCGCAGGCTTGCGCTAACAGCGCATCCTGCGATAGCTTGCGAAGGTAGCCTGCGAAAGCTTGTGAAGGTAGCGCACGCCTGCGCTGCCTAATTCGGGGCAGAGTCGGCCCCAGAAAAGGAGGAGTCAGGGCGTCACCAGGGCTGACTCCACGAAGACGCCGCGGACGGCGAAAAGGTAAGGGCCTTTTCACGTCCTACTTCACGCCCAATAGCTACACCTTCTATGGTGGCGCTATTGGGTGCGAAACTGGCAGCAATCGCACCACGGTGGTACCAGCTAGCGCAGGCCCGCCCCCCATTAGCGCAATTTTGTAAAGTATCGCAGGCCTGCGATACTTTAGAAAATTAGGCCCTAAGTGCACTAACCACATCCTCTGGCAACAAATTCCAGTTTAATTGTGTGTTGAGTGAAAAAGAACTTTCTCCGATTAGTTTTAAATGTGCCCCATGCTAACTTCATGGAGTGTCCCCTAGTCTTTCTACTATCCGAAAGAGTAAATAACCGATTCACATTTACCCATTCTAGACCTCTCATGATTTTAAACACCTCTATCATATCCCCCCTCAGTCGTCTCTTCTCCAAGCTGAAAAGTCCTAACCTCTTTAGTCTTTCCTCATAGGATATAGGCCTCACATAGGCAAAAACACGAAAAGGAGCTCTTTCCTCTTCAAGAGCTAAAGCCAAAGACCACAACCTACTCTTCTCGCATTCCCTAGTTCTAAGCAGAGTCCACCCACTAAGCTGCCTCTAGGGGAGGAGCTGAAATGTGGTATTCCCTCTAGGTGGCTTAACATCTATAAGGAGCTAGGGACTTCTACTGGCCACCGGTAGGGGTGCCACATAATCTTTTAGAAATCCTATCCGTCTCCTCTCCGTCCCAACCTTAACCCTGGTACCTTCCACATTTTTTTGCTTCAGCCCAGATTGCAGTAGATGCCTACTGTGATCCAGGCCCAGAGCTTCTGCCATCACTAGGGAGCTACTCTTGCAGCCTAGGTCCCTAGAAGCTCTGTTCTGGAAGCCTACACTTTCAGGTTGCAGTAGGCTACTACCAAAATCCAGGCTGAAGAAAAAACATTTTGGAAGGTACCAGAAGGGTTAGGGTGGGGATGAGAGGGAGGGGGGGCCCTGGAGGTTAGAATTTAAAAGATTAGACAAAGTCCAGGAATGGGGAGAGAGACTGGCCATGGCCTTTTATTTGCATAACCACGAGATGGAAGGGAGCGTGGAGGCGGGAGAGGCTGCAGGCTTGGCCTTGTCCAGCCAAACATTTGGAGCTTGAGTGAGAAGGAAGACGGGATCTGTGATAGGGTTTATAAGCCTGCGATCTTTTATTATTTTTTTTTTAAACTCCACAACTTGGCATTTAATTGGCTGTATTCTTTTGACTATATCTGGTTAAGGATACAGCCATCCAGCTAACCATAGCCAGATAACTTTATATCTAACCGGTGATATTCAAAAAATATCCAGTTAGGTTTATAGTTATCTGACTACAGCTAGCCAGGTAACTTTAATTGGGGATATTTAGTGTGACGTTTACCCCACTGAATATCCCAGATACTTATCCGGCTAACCGTAGCTGAATAAATTATCTGCTTTCCTGGTTTTTAAATACTGGCCTCCATATATATATATAAAACCTGCACATACACAGCGCAATGAAAAATGCAGAGAGAAAAACTGCAGATGAGGATGATAAACACACACACACTTGGGTGAACAATTACAAACACTGCTGGAGTTAGGGGAACGTTATTTCTCCACTGACTTCAGAAATAAAAATTTAAAAAAATGCTGTGCATCGTTATTGAAATAAATGGGGATGAAAAAAAAAAATCCCATGACCTTTCCATCTTTAAACACAAAGCGAGGATGGTGGCAATGCATTGCTGCCTCGTCGGGGACCCCCAGCAGAATCCTGCAGAGAATGGAAGAGCAGTACAGACAGCAGCTGCCGTGTCAGGTCGCACTGATAACGCGGCCTCCGACAGTCAGGTTATAGCTGCTTTTTTCTTTTCCTTCATTCCTGGTGACTTCTACGAAAGACAGTATGTGTATCGGAAGAGCGTGTGTGTGTGGTAGGGGAGAGGAGGATAGGGAGTCCCTCTTGATTGGCACTTTCAATTACAGAAGTGAAATAACAGGATTTTCATTGGATGGAACTGCCTTTGCAGAAAGAGAGAGACGGCTCCTGCATCTTTCCAGCACAGTTCAGTTTTCCTTGGTTAATGAGGGAATTTAAAGAGGAATGTAGACCTTGGGTTATTTTGGGGGTGTCATAAAGCACATAAGAGCCCATTTCTGGATACTGCATTTTCCAAGTGTCTTTTTGACTTTTATGTAGGGTTTTCTGGTTGACACCACGGCAGTGCATGTAAATATAATAACACAAGCCGTAAAGCCCGTTAAAACGGGCTACATCCCTCTGTCTCTCACCTCCCCCTCATTCTCTCTCCCCTCACTCTTCACCACCCCCCTCCCCCACCCACTCCTCTCCACCCTCCCTCTCCTCACTCAGTCCCCCCTCTCCCTCACTCCCCCTCACTCCCTCCCACTCAGTCCCCCCTCTCCCTCCCACTCACTCAGTCCCCCTCTCCCTCCCTTCCACTCACTCAGTCCCCCTCTCCCTCCCTCCCACTCAGTCCCTCCCTTCACCCACCTCCATTTCCTCCCGGCGCCGTAAGCGCGACTTCCCGCAACCCTCACCCGGCTCCATTGACTCCTCCCGCTCCTGCCGGCAGATCTCGGGGGGGGTGTCACTCCCGCCGCGCGGCAGTGACCCCCGCGAGATCTGCCGGCAGATCTGGGGAGGAGAAGTAGCGGCACCGCGCGCGCGCGGTGCCGCTACTTCTCCTCCCGCTCCTGCCGGCAGATCTCGGGGGGGGGGCGCGGGAGTGACACCCCCCCCGAGATCTGCCGGCAGATCTGGGGAGGAGAAGTAGCGGCACCGCGCGCGCGCGGCGCCGCTGCTTCTCCTCCCGCTCCTGCCGGCAGATCTCGGGGGGCGCGGGAGTGACACCCTCCCCCCCCCCCCCCGAGATCTGCCGGCAGATCTGGGGAGGAGAAGCAGCGGCACCGCGCGCGCGCGGCGCCGCTGCTTCTCCTCCCGCTCCTGCGGCCCCACCGCCATTTTTTTTTTCCTGATCGACGTCCTTGCCCGCACATGCGCAGTAGAGCTGCGCTCTACTGCGCATTTGCGGGCCGTCGGTCACAGGCCATTTATAAGGTAGATACCTGCTGTTGTGATATTTTTGCTTCAAAAGACTGTACTTTGAGTGCTCTTTTTCATATAAAACCTTGTATTATAAATGCACAATTCTAAATTGTGTGTGGAGAGGGCCAGGCACAAAGCTGTAAGATTGACTTAGGATGCCCAGTACCCTTGCACTGACCCTGATCTGCAAGTGAAGATGTCACAGCGCACACTTGAAGCAGGCGTAAGTGAATGTCAGAATCACCTTAGGAATGCTGTCTGCCTAGATTAGAATGGCAGATAAGAACATCAACCTCTGTTGGTTTTCCTCTTACTTCATTGTTTTGGTGGAAGAATTAATGTAGAAAAGGTTACAAATGTTTGAAACTAATTGCTGTAGTTAAAAAAAAAAAAAGCAAAAAACCGAATCCCTTATTGGAGTATTCTGAAACTGTAAGATTCTTACAATGTTATGCTATTTACTTTGAAACAATACTCCTGGCACACAGTAAACACAATGTCACCGATGTCCCCTCACCGGCAGTCCAAGAAGTGCCAAGTATTACTTTTAAGCACCTGAAATATTATTTTACTATGTAAAGAGTATTTTGTGAGTAAAGCACATCTCTTAAACCGCGTCCGACCTTTAAATAAAACCACAAACAGATAGAAAACAAAATTTAACAGCGGAGAGTGGTGTTTGTTCACACTGCCCAGAGCAGTAATCTTCCTTTAAAATAGTTTTGCGGCTTTTGTTTTTCCCTTTACATGGTGCAAAGATAGATTTTATATTCTGCTCAATTGTCTTGCTCATTGTGTTAGTTTTCTTTGGTCTAGACGAAAGGAAAGTATTAGTCCCCGGGGGCACGTTTGGTAATGTTCCAGGCTGAAACGTGCTTCTACTCTTCCAGGCAAGCAGTTCCTCTCACTTTGGCACTGGGAATCCCTGGGCCTCTGTTTTTCTTCCATTCTATGTGCATGAAATAATCTATTTTCCATTGTTCCCAGGCCAGGGCTTCATCATGCGTATTTATAGCCCCGCCCCCCCCCCCCCCCCCCCAATCCTATTTACAGAGCGCTGGGGGTGTAAGATCCTTGGGTGGGGTTATGAAGGTGTTGAATTCAGGCCCGCGCTGCAGAAGAAGCCCTGATAGCCGCAAATATCCGCATCACACACAGGTTTGGGGGTTCCCAAGTGCTTGCATTTATTTCAGGTAGTGGTTGTACTTGGCTAAGAAGCTGATAAATGAAGAGTAGCCTAATGGTTAGAGCAGCCTAGCCCGGGACCAAGCCTGATGCCATGACCCAACCCGGAGGCCGGGTCCTGAAGCCGGAGCCTCAGCCTGGATCCAGGCCCGATGCCACAACCGGACCGGAGGCCAGGTCCAGACTCCATGGCCTAGGCCCAGATCCAGGCCAGATGCTGGGACCTTGGCCAGGAGGCCTGGAAGCTCTGCTTCCTGGGTCCTCTTCTTTCTTCTTGCTTGAAAGCCAAATGACGCCATCTGCTGGGGTCACCTGACCCCAAAGTTAATTAACTCTGGTGCATTCACTCCAATGGACAGTGTGATGATGCCATACTTCAAAATGGAGCTGTCCGCTGGAATGAATGTGCCATAGTTAATTAACCCCGGTGCGACCCCAGCAGAGGGCATCATTTGGCTTTCAAGCACCAAAGAAAGAGGAGCAGCAACAAGGCCTGAGCTCTGAGGCCTGGGACGGACCCTGGGCTGAGGCCCAGGTGTCATAAACCAGAATCCTGGCTGAGGCTTCAGTGACGGATGGGCCTGGATCCCATCCTAGGCCCCAGCGTTGAGACGCTGCCTCACAGTTGGGTTGTGGTATCGGGCCTGGGTCTGGGCTGAGGTCCTAGGATCAGGCCCTGCCCTCTAGGTCGGGTCGCAGCATAAGGCCTGGATCTGGGCCCTGGCCTAGGCTGAGATCCCAGTGTTGGGACATGGCCTTTGGATTGGGTTGCCATGTCAGGCCTGGGTCCAGACCAAGGCCCTGACACAGGACCCTGCCGTTGTGTTGGGTTGCAGCATCAGGCATGGGTCCAAACCCAACCTCTGGTTCAGATCACGGAGCCGGCCCTGGGTCCGGGTTAAGGCCCTGGCATTGGGACCTGGCCTCTGGGTTGGGTCACAGCATCGGGCCTAGGCTGAGGGCCTGACGTTGGGACCCTGCCTTCATCGGATACCCAATGGAGCAGGTAAGTTTTTTGTTTTTTTAATTTTTGGGGGTCTCGCCTTAAGCGAGGCCCCAGCTTCAGGCCTAGGTTGAGGTGCCTGCTTCGCACTCGGGCATAGGTCGTGGGCCCTGTTCTGGGCCTCAGCCTATGCTCTAAGCAAGCCCCCGGCTTCGGGCCTAGACCTAGGCCTGATGCATTAGTTTAAAATGAAATGAACAAATTAACCTTATTCATTATGTTTTTCATTTTAAACGAATGCACATCCCTATCCACTATCTCCTTCTATTAGCCACCCTCCCTGAGATAAACTTTAGATAATCTCTGTTAACCAGAACATTCTCATTTTAAGGTATAAGCTTATGAGCTGCGGCAGGAATCATGCCCAAAAAAATTAAAGCAGAAACTTAGAACATGGTTATTCTTAAAAGCATTCACATAAAGTACCAATCATCTTCTCCAGCAATTCCCCATTGCATTTCCCTGAGTCTATGCTATGTAAATATGTATCATCCCTCTATGCTACCTAAATTCCCCTACCCTACTACCCTTTTACACTATACCCTGCTACCCTCACCCCACTACCCTTTATAAATATTGTACTATTTGTTCTACTTGTATATATTTCATGCATTAACCTATTGTAATTATTTTATTACTATTACTACTGTTCTACATTGCCATATACCTTCGTTCAGTTGTTCTATTTTAGCATTTTTATATTTTTCTAATGGTCCTTCCTTAGTTGAACGTTAATTGTAAAGCACTGTTGCTACCTTCTAATTGTTCTAGCACTGCTGCTGAAACTTTGTTGTATGTGAACCGTCGTGATGTTACTAAACGAATGGCGGTATATAAAGAACCTCAAATAAATAAATTAAATAAATAAAATAAGCTGAACTTTTAAACTGCCCATTAACCATTCACAATAAATACATAACCCTATAATAATGAGATACCGCACCATCTGGTGACCCCCTTAGGGTTACATAAGGAAAAGAGAAGACCCTTGCCAGTTATCACAGGGGTTACCCCAAGTTCCATGAAGGTATAGAGGGGCACCCAAATTATAGAATCAAGGGAACACACACTTTTATATTTGATGCTTCATTTATACGCTATGGATGCCACCAAAAAGAAATGTACAAAGTGCTGAATTCTTTCTGTTAAAGAAATTATTCAGTAAAGTTTTATGTTGGAACTCCAACACGGATTCCTATTTATTGGCACCACATCCCAGAAATTAATTGTGCAGTGCATGAGCTTTTAAACAGGGGTGTGCAGACCCAACATTGTTATTTTCAGTTTTATTCATTTCAACAAATAGCTTGCTCTGTTTGCAAATAGCACACGCTATTTACAGAAATGAATAAAAACAAAAAACAATCTGAATATTGGGGGATTTTTTTGTTGTTGTTGTTTATTATGAAAAAAAACCTTTTGGTGATTTGTTGTGTTTTTCGTTTCATTTTCCAATGAGTGCACCTCTCTAGCTTTTTAGACCTCGCATGCCTCTTCTTCAGATCTGCTTTGGATAATCGACAATTGCATGCCACAAGATGCCTTTTACATCTGTTTGGTTTCCCTTCCATCCTAAACTCACTAGTTTTGGTAGCCTGGATTCTGACTTGGGAGCTGGTCAAGGGCACTCTTTGGGGGGGTGCTCTTGCTACCATCGCTGGGGTTCTCTCTCCCAGCCACCTGCCTGAAAGTCATCCGCTCCCACCCGTTGGCTTTACTGCGCTCCCTCGGCTTCATCAGTCTCAGGGCACATCTGCCTGCTCCATCCTTCTTCTTTAAAGATGTCATAGATTCCCAGCCCTGATGCTGACACGAAAATGAGATTGAATAAGGCTGCGAGCTCTCAGCATGGACCCTGCTTTCCCCAGAGATGATGCATACCGGCATGTCACCTTGGAGTCGATCTGCCCTTCCTTGATAGCTCAGCAATTCTGGAAACAATGAGCGTAGAGGCTTTCCTTCTGATTACAGTTTTCACAGCTGCTGCAGGCAGAAAATAAATTCTTTTTAAAAGAAAAATATGTCTAAATCATTCCCGTTTCATTGACGCAGGCATGCAGCCCGCTGCCTGTCCTTTAGTAATGCCACAGAACTACCAGACAGGGCCCATGCCACAGAATTACAATAGGAATAGCTCACTGCAGTATCTTAAATGAATAGGAGAACGCCAGGAATACAGCATGATCGTGCGTCAAACCTTTACCACAATCCATGATTGCCCACAGAACGTTTTTCAAGGTGTCCCACCATCAGGTGGGACATACAGAATCAAAATGTAGGTGTGCATGCATATTACAAAATAGCAACTTGTACGCGTACTTCTGAACCATACCCTGGTATGGCCCTAGATCAACCTTTCTTTCTCCCTATAAAATGTGCGCACCATACTACAAGTATGCACATACTCTCAAGGTTTATAAAATAGCATATTCATGTGTCCATGCTGCTTATGTGCAAATGTGCTATTTTTACTCCCGAAACACCTGTGAAAATTCACTCCACTATGCATCACTCCATTACAAACTTGTACACGTTCTGACTTGTGTACCTTTGGGACAGAGAGACGCGGTGTTTTATAAGCTGTGTTGCTCCCGCAGCTCAGTTTATAAAATGCAAGCATCACCTCAGACACATGTACGGCTTGAAAATTACCTTCTAATCGCATAATATGCCGATTCCACATGCACATCCCCGGCGGCAGTCTCTGAAAATTGACCCCCCATGAGTCCAACTTTGACCGAGTCAATTACAAAATGCCGCGCCTCTACATTTGTGAAAACCACAGAACCAAAATCCAACATTATAAACAAATCACCTGACTGAAAAGGGTCATTTTTAATCAAAAATCGCAATCCAGCGTATCAAAAGGAGGCCCATAGAAATCAAGAAAAAGCAAACGCTTACCGCGTTTGTGGAGTTAACCTGCCCCAGGAATCGCAGGATAAAAACTAAAGGCCTGATTTAAAAAAAAAAAAAAAAACCCTGCATAAAAAACGGGAGTTACATGCGTGGCAGAACCTTGCGCACGCTGCACACATTTTAGAAGAGGCCCAGCCACACGCGTAACCCCTGTTACGTGCACGAGAGCCAGGCCTCTATGAAGGGGCGGTCCCGGGGGTGGGGAGGGATGGTCCAGGGGGCGGGACGGAGCTGGAGGCCACTGGTACAGCGGCCATTTGTCTCTGCTGGGGGACTGCGCGTCGGCAGCCTACCGACGCGCACAACTTACACCAGCTCAGGAGCGGAGTGGACTGGGAGGGAACTGGTGGAGGCCCAATCTCGTCGCCGCACGTAAACTATGGAAATCTACCCCCCTGTGTATGCTGCATGTCCATGTGTGCATGCGGATAGCGTGCACACATGAGCACATGCGCATATTTTTTTTTTTAATCTACCTGTAAGTCTACTACGGAATTAGTAGCCATTGATAATGTGGTAATGAATTCATTTTAATTTAAGCTGAACATCACCAGGCAGATGTCTAATACACTTTTGGTATTATTCACTATTGGAAAAGCCTTCAAAAATGGGTAAAATCTGCTGCTTCTTTAATGGAGCAGTTGTGTTGGGTGGGGTTGTAGGGTGGAGGGTTTGAATGTATGTGTTTGAGTAAGTGAGGTTTGTGTCTACGTAGAGTGCATGGGGTGCATGTGAGCACGTGAGGTGTGAGTGTGTGGATAGGGTGTGTGTGCATAAAGAAATGTGCAAGCTCTGTGTGAGTGGCGGGGATGTGCATGAACGAGTGGATGGGGATGTGCGTAGGAGTGTGTAGACTCTGTAGCTGTGCGAGTGAGGTGTGAGTGGGTGAATGAGTGTGTGGATAGGGGCTGTGTGCATAAAGAAATGTGCAAGCTCTGTGTGAGTGGCGGGGATGTGCATGAACGAGTGGATGGGGATGTGCGTAGGAGTGTGTAGACTCTGTAGCTGTGCGAGTGAGTCGGGGGAAGTAGGCGATTGGGAGTGGCGAGCAAGTCAGTGACTGGTTGGACGGGGTATGTGTGTGTGTTTGTAAAATGTGTGTGCATAGTCAACTCTTTTCTCCTTGTACTCTCCACTTCCCACCAGTCTCTGCTGTGATCCCTTTCCCTCCCTCACTCCTTCTTCAACCCTTGCATCCTTCTCCCATTCTCCTTCAGCTCCTCATCTGTGTCAGCAGTAGTTCCTCCTTGAGTCAGCTCATGGGACCTGGACCTCCCTCCAGCCAGGCCATATAGGCCTCCCGTAGTAGGTGGAACTTCGGCTTCCCTGCCACTGTGTCACTCAGTCTTATGGCCCCCACCTCTTGTTCAGCCAGTGGAGGCCTTGCCTCCCCACTAACCATGCAGATCCCCTAGCATTGTGAACTGCTCGGCAGGCAGGACCAGGACTCCCTACCTGCTGTGCCATTCACTGCTGCTGCGGGATTGGATGGCAGGCGCCATGTAGCACTAGGCGCTACATTTGCAGTTTGCACATCTGTTGTCGACCCAACACCAAACATACACACAAATGCTTTTTATTATGGGAGAGATAAACAAACTGTTAAATCTTTCAGCCCATTGCATGCATTGATGAAAGAACCAAGTAAGATACATATTATTAAAAAAAAAAAAAAAACAACTCTCAGGAAAAGATAATTCAGTACCTCACAGACAACAGATCAAAACCATATGAGGAAATAGAGCCAAGCAAGAAAAAAAAAATCCAGCCCTGCTCAGCTCAAGCCAAGCAAGCTTCTCTGTCAACTCCACATGTTCAGCCTTAATAGCATCAATCACAAAAAAAAAAACCTCTAAGCTCAGCAGGGGAGTGTGAACAAGCTATCCAACGAGTAACCAAAGGCGCTTCGACAGGCTGTGATCTGGTAAGCAAGCATGCTCGGCAATCCTAGCTCTCACAGTTCCTTTTGTTTTACTCACATATCCTGTATCTGATCAGAAGGACATAGTAGCACCCACCTGTAATTCCCTGTTGGGGCACCTAAAATGACAGAAGGTCTGATGCCTGTTTCAGCACATTCCCTCATGCTATCCGACTATGTAAAGGTTTATCACATTTCCTCACAGCCTCTGCATGTGTATTGTATTGGCAGATGTACAGCAGGGGGAAGAGTGTGATTGGGCCCCTAAAATCGGGCCCTGATCACTAGGTAAGCCCTTGGAGGGCTTGCACTTGGTCGCTATGTTGGGGGTTGAATGATGAACATTATGGTAGGGATTTATTAAGAGGTTGTTGGTGTAATGCGGGAGAACTTCTAGAGGGAATATGTATGGGTTGAATATAACTTGGTGTTCCTTGGGATCTGAGGAGAAAGCAGGAAGCTGGAGGGATGTGGCCAGTATCCAGCAGGGGCCATGGCTCCAGGCAATGCAGAATACACTCCTGGGCAGGGTTACTGAGGAGGAGGAGTCGTCAAGGGCAGCTCCATTCCTGTGCCCAGGGAAGAGGTAAAAGCATTTGTGAATACTGAAAGCTAAGTTTTCTGAAAAAGGATGGTCTAGGGGGCTAGTCCCTGGCGGAAGGGGAACTGATGCTAGATGTCTGTTTTGTTGTTGCCATCATGGTGGTTACAAATGCTGTAAGAAACCTGTATATCTTGAGGACAGTGTGTGGGGTTTTATTTTCATGAGTTTTTACTCTGGTAACCCCACAATTGTGCAATAAAACGTTCTGTTTGAAGATACCCTTTGGAGCGAGACGCTGCTATTTCCCAAGACGTGTGTCTGACAGAGGCCGTTATCAGCTGTGGAAGGACTTGGGGAACAGCCGGAGAGGGTCACAGAGGGTGAAGGGGGCATTTGGTGGAGCTTCCCTGTCTAGCATAGTAAATACCACCCCCCCGCTTCTGAGTCAGGTGCATTACACCATCTGCATGGCCGTTTTGATTTTTGAACCCTCAGAGAGACAGTTGCTCAGCTCACAAACAGGCATCAGACCCTCTGTCATCTCATGTGCACCAACAGGGCCTCCCACACAGAAAGATTTCCAAACAAATCTTTTTCCTAATTGCTGCTGTACCGTATAATTGTGTCAGAATATAATTACATGACCGCTTAATGTACCTAAGTTCATCACAGCTTTATGAGGCAAAACAATTAAATTGTATAAAGTAATTAAAAAAAAAAAGGAAATGCAATCGAGAGCGAGCAGGCTTGTGAAGACAGATGTGCGGTTCTTGGGCAGGAGCACTGTGGAAAGAGCTTGCCAGCGTCAGCCCTCGATTCGCAGTTCCAGCACGCGGGACGCTCCGGCGGAGGCAGACGGGGTACTAGACCTTTTACGGAATCTCCCTGTACAACGCGGGGGGTGCGTTTCTCTTGGTGAAGACCCTGCATCCGTAAATAATCCGGAATCTGCTCCTGATGGATGACTCCTCCATGCCAGCCTGTCGCTGGAGATATTTACAGTGCACTTCCCCGGCCTGATAGTAAATCCGCAGTGATTCACTGTGAGCCGGCTCTGCTCTCAACATTTAGAGAGGTGCTGCTTCCTTCTCTCCCTGGAGCACACAGTCTGGGGGGGATCAGATGGACTGGAGGAGACCGAGGTCAAAGAGGGAGAAGCAAAACCAAGAGAGGTCCAGTAAATATCTGGGTTAATTGCATTTTTATAGACGTGCATTGCATGTGCCCAGTGTGTAGGCAGATGTAGGAACAAAAAGGGGTTTTCAGCCTTGTAGACTTTTGAAGCGGGCATGAAAATCTACCTGTCTAGGGACCATTGCGGTACGACTGGCACAGGTGCTTTCTAGGGCACGTGCAGTTGTTTGAAACAATGGAAATGTCAACGACACTTGCTATATTATTTAGTGTCAATTTGAAATAAAACAATAAATTCCTCCCCCCCCCCCCCAAATTAGAGTTTTTTTCATTTGTCATTTTATGTGCTTTATTTGCGATTACTGTGCACTAAAAATAAAATAAATAAATAAATAAATAAAATGACACAAATAAACTAAATACTAAAGAAATGAAACATTTTTTGGATCTTAAAGTCCTCTATCATATCCCCCCTCAGCCGTCTCTTCTCCAAGCTGAACAGCCCTAACCTCTTCAGCCTTTCCTCATAGGGGAGCTGTTCCATCCCCTTTATCATTTTGGTTGCCCTTCTCTGTACCTTCTCCATCACAACTATATCTTTTTTGAGATGCGGCGACCAGAATTGTACACAGTATTCAAGGTTCGGTCTCACCATGGAGCGATACAGAGGCATTATGACATTTTCCGTTCTATTAACCATTCCCTTCCTAATAATTCCCAACATTCTGTTTGCTTTTCTGACTGCTGCAGCACACTGAACTGACGATTTTAAAGTATTATCCACTATGATGCCTAGATCTTTTTCCTGGGTGGTAGCTCCTAATACGGAACCTAACATCGTGTAACTACAGCAACGGTTATTTTTCCCTATATGCATCACTTTGCGCTTGTCCACATTAAATTTCATCTACCATGTGGATGCCCAATCTTCCAGGCTTGCAAGGTCCTCCTGTAATGTATCACAGTCCACTTGTGATTTAACTACTCTGAATAATTTTGTGTCATCTGCAAATTTGATAATCTCACTCGTCGTATTCTGCATAACGCTCCTGAAGGCAGTGGCAGCCTCTACATTCTGTTCTGTCCACTGAGGGGCCGATGCAATAATCTTAGCGGAAAGCGGGCGCCGACCTTTCAGCGCCCACTTTCTTAACGCATGCATGGCGCCCACAAGGGGGGCGCCATGCAATATGTAAATTAGGGGGTCCCGCTAGGAAGGAGGCGCTAGGGTCGCTTGCGCGACCTTAGCGCCTCCTTGCTAACGCGACCCGCCGCGGCATCCGGTTATGAAGACCGACGCCGGTAAACTCGGCCTCGGTTTATATAACCTGCCTGCCTGCCAGTAATGAAAACGGCCGCCGAGTTTATCCAGGCAGGCGTTAATATTCTGAACGATAAATGTGCATCTGAGATGCAGATTTAACTTTTTGCAGTTGGAGTGAATGGGTAATAGCCTCATTCACGTGCATTTGCATGTGATGAGCGCTATCGCTGTAGAGGCAAAAACTCACAGTAAAAACTTTTTTAAATATATCCGAAGCAGAAAGCCTGTGAGGGAGTCAGTTGGACCGTTAGATGATCAAGGGGTTAAAGGGGCACTTAGAGAAGATAAGGCCATCGCGGAAAGATTAAATGATTTCTTTGCTTCGGTGTTTACTGAAGAGGATGTTGGGGAGGTACCCGTAATGGAGAAGGTTTTCATGGGTAATGATTCAGATGGACTGAATCAAATCACGGTGAACCTAGAAGATGTGGTAGGCCTGATTGACAAACTGAAGAGTAGTAAATCACCTGGACCGGATGGTATACACCCCAGAGTTCTGAAGGAACTAAAAAATGAAATTTCAGACCTATTAGTAAAAATTTGTAACTTATCATTAAAATCATCCATTGTACCTGAAGACTGGAGGATAGCAAATGTAACCCCAATATTTAAAAAGGGCTCCAGGGGCGATCCGGGAAACTACAGACCGGTTAGCCTGACTTCAGTGCCAGGAAAAATAGTGGAAAGTGTTCTAAACATCAAAATCACAGAACATATAGAAAGACATGGTTTAATGGAACAAAGTCAGCATGGCTTTACCCAGGGCAAGTCTTGCCTCACAAATCTGCTTCACTTTTTTGAAGGAGTTAATAAACATGTGGATAAAGGTGAACCGGTAGATATAGTATACTTGGATTTTCAGAAGGCGTTTGACAAAGTTCCTCATGAGAGGCTTCTAGGAAAAGTAAAAAGTCATGGGATAGGTGGCGATGTCCTTTCGTGGATTGCAAACTGGCTAAAAGACAGGAAACAGAGAGTAGGATTAAATGGGCAATTTTCTCAGTGGAAGGGAGTGGACAGTGGAGTACCTCAGGGTTCTGTGTTGGGACCCTTACTGTTCAATATATTTATAAATGATCTGGAAAGAAATACGACGAGTGAGTTAATCAAATTTGCAGATGACACAAAATTGTGCAGAGTAGTTAAATCACAAGCAGATTGTGATAAATTGCAGGAAGACCTTGTGAGACTGGAAAATTGGGCATCCAAATGGCAGATGAAATTTAATGTGGATAAGTGCAAGGTGATGCATATAGGGAAAAATAATCCATGCTATAATTACACGATGTTGGGTTCCATATTAGGTGCTACAACCCAAGAAAGAGATCTAGGTGTCATAGTGGATAACACATTGAAATCGTCGGTTCAGTGTGCTGCGGCAGTCAAAAAAGCAAACAGAATGTTGGGAATTATTAGAAAAGGAATGATGAATAAAACGGAAAATGTCATAATGCCTCTGTATCACTCCATGGTGAGACCGCACCTTGAATACTGTGTACAATTCTGGTCGCCGCATCTCAAAAAAGATATAATTGCGATGGAGAAGGTACAGAGAAGGGCTACCAAAATGATAAGGGGAATGGAACAACTCCCCTATGAGGAAAGACTAAAGAGGTTAGGACTTTTCAGCTTGGAGAAGAGACGACTGAGGGGGGATATGATAGAGGTGTTTAAAATCATGAGAGGTCTAGAACGGGTAGATGTGAATCGGTTATTTACTCTTTCGGATAGTAGAAGGACTAGGGGACACTCCATGAAGTTAGCATGGGGCACATTTAAAACTAATCGGAGAAAGTTCTTTTTTACTCAACGCACAATTAAACTCTGGAATTTGTTGCCAGAGAATGTGGTTCGTGCAGTTAGTATAGCTGTGTTTAAAAAAGAAGGATTGGATAAGTTCTTGGAGGAGAAGTCCATTACCTGCTATTAAGTTCACTTAGAGAATAGCCACTGCCATTAGCAATGGTTACATGGAATAGACTTAGTTTTTGGGTACTTGCCAGGTTCTTATGGCCTGGATTGGCCACTGTTGGAAACAGGATGCTGGGCTTGATGGACCCTTGGTCTGACCCAGTATGGCATTTTCTTATGTTCTTATGTTCTCCGCATCAGACGCGCATTAAATAGGCGCTAATCCCCCTTTTGCATTAGGGGGTGGATTAGTGCACTGCATTGCATCGGCCCCTCTGTGTTCGCTAGAGGCAAGATATATTGGGCATTTGGCTGGGCAATTCTGAAAGTCCCCGCGGTCCTTATGGACCTGATTTTCAAAGGAGTTTTTCTTTTAAGGTTCTGCGGCAGGCTGGTGCTGCAGGGGGGTCTCCAGCCTGAGGACTTATTTAAGGAGGCCCACCCTATCCCCGCATGGGTGCGGAGGGTGCAGTTTTCTAAGCGCTTGGAACAAAGAGTCGCGCAAAATTGGGTGGCTGTCGCTAATGGACAAGCAGCAGGGCAAGCTTATCCCCATGACCTGTTTTATATAGATCAGTAGATTTTTTTTTTGTGACTGGGCCTCCCCCACCCCCCCGCCTCCCCGTCCCCACAGCAAAATTGCTTATTGATTTTTGGAAGGAGTCCTCCTTTACTACCATTAGCAGCCTCTGCTGCCTCATAAACACTAAACTATCAGCCATTACCACTGCTGATTCATGAGACCGTCTTTCTAGGGAACACGAGGCAGTTCACAAATAGGGGCAGCGTCGAAGCCCCAGACGCTGTTTCCACTGCAAGTCACACTGCGGTTGTCCAGTGCCCTGCTCCTGGCACTGTCAGAACAGGGCCCAGGCTGAGCATGGCAGGGTGCAAACGTTGTTTTCACAGGCTGGTGGGCACCAGCTCACCTTCCATCTGCGTGACTTGATAGCCCCTGAGCAGGGCTGGCTCTAGACTGTAGTTGGCACCCCCCCCCCCCCTTCTTCAGCGGTGGCAGCTCTGGCACAGTGCTGCTCCCTTCCTCGGTAATGGTAGTGGCTCGGCACAGCATCCCCCCTTTTTTTCCTCTCTCCTTCTACCCAGCATCCCCCTTCTCTCTGCCTGCTCAGCACCATTGTGCCCCCGATCCCTCTCTCGTTCCCCCAGCCCACAGGAGGTGGCAGCGAGCCGGTGCCACCCCCCTTCTCACGGCAGTCTGTGCGGCCGCACAGGACGCGCAGCCCCCAACAGCCAGCCCATCCCCTGGGTACCATCCAGCAAGAGGACAGGAGGATTACGAAGCAGATCTAGATTATAACAGAAGTCGCGGCTGGAGCAGGGAGCCAGGACAGAGGCCAGAGTCCACCCACGTCTAAGATTTCAGCATAAATAGAAATGAAACATAGAAATGACGGCAGAAGACGACCAAACGGCCCATCCAGTCTGCCCAGCAAGTTTCACACTTTTTTTTTTCTCTCATACTTATCTGTTACTCTTGGCTCTTAGTAACCTTTTTTATTCTGTTTATATTTATATTGTTTGCTGAGCGTGATGGGCTCGTATTGCTTAATGGACCAATGCCAAAATAGTTTTATTTGAAAAGAAAAATGTAATATAGATCCAATGTTTTGGAACCTTTAATATGTATCCCCCTTTCCCTGAGAGATATCTCACTATCCGTACAGTTCTTCAATCTCTTAATTTCTCGGGCCCTGATTACTGTAATTTCCTGATAATACCATCCATTCATTAACAATTAGTTCAGAATGCCGCAGCACGTATCCTATCAGGTACCTCCGTCAGAAATCACATCACTCCACTTTTACAGGCTTATCATTGGTTACCAATAAAATTTAGAATACAATATAAAATCCTTACCATAATCCACTCCCTCATTTATAACTCCTCTTCTACTTGGCTCTGCTCTTTACTCCTCATTTGCAAACCCAGCAGACATCTGAGATCCCTAACAGAAAACCTTTTGGACATCCCTTCACCTGGACTGGCAGGATTAGACATTACAAGGAAAAGGGCTTTTTCAGTAGCAGGTCCCACCCTTTGGAATGCATTACCCGACTCACTGAGATTACTTTCTAACCCAACACACTTCAAGAAACCCTTAAAAACATACTTGTTTCAGACTGCTTTCAAAATTACACCAACTAAACACTAACTACTTCATATCAATATTTCAATTGCAAAATTTCCCCTTCCCAATAGTCTTTATATACATTTGGAATTACCCCTTTCCCATACATACGCAGTGGCTACAAGATGGCACTTGATTTTTGAATTGTTTGATTTAATTAGATTTTGATAATTTATTAATCTTTATGTTACTATTATGAGATTTATGTAATTTTTTAGTTATTTTATTTTTATGATTTTATGTTTATGTAAACCGTTTTGACTAAACTTTGTTTATGAAAGCGGTATAGAGACACTTTTAAATAAATAAATAAATAAATAAAATCCCCAGTACTGATACTAAGGGATCTATGCAATAAAATGTGCACAAAACCAAATTTAGCATGGGCTCATTATAAAATGTAATGGCATATTAAAAAGTCACATAACAAGTGATGGAAAAAATGTCCAATGGTTTCCAAGAGGTATAAAACTGTGACAGGGAGTCTAAACTTGGTCTTGGGTCACTAGAAATGCACCCTTGGGCAAGTGTTCAGTGATGTCACTTAACCTCTACCGTTGGCTTATCATGATGAGTTATTGTGGCTGCAGCTCATTAAGGGGATCTGATGTATTCCTTTAAGTGATTTGTTGTGAGGGAGAACCACAAATGGTAGTTTACTTGGGGGTCAATATAAGGTGCTGCTCAGAGTGGGAATTATGGTTTTTTGCAGGTAGTCTTTTCTTTGATTTCTCCTTCCTGCTGCAGAAACTGCTTGACAGGGGACCTTCACAGCTCCTAGAAAGGCAGCTGGTCAGCTTCGTCTAGCAGAAGGCAAGGGAGGCCAGTGAACCATTGCTGGGTTCCTGGGTGGTTCCCATAGGCAGTCCAGGAGGAATGTGGATCACAACAGCCTCAGTGCCAGGTCCACTACACCATCTGCCCGGTCGTTTTTATTTTTGTGAGCCGACAGAGAGAGCAAAGCTTAGCTCCCAAACAGGCATCAGACTCCTCTCTCATTTCATGTGCCTCTGAGACCGTGAACCAGGGAACAGGCTCGGGCTGGACTCTGGCTGCTTTCTCATAAATCTTTTTGTTAATTGCAGAAAAGTAAAACAAGCAGCTCTGCTTACCTTTAGCAGTTTTCAAAAGCAAAAAGACAGCAATGCAATTCCCAGCTAGTCAGTACTGGTCTTCCCTAGGCTTCCTACCTTCTCTTTGCTGGGGCCTAGCTTCTTCTCCCCTTCTGCACCCTCAGAGCAGATCTTGTTTGTGACTTAAGGTGGAGCAGGCTAAATGCCTGGTCCTGGGCTTTTAAGGAAGGTCTTCCACTCACTCCTTTACGGTGCCCCATCAGGTGGCTGCCCAACTAAGCCTGGTGCAAGGAGCTTGCTTATCAGTGCAGAGTAAAGAAGCGGAAGAGCTAGTACACGCCAGGCGAGGAGGTCAAAAGAGATCCAGCAGAGCAAAAAAACTGACATGACTGCAAATTCAGAACTAGCTGTTTAGTGTTCAGTAGGGATCTTCATAGAGCGATGCAAGAGGACATGGCTGGGGACAAAAGAAAAAACGCAAGGTAGAAACTCACAGGCCTATCCTGTAAAGTGCGGCCGCGTTTACCCTGCTCCTAAGCCACTTCTAACTCACGTTCCGGCCGCGTTAGCCCTTCCTGCGATCCCGAATCCCCTTTAACCTACTCCTACCGCGTCCTAAATTCCCCGGGTAACCCCTTCCGCCCGCGGCATGTATATTGCATGCAAACGAGTGAATTAGCGCGATATTGCATGCAAACGAGCCAATTAGCTATTCCCCTAGCATCCCGTAACCCGCGCCCCGACTATCGCTACCTTTCCCTGCCGTTTTGTCGCGCGTTTAACCTGCAAATTTACCGCCTACCCTGACCCAGGCGGTAGAGGCATGGGTAAGGGTAGGTGGCAAGCTTTCCCCCAGCCCCCGCTCACCTGCCCCGGCCGCGATCATGGGTGCCGGTCTCCGTGGCAGCCCCAGTCCTCTCCCCTACTCCCGAAGCAAAAAAAAAAAGCGAAAAAAACGTTGCAGCCCCCCTCCGATGTCCGGACTGGGGCTGCCACGGAGACTGCAACGGCAAAGCGACTTTTCAGTGTCCCCCCCTCCTCTCGGAGCAGGGCGCGAAAAGCCGCCTTGCTCTGGGAGGAGGGGGGACACTGACAGCGGCGAAGCTTTCCCCCAGCCCGGACACCGGCGAAGCCAGAAGACAGCGGCGGAGAAACAGCGAAACGACTTTTCAGTGTCCCCCCTCCTCTCGGAGCAGGGCGCGAAAAGCCGCCTTGCTCTGGGAGGAGGGGGGACACTGACAGCGGCGAAGCTTTCCCCAGCCCGGACACCGGCAAAACTTGCTGTTTTGCAGCCATGAGCCACGAGCAGGAACGCGAAGATCTGGCTCCGATAGCTCCTCCCGACAAGATGGCCGCCTGCACGGGGAAAGAGTACAATTGGCCGCTGAAGACGTGACGTGACGTCTTCAGCGGCCAATTGTACTCTTTCCCCGTGCAGGCGGCCATCTTGTCGGGAGGAGCTATCGGAGCCAGATCTTCGCGTTCCTGCTCGTGGCTCATGGCTGCAAAACAGCAAGTTTTGCCGGTGTCCGGGCTGGGGGAAAGCTTCGCCGCTGTCAGTGTCCCCCCTCCTCCCAGAGCAAGGCGGCTTTTCGCGCCCTGCTCCGAGAGGAGGGGGGACTCTGACAAGTCATTTCGCCGTTGCTTCTGCGCTGTCGCCGCCGTTGCTTCCTGGTATCTGTCATTTCAAATGACATTTGAAATGACAAATACCAGCGTGGCGTGAAGCCTTAGGCCCGCGCACCCAGGATACTGTATAGGCGCTCTATCCAGTATCCTGGGTTGCGCGGGCCTAAGGCTTTTCGGACGCGGCTTACATTTACATATAATTAGGCTTCAGGATCGAGCGGTAGGAGAGCTGCACTGTGCGGGCGGTAACCGCGGGTGCCGTAGGCACTAACGCAGCTCTTCCTACCGCTCGGTACTGGATAGGCCTGTCAGAGAGGTATCTGGTCCCCTGACTCGGAGTGGCGATAGCATCTGACTGTTCCCCCATGTACAAGTACCCCGTAGTGTAAGAACCACAATGGTTGTACAACACAGTCCTCTACTGCCTCAAAGCTTCCCTCCCCCCACTCCCATCGTAGCGCAAATTCCTCTGGGGGGGTCTGTTGAGTCCTCCTCTCCCACCAACCATCCCCAGAGGTGGCCAAAGTAGTTAAAAGTGAAAAGGTTTAAATGTCGGGGTGCTGGTTCTGCCTCCTCCCCCCCCCCCCCCCCCCATTTCACAACCTCCAGCTGATCCCTCAGAACTTCTTGGACCCTCCCCAAGAACTCTTTCTCCCCCGGCAGGCTCCCACCCTAGACCACCCCTCAGAACTCCACGGGGCGCACAAGGGGGGGTGGAGTGTGGGAATGGGGGTGACCTTTGCCTCTGTCTTGGGCCTGCCTCGGCCTCTTTAAGGCCTTGGCCTGGGAGCATCAGGCTGTGCATTAATATCCTGAGGCTCCTGGGGAAAGTTAAGAGCCACTCTCAAGCTGTTGCCAACTTTCCTTAAAATAATGCAAATTTGATGCAAGCCACCTTATTTTGTGTCAGATTGCCTAGCAATGAGTTAATTTGCATGCATAGCTGCTCATTACCATTCCTGCATTGCACCAGGTTTACAAGGGTCAAGATAATGTGTGGTATTTGAAATACCACGTTTTATATCCGCATTAGGCCATTTTCACTACGTGATAAAGCTCTAATGCAGCTTAGTGAATGATCCCCTCAGCTTGTATCTGAGGCAATGGAAGGTGAGGTAACTTGCCCACGGCCATGAGGTGCGTCATCAAGATTTAAACTCTGGCTTTCCACCTGCTGCTCTAACCACTAGGCCACTCCTCCATACCACCAAAACAGTGCCTGTTAAAACCTGTTTGTAAGACAACCCACCAGCTCAAAACATTTACAACTGGCAGCCGTCAACTATACTAGTTCTCTACTCCTGAAATCTCTCTTGTATCGTTAATCCGACTTTTACTGTGACTGCTGAAAAATGAGGTTACAGACAGACCTGATCTACGCATTAGGCATTCACTCTTTCACTTTGTAAATGAATGCCCAAAACCAATTGTCTTACTTTAAAAAAAAAAACAAAACCACATCTTTTTATTTATAACATATCAAATATTTCCCTATTACAGACAAAGATCTCTTTGAAGCCGTTTCCCTCTTGACCATCAGTGCAAGCTGTTTAGAAGTTTAAAGCAGATAACAGACATAATAAATGTATATGTGGAGGCCCCCCTAGGTTAGGAGCTAGGAGAAGAGCGTCCCGTTTTACAGGTTGGCTGGAACAGCGAGCTTCTGGCTGTTCAAAGGCAGGCGGAGCAGGAATTCTGGGTGGCATTTTTGGGTGGAGTCAGAAGGTGAATGAGCGAACGTGTGCTGGCTCCCCTGATCTCACGCGGAGTGGACCTCACTACCCTAGTGCCCAGGAGGGCAGCTCGTATCTCTCTTTTCCCCATCTTGCTGCCAGAGGTCGCCTCTAAGATTTTTGCAGTTTTTTTTTTTAAGGTATTTTGGGATTTTCTATTTCTGAGTTTTGGAGCCTCTGATCCTTGCTGGGAGCGGGAAGGATCCCCCTGCCTTGGGAAGGATAAGGAAAGAGTGGGTGGCGAGTGCCGAATCTGAGCTGAGAGAACCAAGTAGCTTGGTGAGAGATTTTAGTTTTTCCAGGAAAAAGCTTGGGTCACCCTTCCTGCCCAAGAGGGCAGAAAGGAGAGTGAGAAGTTTTTTTTTTCCCCCATTTTACGACCCTCCCCCCCCCTTCCCCAACAGAATCTTCATCGAGGGAAAAAAGAAAAAAATGAGAGTTTGCAGAATCTGAAGTACATCTGGACCTCAAGTATTGTGGGGAACATGGGGCTATGAATAGTTAGGAGACCCAGGCCGCTCTGAAAGGTTTTACCATTCCATGCCCAAACCAGGACCCCCAATTCTGAGGGGCGCGTTCATGGGAAAAGAGAGAAATGTCATGTAACCAGAATTGTGCGTGTGTGTGTGTCCGCTGCCAGTTAATCACATTGGAAGATCTACGGTAACGTTTCAGTTGGAACTCGCATCCCAAGTGTTGGTCGGTATTTATTCAGCACCTACGCCTAACTACAGTGCCCACCCGGGGGAAAACAGCCACAGCAGAAGTCACTCTCTGCACCATGGCCCTGTAGGCCTGTCCAACCTCCCCCTCATCGGAGAATTTGTGCCCCAGAGCTTCTGCACTGTACAGGGACTTAGTCCCAGGAGGAAGTGTGACTCCTGCCTTCGAGAACAACAACAGAAGAGAGGCCTCGGAAAAAATATGAGGCGATTGTTCAGGCTGCAGCGCACATTAGTGGGAGAATAGGAGGCAATCCAGGTGTGGATTGGCGGCGATGTGTCCTGGCTGAGCCCCAGAGGTGGTGTACTCCGGCCTGGGAGGATGGAAGGCTGCCACTGAGGGCATGGAAAGAACCCGTCAGATGAATTGCCCTTCCAAACCTCAGACCAGTGCGTGATCCGAAGGACACCTGGGAAACAGGGGGCTGAAAATAGAGGGCAAAACTAAGTGAGATCGGCAAGAAAAAGCCCAGTAGCTCATGGAACCATCTGCTTAGCATGTCAAATTGAACCAACCCTTATGCAGTTATGAGAAGTGTCATTATCTCTGTATTTTCCACATCTAAAATTGAATTTACATCTCTCCTAGTCATCTCAGTTATTAAACTTCAATTTTCTCATTTGGATTCCTGAGAAAGCACACGGATACTCATGTAGAATATTTAATAACATAAAAAAAAATCATATTTCTGTCTGCAGTAAGTAAATGGCCCACACACTCTACCTATCTATTTAAAAACATATCTGCCTTTTAGTCTTAGTAGTTGTGGTGTTACTTTTTTCTTAAAAGAGAACATTTTTCCAGATTTGAACAGATCACAATTTCTTAATTTTAATTCTAACTCAAATGTAGACAAGAGGCAGGCAAGAAGTCAAGCAGACAGACACCAAGTGGAATATTAGCTCCCGGATACATTTTCATTCATTTCCAGGTGACTTCAATTCATAATAACCGGACAGTGGTTAAACATTGGCTTAGTTGTCAATTTCCTCTGACCATTTCCATTTGAGCTGTAGCTTGCATTTAATGTGATCAGCCACAGTAGATTTCCTAACACGGGACCACATTGCAACAAAGTGACCCACTGCTGACCGGCAGCCCAGAGAGACTTCCCTCTTTCACATGTAACCAACCCCTCTATCGGCTCAGTGCCAGTATGCAGGGGCCACACATTCCCCAGGGCAAATCTCACTGTTCTAGACCTCTCACTTTCCATTCCGTTCACGCACTGGGAGCTCCTGGGGTGCCGAGGTTCCACCGGAGGGGAGGAGGACCAATTAGGGGAATCTTTAAAGCCCCACTTAGTTCTTCACACAATAATACTCACTATTATAGATCTCAGATGGCTGCTCTCAAGTTAGGATGGTAGGCCCTAACTCACAGGTCGATCCAATAAAGTGTGCTCCGTCGGAGCGCACTGTCACCCTGCTCTGGACGCGTGTTTTCCCTTACCCCTTATTCAGTAAGGGGAGGAAAACACGCGGCCCACCCGCAGCACCTAATAGCGCCCTCAACATGCAAATGCATGTTGATGGCCCTATTAGGTATTCCCGAGCGATCCAGTAAGTAAAATGTGCAGCCAAGCCGCACATTTTACTCTAAGAAATTAGCGCCGCCCAAAGGTCGGCGCTAATTTCTTCCGGCGCCAGGGAAGTGCACAGAAAAGCAGTAAAAACTGCTTTTCTGTGCACCCTCCGACTTAATATCATAGCGATATTAAGTCGGAGGTCCCCAAAAGTAAAAAAAAAAGTAAAAAAAAAAAAATAAAAGTTTTGAATTCGGCCCGCGGCTGTCGGGCCGAAAACCGGACGCTCAATTTTGCCGGCGTCCGGTTTCCGAGCCCGTGGCTGTCAGCGGGCTCGAGAACCGACGCCGGCAAAATTGAGCGTCGGCTGTCAAACCCGCTGACAGCCGCCGCTCCAGGCCAAAAGGAGGCGCTAGGGACGCGCTAGTGTCCTTAGCGCCTCCTTTTCCTCGTTTGCACTGCGTCGCCTAATTTAAATACTGGATCGCGCGCACCGGCGAGGGGCCGGTGCGCGCGCCGGGAGAGCGGGCGTTAGTCCGCTCTCCCACGGACTTTACTGGATCGGGCTGTCAGTGGAGTACTCAAAAATAGCTCCTCCCTCAAAGTAAATTCAAACTGACCACACTACTCCTACTCCTAGTCCCCTCTCAGACACTGAACAAACCAGCACAAAATAACCTCAGAGGGCGGTGCTACAGAGAATGTTCTGCCCCTCTAGCTCTAACCACTATTTGGATCTTTTCATCGGGAAAAATTACCTTTTAGTTCTACTCTTTGTTTTCTGTCTTTTAACCAGTTAACTAGCCACAGTAGGACCTCATCTACAATCCCATGACCTTTTAGTTTCCTGAGGAGTCTTTTGTCAGGAACTTTATCTAAATCCAAATCCCCTATGTCGACAGGAATACACTATATCAACAGGCTCACCTTGGTCCATATGCTTGTTTACACCTTCAGAGAATTAGTAAGGCATACGTTTCTTTTGCTAAATCCATGTTGGCTCTTCCCCATTATACCTTGTTTATCCATATGAATAGTAATTTTTTTTCGTAGCAATAGCTTCCATCATTTTATCTGGCACCAATGTCAGGTTCACCAGTCTGTAATTACTTGAGTCACCACTGGAGCTGGGTTTTGGGTTTTTTTTTTTAATTGGTGTTACCTTGGCTCCTTTGCAGTCCTCAGGTACAGAAATAGATTGGAATGTTTCTTTAGAAGCCAGGGATGAATACCATCAGGTCTCAATGATTTGTTACTATTTAGTTTGTCAATTTGCTCTAGCACATCTTCAAGGCTCACATTGATTTATTTCAGTTCCTCTAAAACATCGCCTACAAAGAATGGTTCTGCTGTGGGTATGTGCCCAACATCTTTCACAGCAAAGGCCAAAACAATTCATATAGTTTTTCTGCTATAGCCTTATCCTCCTACAGTGCCTCTTTTACCCCCCCCCCCCCCCCCCGAATGACAGATTGTGAGATCCACCTGCCAGTCAATGTAGACGGGGAGACAGAAGGAGATTAACCTCTCTCTCCAAGCACAATGTCAAGACTTCTGGAACGTTCTCTCGGTTTACTATACTAAAAACGTTGGCTAAACCTTTGAGGCCATTACTATGGGCAGTGCCATAGCAAGTTTTCTGCCTACTTTTCTGCGTTCTCTGCTTCAGCGAGTGCCTGGTGCCACACTTGAGATGCCGAGTCAGGCCAGACTTTGACAGCGCACTCTACAGCAGCAGCAGGCATGCGAAGAGTGTCCAGAAGAGCTTCGTCAAGACACAATAGTAAGGAGTATTCTGCACTGGGAAGATCAGGAATGCAGATTCCATGCGGGAGGAGATTTCTGCAGGAAAACTATAGGAATCTAGGGCCTGCATTTTGCTTGGCTCCATTACCAAGAGCTATGATTCACTATGATCCTCCCCCGACTTCTCCATCCTCGTGTTAGTCCTATCGGTTTGAATTTTTTTTTTTTCTTTTCAGCAGCCTTCCGGTGATTTAAAAAAAAAAAAAAAAACCAAAACAAATCACTAAAAATATGACCTCTTACCTATCAGCTGAAAAAAAAAAAAAAAAAGAGTGGCTGCACGAGTGTAGGAGATGAAGGGAATAGAATTTCTGGTCTTCTATCCTTCACACTTTTTGAAAGTCAAGCAGAGATAATACAGGGGATAAGTTACACCCAGCTGTATACTGTATGGGTATAATTTTGTCATGGTGTTCTGGTGATTTAAAGTACAGGGTTGAGTGGTTTATCTATGTTGCCATAAAATACAGCTTAAGAGTTCGTAAGAGTCTAATTCTATTCTTTTTAATATAAAGTCAATGTCTTATTTTGGGACAAGTAAACATGCTAAACTTTATGTGATGGGCTATGCCAGTCACTAAAAAAAAATCCCTATGTGATTTTTTCTATCTAGGGGTAATAGGACAGGGTTTGATCATTTTGATTCCTCCCATTGCTAAACCCCCCATCTTTTTGAAGGATAGATTTATTGAAGGGGGGGGGGGGGTAGGGGATAAACACCTTTGGAGCATGTCCAGTACTTTAGTGGATGATTTGGAAGGAGTTAGAGGAAGAATGAGGAGCTTGAAACCATTCCTGGGTTTCATGAGAGAGTGGATTGGAAAGCTAGAGATTTCCTCAGGATCTCAAAGCAAGGTGGTCGGAGAGCTGGAGATTCCCCAGGGATCTCGCAGGAGGCAATTCGAGCATTTGATGAAGAGATTTTGAGGAAGAGATGTTTGAGAAGCTTTTTGGATTTTGACTGACCAGTGCCTGAGGGAAGGGCGTACCCCCGGCATCCAAAAGAGATATTTTTTGCCCATTCAACCAGTTAAACAGATGGGGTAAAGGGAAGGATGTAGCCTTTTGAGCCATTAAGTGAAGAGAGTTGTATTTTTTAAGAATTTGGATAACAGCGTTGTTCTAATTTTGGCTTCCCTGCTCTTTTTTTTCATTATCTGGCACCTTCTGGAAATATTTGACGTGATCACTGAGATAGTGATTGACAGCACCAGGGGCCCTGGAAGAGAAATCTTCCACCGTGACCAGACTTTAAGCCTGACCTGTCCCTTAGTTGAGGATAAAGCACCACAACGGGGAACTGACTACACTCATTTAGGTGGGAGCCTTCTGATATGGAACCTATTCTCTCACCTCCTTTGTCTAAGCCATCATTTGGTTTTGGTGGTGCTTATACAGCTGTTTCTCCTGCTGCAGCTGTTAATACTGCACTTGCTCATTCATAAGTCAGTGAATTGTATGCAGCTATGTAAGCAAATGTATTGTCTCATGCTTGAATCACTGGAAGAATGGGGCGGCAAGTGGGTGGGGATGAGGAGGTCCGTAGAGATCATCCATCAGGAGCTTCCCCAGGATTAGTACTCAACTAGAACATCATGATCTAGTCTGGAATACCAGGAGTCTGATCCCAGGGAAAAAAAAGAGACCCTGAGAATAGAAAACGGGTGAGTTCTTTCTAAGGGGTGAGAGCGTGAAGGGGAGCGAGTGTGTGAGCCCTTTGTGCTGTGGCGTAATTGACGCAGTCTCAAGGGCGAACCCAGGAGACCATTGCTGGCAGCTGGCGAACGCGCCCTATAGCGGGACAGTCTGGGGCTTCATCTTTACCAGTCACCTCCCCCCCGCAGGTTCAGCCCTTGGGTTCTGGTGGCTGACAGGACTTAGGCAGGTCCCTAGGGTGGTAAAGGTAACTAGAGTCTAAAAGCACACCGGGGTCAAGGCAGGCAGCAGTCTAACACAGGCACCGCAAGACAGAAAACCCATTGTTGAGGTGTCTGTGGCCATAAATGCAAGAGGGCTGGTGATGTCATCACTGGGCACTGGGGCTGAGTTCCCGCCATGGGTCCTTCAAATGTCAGGCTGTCTGGCTTGCGCCGCGTCTAGGAGGCAGTCGATGGCGCAGCGTAACGGTGGTGTTGTTCCGATGGCGGCACGCAAGCCACAGAGAAGCTTGTCAGGGTCCTGGGATGAGTGCTGCTGCTCGCGGGGCCCTCCTTCAAACCACTAATCCTAACCGAGCCTGGAGGAGCCAAGCTGAGGAAGAAGGAGGATCACCCAGTGCTTCATCCTGAAACACTGCAACAGTCTGAGAGAAGATTACAAAGTTGAGAGGAGAGACTCATTTGGATTGCAAGTCTGCTGGTGTGAGAGAGAAGGAGAAAATCGTCCGAAAGCCTCCAGCAGCTTTTCACGAGCACGTCAGAGAACAGAGGGTGATGGGAGTTGTGCTATCAGTGACAGCAGAGTCTGGCATTTGGAAATTGTGCTAAGGAACTGTCTTGGGGGGGAGGGAACTGTATTGGCCCTGGAGGGCAGTGACTGGACTTCGAACTGCTTGAAATCGTGAAGCAGTGAAGAGAGGGAAGAGGATTTGAACTTGGAGCTTTTACTAAAGGAACAGTGTTGTGGGGAGGGAGGGGCTGTCTGCACCTAAGAGGAAAGGTCGCAGCTGGTTATTTCAGCAGAGGGCCCAGGACTGACATTAAACCCATAGGTCCGGGGGCCGTGCGAACCTCGGAGCCACTCCTTGGCTTTGGGATATCTGAAATGACTCCCATTGCGTGTCCCTCCTTGGGCATGCAATCTCCCTCCAACGACTACCTTTCTGACTCCCAGAAACCTTCTCGATTTTCTTGGTAGCAGCTGTCCCCTTACATGATTTGAACACAGATAGATACCTAATTATATTGTATATCTTGATTGGTATTAAGCTATTGTTCTATACCAGTTTCTGGTTTTCTGTTAAATGCAACAGGTTGTTGTAAATGTAAACTGGAGTGAAGGCAATTTCTGCTATTCCTCGGTATATAAAAAAATGCTAAATAAAAAACAATAAATAAAAAATCAGAATGGCTTCTGAAGTACAAGTAACATGTGTTCAGCTTCTGAAAGAGAGGAGGACTACTTCTAGGACCCCTCCAGGGTCTGAGAGAAGAGGAAAAAAAACCTTGGGTGAAAGTTGGGCGATGTGTGGGAGAAAGGCTGAGGATATGTGCTCTGGGTCCCTCATGGAGCTGGCGCTATTGCCGATGCTGCAGACAGAAAGGCAGGGAAGGGCGAGGCTGCTGATTACCTCGCTCCTTGGTTCAGTCTCATGGAGCTGGCGCTATTGCCGATGCTGCAGACAGAAAGGCAGGGAAGGGCGAGGCTGCTGATTACCTCGCTCCTTGGTTCAGTCTCATGGAGCTGGCGCTATTGCCGATGCTGCAGACAGAAAGGCAGGGAAGGGCGAGGCTGCTGATTACCTCGCTCCTTGGTTCAGTCTCATGGAGCTGGCGCTATTGCCGATGCTGCAGACAGAAAGGCAGGGAAGGGCGAGGCTGCTGATTACCTCGCTCCTTGGTTCAGTCTCATGGAGCTGGCGCTATTGCCGATGCTGCAGACAGAAAGGCAGGGAAGGGCGAGGCTGCTGATTACCTCGCTCCTTGGTTCAGTCTCATGGAGCTGGCGCTATTGCCGATGCTGCAGACAGAAAGGCAGGGAAAGGCGAGGCTGCTGATTACCTCGCTCCTTGGTTCAGTCTCATGGAGCTGGCGCTATTGCCGATGCTGCAGACAGAAAGGCAGGGAAGGGCGAGGCTGCTGATTACCTCGCTCCTTGGTTCAGTCTCATGGAGCTGGCGCTATTGCCGATGCTGCAGACAGAAAGGCAGGGAAGGGCGAGGCTGCTGATTACCTCGCTCCTTGGTTCAGTCTCATGGAGCTGGCGCTATTGCCGATGCTGCAGACAGAAAGGCAGGGAAGGGCGAGGCTGCTGATTACCTCGCTCCTTGGTTCAGTCTCATGGAGCTGGCGCTATTGCCGATGCTGCAGACAGAAAGGCAGGGAAGGGCGAGGCTGCTGATTACCTCGCTCCTTGGTTCAGTCTCATGGAGCTGGCGCTATTGCCGATGCTGCAGACAGAAAGGCAGGGAAGGGCGAGGCTGCTGATTATCTCGCTCCTTGGTTCAGTCTCATGTCTGCTGGGCTAGTGGACAGTGACTACATTGAGTTTGCATTTCTTGACTCCAAGAGTAAAGCTGGAGATCAAGTTTGGTTTGTCGCACTGCAGTAGGCACGGCAAATGGGCAGACAAGATGGACCTTTAAAGGCATTTTGTGATTTCATAGTCTGTATTTTCAGGTGTTTTCCTCTGTGATCCTGTCCTCATGAGATTAGTCTTGTTAAGAACAGAAGATGTGCCATGCTGAGTTGAAGCAAAGGTCCATTGAGCCCAGCATCCTGTCTCCGACCGTGGACAATCCGGCTCATTAGGAATTACCCGGCAGATCCCAAAGAGCACATCCATCTCTTGTTGTGGCTTTCCAGCTCTGAGTAAATTCTGGTTCTTACTCACCAGCCGGCGAGGACTAGAGCAAGAGTGCCTCTGCCGAGGTTTAGAAAACCCTGACCTGGACTATCATCTCATGTCCTGACCTAGACGTAAAGGCTGTCAGCTCCTTCTTTGCACTATTTGCTGCCCCTGCTGTCAAATGAGCTCGAAAAGTGGCCTTCTCCACGGGAAGCACCGTTGCTGCTTGGAAGATTAAGAAGCAGGGGGCGGGGGGTGGAACAGCAGGCGCCCTCCTCCCGATTCATTTTGTCAGTCTCGCGGAGCGAAAGGATGAGTGGAAGAGGATGGTAAGAAAGGGCTTGTCAGCAGTGAGAGTGGTAGCGTGGGCTGAGCCCTCTATGACATGCTTCGCTGGGCCCTGCAGGGTGGCTGATGACTTCTGGAAAGCAGCCTTGCTGACTGATCCATTGCATTCGCTTGCTGTGGTGCTCCCTGCATATGCCTCGTTAATTTATTTTTTGTAATTATCTTTTAAGTGGCTTTCTTTAGCTATGTTAGAGTTCTTACAATACAGGGTCTTCCGTTCCAATATTCCTCTCTTTCCATTTCTCCCCTTCTTAAATAATAACAGCAGATAGAAACCCAAATGGTCCATGCAGTCTGCCCAGCAAGTTGTTTATGGTAGTAACTGCCATTCCGTGCAGGATAGCCCCTAAAGTTGACAGAGGTTACCCCGTTTCTTCATTTCCAGCCTCTGGCCACTTGGGATCCTGGTTGTTCACCCTGCACACTTTTGAATTCCATCAACGCCCTTGTCTTCACCACCTCTTCCCCGAGGGCATTCCATGCATCTATCACCCTTTCCGTGAAGAAATATTTCCTGACGTTTTTGAGTCTAGCTCTACAGCTTTCTTTCCATTGGAAAAAGTTTGATTCTTGTGCATCATTTTTACCTTTCAGGTACTTAAAAGTCAGTATCATATCTCCCCTGTCTCTCCTCTCTTTCAAGGGTGTACAGATTTATTTCCTCTCCATTACTTTCTTTCATTGTCATTTTTTTCTCCCTCCTGTTTTTGTCTATTTACTTCTCTCACATTCTTCTGCCCTAATTCTCTCGTCTGTATCCCTATTTCACCTTCACGCTTTATCTTCTTCCTCTTGCACACGCATTCTCCTTTCCTCTTTCAGGGTCAACAATATAGCTCCTCTATCCCCTAACCCTCCCTCTCTCTTCCTCCCGGCTCTTTTCCTCTCCTCCATCTCTGCATTAAACATTTTACTGTGCTACTTTCGAGATGTCTCTAGTCGATGTGTGAGTTGTTGAGGACTGGCTATAGTCATTTAGAAAATGATACTGAAAAAAACAGCTGCTATTTTTATAGAAACTATGGCCATCAGGCAGATAAATACCTCTTTTTCTCTTTCACTTCAACAGAGAGAAAACTGTTTCAACTATTGTTTGAAGCTGAACTTCATGTTAAAAATGTAATTTTCACTACATGGCAGAAGTTTATTTATAATTTATAATGTACACTAGATTTCTAGACTGACTGCACAAGATACTTGAGTGGGTGGATAGGATTTACTATGTCTTTTATTGGCTCTGTCATTTGATGCGCTTATTAGACAATCTAAGCCCTCGTTATTGACTTCTTATGTTTATATCTCTCTTCTACGCCAGTATACATCCAGCTGCCTGTTTGTCTTCCGGATGTCAATGTTCTTTGTCTAGGCCTTGAAAACTCAATAAAAATTAAGTTAAACAAAATAATAATGCTGTAGACAACACCTTCATTCCAAAAATCCCACTACATAATACAATCCATCCACTCCAGTTATTTATCTACAGCTACGTCTGCTAGGATGGATTTTGCAGCAGCTTTTTGGCACAACCATGAGCATGACAGCCTCTGGAGTGGAGAAGAGGGAAGGAATAATATTTGAACAGCGATAGGGTTACCAACTGGATCCTTCTTGGTACGGCAGGCTGATCCAGTCCTGGTGTGACCACATTGCATGCATGGAACTGGAGTAGTGGCATCTATAAAAAATAGATAAGTAAAACTATAAGCGCATAACATCCGGTGTACGTGTGAAAGCCAGGACTGGATCAGTGTCTCTTGAGAAGTGAAGCCAGCTGGTAACCCTAGAATGAGGAAAAAAGGAGAGGGTTTTGCCTGTGGGCTCGGCCCAGACAGGATTGAAATCCAAGAGTTTCCGAGTTGCTTTTGTGCTCTAACAACCATCAGAAACAAATCTGTGCTCGGTAAGGCCTACAGCAGTCAAAAGCTGTCAACAGGCTGCTATTAGAGACTTAACACCAAGCCACTTTGCAGCAGCTCATCCCCTCCAGAGATGCTGCTTTACAACACCAGTCTTGCAGAATTTACCATCTGAGATCATGACTGGAACTATTGCCTTTATTTGCAATAGTTACAACATTGCACCTTGCATGCCCTGTGGTATACAATGAGGTTTGAAAACCATTTGATGGTGGTGCGCCTTTGGTTTGAAAATGTATTTTCTAAATAAATGTGAAATTCTTTTGGAAGTGTTCAAGTTGTTGGAGTCTCAGCTCCTCTCCGAGCTCAGCTCCTCTCTCGTCCTCATTCTTTCCCTCTTGTCCATCTTTCACAGTCTGTCGTCTACTCCACACCGTCTCCTGCTCAGTATCCCACAATGCATCGTGTTAGCTGAGCTTTTAGGAGGCTACCAGTTAGAAATCTCTTATACTGCTGTCCCTTTCAACCCCGTAATCAATAGGAGCTGCAGGGCAGTTTTCTGTCTTTTGTAGTTTTTTCAAATGGTTACGAATTTATTATCTGGTCGGTAATACTTTTCTTTTCTAGGAAGCAGAACTGGCTATTGGTGTACCTTACCTGTTTATTTTGGGGAATATGTTGGTCTAGGTTATTTTTATTATGCTTTTGTGATTTGCCTCCAACTGTTATTAACGATCAGTGCAAATAAGAAATATCAATAAATGCTAAATTGCATGGGAACTTAAAAACGAAAAACCTGGTCCGAGGCAGGTGTTCAATTTTGATGTTTCTGTGTGCATGCACATAAATAGAGCATGAAGGAGCACAGGCTAAGCTAATTCCACATGCCCGCTAAAACTAATTAGCATCTGACATTCCTTCCTTAGCATGCATGCAAGTGCCAGCGTCTTTTGGGACAGGATTAGGGTGCATGCTGCGGCCCGCGTGTACAGCACGCTATTCCATGCACAAACTGAATGGCATCAGCATGCGTGCTAAGTTTTAGTGTGTAGTCTCCTATGTCTTGATGCATAAAGGAGTGAATCTCTTCTCCATGGGAAGTCCAGCTGTCTGCAAAGTGGTGTTCAGGAAAACGTGTCAGGAAAAATCTGGAAGATTGCCTACACTGAGTTGGCAACCCTGGTTCTCAGTTGTGAAGCGAGGAGATGATTTGGGGAAACCAAAGCTTTTAACCAAGGCTTACAAGTTCCCTGGTGTTTCACACATAACCAGGAGGGCTCAGCTCAGCTCAGGAGCTGCTTTGCTAGTAATTTATTATTCCCCCTTTGCTTTGCTCTGCACTGTGTCACCAGCAAGCACGATGAGTTCTCGGAGAGTAAGAGGAGGGCTTTTCCCATTTATTTTCCTCCTTATTAATTAAAACCGTCCTTCATGTTTTCCTATTTAGAGTTTTAATCAGTAGATTTCTAGCTTGCAATTGATAATTACCCCCGCCATGGCAGCTAATGCCGGTAATTTGGAGATTGTAGCTGACTGAGATATCCAAGGCAATTAGCAGCTGCTCTCGGTGCTGTAGGGTGCGGGCACAGGGCACATCAATGCACCTTATCGTGTAGCAAGTATCTGTGAAATAATGACTAGGTTTGGCTAATGGAGTTTCTACTTTAGCTCAGTAGGGTATGAGATGCGGCCATTAGAGGCGTTTTCCACATCTTCAGCTGTATTCACAAATATACCCTCTCACACTCTCCCTTCAGAGATTATATATATATATCCCCTTAGAACCCCTCCCAATGGGGAGTGGTTTTCCTCATTACATCGACACTACACTTACATCAAGGTCTAGTTGAACCTCTGGCACTCGGAATGCACTCAGATCAGCTGAAGCCTCTGTTCACATTTTTGTAAAGGGAAAGCTATCTTTTAGGGGCAAATTTGGACACCTCTCCACACATAGATTATGGGTTTAGGCATGTGAGCATTCCTGTTCAAGTAAGAATGCATGTTTATTCATGTGAGAATATATGGGTGTGTGTGTGTGTATATACATACACACACACACATGTATGTATATATATATGTGTATATGTATATACATATATATGTATATACATATACACATGTGTATGTATATACATATATGTGTATGTATATATGTAAATACATATATACATACACATATGTGTATATGTATATACACACCCACACAAACTAATGTGTGCACGATTCCTAGTGCGCACATGGACGCACCGATTTTATAACGAGCACGTCGGCACACGCATGTTATAAAATTGGGTGGCCGCGGGCACAGGAGTGGGTGGCACACAATGGGGGCGGGGCCAACTTTTGCAATTTCCATGCGGCGATGCAGGCAGGCCTTCCCCAGTTCCCTCCCAATCTGCTCCAATTAAGGAGCAGACTGGGAGGGAACCTCCCTACCTAAACTCCCTCCCTCTTCCCCTCTCCTCCCCATCCCCTAAACCCTACCGATCTATTTTTTTTTTTTGTTTGTTTGTTTTGCAACTTACTTAAGGCCCGGAGATGAAGTAAGCTGCGTGCGCGCGCTGGCCGGGACAGTGTGCTATGGCGCTGTCCTGGCCCGCCCCTTCGAAGAGGCCGGGCTCTTGTGCGTGCACCAGGCTTTATGTGCATGGCCGGTCCCCTCTGAAAATTCACGCAGCGGGCGCAAGGCCCAGCCACGTGCTCAGACCTCCGGCCTTTTAAAATATGCCCCTTTGTGTGCATTCACATAAACCCTAATACAAAAATAACTGCACATACATGAACACACATGTTTATGTTACATCAATGAACACCAGGGTAACGTTTGAAACAGGTGCTACATCACCTAGGGGGATTTACTTAGTAACTAGTAATGGGGAATTCTTTTAAGGGCAAGGGTGAGAAAGCAGCATCCATGCAGAATTACCCGACTGCCGCCACCTATGTGATTTGATTCGTGCTCAGAGGGAGTGGTGGTTCTTGAATGCTCTTAGGTTTGCCATTATTGTTACTTTGGGAGCTCAGGCTATCACTGCTACTGGCGCATTATTAACTTACGGCAGAATGGATTCCTTTTATCAGTGCACCCTCTGACAACTCCATAACAGAAATGACTTCAAGAGGAAGGAAAAGGCTGGTAAAGTGTTTTTTGGGGTTTTTTTTTGGTTTTGTTTTTTTAAATCTAGCAAAGAGAAGCTACACTGACCAGAGACACATATGAGTAATGTCAACATTTTTTTTTTTTCTTTTTACTATGGGATTGTTGGCTAGAGCAGAGCTCATTCTTCCGCCTTCCGGGAGGACGCGGGTGCAGCCTCTACAGCTCCTGCCACCCTGGAATGAAGCTTGGGTCGCGTGTGCGGCCTCTCACTGTCTATAATCGCTGATCCGCCCGGCCAGGCGTATCGGTGCAGGGCCCCCCCCCCCCCCCCACGAGCTCTGTGTGGCCAGAGAGCTTCCCTGGAGATGGTGCTCCGAAGGAAGCTGAAATTTGTTTCCAGCCTGCCTTGTCAATCTGTCACCGCTTGTTTTCAGTTGGGTTTGGACAGGTTGGGGAGAGGGAGTTTCCATACATTTAATAGGGTCTGTGTCGGCTGCCCTGACTCCAAATATCCTCATTTGGAAGAAAATGCAAAAATAAATAAAAATGAAAAAAATCCACCCAGTTTATGGCAGTGACATATTGGGAAGGAGAGATGGTGATTAAAGGCAATGGCTCTGTCCAGCTCTGTCATGGGCTGACCTTGCTCCCTTGGGGTTCGAAGAGAGCATGTGCGTTTGCACAGGGCAGAAGGAGGGCATGGGGAGTTGCCGTTTTTAATAATATTCTAATTAGCGGCAGATTGAAGGATGCTGTGTTGGATAGGCAGGCTCTTGAGCCATTTCAGTGTATTTCTTTTCCTCGTTGAAAAGAGAACAGTTGGGCCTGGGGAAGAGGAGACCTGGTTCAGACCCTGCTTTTGCTACTGACCCTGCCTGTGACCTTGCACCAGCCATTTTATCGCCTATTGCCCTCGGGTACACACGCGGGACCTGATTCACCCATTTCAGCACGGGAAAGCAGCCAGAGACTTGAAGCGATTCAGTCCAGCCTGAAAATCTTTTTTCTTTTTTTTTGCAATTCAAGCCCACAGCAGGATCTGTTCAGGAGGCCAAGTGGCAAATTGCACACAAATGAGCGTATAATGAAGGAAATTGTAACTGCCTTCCTCCAAGCTGCAGAATACATTAACTGCTTCATTTCTGCATGCATGGGCCTCATTATCCCTTCCCCCCCCCCCAAGAACAAATTCACTTTCCTGACATCAACAACCTATGCAATAGGATAGGTAAACAGCTCTCAGCCTGCGCGGTCCATGATGTCAGTGTGATTTCAGGGCAAGAAGCCAAAAATGTTTGCAAACACTTCATTCCACACACACAGCTTCATTTACATTTTATGAAACACTTATTTGCACCAGCTCCATAGGAATGAAAGGAGAAAATGGCAATGCTTGAACACATATGAAAAACACAATTATTTTAGAACAAATATTACTATCATTTTCTTGGGAAGGTACCCAAGCAGATTTGCAAGCTAACATGCATGCAAACCCTATCTCTGCCAACATTTTAATGCATAATTATCATCAGGTTCTCTAGGGATAAAATGCTCCAAATTCCTACACTAGTCCCACCTTCAACCCCAGATTCCAACTTCAGGTATAGCTCCAGCACCAGATTGCTGGGGCTCCTCTCCATGGCAACCCAATTCCTACCTGTGAGTACTAGTGTGGTTAAAGAGCATGTGTGGGCTGAAGGTGCTGCAAAGGGTTAAAGTGAGTACCTTTTACGTGGACTTTACCTTGAATTTTAAAAGCAAACTTATGTACTTATGCTTCCTTTCAAAATTCGCCAATAATTGGCCTAGTACATGCACAGAATAACTTGCACAGAGTTACATCACCTGTTCACTGGTGCAAGAAAATTTACAATCATACTTTTAAAATCAAACAGTATGTACATAAGTTCCAACTTTGTCCCCTGGAGTGATTCTCCCTAGTTCACATACATGTCCAAGTGTAAACGGGTTGCATGTGTATTTTTACACATGCCAAGTCCCGGGCTATTTTCTAATAGCCATTCACGTGCATAAAATAGGGTTCCTTGCATGCATCTGGTTTTGAAAATTGAGCCCTAAATGTATATCTATATTGGAGTGAATTTTCAAAGACATACACAGGGTTTGTGCATGTAAAAGCAACACATGTGCATGTAAAATCTTCACGTACACACATAAATAGCTTCTGCGCGGGAAAAGCGGATTATCAGAAGGCCGCCATTACACGCCTACTTCTTTGGCCATGCTGAAAAGTATGCACGGAGAAAGAGGGGAGTCTGAGGGCATTCCAGACAGGTGGAGGAAAGTACAGTGTCCCTCTCACTCACTTCCCAATGCAGGCGGAAAGAGGTAATTACAGGGAAAAGGAGGGGGGGGGGGGATTACCTCAAATAGCAGTCTCCTCACTTTTACCAGGGTTCTTCAGAATGGAAGTTTGGCCACAGATTTCTGTACTTTTATACAGAAGAACAAATCCAATATATCTCCTGTTTTCTTGCCATTTTTGAGCATGCAAATAAGTTAGGGCATCCAATCAACAATTCAACACAGAAAGGAATTGCAACAGATGAGCTTGCCTTTTACCAGGCAGTCAAGACAAGAAAATAATCTCTACATTAGTACATTTATGCATAGATTAACACAACCATTTTACCAAAATATAATGTAAAACACCTTTCTAGGACTGGATTAGCTAAGCCCACAAACATGGACAGTAATGTTGCTGGGCTCAGTTCCTCCCAACCAGTCTGCCATGGAAAAGTCACCACTCCTCAGATCCAGGCCAGCATCTGGACCCTGATCTCATGTTTAGTAGCCACCACTGGTGTCTCTTGGTGGCTATTAAACATTTAGAAGCTCCTCTCTAAGAACATGCGTAAATATGCATGTGTGGACAGGTTGAAAAAAATGTATTACTTGCTTGTGGGAGCACCCCTGCCCCTAGGAGAGCCCCCTGGCCAGGCTGAAGAAGCAAGCAGGCAAAATAAATAAAAAAAATCAAAGGAAAAGGCATGCAGGACATTGCAAGGGGACTGCAGCAAGCTCCCGCTGCAAGGAGCAAGACCCTCAATCCCTCAGTAATGTGCTGGGGAATAGGGAAGAAATGGGATAGCAGCAAGGGACAATAGGATAAGCCCCTGCTGCTGAGATGGGAGAGGGTCCTAGAGAGAGAGAGAGAGGTGGAAGACCCAAGAGCTATGTAGCCCCTGGGAGAAAACAGTTTAAACTAATTATTAGGCAATTTTGAGTGATGGGATAACTAATACTAGCCACCATCACCTAAGCAAGAGTGTTTTGGATGGTGTTTGTGGCCAGGGAACAGCTCCTGCTCCGAGACTCCAGTCTAGGAGGAATCTAAACTGGCTTTTGCCTGCAGCTCTCCGTGTATTTTCTGTAACAAGCTGAAAAGCACAAGAGCCAGCCTTGTAACTTTTGCAGTGAGTTGCCCAGCATAAGGACACTAAAATTGGGATGCCTAGCCCTTAAGAACCTGGTTTGTGACAGTGTAGCAAATCTAAAAAATGTTAGAAATAAAATAGAAGTGGCCGACACCGCTGCCCTGTCATTGGAATGGCTGAGAAAGGCAGCACCAGGGAAAGTAAGAGGGTTTTAAAAGCAGCACTATTGGGTGACAGAGGAACACAGATCTGCCCCCTGAATAAAAAGGGTATGCACATGGGCACTTTGGGAGAGAGCAGGAAAATTTTGGAGAGAACAGAACTAAATTCTCTCTTACTCCAGAGTATTTATGGTAGAGCCAGCCTGCACCAGAATGGAACAGCTACAGGAACCAGTAGCACTGCTGGTTACTGTGTTCCTGAAGAGATTTTGAAGTAGAGGGAAATTTAAAGAAGTTTGATTCCAGTTTCCAAAGTGACTCCTGTGCCCTGGAAAGTAAACACAAAAGGGACAGGATAGTTAATGGTAATAAAGTTGAACAGAAACACGGGCAAGTAGAACCTGTTCTAGTTAGAGAGTATTAAGATTTAAAGATTGGGAAAAGTGAATACTGTTCCCCTGAAATTAAAGGCAGAGAATTCTTGATTATCTTTTGATTTCCATGTTTAAATATAAATCGTTCCTCCAAACTGCCAGACACTCACACTAGAAAGATATTAGGTTTGTGGAAGATACTCTGTGCCAGGGAGGCAGTCTTTATTATTGATTTCTTATAGATAGGTAGTAGGTACTCCTCCTGGAGGTGGACACCAGAGGAAGCCCTGTTGCCAAAGTTATCAGGACCCATTGCTGGAGGAGATGTGACTGCGCCTGAGACCATCGCAAAGTGACAAGTAGAGCTCAGACCCAAGACCTTGGGACCACAGATAAGTGTGTACATACATCTGAGAGTCACACCCTAGATCTCACCAGACCGATAAAAATCACTGAGCTCAGTAGGAAAGTGACAGACAACAGAGAAGAAGACAAACACATGCAGCCAAGCAAGGGAAACACAAAAGGAACACTGTTTCAGCAGAGCCTGGAAGAGAAAATATAACCCAAAAGACTCAAGTGCTTAAAATACAAATTTGAAGTTTGAGACACAGCTAGAGTAAAATGCTTATCTGACTGAGTTCAATCCAGTTTAAGGTTCTGCAAGAAAGAGAATAGGATTGATAATATTGGTTTAGTACTGCTATATGTAAAAGTAAAAAAGCTTAAAAGCCTTTACATTGTAAATATTTGTTTAATTGTTGATAAATGTGAAAGAAGAAAGAAGTTTTCTGAAAATACTGTTTCACCAATACCTGTTATTGTTCATTGCAATTCCTGATCCATTCCTTTTTAGTAAAAATAAAATTGTTAAACTTGTTAATCAGGAATTGTTTATTTCTGAGGTACTTCAGATAAGATCCTCCCGCAGGATGGTTATCCTAACTTTATCCCTGCTTCCCCTCCCTACCCCTGGGAGACTTGGCTGGGTGGGTTCTGGACCCCCATTTCTGCACAGGAGACCCAAGTTGGAAAGAAGGCATCAAATAGTACACCCTGTGAGGTTACATCTAGAGACCCTTGCAGCACAAATATTTAACACCTAGTACCCCACCAACCTCAGCCATGACAGAAAAAGAAGGTCTCTGCCATAGGAAGGCACTGTTGAAACATGAATGGCTCCACTTCCCAGCTATAACATGAGCTCTGGAGTGTGGTAATTAATGGGCAGCCTGCAGGGTATGGATAGCTGGACGCCACTTTGTGCAGCATTTCAAACACCACCTCCTCGTCCTCCCCTTCTGAGCCTCCTTCTTTGAGTCCAGCCAGCCTCAGTCTTCACCTCAGGCGGAGTGAGGTGGGGAGAGCAATGCACTGATGTGACTCACCGAGTACTGGGAGTAGTAGCAGTGAAGGAGCTCTGGCAGCCACATGTGGCAACCAAGGGAATTAACTGAGCTATCTGCCAGTACGTCAGCAACTTTTGCCTCCTCCTGCACTTGTGTATAGGAGGGAAGTTGTCCACTGTGACAGGATCGTGTAGGTCTTCACTCCTTCTCTCCCTTTGCTTTCACAATTCGGAACGGAAACTGGTGGGGGCTTTTGGTGCTTCCATAGCTCTTCTTTTGGCCGCACAAGTCCTCTCCATGTCTGCACTGCCTGCTTGGTGGAGTTCAGTGTGCCACACAATCAGGGCCACTGCAAGGGGATCCAGGTACCCTAGGCGAGCCTTCTGCTTTTCGCCCGCCCCCCCTGGTCACCCCACCCCACCCTGTTCTTGCAGCCCCCCCATCCCTGGTCTTTGCCCCACCTCCTACCACATACCTAGACTGTGTGCTTCTCTGGGCCGCAAGCGGGTTGGGCGCTACGCGTGGCCCATGGAATCTTTACTCTTTGCCACTGCTCAGGGTCCCACATGGCTGCTCTAGTCTTCGGCACCCCCTAATGGTTGGTGCCCGAGGTGCCCGCCAATTTTGCCTAATAGGACACGCCGGCCCTGCACACAGTGTTTTTGTTAATGTAGCTGTGCGTATACTCGATTGCTTCCTTCAGGGCTGAAACTTGAAAGAGCAGAGGGAGTGCTCATTCTTGCAGTCTGCTTGCTTCCCAGCAAACTCCCGAGTACCTTTTTCAAACAATAATATTAAGGTCTCTTCATAGAGACCTTTATTCAGAGCTCCATTAGCTCTGGAAATCACTTCTACTGCAGCCTTCTGCTTGTCTGCTATGTAATTAACTCACAGGCAAGAGACCCCCTCGTGATGACTGCAAGATTTGGGGGAATCTTAAGGGACCTCGCTTTTATTAGTGTGTCAGTGGGAACTCACAGTAAGGGTTAAACGCACACACCATAAGCGGAGTACATGCACATATCAAACGTGCACGCATGCTTTTATGCCTGCTAATCAAGTCATGGAAATTAAAATTGAATTCTTTTGACTGCAGTTTTTGGGGAGGATTATTGGCGAACTGATGGAGGGCCTGGGTCAAGCGGTAGAGGTCTGGGCAAACTGGTACTTGGAAGAATGTGTACAAGTAAGTACTTTCATAATCTAGATACATGCACACATCTGCCAGCTTTAGAGAACAGTAGTCGGGTTGGTCCTTAGGCCAATTTTGGGCCAGTGATGGGAGAAGTGTCTCTTTCAAGTGGGGAGAAACAGCACTAAGCTTGGATATTTTTCTCAACTTTTGGCTTTCATTCCTGGGTTGCAGGTTAGAGTAAAAGAAAAAAAAAAGTAAGAGTCACCATCTGCTAAGTTTTTCTATGGGAGGAAAAGTAAAGGAAAAAAAATCATTTTATGCTACCATAGGAAGCGATGGGAGGCTGTCCAGAGTCACTCTTGTTTGAGCAGAAGTAAATTGATTTAGGGTAGAGAGCGCTGAGAAATCGATTAAAGGTGCAAGCATTTTTTTATTTTTTTTTTATTTTGAGGAGGTCACAATTCATGGGTGGCAATGGAGGCAAAGATGAGCCCTATAAGGAGTACAGACGGCCTCTGCCTTCCACATGACGCAAATATTTTTCAGCCAGCTCCGACTATCTTTTTGCAAGTTTGTGAACACATCAAATAGCAGCTGAATATCTCCTTTTACAATAGTAGATATTTGCCAAAAACCAAACTATTTGTCTCCTCAAGACCAAAACTTCCGGGTATGACTCAACCCAATAGAATTTACAAGATCTGGGTCAGGAACTTTGTGCCTGTACACAATTTGTTATAAAGTATCCTGGCTCAGGGTACTATATAAATGCTGAAGAAATAATAATAATAATGCTACAATCGAGTCTGAGTTTCCAAGGGGGGAGTGGTAGTGGCAGTAGAAGAAGTACATAATGCTATCATAGGTAATGATTTTAGCAAGGCAATAAGGTGCTCCAGGACCGTGCATTTATGGGGAATTATTGCAGGCCTCCGGTGAACTTCAGCTGCTTGTAAACTGCAATAATCTTGATAAATACTTACCTCTGCTGTGTCTTATTGCTGTAGTGAAGTAGCTATAAGAGAAGAAAAAGAGGTTTTAAAAATGTACTGATATTACTCACACTCATACCAGATATTATTGGCCTTGAATGAGAAGTATGCTTCGTTTCCGCCCAGGTCTACATGCTCCAATTGCCTAGTCATGTTTTGAAGAGGTCCATGCAATGAGGTTGAAAAGGGGGTAGACTCAGGGGTAATCTGGATTCAAGAAAGCATGGGATAAATACAAGAGATCGCTAAGGAAGAGATGGGAATTATAATGCTAAATTAATTGGACAGACGGGCAGACTGGATGGGCCATATGGTCTTTTTCTGCTGTCATGTTTCTATGTTTCTAAACAGCAGAAGAGAGGAATGAAACATGAAAGAGAAAAAGTAAAACACATGGAGTGAGAGGGAAGAGTAAGCCATAAAGAGTTGTTCCGCATTTATGAATGCGGAAGGCCAGGGATCTTCAGAGGTACTTTTGTCCTTTAGAGAGGGGACAAGAGGAGACTGATTAAATGGGTCACAGTTCTAAAGATCAGACTGGTCAGTTACCTCTTAAAATGCCATAAAATTCCAGATCACTCTGTATTATTCTTATCCTATCTCTGCTGCTCAGCTTGAATTTTACAGCACAAGAGCTCTTATGCAAAAATGTAAAGAAAAAGATCATCCAACAATTTTGTAAGGACTATTTGTTCCATACCAGGGGCACGTGCCTCACAAGGAGGACATATTGTGATTGTAGGCAGGACGTCATCAAGGTACCTAGCAAAGCTGAGTTTAAAAGGGTTTGGCCAAGTCCATAAATAATTATTATTAGCCAGGTAGACTTGTGGAAAGCCACTGCTTGTCTGTGAGAGTGGCAACAAGAAATGGATCTATCCAGTGTGATAAAGTGGCAGCCAGAACCAGGAGGATGCTTGGATGCATAGGGAGAGACATAACCAGTAGAAGGAAAAAAGATAATTATCTCTCTTTACAGGTCCTTGGTGAGGCCTCACCTGGAGTACTGTGTTGCAGTTCTGGAGGTCGTATCTCAGAAAGGACATAGAGAGGCTAGAGACGGTCCAGAGAAGGATGACCAAAGTGTTACAGGGTTTGTATCGGAAGACTTATGAGATGAGACTGAAGGAACTTAATAGGTGTACCCTAGAAGAGAGAGGCGAGATGGGGAGATATGATACAGATATTTAAATACCTGAAAGGTATTACTGCACAGGAAGCCAAGGGTTTTCATTGGAAAGGACTGTAAGTTACAATATGAAGCTCCAAAGGAGAGAGTGTGCCAGATGCCTAGAATGCCCTCCCTGAGGAGGTGATGACAAGGACAGTGGCAGACTTCAAAAAGGTATAGGGATAAACACAGAGGATCTCTGGTGGCAAGAGAACGTTAGCAAGGGAACTGTGCTGCCGCCTTCACTGAGCGACGGCTGCAGCCCAGGGCAGTAATGATAAGGCTGCACTGTGCTTCCTGGGAGGCATGGGGAAACCTGCAAGGAGCGGCAGCTGCAGCCCTGTAGTTCCATATGGAAATTTGTTCTACTTTGCACATAAAATCACTGCTGGGCAGATTAGATGGGCTTTTGGTCTTTTTATGCCGTCAATGACTATATTACTCTTTAGGATCTGCCAGGCACTTTCCGGGACAGGATGCTTGATGGATCCTTGGTCTGATCCAGCATGGCACCTCATATGTTCATATATAGTAGCACGGTACCACTTGCGAAGCATCCCCCATCGGGTGTGCTGTAGTGATGAATTCCAGTTTTTTAGATATTGATCCATAGATTGTTCCAAAGAGCCTTGAGTAGTTCTGAGGAGAAGACGCACAGGTAGCAATGTATTGCTGTGTGTTGGGCAGTAGCTGCAGTCCCAAGGTCTATGCTTTGTACTCTCTAGTCAATATTTTTGGAAGATAAGAGGTAAATGAGCATGAAGATGCCAGTTCCTATTTTCCTCTTCACTTTTGCTTTTTGAATTTTTTTTGGCTGGTTTAAGTTTGCCATCACAGGAGCTGGAAACCTCATTGAGCCTTTTGGATATTTTTGAGAGAAGGAAGAAATCTTACACAAACTAATCCAGTTCATGTACCAGGTGCCATCAATAATTTGTTGGAGAGAGGAGAGGTCATACCCCCCTCACGTCCATACAGCGAGAGGAGTCAAGAGAAGAGTGCCCTTCAGGCAGAGAAACTGCAAGGAAATGGCAGATTATCACCACTGGAGTACAGGAGCCAATGATTTTCCCAGAAAATAGAATAACCCTAGGCCTATTCCTCGGAGTATAGATCCCCAAATCAGTACCAAAATAGGTTTTTTTGGCAAGTGTTCAAGGTGAATGCAACAGAGTAACTGAATGCAGAATTCATCTTACAGAACTTGTACATTGTATCAGATCTGTTGCCATTTCAGATCATTCGTTTCAGTAAACTATTGCTCTTGATGGAACACCAAACACTGCGTGAAAGTGATTATTTGGGACTGCTACCAAGCCCCCAGCTTAAGGGCCTAGAAGAGACTTTTTCCCTGGTCTAAATGAGCCCCAAGAAGCTGCCGACTTCCATCTGGTCTCAGGAGCTCCATAGTGACCCTCCCCCTCCCTGGTGCAGGACGACAGGAGGAGGGATACAGCTCGATATGCAGATCTTGTTAGAGTAAAGTGCAAAGAGTCCTTTCCTCAGCCTGGGGAGCGACCCCTGAATGAAGACGTACAAAGAGGTACACTGAGCTAACCAACTCAGGAAATCAGCGAAGATGAAATGCAGTTAACTCTCTCTAGATATTCTCATTAGGAGAAAACAATGCCTTCATGAAAAGTTATTTACTTCGCAATTAGGGTCTGACAGAGATCCAGACTCTGGCAAAACCCATCGGGGTCTGTGTGCTCCTATGGAGTATCCCTGACAGGCTGAACAGGGAAAAGGCCCCCATGAGGAATATGAGAAATGTTTTAATTTATACCATAAAATCTGACTGCACACTGTTTAACGCTGATTTAAAAAGAATATTCAGAAAACAAGTAAGGAAGAGGATAGCACTGGGAATGCTTTCCAAGGGTGAATTTTCAGAAAGAGGTGGTAGAGTTCTTACCCCACATACCGCACATATGCTACACCTCAGTGTTGTTTTCCACTTATTGCAATATGGTAAAACCTTTGGAAGGTGACTTTAAAGGAAAGAAAAATCTACAGTAAAAGAGGAAATAGGACTATTTCAGAATAAAGCATTTTTATTTAAGACCATATTTAGGCAGAGCCAGTACTACCTGTAGGGCCTGATTTTCAAAAAACATTTACAAGCTTAAAACTGGGCTTTACATGTGTAAATAAATACACCTTACCCATGTAAATGTTGGTTGGAAAATATACATAACAGGAGTGAAAGTGGGACCAACATAAAATCCACCTCAGTGCACTTTACAGCTTCCTCTGGGGGCTGCTCCTTTCCAGCGCAGAATTACTATTTACACCCTATCAATACCATAACACGCTAACGATATGCTTCTCACCTTTTACAAATTCATCTTGATACATAATTGCTTTGCTTTGTACGGGATTAAGATAATCATTCTGCTGGAGCAGCAGGTTAGCACTGTAAAAGAAACCTGTGCCCATCACATGCTAATTTATATTTTAGGTGGGAGCGAGATTTGTAGATTTTTTCTCTGATTTCTTTGGCAATTCTAACTTATGGTGCAAGTTCACAGATGCTATTATTTATAGCTGGAAAAGTTCAGGTGGTATTTTTTAAAAGAAGCATTCAGAATCACTGATAAGTAACTAGCTCAAGAGAGCACAAAGTAATATCTTTAGGCAAGATACAGCCTACAAGCTCATTTTATACACTCCCTGGCAGAGAAGCTATTCTCCTTGGGGTGATTACAACACCCAGGCTGATGAATGAACAGGTTTTAGAATGAGGTTGTCAGATTTTTGATAGGGAAGCCGTGAGAAGAGGAATTAATTGAACTAACAGATACTCTCTCTAGAGTCAATTCATCCAATTTGAGACTTGAAAGGAAGCCATGTAAATTGTGAATAACTCTTCAGGAGGGTCATCTGAATCTTTTCTATACTATTCTATGTTTTGAAAAAGCAGACCAGAGGAGGCGGACTAGCAGAAAATTGACGGCTAATAAGCAGATAATGAAGGATTTGGGGCAGAACCTTCTGAGAGCTGTGCAGTGCATTGTCTGCCTCGTTATTTATTTTATTTATTTAAAATCTTTTCTATACCGTCATTCAGTATAATACCGTCACAACGGTTTACATAGAGGCACATATAGTAAATTGTACATGTTTCTGTTCCTACTAGTAGGGTGGTGCCTTATAAGCTCGGTAACAGTTTCATAATAAAGGCTATATGTTCAGTGTTTAATCTGACCTGTGACTACAATAAAGACTTATTTTATACATTTCAATTAAGGGTGTAGTTATTCCATTTTGGGCATGCAGAGTAGCTCCAGTGACACTGGTCCCTCTATAGGAAAAGCTGGAGGAAATGCATAGAGCATGCTCATGGAATGAAGTCAGTGCCAACCAGGAGCAACAAAAAAAGAATCCTTTTCCCCCCACTGCCCCTTTGAAATACTCTCTGAAGCTGTTACACAACCCGGTTCCAAAGGAATTAATGGGGTAGTGGCAAAGCCTACAGCGAGACACGGGCATTAAAAGGCTTTTTGCAGTCCAAAAGAAAAAAAATATATATATATATCTTAGCAATGTACGAAGTATGAAGAACTGCTGGCATGCAAGGTCAGCACGTGATAAGTCAAAATGCAAGAAAATACTTTTGCCCATCCACTTAATGTGCAATACAGGGGCTTTAACTGGCAATGATAAGTACATTTTTCCATTATACAGAATACCCAGTACTTTCCCCTGCACTGGTTTAATGGCCTGACAGTTAACACAGGACAGTTAAGGGTAGGGGCAGTGGGAAATAGAGCTTTGTCTGCCTTACTGATGGTTTCCTCCTTCCCCGCGGTCGTGTATTAATATAGGGACTTCATATGTGTCACTCCGGGCAGGACCCTGTCTAGTTAAAACACCACATCTATCGCTAGTGATGGGCTGCCAACGTTTTATCAAGGGTCCCCTGCTCTAGATAGCTCTGCTGCACTTGGTGAGACACTTTTGTTATCATAAAATAATTTAACAAGAGGTTCTCCCAGGAACCCCGGAGAGTCCCCCTCCAGGGCTTCCCTGCCTATCGCACACAATGAGATACTAATCTCCATGACAGGAAGTCATTTTCAGCGGTGCAGAGAGATGCTGCAGGTCATCCGATATGTAACATGGCCATGCAGAAACGCGCAGGCGCGTGTGGATTCTGAAGCACCGGTGCTGCCGCTCGCTCTCCATGCACCTTTTGTAAATGCTAGAAAGCAAAGGAGTAGATTTTTAAAAAAAATACGCGCACACATGGACGCGCAATTTTATAACATGCGCAAGCTGGTGCATGCATGTTATAAAATCGGGGGTGGCAGAGTTTAGCAAAATTCACGCGGCGACGCATCGCAGCCTTCCCCAGTTCCCACCCAGTCCATCCAATCAAGGAGCGGACTGGGAGGGAACTTTCTTACCCCCCTACCTCTCCTTCCCACCCCCTAAACGCTAGTTTATTTGTGGGGTTTTTTTACCGTGTTTCACAACTTGCTTTAGCTCCCGAGCTGAAGTAAATTGCGCGCGCCTGGAGCCAGGTCTTCTGGACAGCGAACAATGGCGCTGTCCCGGCCCGCCCCTCCCCGCCAGAAAAATGTCCCGTACCCCCCGCCCCCCCAGCCTGTCCCTTTCAGGAAGGCCTGCACTGGCCTTTATGCGCATGGCCAGGTCAAATAAATACTCTGAATCAGGACAGAAGTGGGCAATCATAATGCTTAGATAGGACAATTTCGCCGGGTTAATAGGTACCATTTAATATCCCAGTAAAATGTCCTGACTAAACCTCCCCTCTCTTTTATATCTGAAAGTATGCACAGCTTCCATAAGTCATGTACTTTAGCTGCATTAAAAGGAGATTTTCCTGGGGCAGGAAGTGTTTAGGTCAGGATGCTATTTTGCCTTCACTTGACCACTGGCACAAATAACAGATGCTAAAGCACATGGGCTTTTGGCGGCTGCCAATTTTCCGAGGGAAAGGAACGTGGGTGGTTTCCCTTTGACAATGTGCATTGAATTCACAGGTTAAAAGCACCGATACAGTCGGCAACCACAAACTAGGGATGTGAATCGGGTGCCCGATCGTTCCCGCTTTCGGGATTGTCTGGCCGCGGGGAAAAAATCGTTTTCCCGCGTTTCCCTGTTTTTTGGGGGTTTTTTTAGTGAAAAATCATTTTTCAGGTTAGTGCGCGCTATCGGGAGTTAATGCGCGCACTAACCCGAAAAACGATTTTTACGAAAAAAATCGGGGGTAAAATTGATCGTTTCTTTCTTTTAACCGATTTCTAACGAGTTTAGAAATATCGTACGATATTTCAGCTAGTTAGAAAAACGATTCACATCCCTACCACAAACACTATCGAAAATCCTCCCCTGAGAGCACTAGAAGTAGTGTCAACTCAACAGCATTACAAATGAATCCCCTCTTTCTGTTTGAAGCACACAGGTGGAAACCAGGCAGAGACTACCAGTGTGCAAAAAAGATGCACAAGGTCCTACCCAGCCGTGCATTTTGACTGAAGAATCAATCTGTCTCAAAGGGATGTGAGCACGGACATCAGTGACAAGTACATAAACACCATCCTGGCTTCAATGCCTTGCATGCACAAGGCCAGATATAGGGGCAAGCCAGCCAGGCAAGCACCCGGGGTGCTTAGTGCTAGGGCGCAGAACTCCCCCAGAGGCGCTGTCAGCAAATCCATCCCATCAGTGGGGAAAAAGAGAGGCCCAGCCCAGATGAGCTGTCACTGGATCCCATCCCTCTGGCAGCAAAGACAAAAAGATTGAGGCCTGGCCCAGAGCCCTAAGACAAGATAAAGAGGCCCAGCCTGATGTGTAGAAGGTTTTGTATTTCTATTCCAGGGTCTGGGAAGAGCACTCTGGGTCTTCTCGGGAAGATAATGTGGTTAGCCTCTCACTTTGTATTGTATTCATCTTAATATCTGTTGGATCTTCTTTGGACATAGTTCCCTAGTGGCCGGTTAATACTCAGCTCCTTTTTTTCTTTAACACTTCTGGTGTATGATGACCTTAGTTTCTTGTTTTGATTTGCTCTTATATTTTTGTTGCGTATAATTCTTCAATAAATAATTTGAACAAAAAAAAAAAGTCCAGCCTAAGTGAGAGTTTGAGTGAGAGAGGGAACCTGAGTGTCTGTGTGAGAATGAGTCTGTATATGTGTGTGTGTTTGTGTGGGTGTGAGAGAGAGAGAAACAGAGGTAGCCTATGTAATGGAAGGAGCATTTGCATGGGTATGCGTGAAAGAAGAAACTTGTGTGTGTAAGAGTGAGAGGGAGCCTGTATAACAGAAGGAGATTGTGTGGGAGAGAGATGGAGCCTGTGTAACAGAAGGAACATGTATGTTTGTGTGTGTATGAGAGAGTGAATGTGGGTAATGGAAGGAGTGTGTGTGTGAGTGAGTGAAAGAGAGAGAGAATGGAGCCTGTGAGAAAAGGAATGTGTGTGAGGGAGAGGGAGCCTTTGTGAGGGAAGGAGCATGTGTGTGTGTGTGTATAAAACACAAGGAGTATGTGAGCTGGAGGCTGAGAGGGGTGAATGAATGAAAGGCTACATGCATGTGAGTGGGTGAGAGGGAGAGAGAGGGAAGCATGCATGTTAGAGAGTGTGAGTATATGAGAGAAAAGAAAAATGTGTGCATCCTTCTTCCTCCCCCACTAATCCACAGCAATCTCAGGGTGACTGGAAATCATAAATTCCCAGGGATGGAGCGTGGGGGATTTTTTTTTTTTTTAATCCATATTAGTTTAATTATTGGGAATTATTTGATGTGTCCACTTTAAAATATGTTATTGGTGTTTGGGGAAATATTTTAAAAAATGTTGTGAAATTTTCATTATTGGATGTTCTCTTTATCAGTTGTTTGAAATATTTATTCTTTATTAGCATTGTTTTATTATGTTTTATGAGATCCATATTCAAAAGCATTTAGCTGGCGAGCTGAGAAGTTAGCCAGCTAAAAGAATATTTGGATACATATCCAGCCACATTCTAGCCAGCTAATAAATTAGGAAGCAAGAATTTAGCCGGATAAGTTAGGGGGGCTTCCAGGGACGTAACTGGGAGGAGCTGAGTTAGCAAGTTAAGTTAGCCTCTAGCTCAGATATTCAGAGTTAGCTGGGTGACTGATTGGGCAGATAGCCGTCCTAAGGATTGAATATACCTCCAGAGTTACCCAGCTAAGTTTATCCGGCTAACTTTGCTATCCGGATTGTGTCTGAATATGGACCTCTGTATTCCTTGATTTTATTGTTTGCTTTATGAGGAATGGTCAGAACCACAGCACGAGAAGAGAAAAATCTCTGGAGGGAGAAAGCAAGGGAAGGTAGGAGAGCTTGGGAAAGATGAGTGATGACCGAGTGAGGGCTAAGAAACAAGAGTGACGGAAGGGCGGGGCCTAATATTACAAACACATACGTGGCGACGAGATCGATCCTCTCCCAGTTCCCTCCCAGTCCGCTCCAATTAAGAAGCAGACTGGGAGGGAACTTCCCTACCCAATCTCTCTTCCCCTTTCCCTTCCCCCCTCCTACCTTTTGTTTTTATTTTGTTGCTTACCATTGGAGCAGTAGCAACTTGTGCACTCCGGCAGTCCCTTCCCCGGCACAGCGGTAAATGGCCGCTGTGCCAGCCACCTCCAGCCCCTCCCCCTCCACCTAGACTGCCCCTTTCCTTCGGCCCAGTACTTCTGTGTGCATAATGGGAGTTACGAGCGTGGCCGGGGCCCCTTCTAAAACACGTGCAGCGCGTGCAAGGCCCAGCCACACACCTAACCCCCGGATCTTACGTGCGCAGGGGGGATTTAAAATTCATCCGTTTCTGTGCGGGGATCTGCGGCAGCCTGGCTTGCTCTGTTTTCCTAACGGAGGTGTATTTGTGGTTTAGGGCCCGGTGCGATATTCTCAGTGTTGTCTTTTCATCGGTAGGGCTGTTACTGTTTTGAGTGCTGGACGTTAGTACTGTTTTGGTATGGGAGATTTAGCATATTGTAATCTACTTTGAACGAGAACACGTAAGTAGCTCCTTTCCTTTGGGAGTCTGAGTGACTAATACGGATCCTGTTCAGAGTTACAAAAAAAAAAAACTGTGAAATGTAATGTAAACTTTAAATGTTATACTCTGTGCATATAATAAATCCCTTATTTTGAATTTAAAGAAAGAAGTGATGCTATCCTGTTTGGAGTGGGGGGGACCTCCAAATTACTAGAGGGACGCCAAATTACTAGCTTGCCCTGGGCGCCAACATGTCTCAGTCCGGCCCTGTGCACGCAGATTTTTTCATGTTTCCTTATACAGCAGAAATCAGCTACAACAGACATCAAACTCCCCCCCCCCCAGGACAGGCTGCTGCTCCAATCAGTGTGCTCTGTTTTCAAATTTCACAGAACAAACTGTCTAAATAATGTATTATAATGCAGCTTATGAAAAATTGATTCAAATAAAAAAAAAACGTCTGAATGGAAACTGTTTGTGTAGTTATTTCATAATTTATGTGTAAAGACAATCCATAATAAATGAAGAATATACATGAAACAATTAAGCCCTTTTACACATTAGATCCAATTACCTTTGAAAAAGAAAACACACCCTGTTGACTCAAAGGACTTGGAGCCATCACAGAGAGCCTTTATTAATTTAACAATTATTTAACAAGGGACCTTTGCTGGGGGAAAAAAAAAAAAAAAGAGTCCCATGCAAGAAAAAAAAACCAAACCAAAATCCCACCACTATCAATCTATGAAATGAGTTCACCAGCTCTCATAGGTGGGCGCTATATAGTTCAAATAAAATATCTTCAGATTCATTACGCTTTGATCAATGTGGAAGCAGCTTTGAATTAGTACTTAAACCGCAATTAAAATTGCTGGAATAGCTGCTCAGGATTGAAGGCTGCAAAAGCAAATAACAATGAAAAAAACAAAACATGAAAGGTTGCTGCCTATTAACTCCTGTTACAGTGCTACAAGGAAGCGTACACTGAAGTGTGTGGATGCTAATTCCGCCCCGGCATATTCATCCCACTCGTGCTTAACTAAAAACGGCTTAGTATTTAGCTATAAATAAGAAGCTCAGAGGGAGCTTGCATGGAGCATACAGCAACATGAGCGAATGAGGAACTTTTGGAACAAGTTGTAGAAACAATGAAAATAGCTTCTAATCGGTCACTTAATAAACGGCTGCCAGCTGGCTAGAAACTCTTAACAGACAAGCAGACTGCCATGGATTCAGACTGAACCCCAGTTATAACCAACCAAGTACCCGAGCAGAATTAAAGTCTGGACCGCTACAAATTCACTTTTGCTATCCTGCATTGTCAAATTCATTACAGATCACTCATTTACCACTAGTAAGATTCAAAAGGCATTGGGAAGTCTAACATGCTGAAATAAATAGATGTTTGAACAACGGAAATCTAATGATACCTGCCCAGCAATGGTTTAGCAAATGGATGTTAGTCAAGTTTCTCTGGGCACGCTCAGCTCAAGCAGAACACGGGCAGCTGGCATTTTTAAAGGGACAGGATAAGATCATGTGATGAAAGGTAGCCAATCCAATAGCCGAAACAGACTAAACCATTACAGAAAAATGCTGGTAGACTTGTAAGCTATTATTCCACAACGTGCATCAAATTCTGATGTCTGGACAGTGTAGAAACTGAATTTAAATTATGCAGGCATTCCAGTATATGAGAAGAGAGAACTGAGAGTAAGCCATGTTATAATAAGAACTGTAGGGTATTATTTTAAAAAAGGGGAGAGAGATCCCTGTCTTTTTTTTTTATTATTTGAAAATTTTGCAGAAATAATCCAAACATTCAACATCAAAAAAAGAAAAATGTTGCCGTGTGTATGTGTGTGTGCGCGTGTTTTTTTAATGCGGTGACTATCAAAACATGCCAGCAATGTAAGCCCTCAAAGCTGAGGGGAGATCCAAGATACGATTAATCTCTTAAACTTCTTATGAGATAGAAAAAGATAAAAGAAAAAGCGCATATCAATAATCATTAGCAAACTGTCTAGTTGCAAAAAAATTATATTGGCTATTCAACAGAATAGATATTAAACTGTCTAAATCCTCATTAAGCAGTCTCTTTGCCAGTTTCTAATGCATTTTAGTGCCCCTTCCCCCCTCCTTCTGTGAACGCAGGACTCTAGTGGCATTAAGCCTTTAGTAAATCCCATGTGTTCATGAGAACTTAAGATTCTGGCTACAAGAACACACATTCTGTTCTGCTTTTGCAGTACATTTATATATGACACAGGGTGGCAGCAGAACAAGGAAATATATATTGATTTTGCACAGTTTGGGTTCGCTATATGCTCTAGAGCTCTTCCTCCTGATTGGTTATCTTTTGAATGATTCTGAGCTCTTTGTGTTTTGCTTGTCTCTCTTTCTCTATGCCATTTTCCTCTTCCTATTGCTCCCTTGCCACTAGAATGCCTAGGACAATTTGTCTCATAATTTCCTTCAGTGAGAACTGGGCACTCTGCAGGCTAGCAGCTCCTCCTGAAACCTACCTCAAGCTCCACAGAAGCATTGCTTTTCACCAATCACATTCTACAGCTTCTATCTCAGCTCCAGTTACTTCCTTTGGATACTGAGCTTCCAAACAGAACTTAACACAACCGTGACAATCTCTCCGATCTGTGCAGCTACTCTTGATGCCTTTTCATTCCGTAAGTATTGAATTGTTCATCATTTTAATAAATGTAGTTTAGTATTCGAGGACTTAGTTTTCTCTGGTATTTGAAGATGGGAATAAGGTTTAACTGACTGTCTAAGCATGCAAGCTAAAAGGATTGAGGGCTGAGGGCAGTACACATTTCCAGGCCCCCAGCTGTGAATGTCAAATGAGCAGCTAGCCTTGAAATAGGGCACCCCACCTCCCACAGCCATATAACTTGGGGCAGGAAGCCCTGATACCCTCCCCACAGAATAAAAAAATCCCCTCTCTCTTTCCATTCACCAAAGCATATTAACTCCTCTGGCCTTTCTCCCCAGAACTTAGCCTACCCCTGGTAGCCCCATGTCACCTCTAAACCCTGCCCCCATCCAAAAATTTAAAAAAGTCCCCGCTCTACTTATGGAACCTCTCTCATGCCCTCTTACCCCTGAAATCTGTCCTCCCTCTCCACCAATCCCAAGAAGCCTCCATGTCCTAGTTCAGGCAGAAGATATCCCCAGTCCTTCTTGCCTCACTGGCACCATAACTGAAAGTGGCATTGGCTAACTCAAGGCTCCCCTTTGCCCTGCATGTGCAGCTACTTTTTGCATGGGCAGTTCTTGAATGGAAAATAACACACATAGGAGAAAACTATACATGTTACTGCACGTTTACTCATAAGTAGACATGTGGAGATTTATCCCAGTATTGTATAATCTGTGCAATGCTTTACAGTTTATAAAATACTATGTAGTTCTGCTCTGAAATTACACGTGTATGCTTCAGTGCATGCACAGTTTTGCAATACATTGAAAGCATTTACTTTACCTAATTTTTAAACATATGTGCATATAGGGGTAGATTTTAAAAGTTTGCGCACAGGCATAAATGTGTGCACGCTACCCGGTGCACACACATGTACGCCCGATTTTATAACATGCGCACAGATGTGCGCATGTTATAAAATCCAGGGTCAGGGCGCGCAAGGGGGTGCACAATTGTGCACCTTGCGCGTGCCGGGCCCGCTCTGAGCCAAGCTGCCTTCCCCCATTCCCTACCCCCACCCCACCTTCCCTTCCCCTACCCCGCCCTTTCTCCCCTACCTTTTTTGAGTTCTTTTTTTTTGTTGCTAAACTTACTTCGGCCTCTGGCCCCGCCCCCAGACTGCCCATGCCCCACCCCCTCCCTGCCCCTTTTTGCAAGCCCCGGGACTTACACGCGTCCCAGGGCTTTACACGTGTCGCCGGGCCGTTTTAAAAACGGGCCCGGCGCGCGTAACCTTTTTAAAATCCGGCCCATATTGTAGGTGCGAAAGAAACACAGGTATTTTATAAGGAAAGCGCCTATAAATGTTTTCTTGCATGCATATGCTGAGACCACTAGTTCACCAATATCTCTGTCAGGTCACCCAGTCTGTTTCCATTTCGCCTAGACTCCCCCACCCAAAAATTGCAGACAACATGCAAGTCCATTTTCAATTGCACAAGTCAATTATCAGGTTTAAAATTATGCAAATAAGTTAGATCATTTATATGTGAATCTCTTATAAAATAGCAATTTCCGCAGGTACCTCTGGACCCCGCCCCAGAATGCCAATAGACCCCCCCCACCCCTTTTTCACTTGTAAATGTGCACGTGAAACTGAAAATATTGCGAACTTCTGATGTCTATAAAACAGCGCGTGCCCGAATACAGGTCACTTACGCAGGCTTATGCTCATTTCCCGCAGTCAACGCCTTTGAAAATGTACTCAATGGAGTTGAAAATAAAATCCGTGTGCATTCTCCCCTCCCCTGAGCCAATCACGCCTCCAGCTGTGCCTCTTCTTAATGTGGATGAAAGTTTATGCAGTGACTTGTGACTGCAGCCTCACTGCGAGAAGGCAAGTTTCAGAAGGCTGATCTGAGTAAATCACCGTATTAACCATGGAAATAGCTTTGAAAATTGCCCTTGGATCCCATAAAGGGCATGAGGTACTAAGGATTTTTTTTTGTCCCAGTTTTGTGTCTGTGGGGAAAATGCTTTCCTCCATCATTCAGTCAGGGGTGCTGACTGAATGATAATGTATTTAACTTAGTCAACGTATAGGATGCCCAGGGTTTCAAATTATCATATGTTTGGAGGGAGTGCATTTTATTGTTGGTCAATTTATATGAGGGAATTTGCATTGTTTTGTGTAGTTAGGATGTTTTTATTTTGTAACTCACCTTGAGCAGGTTGTAGAAGTGAGTGAGAAATATAAATAAATAAATGGGATGTCGCCTGAGCATAGGACTTCCTCTTGTAGAGAAATAGTCTCATTTTGGCTGCAAGTATGATATGAGCCCAGGTCCTGATGTTTTTGAATTTTGATTTTCATATTTCTTTTAAGTTGATCAGACTTAAGTTGGCCTGTTTGAAGTCTGATCATCCAGTGTACAGTATAAAAAAAAAAACTACTTGATATTCTTAAATCCCTGGCACCAAAGGTCAACTGATTGTCAAACAAAATAAATGCATTATTATTATTGGTAGAGCACAGCACGTAAGGCATGAGGAGAGTCCTTTTCAAAACCTCTACATGGGTAAACGGGAGCTTAAATGCATAAAAAGGGCCTTTGAGAATTGTTCACCATGCATAGTGCACAGGCTTTCACCTGTGGGGGGAAAAGGGACAGGGTTAGGTCAGTGAGTGCACAGGTACGAAACGCTCACTTTTTCCCTGCTGGCTCAATTTTTGAAAACTAGCTCGCAGGCTGTTCTTGTTTTGAAGGCATTGCCCATGGGCGATGGTGCAAACAATAAACCCCATCTCTAATACTGCCCCTGTCATTGTCCTGATACTACCTTAAATGTTTGAGGAAATTACTCATAAAAGAGAGGTTGTCATTCAAGATCATGTGTCTGCAAAAAAAGATTATCTTTGTTCTTCCTCCTGAATTACCACTATTTCCTTGACATATTTTCTCTTCCTGAAAAAGAGAAATTGGCCACCAGTAATAAGATGTTCTTCTAATGACTTTTTTTTGGCTAATATGAATGTAGGGAGGGTCATTTTTAACAGCCCACATAGGGTTAAAGTCTGCAGACTGCAGCCCAAATTTTCAAAGCACATGAATCCTCTTTGAAAATTTGAATTCCGCTTTGAGCATTTGTGGGTGGGCTCGGAACCCCACAAGAACAGATGTAACGTTGTACAGGTGGATTTGCAGGCATAATTTCCAAAAATCAAAAAATATAAGCGTTCCCTGCCCTAGATCTGCAGCCCACCCCCAATCGCTCTCTCCGGAACGCCTACTTCCTGTACCCATAAAGCTGTGCACAGAAATGTGCTCCACGAGTATTTTTATGAGCATCGACCCCCAAACTGATTTTCAGACATCCATTTATGCACAGAAACTGGGGTTTCCGCATGCAAATCCTGTTGAAAATCAAGCCCAAAGAGGCTCTTCTGTCTGATTCAGCAGGTTTATTGGTGTTTATACATGGGATGCTGTGCAAAACCAATTTTACCGCTAATGATATTCTGAAATTTGTAATTTTTTTTAAATTCTGGATGCATGTGGAATTAAAGGTCAATAAACAAAAAAAAAATGTATGCCGTGAAAGCTTTTTATTAAACTAACTTAATGCATTTCTTGATTAGCTTTCAGGATCCCTCCCTACTCCCTTCATCAGGTCGAAAAAAAATAAGTAGATTAAAGAAAAAAAATGATATTGCCGGAACATAAAAGTGAAGGGACTGGCGCTCCTGAAAGCTAATCAAGAAATGTATTAACTTAGTCCACTAATAAAAAAAAAAAAAAAAAAAAAAGTATCACCTTATATATTTCTTTATTTACTGACCTTTACTTCCACACATTGAACACTACAATCCCTCCAGTTTAATTCTGGATGAAACATTTCAATCTGTTGTGTCATATTCAAATCAGACTGAAATATGGCTGGGGGAGGTCAATGAGATTTTACTGTTAAAGGACCAGTTTAACACTATCACTTTTGATTTTCCCAGCCTCTGCCTTAACTCTATCTATAATTAAGGCCATAAGATCAAGTGAGCACTTATTCCAGATACAGCTGCAAGCCTCTCAGTACTATAGTATTTTCCCTGCGGTAGGGCAAAGGAGAAATAACTGCATGGATATTTTCCATTCAGCTTACATTGTGCTTGAATCAATTCTTTTGCAGGTAACAAGAACATTGATTGGAATTAACCGGGCCAGTGTGGTTACCCTTGTGGCTGATGTCTGTTGGAGCTGATGATTTCAGCTGTAAAAGAAAGCAAGAAAAAAAAAAAATCAGAATATAGGGCATTGAAGGTCAAGTTCATTTGCACCAATGTTCCAGTTTGTCCAGGGCATGAAAATAGCAGCCAAAACAAAATCTGCAAGCATTGATCGGTGCATCCAGGGGGAAATAATCAAAACTGGGTGCCCTGGTACGTGCCCACGCTCTCGACAGGCCTTCCCAGGGGAAGAGTTGGGGGCGAGGGAAAGCATTTATGCACATAGGTTTGATTTTCGAAAGAACGCCCAAAGATCCATGGGCGTAAAGTTGCACCGGCTGCGAGCACTTTCTGCGTGCAACTCTGTGCGTGGTGCCGGAGAACCTGCTAATTCTCAAAGCGGACTAATGGACACGGCTTCCGCCGATTTTTAGCCTTATGTGTCTGTTTTGCAATTTACTCCCCCCCCCCCCCCCATTAACGAAGCAGCCACCCCGTGCTGCTGCCGCCGCCTGTTGCCTGACTAAGACTGTGGCAACAACAGGGAGCAGGCCTGCTGCCTTTGCTCTCTCTCAGGCCCCACAAGGGCTGCTGCAGCTCTGGAAGGCTGGCGCTCCTGATGATGGCCTGGAGGTGGGGGGCGAGGGAGACAGAGAATAAAGAGCTCTCGAAAGGAACGGGAACTAGCCGCTAGGTAGGCACTGGCCCCCTTCCCCTGGGCATTGACCCAAGTAGGGGCCAATACTCTTATTCTCGCTAACCAAAAATCCACACTTAGCTATGCTGCAAACTGCTTTTATAAGAAGCAGGAGACTGGCTATTCCAGCAATCTCAGTAGAGAAGCTGTCAGACAGGGAGCGCACCCACTCCCTCTACTACCTAAACTCTTTATCCCGGCTCAAAAGGTTTCAGAACTAGGGCCATAGAGCGTAATTCATCCCAAAGGGTCATTGCACTTAATCAGCCGATACCCATCACCGTTGTGCAATGGCTGAGACTCCCCTCCCCCTATCCTAGGGGCTGTGAACGCTGTCTCCACAGCATCTCCAATGCCAACCCTACCTGAGTGGCAGGAACTGGGCTCAGGCCTTCCATGTGGCAGCAAACAGCATGGCCAGAAAGTCTTCAGCAAACGCAGAGCATGGCCCCAGGTGACATCAGCACATGGACACAGTAATGTCCATGTAACCCTCATGCTAGGGGATCATCCCAATTTGGGTGAGGGTATTTTTTCAAGATGGTCAATCGCCCGGAGGCGAATTCTGTCACTGGAAAAAGTGAACCAGGCCCCTCTGAGGATGGGGGTGAGCTCTACTGTGCTCTCCTGCTTGGGGAAACTGGCTCAAAGCAACCGGAAGACATTCTTAGCCCCTTCTTGTCCCCAAGCCAAGACTGGCACCAAGTCAAAAATCCAGTCATGGTTCCAAAACTCCAGTGTTTATTTACAGAAGTAGAAGATATTTACAGATCCCATTCACGGGCATTGTTGTTGTTGTTGCTGCTACTGCTAAATAAAAGAAGTTTCCAAACAATACAACCCAATAGACCCCCGGGTAGGCCGCCCTATGCAATTGCACAGTTTGCATACCTGATAATGCCGAGCCTGGATGCTTGGTCTGACCCAAAATGGCATTTCTTATGTTCTTAAAGGCAGATGTACTCATTTGCTACAGACTGCACCAGTGCTATCTGGAATGGTCTGTAACATTTAGTCCTATTGTGCAGGGGCTACATCCAGAACAAAATAAATGGTGTCCCCCATCATCCTTGTATATTGTATGAACGGGAGAGAAGTAGGTTGTCCTGTCTGAATTAGATGTTGTGCTTACACATGTCAGGTTATTTAGGGCTGGAAGATTTTATTGTATTGCATTTTAATTTATTTTGCTTTGTGTATTTTTCAAAGAGACATTGCTAAGAAAAGAAAATGAGCTGGAACAGCCTGGAGATATTCAAAGACTTCTGAGATATCTTTGTAAACAAACATAGCTTCTTTTTCAGCTGCTCAATCTTCACCTAAGGTGAGGGGGGCGTGGGGGGGGGGGGGGGGGGGGGGAATCCAAAGGGTTCTGAACTTGTTATTGATTCAAGTGGACCAAGTCATAACATGAAAAATGATATCACCTTGAAAGCAGACATAATCCATATACGAAACAGGATGTGAGTTCTCAGGTGGTATCAATTTTTCTGGAACTGTAATATAGTGGTTAAACCAGGGCTTCCCAAAGAAGATAAGAAGTTGCCATTCTGGGTCAGACCGAGGGTCCATCAAGCCCAGCATCCTGTTTCCAACAGTGGCCAATCCAGGCCATAAGAACCTGGCAAGTACCCAAACATTAAATAGATCCCAGTAATAGCAGTGGCTATTCCCTAAGGGGTCGATTTTAAAAATCCACGCGCAGTCCATGTATGCGCAGTTCCCGGCGTGTGTGCATGGACATGCCAATAAAATACGGTTCCCACGCGCACATGCACGCTGGATTTTAATGTCCGTGCACGCATGTGCAGGCAGGTGGCCTCTTCTGGGTGGGGGGGGGGGGGGAATTTTAGAAAAATACGCACGGCAATGCGATTGGCCGATTTCCAGTTCCCTATTTCCTGCTCTGCCTCCCTTTTCCCCTCTCCTCTCCTCCCCCTAAAACCCCTTTCCCTATCTTTTTTTTCTTTATTTCATATCTTACGTCATCTAAATAGATGAATAAGTTCCGCGCGCCAGCAGCCGTCCTGGCCTGCCCCCCGCCCCAATCCTCCCTGGCCCACCCCTTTTAGCTGCTGCGCATAACCCCCGAATTTTACATGTGCAGGACTTTTAAAATTCGGGATTAAGTCAACTTGATTAATAGCAGTTTATCGACTTCTCCAAACCTGTTTTAAACCCAGCTACACATTTACAGAATTAAAATGGTGGGTCATGGACCAAATTCAATTATCGATGCATGAACAGGGAAGTCATTGCAAACTTGCGTTCCGGGAGCAGCAATGGTTTTTTAAACTTAATACTGTGACTCCTATTGGTTAAAATTCTGAATTAGAACGGTGCTCTCTTATTTAACAAATTCTGTGTGGCCATTCCATTGGGAATACTCCTGACATCATTTTAAGAAATGTTATGATCGGTGACACCAGTCACAGCCATCAGGGACATATATAATCTTTGGTGTTGGAGGGCACTTCCGGCACTGGGATTCAAACTTGGTGTTTACCCTTTTCCTTGTCTATGGACGGTATGTGTGGCAGCTTGTTTGTTGAGCTGAAAATTGATTTTGCAATATAGTCTGACAATGTGATTTTTCTACAGCTTAAAAATGTAAAGAATTCAGATAAAGATACCCCTGACGTAAAGTTCATAATTCAAAATGCGTGTCTGTCGGGTGATCATCAATGGAGGGGCAGCTACTTCAAGAATAAAGAAATGTATTTGCAGGGACGCATTTCAATGAAATAAGTGATTCTGAGAAACTGGTTTAACACAATATAATTTTTATTTGCATCAAAAAATAGAAAAAAAAAGTAATATGTGGGGGGACCGATGATTAATTATAAAGCAATGAAGGTATTATTACCAGTAGTGCTTATTATGATGATCCTTTTTTTCTACAGCATATTTTGTTTCATTTGGAGTGGTTTATCCATTTTTTTTGTATGACACAGTTTATAATACATGGATGGTGACATTTTGTATATGTAACCACATCCCTGGGTGCGGACTGCACACCGATGGGGCCCTGAACGTTTTTAAGTCTCTGCAGGGCTGGAACCACTCACCTGCTAACTCTCTTACTGAATCTCTTACTCCTGGGCTGGATTCTTTGTAGATGGAGGGAAAGGTTTACTTTCAGGGCCCAACGTGACAGGGGTGACTTTACTTGGGTTTCACTTTTCCCAACACTGTGGATGTTGTAAGTGCCCAAGAGAAGGCACAGGAGACTTTGGGTTTAGTGACCAAAATCAAAGCTTTTACTGATGGGTAATCAGATGAAATAATAACGCAAGTCAACTTAATTTCAATGGTTTCCACATGGGGCTATTACAGTTCTATCTGAACAAGGATCTTTTTATATTGGTCCAGGACAAGTGAAACCCTCATTATCCAAGGTTTGAATTAATGAGGTTCCCAAGTGTGAGGGATTTCCTTGTTGGGACGGAAAACCCCCTTCCAGCTGGGCAAAAATCTATCACAGTCTCTGCACAGTATTCCCAGTTATCTCTCTTCCCAGGGGTGAAGACTCCAAGTGGGGGTCCTCAAATTTGGTTTTACTCACAGTTCTCCTCACCCGAATCCCAATTTGGATAGGGGTCCCCTGGATTACAGAGCCCTTGATGTTCCTTCTCAGGACAGGAAGACGGGCAGCAAAACTCTTCCTGCCAGATCTTTTAACCAAAATGTCTCTTTCCCCAAAATTGATCTTAACACCAGAGTTGCTCCTCCCTTCAGGTCGCCACCTCTGAAGGGTGGGCCTTCCCTATCCCTGGGCGCCCCCAAACATGGAGCTCCCCCCTTGCTCCATGCTCAAGAGAGGCTCAGGTGTCTCACAAGGCTCCTACCAAGAAAATTTTACAAAATCCCCCAAAAGTATCCCAAGAACAAGCCAGCCAGCCAGTTAGTGGACTGAAAAGGATGATCCCTCGACCTTGTCCAGGAACAGCATGCAGATACCACCTGAGTCCGAGGGTAGACCCAAAAACTAACGAAAGCAAAACCTCCTACACTTCCTTCTAACTCCAACTCAGAGCTGCACTTTCTCCAGAGCTCAATGCTTCAAGCTGATTTTATTAACTCACATGGGGACAGCCATCCCAGCACCTTCAGAAGGGGCTGTACCGAATGGTTCCTCCCCTTTTCTCCAAACTAACCTAAAATGTTTTCAGAAAACTGAAATACCCAGGGCTTAATGGATAACGTGGCCATAGGGTCCGTTACATATAGAAGCACCATATGTTGGTATACACCAAGAAAGAAAGTTATAGTGGAAGTTATAGTGAAAGTTATAGTGGAAACACTTTTACAGTGATCGATCGCAGCTCAAATTCCCACAGAATTTATTAAAGAAATAGCAAAATTAGCTGTTTGTCACACTTACTGGGGGTCTGATGAAGAATTATTTTCACAAATGCAAAGAACAGCAACGGGGGCCACAATGACCCCTAACATCACATATCTATATGTCACATTTTGAGCAACAATATTCATACAGCAATGAGTGAATGTGCAATATCCTCGGTTGGAAGAGATGCATATAGGATACTGTATTCCTGCTGTGGAAGACAGCAAAGAAGGATTTAATTTTATTTCATAATTAGTTAAATCAGCAGGATTAAATTTACTTTAAACTATCAACAACACTTATCCTTTTTGGATATTGCTATACAGAAACACGGCAATCACATTTTTACCTGCATTTATTGTTATGCTCAGGCTTGTGGACCCTTGGCCGACAAGAGGATGGTGTACCTTTTGGAGGGTCCGTAGGCTCTCTTGTCGGGTGGCGAGGCAGAACAGGAGGCGGGACCAGCTGACCCTTGGCACTGGAGGCGCGGAGGCGAATGCAGAGGCGATGAAGAGACGAGATGAGGCGCTGTGTCTTCACCACTTGTGGTCTGCGGTCCCCCCGGGAGGAGCCCGTAGGGACCCGACCGCTGGGACTTAGGTGGACCTATGGAGGTCAGAGCAACAGTGCAAAGGCCAACTGGAGCTTCGCCCTGGAAGCCCGCGGTCCCCCCAGGAGGAGCCCGTAGGGACCCGGGCCGCTGGGACTTAGGTGGGCCCTTGGAGACGGAGTCTTGAAGGAGTCCTAGGTCAAGTGCCAGAGGGTCATCACTCACCAGTCCGAAGTCATGTACCAGAGAATCACCGCTTGCCAATCCGAAGTCAGGAACCAGAGAATCACCATAAGCCAATCCAAAGTCAGGAACCAGAGAATCACCATAAGCCAATCCAAAGTCAGGAACCAGAGAATCACCGCTTGCCAATCCAAAGTCAGGAACCAGAGAATCACCGTAAGCCAATCCAAAGTCAGGAACCAGAGAATCACCGTAAGCCAATCCAAAGTCAGGAACCAGAGAATCACCGTAAGCCAATCCAAAGTCAGGAACCAGAGAATCACCGTAAGCCAATCCAAAGTCAGGAACCAGGAAGACAAAGCAGAAGCCAAGCTCAAAGAACTCACTGAAGCAAGCAGACTGGACAAAGCTCACAGGAGACGTTGCCAAATCAAGGAATGAGCAGAGGGAGCCTCCCTATATACTTCCTCTGCTCTGGATCATTGGAAACAGGTGAGTCCAGTTAAAGGGACCAGGTCCCTTTAAATGCAAATGAGTTGACGGCGGCCATCTTGGATCTCATGGCGGCGGCCATCTTGATCTCCCGGTGGAGGAGAGACGCTGAGGAAAGCAGGACGGCTTCCCCTGCAGCAGGCAGCACTGGCGAGTCGGAGCCTTCCCGGCGCTGAGAGTCAGGTAGGGAAACGCGGTCGTGGGGCGCCACGGCCGCGGAGCATAACATTTATGGTAAATGTACAGATAAAAATAATCTGTTGAAGTCTTCATCCACCACAATTAAGATGAAGTTTACCTTGAGATACCTTTCTTCTGACTCCATGGAATGTAAACATCAAGCTCAATGTATGGAAAAGCACTTTTTAGATCAGGGTTATCCTCAATGTGTGAAGCAAGCCTATACTAGAGGTCTGTGTACTAATCACAATCTTATTCTACAGAATTCTCCCAAACACACTTCCGATTCTCAGATATATATTCCAGTAGGTTGCCCTCTTATCGGATGTGTGCAATATTATTCAGATCACTGTCCAGTATTGGGCATTCATAGAATATTTGATCGTACTCCACAAATATTGTTTTTTTGTCAGGGGCTTAATACCAAGGAAAGAGCTGTGAAGTCTATTTTGCTGATAGTCTTGACTTTATCTATCCAGCCACATGGGGCTTTCAAGAGACATTACCCTTGTGGTAATTTGCCATGTGTCATCAAGGGGGAGTCATTCCTTTTCAATCAACTGGAATAAAAATGTAAATTAACGTGTGTTATCTGCATGGCAGAGTGCCATGTAAAAAATATTATGTGGGAAGAACCAAACATATTTTAAGATCGAGTAACTGAATATAAAACCTGTGTCCCTACTGCTAAAATGGAGGCCCCTATAATAGTTCATGTTTTATAGCATGAATATTTGAGGAAATCTGATAGGTGGTTATTGATTAAGCTCGCTTAGACTGGTGAAGCTATGACTGAGAGAATCTTCTTACTTGCAAGGAACAATGGATATTCAATTTGTAGACATTGTCCCCGAATGGGCAAACTAGGGAACCTGATTTAGAGTCTGTTCCTTTAATATCTGGTGTCATAGGCCATGTAGAAGTCTAACAAATGGATCAATTGCTTGAGAAGCACTCACAAAAAAAAGATTCTAGCCAAGACGGCTGAATAAAAAATAAGAATTTGTATTTAACCAAGATTAGTTTAAAACTTAAATCATAAGCTTGTTTTTGAACTACAAGGAATACAATTTATTAGCAATTCCTGAAATTAAGCAAGAGAAACATTTAGGTTGATGAAGAGGTTGCTTACTGGTCTCTCCGTCAAGATAAAAGCATTCCTTCCAATCATTTGTTCCTTCAGTTGATAGAAATGCCATAACTGTAAAGCAAGAATAAAGAAATGGAGCAGATTGCAGAGAGCAGCTCCAGTCCAGGCACTGTGTCAGGCAGAACTATGGATAATTATGCCGTTTTCAACGTGGTTTTTTTAAGGGAAGTAAAGAATCTTAAGAATTTTAGATGCATACATAAAAATAAATAGATAAAGAGACTTATTGCAACAAATGATTACAGCTAACAGCAATCAAAGCAGAAAACCTTTTGCTGGTTTTATGAACGTCCCACAAACTGCCCTCTATATAGCTATTCAAACAGTGGGGTATTTGATAAATCTATATAGGACTTCACCTTTCTAAGAGGTCCCTTATATCATCAATGCAGTTCAGTGGAAGCTTAATGCTTTTCACTTTACTCCGCCAAATCTCCTTCATAAGAAACTTTTAAAAGTTGTCAAATGGCTTTGGAGAACGTGTGGCAGAAGTGTGAGTCTTGCCAACCCAGCTTCAAGTCTTTCCCACTTCCGGTGTGGCCCTTTGGGTCTTTGTGAAGGTGAGAATCTGAAAATCACTAAGCGAGAAATCTTGTTATGCCGGCAGTGGGTATTCCGCTTGTAACTTTATCAATGAAAAATAGTAGTTTTACAGCTGCCTGGCCTGACATTTATTATAACCAAGCCTGGTCACAAGTCTGGGCAGCAGCTGCACAGGATCCAGCTCAGTGGGCGTGGCTAATCCCGTTGCTTCGGTCTGAACCCCTGATTTTGAAATCCCCGCGTCCTTTCACCTCCCTGTTCTTACACATCCGAAGCAGGCAGGCAGTACGATGTGCTATGAATAATATTGCAGCGATGCGCCCGGTGCTATGAATAATATTGCAGAAGTGTATTTGAGCCTGAAACCTCAGAGGAGCAGCAGCAGTGCACAGGAGAGCCCAGGCACTTTAGGACTGCATCTCATTCTGTGCTTAGGGGGAAATCCTTAGCAAATCCAGTTTGCACCGATCTGCAGCAGCCTGAACACTTTGTACCTGAATGACTGCACAAGGGAAATCTTAGCTACAGCAAATGCTTTAAATAAAATAAAAAAAATAAAATCATTGCCACATGACTATTTTCATTTTTGCTCTGTAACTTGGAAAGAGATTTCCATAGGTAGTAGAAGTTTACTTCTGGGGGGGGGGGGTTCCCTTTGAATCATCGCCCAGCTCCCTGTGTGGGGAAAAAGGGGGCAATGCTGGGTGTGGTGGGGGAGGGTTTCATCTTGAAATCTTCAGAGTGTTCTTCCCCCTGCAGGGAAAGGATTCCCCTGGTTCCAGCCTGCGTGAGATTTTCAAAGGGAAAACGGGCTCACGAGCGCCATAGCCTCCCTGGGGAAGGCAATTTTTGAGGTTTGGGGGGGCAAACTCCACGGGTACTTTTCACCTGCGGGCTGCACTTCATATTGCAAAGAGAGTGAGTGCGCGTAGACTTCCCCGTGGATTCTCGTTGCAGACACGTGGACTTTCTGTAAAGAAAATAAACGCGCCTGCCTTTGAAAGCAGGATCTCCGCACGTTAATGCCTCCCTGAAACAGGACCGTAAGCGCACGGGCTTTCAGCCGCTTCAAGGGAGGCTGCTTGCAAAGCAGAATTTCCACTGCATGCAAGGGAGGAAAACCAGGACTGGCTCGGCCTGTTCCCGATGAAGACCTGGAGCCACCTGGTACCCCTACCAGCCCCAGCCAAGCATTTCAGCTTCCTCTACTTCGCTTTTGTTCGGTTATTCTGCTGCAGGACTATGGCACCTGGGGGTCAGCAGTGATACACATCTGTCCATCGGAAGCAGGTGGGTTTTCTTGGCCTTTAGGAGAGAAGGTGAGCCTGTACTACAGCTGATTTACAGAAGGTTAGCTTCCTGCTGTACATTGAGATGCAACCTGTGACTGCAAGCGGAGCTGATATGGCTTTTTAAACTATTCAAGTATAAAAAAAAGGTCACTAAAACTACCAAAAAAAAAAAAAACCAACCTAGAACAACTGCGGTAATTCAAGAGGCTTTATTTTTTAAACTCCATCCCGAAGGGAGTCATTGGCAGAGTAAATATGGGCCATAACGTCTTAGTGCAAGAAGACTGTGAGCAATTAAGTCTGTGAGGGAGAGAAAGAGATGGGAGCCTTTTTTTTTTCTCAGTCCCTGGGCGCATGCTCTCCGGCATGCAGGGTGGCCAAAGGGTGACTCGGGACAGTGGGCAGAGGGGTCGCTGCACTCTCGCTGGCTGGTCTGGAAGTAACTTTCCTCCGACCCCAGGGCCTGGCATCACTGCTGCTGCTGCAGCTTCCCTTTCATAGTTTTCCACGGCCCTTTAGGGGTTTCTTTTGGCACAGTGGTTTCCTCCTGCTCCTTTAGTCTAAGAAGCCAATCACAACTTGAACTGACAGGGCTATTGTCCCCACTCCCCATAAGCGCTCATTCCTACCTACCCAAACATTTCCCCCCCCCCCCCAGTATTGACAACTTCCCACCTCTGCCCGTCCAGCGCAGTGCCAGCCCAAACCACAGCTCCCTCTGCTACCACGGACTCTTTAACTCTGACCACCAAGGGAGCAATGGCCGAGACTGTAAGGCAAGGCACAGCAGAGCCACTGAGCCACGGTTTCTTAGCTCTTGCAGTACGGAAAATGATTTGGGGACGGAAGCAGTTGGAAGGGGGGGCGTGAGCAGGAGGACCCCCCCCCCCCCCCTCCTTCTTCTGCCTTCCTCTTCCTGGATGGTTCCTAGTTTTTCCAGTCTTTATGACTGCCCTTCCCCCTTTCTTCCTTTCCCCACTCCCCTCCCGAATAACCCACACACATGTACTGTGTACATATGGCCGGGTGCCACTGCATGGCCTGGTTTTTAATCCTGCATTTTACGAGGGCTCACAGTTAAAGTTTGTGCTGCACTTTATAACAGGAACGTCTTGGTTGAAAGGGGTCATCCCGAGGTTACAAGAAATGAGCGGCTTCCAGGGGAGGTGAGTTGTGGCAGCCCTTGCCCCTGGGAGGGGGGTTGTTCCAAAAGGTTAAAAGGTTACCTTATTCTATAATGCGGGAAGGGTTCTAGCGTTTGTTCAGGGGATGGGCCCGGTAGGAGTGGGTGAGTGGCTTGTGAAGTGGTAGCCAGTGGCTGCGTGAGTGTGGCGCAGTATAAAAGGGGTGCGAGCACATGGGTAAGGGGCTGGTCGACTGATGGAGGGGTCAGGACAGGAGGCTCTGGAGGGTCAATGCCAAAGAGAGTTGGAGGAGAAGCATCTAGTGCTTCCTCCTGAGGTAGATTTACACTCTGGAGTGTGAATTACAAACGTGAGAGGAGAGGATTTGGTGGATTGCAAGTCGGTTGGTGTGAGAGCACAAAGAAGTCAACCGGAAGCCTCCATCTGCTTTCACCAAAGAAAACAGGATAAGCAGCAGGAGTTGTGTTGCAATGTGAATGAGTTTGGAAGTTGTGCAGAGAAACTGGGGGAGGTGTCCGTGGGTTATTTCAGCGCAAGGTTTGGGATCAGCACTGGTCTCTGGAGTGTAAGGACCGGATTGTAAGGACCGGACTCTGAACTGCTTCAGAACTGTGAATACAGCGCTTGGGGCGACTTCCGTGATGGAGAGGGGCTCACGAGCCCGTGCTGATCATTTGTTTAAATTGCAGCTAGGCTCCACCTGGATCTTAGCCAGTGCACTTTGTGCTCTGGGCTAGTGTAAGCGTCAAGATTAAGTGGCATCTTAAAGTGTTGTTGCCCTAGGCAGTTGCCTACATTGCCTATTTATTTATTTATTGTTTTTATATACCGAGGTTCGTATGCACATCGCATCGGTTTACAATGTAACAGATAGATGAACGTAGTGTTAGCATCGGAATAAGAAGTTACTTCTTAAACATTTAGGAAAAAAATCACAAAACTTTAGGGCAGATAAGTTACCGGGAATAAGTTACCAGCAGATAAGTTACCTATGTGAAGATCCAGGTCGGAGTGAGCAGGTAGAGAGATATGAAAGAGATTAATGAAAGCAGCAATATAGGAAAGTGCATAGCAGATGACTATGGTCATCAGGACTGCAGTGTGCACTGGAGGAGTAGCCTAGTGGACTGGAGGAGTAGCCTAGTGGTTAGAGCAGTGGGCCATGAGCCAGGAGACCAGGGTTCAAGTCCTGCTGTAGTGCCTTGTGAACTTGGGCAAATCACTTTCCCCTCTGTTGCCTCAGGGACAACTTAGGCCTGGATTTATCAAAATGCAATAAGTATTGCATATGATAGCAAAAGGGGTGTGGTTTATGCTAATTGACAGTTTGTGCTAATTACCTATGCAAAGAGCTAAGTTAGCACAATAGTCTTTTCAGACTTTGTGATAAGTGCCAGACGTGTTGTATTTCCTGCATACAACCACTGGGGGACCATGTTTAATGGTAACCCAGGTAACATCAAGCCTGCTACCTTCTTAGATGTTTTTTAGAGGTGCAAAACACAATTCCTTGCATTTTGATTTGTCCTAGTTGGGGTGACACCCTTGGGATCTCCACTAGATGGCCCTAGTGAAGACCTTGGGTAGAGAATGTTGATAGGGAATATACCACTTTGTTACAGCACTCCCTGTGTGATGGCTGAAGTAGTAGACTCCTGCCTGTGAAGTGCAGGCAGATTCCGAGATCATGTTGACATTCCTAGTTACAGTTTGGAGAAGTAGGAGCTATTCTGGAGAGGAGAAGTAAGAGTAAGAGTATTTTTTTCATCCTGAGACACCCACTGGATTCTTCACTCTGAGACAAGAGAAAAAGATTGGGAGCTGTGAAGTACTGGCGAACCTTTGGACCTCAAGTATTTGTTGGGAAGAGATTTCCACTCACATCTAGAATGCCCAGGCCCATTTTCACTTTCCCATGCTCTGGAGGATGAGATCATTTTTTAGGACATCAAATCCTGCAAGGACAAAGAGAATTTGGAAAAACTGAGTTGAGAAATGGATGTATCAAAGGGCGAGTGTGTACGATACCAAAATGATTAAAATTGAAGATCTGCCGCAGTAAAGTTTAAACTGGAACATCCAGTTAGAGTGTCCTGTCTGGTTATTTGGCATTTACCTCCTTCCACACTGCACTTACTGGGAATGACACCCACAGAAGAGGTTCACCCACTATGCCTTGGGGCCCAGAGGTCTATTCTCCCCCCCAGCACCTTGGGATTGTTTGGGACTATGAACAGACTAAGCCTCAGGACTATGACCCCCTGCCTTCAAATACCACAGTGAAGTGAGTTGGTTGAAGAGGGATGTTTTCAATAAAGTCCTGGGAGGACTTCAATTTGCCAAATCCTTTGTACGTAGAAGAAACCTTAGATTTAGTAAATCTGTTTCTGACTTTTAATTGGAGGTACTTTTAAAGGCAAATTCCCAAAGGCTCGGTCAGGATCTACAGGGGTAAAAACGAGAATTACACCGATAGACTGGCTGAATCTGCATGGGTGGATCTGCAGCTGCCTGAAATAAATGTCTTCTTTCACAACACGTGCACCTTTCCACACATTAAGAATAGGTGTTCCTGAGGCATTTACCGTACCATCTGTGCAGTTATAAATAAATATCTTTTAAAGCTAAAAGACTTTGGACACTTTGAGATTTCATTGCACCATCATGTATTGTTTTTGATCGTTATATGGTTGGGCAAATTTAGAACGGAAAATATGTTCTCTTCCCTTTCTCTTCCTTGTCTCCTCTCTGCCTCATCATTTCGCTTTCCTCTCGCTGTCTGCTGATTTTGCAGCGATGGCGTGATGGATGGAAGCAATCCCACCTGCGTCTGCCTTGCTTATGGTAGGAATTCCACCTGCTCATCACTGCCCCGCTGATGCCGCTGTCTCTGGTACTTGAGCGGGGACATCACCACAGCCGCAGCAGATAAAGACAGCAACAGCGCACAGCAGGCCCAGTGGACGGGATGGGGGGGGATAAGGTCGCTCGCCCGTCAGCTCTCATCCTGTTCTCTCTCCCTCCCTTTCTCCGACTCTTACAAATCTGCCTTGTCAATCCTCGTTTATTTTTCCCCCTTGCTCCTCTGCAGTTTGATAGAACAAACCAAGGGCCTAATTTACTAAAGCATTTCTACCATTCTGCGTTTCTAGGGGAAATGCCTTGATGAATCAGGCTCCAAGTGTGTAAATCAGCAAGGCGGCAGAGTGGCTCCACGTAGCTGAGGCATGTAGCGGTCATGCTACGTGGCCTTATAGTGGCATATTGCCCTGATGCTCTTTAGTGCTAAGGGTTGTACTTGCACTCTAAAACTGGGCAGTCCCAGCTTCCAGCCAGGTAAGAACACCTACCTAGCCAGATATTAGCATAGAAGAAAAAGCTGTCCTTGATAGAAACAAAGAGAAAAAAAAGACAAAGGCTTTCACTGTACTTGAATAATACCAGACATAAATCACTGCACGCAGCTCCTCAGGTTTGACTCTCTGAAAGGAAGTCCAGAGCATGAGGAGCCTTCCTGGGGTGCTCAGCTCCTGGGCTGCTCCAACTTGAATCTGGCTGCAGCTACCTTGTCTGCTATAAAGTGCTGTTTTAATTACAGCTGGTGCATGCCTCGGTATTTCCTTTCTCTAAAGCCAGGCTTGTTAGCTGTTAAAGAAGGGGGCCTATGTGATCCCCATATGGGTACTTGCCAGGTTCTTGTGGCCTGGATTGGCCACTGTTGGAAACAGGATGCTGGGCTTGATGGACCCTTGGTCTGACCCAGCATGGCATGCTCTTATGTTCTTATCTTTCAATAGTTTTTGTGGTGATCCAATAAAAAGGATCACAAATAGCACTGAAACCTGGTTTCCTCCAGACAAATACAGCTAATAGAACCCTGTTCTCCTGAAGTTTAGGAGGCTTTAAGGAAACGGAGAGGAAGACTCAGTGATCAGTTTTCCAAATGGAGAAAGGCCAATAGTGAAGTTCCAAAGTGAGAATGATCTAGGAAAGGCAGCAACAAGTGAGGGAATTTGCAAATTATTCAAAGTTGTTATAATGGCAGCAGATTGTAAGGAATGCAGAAGGATCCTGGGAGACTGAGAATCTGAATGGCAGATGAAATGTAATGTGGACAAGTGCAAAGTGTTGCACATTTATTTATTTATTTATTTATTTATTTATTTTGTATACCGACATTCGATCGAGATATCACATCGGTTTCCAGATAACAGGTTGAATAGAGCCGGAACTGCCCTATTTTACATTGTAACAAGATAACAGTTGATTAAACAATTAATATAAGGAACATTGTAACATATGAATAAAATTAAAATTAAATATTAAATGTGGGTATATAGAAGTGGCATATAGCCTATATACAATATGTACAATATGACTTGGTTACGAGTAGGGTGGGGGACAGGGAAAAAGGGAGGATAGAGAGGGGGAGGAGGGGTTATGCGTTGGTGCAGGGTAGAAGATATGCGGTAAGGCTTTCAAGAGCGTTTATTTTAGGATGTTGGGGTTCAGGAGGGAATGCTTTCAAGAACAGCCATGTTTTGAGCTGTTTTTTAAAGACTTGCGGTGAGGGTTCGTTTCTGAGCTGTGGGGGGAGGGAGTTCCACAGGGTAGGGCCAGCTATTGTAATGGCTCGTTTGCGTGTTGTATTGAGGTGAGCATTTTTAAGAGTTGGGATGGAGAGGAGACCTGAGTTGGAGGATCTGAGATTTCTTTGTGTGATATATGGTTGGATGGTGTTGTTTAGCCAGACCATTCTGTTGTTGTTTATTTTTTTGTGAAGAAGGGTGAGGGTTTTATACTGGATTCTTTGTGTGATGGGCAGCCAGTGGAGGTCTTTGAGAGTGGGTGTGATGTGGGAGGATTTTCTGTGATTGGTGATAATTCTGGCGGCGGCGTTTTGTAGTACTTGGAGGGGCTTGATGTGGATTTCAGGAAGTCCAAGGAGGAGGGAGTTGCAGTAGTCGAGTTTTGAGAAAATAATTGATTGCAGTACTGTTCGGAAATCATGCGGTTGGAGGAGAGGTTTGAGTTTTTTAAGTATTTGAAGTTTGAAAAATCCATCTTTGATTATATTGGCGATGTGTCGTTTAAAGTTGAGTTGGCTGTCGATGGTTACTCCTAGGTTTTTTGTGGATGGTGTGAGTGAGGTTCTTGATAAGTTTGGCATCCCAGTGTTGTTTGCGCTTCCTGGGTTGTTTGAGGGGGTGCTCTCGAGGGGGGAAGAGGGACGGTCGTCCTGGATGTGAATGATTTCTGTTTTGGCTTGGTTGAGGCAGAGTGATAGTTGTGATAGCAGTTGAGATAAATTTGAACTGAGTTTGTTCCATCTTTCCATGGTGAGTTCAATGGATTTGGTGATGGGGAGTAGAATTTGAATGTCGTCTGCATAAACGAAGTAGGTGAGGTTGGCATCAGAGAGGTATTTGCATAGTGGGAGGAGGTAGATGTTGAAGAGGGTCGAGGATAGTGAAGAACCTTGAGGGACGCCATGGGTGAGGGGCACTTGGGAGGATTCAGAAGAGTTTGTCTTGACAATGAAGGATCGGTTAGAGAGGTATGATTTGAACCAGTTGAGTGTAGTGTCTTGCAGACCGATCTCTTTAAGTCTGGTGAGGAGAGATACGCAATGTATTGGGAGTCATTACCCAGGAAAAAGGACCTTGGAGTCCTTGTGGACAATACGTTGAAATCCTCAACTCAGTGTGCAGTGGCAGTCAAAAAAATCAAATTAAATGATAGGAGTGATCCAAAAGCGAATGGAGAGAGAAATATAAAATATCATATTGCCTCTTTACTGAACCTTGAGAGTCGTGTGCAGTTTTCCTTGCCCTATCTGAAGAAAGGCATGGCAGAATTAGAAAAGGTGCAGATGAAAAGCAACATGATAAAGGGGCTGGAACATCGCTCCGATGATGAGAGCCTACGCAGGTTAGGTCTCTTCAGCTTGGAGAAGAGGTGGCTGAGAGGGGACATGATAGAAGTTTATAAAATCATGAGTGGGGTGGAATGAGTTAATAAAAGATGGTTATTTACCCTTATAACTAATACTAAAACAAGGGGACGCTGCATGAAACTAACAATCCGCAGATTTAAATCATATCGGAGAACGTATTTTTTCAGTCGGTGCTCAATCAATCTGCGGAATCTGTTGCCATAACATGTGGTCAAGGTGACTGGCAAAGCGGGATTTAAGAGAGGTTTGGACAGGTTCCTGGAAGAAAAGTCCAGAGCATATTATTGGCCAAGTAGATTTGGGAAAGCCACAGCTTATCCCTGGAGTGATCAGCAAGGAATAGATCTGCTTTCTGAGATCTGCCAGGCACTCGTGACCCGGTCTGGCCTTTCTTGGAGACAGGATGTTCAGCTCAATGAGGCTCGGTCTGACCCGGCATGGCATTTCTTATGCTCTTATGAAATATGTTTGGGGGGGAGGAAGGTTAAATAACCTGGATTATAACATTTGATACTTCTAAAAAATTGCGCTGTTTGGGGAAGACATAAGGACACATGTGGGAAAATGCCTTAAGCATCAGCTCCCCCACACTCACCCCCAACAGAAAGAGCTCCCCCTTAGGGTAATAATACAAGCAGGAGGGGACAAGCATCCGTGAAGACAGTTCCAGAATAAATTACTTTTGTGTGCCCTTGGAAACATACCCTGTCAGAGAAAAGGCTTGCACAATAATGTCTATGGTTTTATAGCCAAATAATCTGCAGACTAGGGGTTGCCTTTTCTCCCACTTCTAGCAGGGATGCTCCCACTACTGGGGCTTTTCCTGTGTTGGCACCTGACAAAACCTGGCAGATTTTCCTGTCCAAAAAGGAAACCTGAAATTCCTCCCGGTTAACTGTGAAATATCCTCTTACATCCTCTGAGAGTTCCTCATCTGAGACTCTTCTGACACACAGACACCTCTGTGAGCCTTCTCTTACCATTCCTGAGGCAAATCCACGGGTCTGGTAACCTTTCTTTGCTCCAGACTACATGATGTAAGGCATGCAAGGTAATCTCCCCTGGAAATAAGGAGTACAGAGGACGTCCCTTTCACTAAGGATCACTTTTTTTTACTCAGGAGCTTAGAATCCTCCTTGAGTCCAAGCTCTACTCCCTCTCCTGAAGGCTCAGGCACTCCACCCTTGAACCCCAGCCCACCTTCCCTGGAGGAGAACTAAAAGGAAAGGAACAGAGAGCATTCTTGGCCTCTCTATTTAGAAACGCACTCCCTCTCTATTTGCAGTGGGAAATGTCTGAAATAGCTGTGTACACCTCTCTACTAACTTCACAGATACGATTCTGCAGACCCCCATATCCTAACGGTACGGGTTCACTTTCGGGGCACCGTTACACGTGATTACATTTTTGTACCTTCTGATCTGCTTTGCCTCCCTTCTCTGGCATGTAACTCCCTCTTTGGGGACCTCCCAGAATGTAGGGCGCATACTGTTGTCCCCAGGGCCACTTATGCTCCCGACTTTCTGCCTCCTCTCCGTTCACACCAGCACAGTTCACAGCAGCACAGTTCACAGCAGGCCACCAGGGTTCATGCTGAAAGGAAGCAGGTAAACCCCCGGGACCCTACGCTCACAGTGCTTGGGGACCCGCACACAGTCTCTCACTTCCTTTAAGCTTTCTTGACCCACACTTGGGATGTGAGAGGGCACCCTTGACCCTGAAGAAAAAACGCTGGACCCTCTGGTAGGGTTGTACAAGAAAACATTTACTGCAACCAAAATCCAATTCAAAACGAAAATTCTCCAATTTATCTTCTCAGAAAAATAAACAGTCCAAAAGCGCCTTTTCTCAGTGTGGTTGGCTGGGTCAGTGTCCCTTTGGATGGCAGGCACTAGGAAAAGAGCCCAATGCTCCTGGATGATAGAGCGTGGGCTCCTAGCAGGATTGGGATCCCTTTCTCGGATGGTAAAAGCATGGACGTCTGGTAGTAGAACGTCCCAAAAGTGTTCAAAATCCAAAAAATCTCTTCTCCTTCTCTGTGGGCAAGAACTGGTGGTGCAAATATTCCTTCCAAACAAAAAAAAAAGAACAAAACTCTCTGCAAAAATACTGCTTTCTTCTTCTCTGATTATACTGTCGGGTCACTGCTGCCTCTTCTGAGTTGGGTGGAGGGAGTCACAGTACCCTCCTGACCTCCCAAGGCAGGGTAGAAAATCCCCCATAGGCAGGAGCAGGATCCCAAAAGCAAAACAAACACCAAAAAAAGCAGCTTTTCCCAGAGCTTCTTTCAAACTCTTTTTCACTCCTTCTCTTCCAGAATGTGGGGTGTCGTCCAGGGCAGAATCTCTTCTCCTTCTTCCAGGCTGGGTGCCCGGTATGGGAAATCTCTCTTGCCACTCTGCTGCTTCACTTCCAAACCCTCCAAAATGATTGCCACTTCCCCTGTATCGGGCTGTGGGGGCCCCCAACATGGGAAGAGCTCCAGAACGACAACTCAAAACCACACACAACCCACAGCAAAAGTCACTTCCACTGAGTCAGGCTGAAGACCCAACAATGGGGATCACGAAGAAAAAAAAAAAAACCTCCAGCTTCCTGGAACTCCTACAGAAAATGCCTCACTGCTCCTCGGGCACATCCTGATTTTATAGTGCACTGCCGGCCAGTCCAGGCAAACCTCTGAGGAGGCGCCTACAAGGATCATCTGCAAACTACAAAAAGTCTAGCCTAGGGATCTAGCTAGGGACCAGCTGGACAGTGGACACCAAAGGCTCTCTACAAGTGCAATGCTGGCTTTATTCTACATAGTGCTAACAATAATCTGTTGAACTTCCTTGAAGACAAAAATACTGATAATTGTGACCATTCGGCATTAAGCAGTGCCTGTTGGAACCATTCATGAACACTAGGGGGTGCTAGCTGCTTCCAGGATAGCCCTGATGTGCTGGCAAACGGCAGACAATGCTTTGCATTGCCCTTTCCAAATAAGATCAAAAGGCTCCAGCATAATGCGGATTTTAGCATAGTTCGGCTCCAAACCTGAAACTGAAGGCAGTGGGGGATTTTGAGCTGCAGCATGCACAGTAAAAAATGCAACCCCTGGCCAAAAGCAGGAATTATCTTTTGCCCTTTGCCAAGCTGACAGGAAATAGCAGGAGAGGGCTTCATCTCATGTGTGCATAATTTAGCTGCAGATAACTGCTAACTTTCGCACTTACTCATTAGTGTGCGAGGCAGCATTTAAACATGCACGTGAGCATGCAACCTTTGGCACATGCAGAGCAGCCTTAACCTGCATGTTAAAGCTTTTCAAATACAGGTCCCTTTGTGCCTCTTCGACAGCTCACTGCGAGCGTCGGCACATCCGCTCGTCACACGTGTTGTGCTGTTATGTGTTTCATAAAGAGTTGAACGATTAACTGGCCTCAGAGACAGACTTTGTGGAAGACGGGAGTGAGCAGCCTGAAGTAACTTTCATATACCAGCACCATCCACGGCTTCCCTCCCCCAAATCTTCCTTCAACCAAAAGCCAAACAGATATGGAGATTTTGGACAGAAATGCTCAGAGCTTGCTGCATGTTTTTATTTGGGAACATTTTGAGGCCTTTGAGGGGCTCTGAATCATTTTTTAACTCCTTTCTAAATAGCTCTGAAAGAGCAGCATTTTTTTTTTTTAACAGATCAGTTCCTTAGGAGGAGTCACTGATCACCTTTATGCATTGGGTGGGCCCCCAAAAGTCAATGTCCCCTGTGGGGCGATCAAAAGTCTCTGCTCCATAAACCAATCTATACCCACCTCCGTCCTGGCCATGGACCACAGAAAGGATCCAGGCAGTGCAGAGAAATGACTCACACGGAGAGGAAGAATATCTCATTAAAGAGACACCAATACAGGAAACCCACTGTGACTTAATTATAATTGTTCCTCCTAAGATCTACTCAGAGCTTAATTCCTTAGCACTTTCCCATACAAGTTGTCTCGTGTACTTCACAATATTTACTGTTCTCTAGGACTGGATTTTCACACTTAACTAGTAGCCACGGCTATCACGTTTCTCAGCAAGTTATCACATTGTTAATGTGAACATTATCAGAACAACTTTTGATTACTTAAACAACACCTTCCTGGCTGGATGAGAGTTGGGGAAAAAAAAAAAAAAGATTTACCGGTAACCCTGCGTTGCCATCCTGCTGTTTAGTCACTGGGCGCGTCTGTCTTGTGATGGCCACCTCGGGATTCACCCAAGCAGGGACTCAAGCCGGTTTGTCTCTCCTCCTGGACAGAGATGGATATCACATCTCTTGTCTAAGAAGCCTTCTGGTGAGAGGAGCAGGGCAGGGCCGCATTTTGGATTGCAGCTCCTTGCAAGCAAGGCCCAGGCTCCCCTCGGTGGTACTGCCCAGCTAGGGCATCGAGTCCAAGTGCCAGGGGCCTGCTGATTAAAGGTTGGCTTTAGTCTGCCCCTCACACGTGGAAAGAGCAGAGGGGTTGGGTTTTCTCCTCAGAAGTAAACACTCCACTGGATTCAGTTCTCGTCTTTTCTGCAAGCACCATCTATTTTTTCCAAAAGTAGCAAAGGGCCCAGGTTTGTTTGTTTTTTTTCTCCTTCTGTTCTTGTGTGCACACAATTTTACTGAGGATTGTGAGACTTGGGGTTGAATCCAGGGGTAATAAAAATGACAAAACTGTGCGGTGGGGAGGTCAATGTTAACTGGCTCTGAGTAGTTAAACTGGTAGTGTGACTGCATTTGCTTTTGCTGTATTTGCATTGCATAACAATTGCCTGCACTTGGCACTGCTTTCCTTATTGTTATTATTGTGCATTTCCTACTTATCTTGTTTTTTTTTCACCTATTCATGCTTCTTACTTTACCCCAAGTTCATAGTAAAACAGTTATTTTGTCCTTTTCTGTCTGGTGATTTTATATATTGCATGGTGTTATAAGCAGGGGCTTTTTAAGAAGGTGATACTGGGGTAGAGACGTAGTTTTACCCCCTTAAAGGCTAATATTTTCTTCTGTGGTTGACTGCGCCTCCCTTATCCTGAGTAACTTAAACTACCTCGAGGGGGGGGTCACCTCCAGTTGAAAAGTTTTTAAAACACCAGAAAATTTAAAAAAATAAACAAACTCCGGTGCTGGAGCTGTGACTCAGAGAGGGTTGCCCAGATTTGGCAAGTCTTCTGCAACAGGTAGGAGTCTCACACTTTTGCAGGCCATCTCCTGCACTCCTTGCCTAGCAGCCCAAACTCCTGCCCAGTCCCCGCCGCGGCTCGGCCCAGCCCTCCTGATATTCTCTCTCATCTCCTGCAAGGCCAGGAAGCAGGCGGCAAGAGCAGCACTTAAACAGCCCATCAGCTTCCTGTGGCTGCGCAAGGCTCTTCTCGCAGGATGAGCCATGAGATCTACAGGTCTTGACTGGCCCCATGCAGCAGAGGGGGAACTGACATGCTATCAAGCACCACTCCTCATGATGGCCACTGAGTCGGGGAAGCAGACAGAAGCTATAGATATGGCAGAGGGAGAGTTCCAGGGATTGGGAGGAGAAGAAGACCGCCCACAGGTGATGCGTGACGGAGCGGGAGACCAAGTATGGGGGTTTGAGGGACAGGGAGACTGCACATGAGATGGGGTGTTTTGGAAACAGAATGCACGGGGGGTGGGGAGATGAGGGGCAGGTAGAATGAGGTCAGAAAAGGGAGAGTGGTGGGAGAGTGGGGGAGAAGGCCTGGAATTGGGGGTGGGATGAGATGGAGGGGGAGAGAGAGTGTAACACTTCAGGGAGGTGAGCTTTTGGGCCGCAGTCTGATTGGAGCAGCCTGGTTTGTGCAAGCATGGATCCGTCTCAGACATGCAGCAGCTGAGGTGTGGAAGAGAGAGCAAAGGTGCATTCCTAGCCAGACGTACCCAGAAGGACCTGCTGCTGAGTCATTGGCTCACTGCACTACACTCCCTTATAACCCAAGAGAGTGGCGATGTCATCAGCCAGCGCCCACAGGAAGTCCTGAGTGTAGGGTCTATCAGGGCTCAGGAACTGCAGTCTACTTCCTAGTCAGGGCCACTGGATGCGCAGTGCTGGGAGCTATGTCAGGGGAGGGCCACTGGAGAGGTAAGGGACGTTATAGAGAGGAGGAGAAAACTTGGGGTGGGGGCATGAAGCAAAAAAGAGGATCCATGATAAAGGAGAAGGGACAAAAGGGGGGGAGGGGGCCTGACAGGACAGAGAGGGAGGAGGACCAGATTTCAAGTGGAGGGAAGACTGAGAGACTACTGGGGATTGGGGATAAACAGTCTGAATGTGAAGAGGAAGGGGAGATAGAATGAGAGAGCTACACTCAGGGGGAGGCCTCCTGGCTGGGAATCTAATCAGATCCTGGCAGGGGAGGAGGAGGAGATGGAGAGATACCTGTGGGTGCATGAAGAGGCAATGGTGAGGAACCTGGCGGCCACATGCAGCACACATGGTAACTAACTGTCTGCACCCTACTGATCTCTCCCTTCTGCACTTGTACATACAGGGAGCTGGGCCATTCTGACAGATTTAGATATTCTTCATGGTCATGGGGATGGAAGGAACTGGAGAGAAGGCAGGGTGGAAGGAACTGGAAGGAAGGAACTGGAGAGAAGGCAGGGTGGGGGAATGTAGAGGAAGAGAGGACCAGGCATTGAGTGGAGGGAGAGTTTGAGAAGATCCAGAGTACATACAGGGAGCTGGGCCATTCTGACAGATTTAGATATTCTTCATGGTCATGGGGATGGAAGGAACTGGAGAGAAGGCAGGGTGGAAGGAACTGGAAGGAAGGAACTGGAGAGAAGGCAGGGTGGGGGAATGTAGAGGAAGAGAGGACCAGGCATTGAGTGGAGGGAGAGTTTGAGAAGATCCAGAATAGAGAGAGAGAATACATAGGATGGAGGAGGCGGAGATAGGACCCATGATGAGAAAGAGACAGAACCAGGCATAAGGGAGAGGACTGGGGATGAGGGTGAGGAAGAGGAAAAGAGGACCCAGGATAAAGGTGGATGATGGAAAGAGATAGAAGACTCAAAGTGAGGGATAGTAGGGGAGAGGACCATAAATGAAGGCAGATGGAGAGGATTAGTGATGGATGTGAGGGAGAGAGAGGACCCTGGATTGGGGGGAGAGGGGGAGTTGAATGAATCTGGATCAACAAGGGAAGAGGCATGGAGGGCAGTGTGTAGGAGAAAAGGGAGGAGGAATGGGAAAAGGAAAGAGTGGAAGGAAACAAGGAAGAAGCAGAAGAAGGCAGAAAAGAGAAGGAACATAAGAAAATGCCATGCTGGGTCAGACCAAGGGTCCATCAAGCCCAGCATCCTGTTTCCAACAGTGGCCAATCCAGGCCATAAGAACCTGGCAAGTACCCAAAAACTAAGTCTATTCCATGTAACCATTGCTAATGGCAGTGGCTATTCTCTAAGTGAACTTAATAGCAGGTAATGGACTTCTCCTCCAAGAACTTATCCAATCCTTTTTTAAACCTAGCTACACTAACTGCACTAACCACATCCTCTGGCAACAAATTCCAGAGCTTAATTGTGCGTTGAGTGAAGAAGAACTTTCTCCGATTAGTTTTAAATGTGCCCCATGCTAACTTCATGGAGTGCCCCCTAGTCTATTACCCGAAAGAGTAAATAACCGATTCACATCTACCCGTTCTAGACCTCTCATGATTTTAAACGCCTCTATCATATCCCCCCTCAGTCGTCTCTTCTCCAAGCTGAAAAGTCCTAAGCTCTTCAGCCTTTCCTCATAGGGGAGCTGTTCCATTCCCCTTATCATTTTGGTCGCCCTTATCTACACTGAACAGAAGAAACAAAGGAATTAAATCAAATAAATAAGTACAGGAAGAGAGAAAGGAAGAACAGCAAAAATAAAAAGGAGACAAATGGAACTAAGAGAAGTGGAAAAACGAGCAGAGATAGAGGAGGGAAATCAAACTAAAGACACACAGGTTGGAACGTTCTTTATTTTCATTTTGTCCTTTTCCCCCTATGCCAGCCTAAGGTAGGGGAAATGGCTGTCATCTGTCCTGCTTCACCCCTGGTGCCACCGGTATGAATAATCATTTGCTGTAGAGAGTCTTGGTGCTAAGGCATTTGAAAACATAAATACATAATAAGTTACTCCCTGGAAGGATGTGGGGGGGAGGTGGCAATCTGCACAGCAAACTGAAAAGCTTTGACTTGAAATCTGCTCCCCACCCTTAACAGCTCTGGGAGGGGAAAAAAAAAATACCACATTGAGTGGGAAAGCAACACAGGTAGGGCCCTGGCCTGTCCCTGGACTGAGGAGCAGGAGGAGTCAGTGTTCGGCCCTGCATGCCACCCCCAGATGTTTGCCACACTAGGTACAGACCTGGTGCGCCCGCACAGAAATTCAGGCCTGCAGAGCACTCCCCACCCCCCACACCCATACACCTCTCGCATACACAATGCCCACAGCTCCTCCTCTCCCATGTACATTCCTCTCATACCTAACCTCTGCAGCTCCCCTTTCCCATACGTACCTCCCCAGAGCCCCCCCCCCCCTCCATATATATTTACTCCCCCCAGAGTCCCCTCTACTGCGATAAGGCTGCCTAGGCCTCACTTTATTCTTAGAACGTGGAAACTTCCAGCCAAGGGAGGTTCCAGGGCAATATATCTTAATTTCTGAGTGGTTAGACCCCTCTTCTGGGTCCCATGGTGATGACATCACTGCATCGCCCGGACCCAGCCACAGCTTAATTCTGGCGGTGGGAGCTGCCGAGGGCTTCCCTCCTGCTTCCCGTCGCCGTCCTGAGAGCAGTGGCAGGAGCCCCTTGATCCACCTCCCCCCCGAGGTGCTAACTGGTGCGGGAGGCAGAGATCAGCAACCCCCGCAGCAGCTGGATGCCTCTTTCTCTTCTGCAGCACGACGCTGCCTCAGGACAGGGGGCGGTCAGTCAGCACGGGCTGAAAGAAGAGGTCAGCTGTGTCGGCCCACATAGGCCAGAAAGAGGAGGCGTCTGCAGTGGAGTTGCCCCTTGGCGGCTACAGATGAACATAGGCTGGTGTGGCTGGGCCTGGAAACCGGAAGAGCAAGAGGGCTAAGGTCAGGCCTGGGGAAGGCTGAGAGAGAGAATACGTATGGGGGTAGAAAAAGTGAGTGTATGTGTCGGGGGGGGGGGGGTAGATACAGGCTGTGTACGTAAGAAAGTTCATTTCAATGTGAGGCTGGGGGAGGGGGGATTCACATATACCCCTCCCTCTCTTTGGATAAATCTGCAGCAGGAGGCAGGGGGTACCCCTGGACCTTCACATTTCTGTGTGGGACAAATATGGCCCTCGGACCAAAAGCTGTGCCCATCCATAGATTATTGTGCATTAGGGTATGAATTAGATTCTGGGAGAATCCTTTCCATGGGCAAGGCCCCTAACCATGAATATGCATTGCTTTAACTCAAAGCCTCTTATTTGTGTTTCTGTCTGTCTTCATTAGACTGCAAGCTCCAAGGAGCAGGAGCTGCCTCTCGTGTGTCTCTATAAAGTGCTGCACATGCCCGGCAGGTAGTGCTATACAAATGACACTAAGAGTAATGATAATATGGGATGATCATAGGAAGACAGGGGTGGGGAAAGAGAGAAGCATAGAAATAATGTGGCATGATAAACTGAAGCAGTGTTAAAGAGAAAGAGAGACGAGGCACAGTAGTGCTGCTGTGGTAAGAATGTGCTGAGGGAACGGAAACGGGAAAGGTGACAGAATCTTCCGTATACATAGAGCACTACTGCCCCTCTCTGACCAAAAAAAGACCCGGTGTGCATTTCCATTCTAAACTTTCTGCCCTCCGAGCTCAGATCGGAACCATCTGGGAGCTTTGAGGCACAACGTCCAGCCCTGGGCACAGGGCTCCAGGACGTTGGGGGGGGGGGGGGGGTGGCCCATCCAGGTTCCTGCGCACTTGGCTCTCCCCCTCATAGACAGAGAGTGGGAGAAAAGCCTTAGTGAATCAGAGCCCCAGCTCCTTGCTCCAGCAGAGGAGTGACCGTTCCTTAGATGCTGTACCCAAGAGGGCTGCATTTTATGGAAAATAAAGATAATGATAGGGGGGGTGGAATTACAATTTTTATTAATTGAATTTTGAGATTTGAAGCTTGCACTCTAAATAAAGTGGCCAGCTCGGAGTATCCCAAAAGGAGGACCCTCACCTCCAAAAGGAGAACGCAAACCCCAAAAGGAAATCACAATGCAGGACACAAATTTGCATATATAGTTAGCAAAAATGGATTTGAATATGCAAATGCATTGCATAGATGCAATATTACAAATCTATGATTTAGGAAGGAATTAAAAACATGGTTGTTTCGCAAGGCATACGAGAGTGAAGGCAAATAAGCAATCTGAGTCCAATATTTTTAGCAGAATATGTTAGTTTTGAATCTTAGAAGTACTTTTAAGGTTTTATAATGGTTTCGAATATTAATTGTAATATTTAAATGTTTTCAATTTAATATTAATATTTTGTATTAATTTTATACTATTTATGTTATGTGAACCGTGGCGATGGAACTACTGTGCAACGGTAAACAAAAATTGTATAAGTAAATAAATAAATAAAGGATTATAATTTAAATAGACATGCAATCATCTACCTCCCTTTGCACCCAATCCCCCTTTTTCCCTCTCCCCTGTCCAGCATCATGGCCCTCTCCCTCTCCCCCCTGGACATTATCAGGATCCCTCCCCTCTGGCCAGCAGTAAGTGCAGGTTCTGCCTACCCGAATCCCTCTTCCTCTGCTCAGTGCCAGGTCCCGCTCCCCCTCCCCTCACTCCCGGCCATGTTTCCTCTCCCTTCTGAGTTAAAGGATCTTGTCTTCTTCTTACCAGGTGGTCCTTGCAGTACCGCAGTGCTCTCTGGCTGAGTGTCTTCCTCCGTCAGCAGCCACAGGTCTTCCTCAAGTTACTCCCTCTGCTTAGGACGGCCGGGGCAGTGGATCTGAGTTTGGCCTCTAGACCCTCCCGCGGTCTCTCCTTCGGCTAGTGGCAGATCGGCAGGGTGGGCCTCGTTCTGCAGCAGCAGCTAATCTTCTGCACATGGTTCCCACTTACGGCAGGCACTGCGCCCACATAGCTGTGTCTGCTGCACACATCGCAGTATTGCCCTGAGCCGGCCCTGGGAGGGTGGGAGAATCTGAGAGGGAATGGCAGCGCTATCGGCAGGTTAGACGGGATCGTGAAATGTTTTTTTGGCCAGGGGAGGGGATTGGGGAGCTGGACTCCCAGTTAAGAATACAAACAAAGAGGCCTGGTCCAGCACAAAGCTGGACACCTGGTCACCCTAACTGTAAGTGGACTGGATCTCATTGTTTACAGTGGGCAGAACTGCAGTTTTCTTTTCATTGGGGAGAGTACATGGGAAATTCTGTTGTGGTCCATTTAAGATTCCCGTCTGACCCGGTTGGTGAACCTCATCGGAAGCCGGCAAAACATTAATTTGAGTTGAGATTTGATGCTATGTCCACTCAGTTCAATACTAGTTGACAGGCCAGGGCCGGCAAGTCCAAGCCTAGCAAAATGAATGGAACCACAGCACTGAAAAATGTGTAAAAATACTTGGAAAGGGGTGAAATAAAGATGAGGAGCCAAAATACTTTCACGTGTTAATTGTTGGCCAACATTTTGCGGACAGCTGCCAAAAGGGTGGTCACTAATCCACCCTCAGAAGACAGGGCATCCTCTTGGTAAAGGCCACACTAGCTATCACCATGTGATTGTCCCCTGCCTCCCCTCCTCCCTGGCAGTAAGAGCAGTGACACAGTGTCCACGCGCTCCTCACCTCTGCAGCTGCTCCCCAGGCCCTCCTGTTCTTCCTGATTAGGAAGGAAGCTTGCACCATGGGAGAAAGTAGCCAAGGTGTCCGGCCCCTCCATACCCTGGGGGGCCGGACACCACCCTGCTTTTAGGATCGAGCCCCAAGAAATTGAGAGGAGCCTGGAAAGATGGAGCGGAGAAGATGAAGAAAAAGATGAGAAAGGAAGGAAGAGAGAGAAGAATCCCAGGGCAGGAGGGGGTGAAGAAGATCCTGGCAGGAGAGAAGGAAGAGAGGAACTTCTGCCCATAGTAAAGTGCCCTGAAGACTGAGGAGGGGAAAAGAAGATGGAGAGAAAATCTTGGGGGGGGGATGGTGAAGGGACTAAATTAAAAAGAGGGGGAGAAAACAGAGTAATTCAGCAGCAGAGGAGATGATGAGGATCTGTTAGGGCTACAAATTGGCTGGGTTTTAAACCAGGTCTGCTGGGGGATTGAGGCCAGTGCTCTGACAACTAGGCTAAATGTCCAGCACAGGAAAAGCTGTGGTGCAGAAGGGAATGAGTCTGATGCCCCCTGAGCAACCTGTCTGGGTTTCTGGCCTTGAAGAGGGGTAGCTGGGAACAGGAAGCCATTCCTGGCATCTTGAGGGCCTACCTGGCCCTGTAATTTGAACCTAAAGCCTTTCCTCTGCCCAGAGGTGGCTTATTCTGAAAATGGAGTGATCCGTTCGGCTACCGATACCTTGATGATTTGGACTGGAACGGGTACCGGTAAACTCAGCAGCTACTCTTTAATGTACGTAGACCAGGCTTTCGGCTTGCTCTGGACAGCGAGAAGCCTGGAGTTATCTCTGGGCCCTACACTCAGGGGGAGGCCTCCTGGCTGGGAATCTAATCAGATCCTGGCAGGGGAGGAGGAGGAGATGGAGAGATACCTGTGGGTGCATGAAGAGGCAATGGTGAGGAACCTGGCGGCCACATGCAGCACACATGGTAACTAACTGTCTGCACCCTACTGATCTCTCCCTTCTGCACTTGTACATACAGGGAGCTGGGCCATTCTGACAGATTTAGATATTCTTCGCTCCTTCTCTTCCCTTTGTTTTTAAAATGTGGAAGAGACACTGGTGGGGCTTTCAGCACTTCTTTCGCTCTTATTTTTGGCCATATGAGTCCTCTCCATGTCTGCACTGCCTGCTCCGAGGAGGTTGCGCCTTGCTACACAACATTTTTTGTTAATGTAGCTGTGCCTTGGGCTTGAAAAGGCTGTGAAATACTGTTTTACTGCATTGCTAGAATATGCGTCTGCCTTTTCCTTTTTTTTTTTAATTTTTTTTTTATTTTTATTGATTTATAACATTCAAACAAATGTAATAATCCAGGAATTTCCAGAAAAAAAACAATTATAAGTACAATTTCAACACATAATTCTCATAATCCAGCCCACATCTAGGAGGAGAAGGGGTTCCTATTGTTGGGTGTCTTTATCTCTTATACAACCTGAAACCTAAACAACACTTATTATTCCTGTTTTTTATCTTGCAAAAAGCGCTCCAAGTGTAAGGGATCTACAAAAATAAACTTATTGTTCTTATACATTATATGGCATTTGCAGGGAAACTTAAGAAAGAAACTCGCTCCTATTTCTAGGACTTGTCTCTTAAAGGAAAGAAATTGTTTTCTACGCGCTTGAGTTGCGCGAGAAACATCAGGAAATACTAAAATCTTTTGCCCGCAAAATAAAAAATCTTTGTTTTGAAAGTATTTTGAGAAGAATAAGTCTTTATCCTTTTTTAAAGAAAAGGAAACCAATAACGTTGCCCTAGTGTGAATATTGTCCATGGAGTCTTCCAAAAAAGTGGATACTCCTGGACTAATCAGACTATCTAGCCCTCCCTCCTGGGCTTGAAGCACTCTTTTTGTAGGCAAGTAGTATAACTTTGACATAACAGGAATTTTTTCCATCTCAAAAGCTGCCTTTTCCTAGTAAGAGTGGAATGAGGTTTAGACCATATATTAGGGATTGCCCTTGTATACTGTCTGTGGTATTTTAAATTATAATTTTACCATGGTTGTAAATCACTTTGGGCTCATATTTTTAAAAGGGGAGGTGGTATATAAGTGAAAATGTATGTTGTAACCCACCAGGAGCATGTTCTTTGGAGAGGAGGACAAGAAAATATAAGTACATAAATGTATGTTACGTGACCAGGAGAGGTCACAGCAATAGGTAAATGTAAGCGACGATACACCTCCTGACCACTAGAGGTCACTAGAGATCACAGTATTTAATTACCCGTCAGGTGCTATCCAGTGATTGTCCATCTGTGCCTATGACTCTTGGGCTTCGGAAAAAAGAACAGTGCCCACCACCTGGAGATGAGGCCTCCTGCTGTGCATGCTTCCTCTGGTAATTAGTGTTCAAACAAATAATTGCTTCCAGTAACTAAAAATCACATTTTGAAGATTTCCTTTGGATTTTTAAGTACAGACTGCAGGTGTTAGAGAAAATTTAGCCACAGTTTCCACTTTACCTATCTGACTAAATATAGATACACATTGCAATTGTTCCTCATTGGTTCCACATCTCAGTCTCTGGTCTTTTTGTCTGATCCTAGTTGTTACTGGATCCTATAGGTCTGGAGAATGTCATATTCATTAAAATGGAGACTTACCTATCCACTCTTTACTGATTGAGAGAGGGACCCACACATTTCCAATATAACACATGCAAATCAGTACAGGTGGCAAAATATCAGACACCTGGAACTTATAGAAACTTACAGGCTTTTTTTGTTCCAGGCAGAGTCCCAGACACAGGGGGCTCAGACTGGTGTGAAGCTGATCCACACTATGTATTATTTAAACTAGCATAAGGCGATCAAAGGCAGAACGGGGACTTCCGCATTCTATGGTTTGATTAGGCCTCTGTCTCTACAGAAAAGCCCTAAAACAAAACTCTTGCTCTCTCTCCCTGCCCCCAACCAGGACCAGCAGAGAGAACAGCTTGGCTATTAGCTGGTCTGTCTCGGTCAGTCACACCCGGGCCGATACAGTAAAGTGCGCTAGGGACGCGCTAGTGTCCCTAGCGCCTCCTTTTACCGCGGGCCCTCATTTAAATACTTGATCGCGCGCCCAGGAGAGTGGCCTGGGCGCGCGTTGGGAGAGCGGGCGCTCGCCTCGGAGCGCCGGCTCTCCCGCGGGTTTTACCGTATCGGCCCAACAGTTACCTCAATCAGAAGAGCTCTCTCCCTGCCAATCACAGGAAGTAGTTGATTAACTCTTTTCAGAACAGGGCAATTGGTAGGCTCTTACAGGAAGATATACACACTTAACATAATCTAACTGCTAGCTATATAATAGCTTTTTAAAAACAAATTATATCTGAACGAGTTACTAGCATTTCCCCAAGCTATGGGCCCCCACCTGGAGCTCCCATACCCCAGGTTCATTTGCTGGGTGCGCAGCCAGCTCCCTGCTTGTCCTGCAAGCACAGGTGTGGGGGGCAGAGACTCTCCCAGACCGGGCGGCTCTCGTGGGATTTGCCTTCTCTAAATGGCAAAGAGAGAGCCCTTTGCCAGCTGAGTGACGAGGAAGAAGCTGAGTCTCTTCCCTGAATGCTAAAGTGAGAAAGCAGCACTCCCCAGGACAATCCCGGACTATGGGGGAGAGAGATCGTGGCTGCAGGTCCCGGAGCAGTTAAAACTAATTTATGGTAGGAACTCAACAGCATTTTACAACATCCAGACTCGGATCCAGTGAGTGCACTTGGAAGTATGCCTGGGTGAGTCCTCTCTGATACTTCTTTGGGCCGGAGGGGACAATCACAGAGCATTGCCGTGGGGACAGGATGGTGCTCGCTTGAATGAGATCATCGCATGAGCTGGTTATTAGAGAGAGTTTTGGAGAGGGGGGACAACCTTCTGGCTTAACTAATATCTGTTGTGCCCCAATAAAAGTAAAAAAAATCAACTATTCTACCTCCTAGTTGGGGAGCAGCAGGGATAGAAAAATAATTATACTGTAGAAGGCAAGCAAGGCTGCCTGTAACTAGCTGTGATCTTCATGTGAAGTAAATCCTTGGCGACAATCATCTTATGCGTGTGAAAGTACAGTCTCGGTATACTAGGGACAGGGTGAACTATTTTCCCTGTTGGTGAGCCTTGGGCTCGCAGTCTTGAAGTTAAAATAATGTGTGCATACCTGGTTGGCCCTCAAACCTGCCACCATACACCAGGCTGCTTACGGAGAGACTGGGGCCTGATGAATTTGACAGTTTCAATGTTTAAGTATTAGTGTGAACCACTGGCTCTTTTTCCTTGTATGCACTGTAGTTTTTGCTTAATTGCATTTTGGAATGTATGTGGCCTTGTAATTAGGAACTGTTTTATTCACTGGTCAGCGAGGAACCGGAGCTGCGGTCCCCAAACTCCCCCTGTCTTTCTGTAGTGAAGAGATGTCCGCACTAACTGATTGACTAGAGCTCACTGTCAGATGATGTCAGCCTTATAGAAAAAAAATCTTGGACTATGTACTGGAGAACATACCAATCAAAACGTACATTACATTTTTAGATTATTTAATCCATTTCTTGACTACTTAGTTAGCCTATGCTCTGCTAGCCAATGAGATCATTTTGAACACATTTAGAGACCATGAGTGTGCAACTGGCAGAGTTATTTAGTGAAAGTTTCTAAGCCTGCCTCATTGATTTATTACATTTGTTTTATGCTTGATCAAAATAATGCTCCAGGCATAACACACAATATTATAAATTTCATTTACAGGAATCATAATAATATAAAAGAATAACTAGTACACAGTAACCTAAAACAAATAACACAATAACAACAAGCTATGTACTAAACTGTTAGTAGCATCATAGACAGAGAAACAGACAATAGAGATGCCAAAAGATCTCAGATTCAATAAAGATCCAAACAAACTGAACATAAAATAGTAGCTTAAAATAAAAACCTATTTAAATAATGCTGCAGAATTCTGCAGACAAATCTATGGAAGACCAAAGTCCGTCTTACTCCCTCCACACTTAAGAAAATGCCTGAGGGAAGAGCGAGGCCTTTAATGCCTTTCGAAAAGAAAGGGAAAGAGTCCAAACTCCTCAGCTTCAGAAGGAGCCTGTCCCATAGTGAAGGACTAGTGGCTACACTAAAAGCTGTGCCGTGTGGAACAGCCAATCTCACCCCCTTAACTGGTGGTGCCAGGACCTCAACAGCCACTCAGAAATGTACGGCTGTAGCTACTTTAAATACAGTGGTCCCTGTCCCCGAAACGTTTTATACACAAGGGTGAGGCGTTTCTGACACATCCTATATTCCATGGGACGCCAATGATGTAGTTTCTTCAGTTATCTGATCCTTTAGGAAACAAGCTGTTATAATTCAGGCAGCGGCATTCGGAATAAGCCGAAAACAACTGAGGTATTTCTTTTGGAATTCTCCTTAACAATGCGTTACAGTGGTCTAGACAGGACCATGTGACTCTGGTCACTACACTGGCTCTCTATATGCTGCCACTTTCTGCATGACTTATCTTTATTCAGTGTAACCTCTCTTCTCAAGTCACTGCATTGACTCCCTGTCCACTTCTGCATACGGTTTAAGCTTCTCCTTCAAATTCATTTACACTCTGCAGCTTCTCACTTCCTGTCTTCCCTTCTTCGTGAACTCCATTCATCAGATCTCATCTGTGCTCTTCCCTTTCCCTGCCAACTCCCGACTTCCTGTTTTCTTCCTTGATGTGCCATGTGCCTGGAATAAACTTCCTGAGCTCGTGCGCCAACTCAACGTTTTGAGGCTGCTGTAAATTCCTAACCACTTCTCTATGATAAATGCACTTCCCATGGTCTCGTTTTGTCATGTGTTTTTGTCGTGTCCGGACTGTAAGCTCTATGGAGCAGGGTCAGTCAGTGGGTGGGCGGTAATGAGGGCATGGATAACTCTAAGCAAATCCCTCTTTTCCAGAAGATAGGAGGTAGGCAGGTCATTGCTGGTCTGTGTAAGAAAAGAAAGAAAGCTGAGTTCCTGTGAAAGAGACAGAGTGTTCAGAGCACCTTCTGTCTCTTAAAGAAAAGCCGAGGTACAGGTAAAAGAAGGAGGAAGATCCCAGATCTCTGGGAAAGGCCGACATGAGATTTTGCAGAGAGCGCACGTGCACGGCAGGGAAAAGTGGCTGCAGGCACTGGCTAATAATCTCATAGCGGTTTGCATACCAAGATCCTAATAGATCCTTGGTAGGATTATTGCCAGACAAACAGATAGCTCTTATGTAAAAGGGTCCCTATCATGAATAGACAGAAAACAATCACATCTTGAATTTATTAGAGGTTAAGAATAGTTAGTAGTAGTCACTGTTAGTCCAAGGGGACTGGGACAACCTGCCTCAGAGAGCCCGTTTTTCCCAGCGACAGTATTTGGGGATTTTCGTCATGCCTGACCTTCAGACACAGGAGCAGCACTGCGAGTCTTCAGTCTTTGCACCGTGTCACGTGATTTTACCAAAAGAGGACTCATTTATTCTGATCCGAATTAACCTGGCTCTAACAAAGGATAAAAAGTAATTATTTAGATTGTCATTGCTGTTAAATGACCATGTGAATGGTGTGTGCCATATGTTATAACTGGCTGTACCTTGTTTCACAAAATTCCGTAATTCTTTGGAATTAAAACAGCGGAGCTTCCATGTTAATCAAAAGGAAATGCCTGGGACACCTGCCCTTCACAAATTTATATGCAAAAATACTCTTTTTTACTGAACCTATATTACAAGGGTTATTACTTGTTCCCTTTGCTCTGGGAGAACCTGTGGTTGTTTTCCTAGCTAATAACGCAGTAGAGAAATGGGGTTAATTCTGTGAACCCAGTATAAACAGAGTGGTCACAGGTCAATACTGATTGCCACAAACTAACATCTCTGTTCTCCTGCCATTGTGACAGGAGGCACTCCAGTGACTCTGCCTTTGTGTGCAGGGCTCTACATTAGCTGACTCACAAGTGTATTTTTCTCTTTCATTTTTTTCAGCACCCACAAAGCTGTTTTCATTTAGTCGTACCCTTACCTCCAGTCCCAGACCGCCTCATTTGAGAATGCCACTACGAGGTCCAACTTTCAAACTCTCCATCTAGGTGCAAAGTTCGTGGCTGCTCTACAGGTGTGAGGGCCACGGATCTGGTTTCTCTTTGAAAACTGCCATAGGGATAAAGTGCCCTCTTTGTGTGCAGGTAAACTTTCTACGGAAAACGATGGTCACAGGTCTGAAAACGCAAATTATGCACACAATTCTCCAAACTCTACCAAAACGTCCCGGAGAACACCTCCCCTCCTCATTCTGCACATGTACTATTCGCCAAACTGAGAGAGGGCAATTTTCAGAAAGGCCAATTTATCCAAAATCACTATTTAAATAGGTAAATGGCTTTGCATATTGTCTTCTAAATTTCTAATAAAATGCTTTATCCCCTTACTACCTTCCTTAAACAGACAAGTTCTACTGATCCACGAATCTTCCCCATTGAAGGAAGTCAGTGTATGTGTGTGCAGGGTTGCCAACTGGCTCCAGATTTTCAGGACAGGTTGATCCAGTCCTGGTTTTACTCCCCTGCACGCAGGTACTTATAGCCTTGATTTTCTGAGGGAATGCAATGGGTAAATCAGAATAAGTCCCAGCATGCAATGGGGTAAAACCAGGACTGGATCAACCTGTCCTGAAAATCCGGAGCCAGTTGGCAGCCCTATCTGTGTGTGTGTGTGTATATATCCTGTAGCTTCCAGGTCAGACCTGCAGAAAAAAAAAAACAATCAAAACAATTTTATTTTGCATTCTGTTGCTGTACATGGAAAATGGCTTTTGAATGGCAAGCTGTGCTCTTTCTTCCAGTAGCATTGTCAGACAGTATGCGGGTAATTGTCTGATGATGTCACAAAAAAAACAGAACACAGCTTGGGTTCCTCGCAGCTATTATAAGCATTTCCTCAGTGTGCTGCAACTGTGAGTCTACAAAGAAAAGGGATTTGAACGAGAAAACTCTACAAACTAGGAGGAAAATGTTTTAAAGAAGACAAGTATCTAGTATGCAATGGAAGGGGGCTCATGTTTTATTGAAAGCTTTAGTTAAGGGGAAGAGTGCTGCTTTGGGGTAAGCATGTGCGAAAAAATAACATTTTCACCTCAGGAATATTCTGCAAAATTCTCATCGCCATGAAAATACTTACCACAGTCTTGCAATGGAAATTTCAAAAAAATGTATTTTCTGGGGTAAATGAGTGCTTTTCCCATGGAAATGACTTTTTATAAAATTATCTGCCCATTCTATAGGTAAACTTCCATGCATATGTCCTGAATGTGTGTAAGTTTACCCAGACTGAGTGGAGACGTTCTTGGGGGGGAAAAGGCGGGAAATGAGTTTGGCCTTATAATCAGAGCTTCCCAAGCCTGGCCTGGGAACCCCACAGCCAGTCAGGTTTTCAAAATATCCACAATGAATATGCATGAGATAAATTTACATATACCGAGTCTCCATGATATGCAAATTTATCTTATGCATATTCATGGTAGATATCCTGAAAACCCGATTGGCTCTGGGGTCCCCAAGACAGGTTTAGGGATCTCTGCCTTACATGCATCCATTGGCATTTTTGGAAATATGAGTGTAAATTTTCCTGGAAACTTTCTGCATACAAATTAGCCAGCTAGGTTTGCAGAGATAATTTTCAAAGTAAACATACACACCAAAGTTTGCTTTGAAAACTGGTGTACCTTACGCATGTATTTGCTGGCTTTCCTGTGCAGGGCTCTTACAAAATGACCCCAAAGAGGGAAATTTTGAAAGCCATCTCCAAGGGTAAACCAGTGTTTTACTTGCAGAAAGGGACTTTTTGAAAATTGCCCATACTCCATGTGAGTAAAAGTACAGCTATTTCTACCCGCAGAGTCCGGAGGCATTCCCGGGGCGAGGTTAGATCAGGGGAGGCAATAACATACATGGTTCTGGATTTTCCAGACTACAGGTATTGCTTTGCATGGAAAAGTACCCACAGAAAAGGCAGGAGTAAATCTCTGCATGTACCTTTACCTGTACGTTAAGCTTTGGGTACTGGTAAAAACCCCTTGGGTAAAAGGTACCGGTAGTGTTGGCATCAGTGCAGGCAGTTTAATTATTGCCCCCTCAAATGTCAGAACTTGCCAGTTCTGCAGGTTTCTTGCAGGTTTGCACAGGCAGAAAAATGAGAACATTTTGCAATTTCTTATATTTTTTTCTGCCTGTTTCATGAAATGGTTTCCCACTGAATTCTCTGTTGAAAACAAATGCACCGCTTTCAATATTCGCTTCTATATGCCTTGATGAGGTCAGTGGAAAACAAATGATGGATTTTAGCTTCCACCGAATTCTATGGGAATCTTTTCTGAGAAATAAAATCTGCAATCAAATAGCCTAGTGGACGTTGCTGTTCACCTTCGGTTACCCCAACAATCATTGGCTGCTTTGTGCTTTGCTCTCTCATTTTGGAACTCCACGGACCTCTTCGCAGTTCCTGTACTGGACTAGACAGATAGGGAACATCGGGTCCATCTTTAGGCTGGAGTGGGACCTGGTACGGTAATGAACTGCAGGACTTTTCATAGGCCCCCACCGTACCCATTGACAGCCTGCGGTTCCAGCGGCTGGGGCCCATGAATGGCTCTAGTAGCGTCCCCCATTTTGGGAGGGAGTGGGTGGAGTTAGGGCCCACACTCCCGACCCACCTCCTTCCTTCTTCCACGAGCCCATGCTATAGCGCCAATCTCATGCCTCTCTGGTTTGACCATAATGGAGTCCCTCTAGCTAAAGGGATTGGTGTGGTCTCACCTGTCACCTCGATTTCTGGAACATTCTTGACCAGATATACTGTCAAAGTGCGAGAAGCACAAAACGTCAGCGGACAAGGTCTGCAGTCTGCCTCCTCAGTAACTTGTGTCTCCCACTGTTGACCCTGGCATTTTTATTATTACAGTTTTAGAATAAGGGAGTGGTTTTACTTTGATGGAGCCGAGAACCTGTCTCGCACTGTAGGGTTGGCTTTTGAATAATAATTCTTACCCTGGCCACATCCACTAAGAAAAGAATTGGCTGCCTTTACCTATTCAATGCACACAGTGACGTTTATTCACCAATAATACTCCAGCGGGCAACTGTCTGGCAGATATTGGTGGAACACTGTGCTTACTCTTGGATGATCATTTAAGCAGGAGCTGCTGTCCTATTTACTGCTCATCACCCAGCATGACAAGAAATGCCAGATGCCAGCTAGTGAATGGCTTATATCAGGTTCTCTTCTGGGGAGGGAATGTACACAAGATCTCTAGTTCCGATTGCTTCCGCGGTTGCTAGGGGAATGAATAATCTCGGCCGGGAATGCGGAAGGCTGTTTATTTGGATGTTGCCAAGGCACCGTTCGAATGTTATGGAAAAGAATAAGGATGATCTTCTGGGCTGAATGGAGCGATGCTCCGAAATTCCCTAACCGGGCAGACGTTCGTTTTTGTTGTTAAATAAAATGCCCACACATGGTGGTGATTGGCGATGCCAAGGAAGCATTTGGAACTATACATGGTTTTGGTTTTTTTTTTTGGGAGGAAGTAACACAGATCATGCACATCTTTCAAGGGCTTTCCAAAACTCTCCAGTGAAATTTTCATATTTGCCAGTGACTCAGTCCTATTAGATGCACTCCCAGGGTCTAAAAATGTATCTGCAACAGGAAGTGGAATGCAAGGGCAAAAAATATGTATTCCTTAATGTGTAGCCCCCCCCCCCCCCCATCCTGGTCAGCTCTTGGGCATAGGGACCCATGACCTTCCGGGGTTCCGGCACAGGAGGGGGAAAAGAAAACCTCTCTGCAGTTGTTCTGAACATCTGTCCAGGCACACCGAAGAAATACTCTTCATTCCAGATTTGTTGTTACCGCAAACCAGTGGCAGGAAAACAAATAGAAAACAAGCATGTTAGTGGAAGTGCACTCCAGCAACACAGTCTGAAATACAAAAACCAGAGCTCAGTCTCTTTCGCATAAGAACATAAGACTTGCCCATACTGGGTCAGACCAAAGGTCCATCAAGCCCAGTATCCTGTTTCCAACAGTGGCCAAGCCAGGTCACAGGATCCCAGGAGGTAGAGAAATTCCAAACTGTTTATCCCAAGAATAAGCAGTGAATTTCTGCAACTCTACCTTAATAATGGTTAATGGACTTTTCCTCCAGGAACTTGTCCAAACCTTTTTTAAATGCAGCTACACTAATAGCTTTCACCACATCCTCTGGCAATGAATTCCAGAGCTTAATTATGCATTGAATAAACAAATATTTTCTCCTATTAGTTTGAAATATACTACCTAGTAACTTCATATTATTCATTGTGTTGTCATAAAAAAAAACTAGAATGGTTTGGATATGATGCATGATTAGGAGTTGACCCACGATCACCTACATCTATAATGGCATGTGTCCCACCTGACCCTCCGTAAAGAAAAAGGAATTCAGGGGCCTCTGTGAGAACAGTGACATTTAGGGCACAAGCACATGCAATTGAGACATGAACCCTATGTGCCAGTGCCCAGTGATACCTCTGCTCCTATCCCCTCCTGGCCCCTTCACTCCTTCATGGCCTCTTCTCAGGCCCTTTTCCTCTCACAGTCCCTTTACTGGTCTTCTCCTTCCTGGGTCTTTCCTCCCCTCCCTTCATTTGTCTGGTCCCGGCCTGGTAGCAGCAGACATTTTCAGGCAGCAATAGAAGGAAAATTCAGCACAGGGCCTGTGAGCCAACATGGCTACCACAGGCCCTCTGTTGGCTACCACCCCTCACAGGCTTTCTTTGTGACAGGAAGCCCATGCAGCAAGACTAGCTGGAGCCGCCAGAGTGACTGTGATCATGCGCTGGCTGACAGGCTCCCCGCTGATTTTCTCTGCTGTTGCTGGTTGTTCTTGGGTGGCAGGTTCCCATCTTCCTCGAAGGGACCCCCTCCCCGAAAGTGCGATGGCTGCTTCCGTGGAATTTATACCACTGGACCAGGCACATCCTTCAGTAGTGGTGACACGATAATAATAAATTCCTTGGCATTTGTTGACAACCGTGGTGCAGCAGCCCAAGAGATGTAGACTGAAGCAATATGATTCTCCCACCATGCTGCGCCAGTTCGTGCCGAGCCACGGCTGGATTTTATTGTGTCTCGTGTCTTCATTATTGCTGCTCTAGCATGGATATAAATAGAGGTGCATTGAAAAGCTGTGATCTCCACCCATAATCTGGGTATTTTCCAGCAGACGGAGACTGCAAACAAACCTCGGCCCACCCCCACCCTCGATTAAAAAAAAAAAAAAACCTTTTAAAAATTGATGAAGAAGAACAGGGAAGGAAATATTCATGTTTCCATTCAGGTGCCAAAATAGACTTAAGTATTTTAGTTTACTCTCTGCCTTTCCTTGGAATGTGACATAATATTGGCCCATGTAGTGCCTATTAAAGCAGCAGGCTAATAAAAATAATTAGAAGTGATCGCGCTCGTAGTTAAATAAGATCATTAAGATTCCCTTTTTGAATGCATTCTGGCTGCTATGCCGTTCCAGAGAAGTAAACACAACATCTCCTACTTATTCACACCAGTGTGAATCCCAGTCAGTTTGATGGCTGCTGTGCCGATTCCCATCAGAAACCCATGCAGGCATCGTAAGGGCTGCCTCGAAAGCGGAAATGTGGCACGAAAAACTAAAGTGTGGACTCAGGGAAGATCATTAAGAGCAGGGAAAACAGATGCCCGAGGGCAAGAAAAGCAACGAGAAGCTGGCAAGGTGACGTTTTGAGAAATCTTGCTGATACTGCGTTATCACAGGATGTAAGCAAATGCTTTCACTAATAGTGAGAAGACTGTAGTTCTATCCACGACGCATCAGATCCAAACTATTGTAGTTTCCTTAGAACACACAATGAATAACATACATACATGGGAACTCCGGGATTTTATTGAAATTACTGAATTTCCCAAAACATACCTGAAACCTCTAGATGCCATGTGTTGGGCCCGCGCTGGAGCCGTGGCACAATGGTGTATGGAAGCTCCTGCTAAAGTCATCCTGGGAATAGTAGAGATGGCAATGCATAGCCATTTTTAATTGTTGCATGTATTTATTTATTTATTGTAATTGCCATGTTTATTTTATTTATTGTACATCACTTTGATTGCATTCGTTTTAGAAAGGCGATTAATCAAATTCAGTAAACTAACTAGAGGGTTTCCAGAAGACAGGACCAGTGGGAGTGGCTGGAGCTTATATCAGGTTTGGAGTGAAGGATCTGGAGGAGGGCAATGCTAAATCGTTAGTATGCCTTACGCCTTTCTCTACAAATACTTCACAATCGGGGAAGAAGGGTAGAAGGGGGAAGGGGTTGTAGTTCAGTGATGTATCACAGGGGAAGGATCAAGGATAAGGAAGCTGTAACTCCATCATATCACAGGGAGATCAGGAAGGCGGGACCAGTGGGAGTGGCTGGAGAGAGAGCTTGGATCAGATTTGAAGCAGAGGGGTAAGGGTCTGGCGGAGAGAGACCCTGAATCATTCCTATGTCTCATGCATTTCCCTTCAAATACATCACAACTGGGGCTCTCTGCTCTCACAGCTTCGCAGAAGGAGCTGTGGAGGGGCCAAATTCTGAAATTTTTGCTTGAGGGCTCAGAATTTGAGTGTATGCCTCGGGCCAGGAGCATAGCGCCTTTACAGCTCCTTGCAGCGCCCAAGATCCCAGAACAATGACTCCAGCTTCTAAGCAGCTGAACGCCTCTAGCCGAATGCATAAAAGGCAGCGAGAGGTCCAGTCCACGACCTCTCCTTGAAAATGACCAAGTCAACACCAGTCCTTGGATCTTACTCTTGATTTCCAGGTGAAAGCCCATTTAGGACATACAACTTCAGAGCTGCCACGTGACCCGGTGTCTGAAGTGAGACTTTGTCCATTTTCCTAAAAAGGGGGAGGGGGGTCATTTTACATCTCTATCCTTTGTGGCACTTGTAGTCCTGCCACTTTCATTTGGAACCAGTTCTACAGATTCCTAATGCCATTAGGAAGGGATGTCAGAAGACAAGGACTAACCTAAATTCTTCTCCTAGACCAGGACTTCCCAAACCTGTCCTGAGGACTCCACAACCAGTTGGGTTTTCGGGATATCTGCAATGCATGAGATCCATTTGCATGCAGACCTCACTCATGCATACTCATTGTGGATATCCCGAAAACCCAACTAGCCGTGGGGTCACCGGAACAAGTTTCAGATGCCCTCCACCCAGACACTGGGTCACTGGGTTACTGGTCAGCTCTGCAGCTTTTTGCTTTGCATCAAAAGTGAATCATTACACTTTTGCATATTCCCCTTGGGATCCATATTGAGCCTCTGTGCTGCTCAGCAAGTTAGCAGGATAAGTTATCCAGCTAGCTCTGAATATTGGATTTCCACCTGAATTATCCAGCTAAAAACCTGCCTCCTGAGTTATCCGGCCAAAAGCCAGATAAGTCATTCATCCTGCTAAGTAGTGCTTGCTGACCGTAGCCAGACATACAGCAGAGACCTTTAGCCAGAGAAGTCCAACTTATCCAGTTAAGTTTGTTTTTTTTAATATTAAAGCTCAGTATTTGTTCATGCAGGCAGTTGACCTAGAAACTTAGTTTACTTTCAGATACAACTCTAAAACTGTAAGCTGCTCTTTTTTTTTTTTTAACAGACCTTCTTCTCTCTGCTATCATGGGATGGAGTCTTCTTTCATTCCATTGCATAATCATCTTCCTTCTCCATGTTTTCCATTGCTTTCCCATAGAGAACAATAAAAGAGATCTTAAATATATTTAGAGCCGGATTTATGAGGCTTTCCTCCAATTCTGTGTCTAAGGGAAAAGCTCTTAGAAGGCTATAGAGGACACCCTGGCACTGGTACCCCTACGCGTAGCAATTTCTGAAGCAGCCTTTCACGTGGCATCGCAGAACATGGCACATCTAGAGGAGCAAACATTGAAAATAAATCAAGTTATGGATTGGGAGCATAACAGTAATCCAATCTGGCAGAACACCGTGTGTCAATGGCAGATGACAGTCTGGGAAGCGAAAGACGGCCAAGCAGAGGGAATGGCTGTTGCCAGATCCATCCACTTAGCAGACATTGCTTGTGGTGCCGCAGTCGTTCTAGGGTTTCCCTGTGTAATTGTGAATTAAGCCTTGTGGCTCTGTAGCCCGGTAGAGGCTTATGTACAAGTGAGTTGGAAGTCCAAACATCCAAATATGAGGATGGGCAGTAAGAGCCCCAGAACTGGATCAGCTTCTCAAGCTCAACAGTAAATTCACTAGGAGATAAAATGAACAGAATTGTTTATTACAACAATATATTTACAGGGAAAAATTATGAGTCATTTGTTTTTCCACTGATTTCTCCCATTTTTGATCTTGCTCAAATAAACACTGATCAATTCCCAGGAAAAATAAAATAAAAACTAACAACGAAGCATGATAGATTTGACATAACAGCAAATACAGTATGGTCTTTGCGCTCTGTAAGGAAAAGAGTTTTTCTTAATACACTGAGCATCCTGTTTTTGTTCCAAATGAAATATTTGTAGAGAAAATGAAGTTGTATTTATGGAAGAGCAGACTGAGTCGATAACATGATTTGCGAGCAAAACAAGATTTTCTAAGCGGCAGCAGCACACACAGCAGGGAGGATCTAGGACCACCAGCCCACTCAGAAGAGTAATGCAGTTGGAGAGCTTCTGCCAGCCCTTTCCTCGCTTATAAGTGGAAACTGATCCTCGGCTTGGCAGTGGTCCCCGCCTGACCTGACTCAGAACCTTGCGGCGGGCTGCAGCAATGAAAGGAGCATGCACTGCTGAGTCGATAAAAGGCTGCTTCAGTTCCAGAAATTGATTGATTGCTTCCAAGAGATTGCTCCTGTGCACCCTGCGTTTTCTTGTGTTCTTTGTCTATGGTTAAAAGGAAAGAGGTCCTGCAATCTCCATGGCTTGCACCAGCTTTGATCCTGTTTTCCTACTTCCTGTCCTCTTCTGCTCTCTAACGTCCCCTACTGGGTGCCCTTTAACGCTATTTTGCACACAAGCTGTGGCCATCCTGTTGCATAGCATTTTTGCTAGCTGATGCCTAACTAATGTTAATATTCTGTTCCGGTGGAGTTGGTAGGCAGCCCCCGGGCAAGGTGGTTAGTCCTGGAAATCCTTGTCAGCCATGTTGATGTAGGACTGATGAGCACCAGCGTTAGAGCTAACCTATTGTGAATTCGGAATAAAAAAAAAACAATATTTAAAAGTATGGGGAACAATTTTAGGACTATACGTTTTGGTGCGATGCCATGGGTACCATTTGTCCATGGGAAGCATACGTTTCCTTTCAATCATGTGTACTTTTAAGTGTTTTCCAAAAAGCTCTTTTAGCCGGGTAAATTGGAAATGGCTTTTGAAAATGTTCTCCCTGTGATGGGTTTCCTATCAAGGAACCCATTTTGTCACTTTAGAGACCCTTAGGTAGATTTCTGGTTGGGGGGAGACTTCCTGATTTCAGCTTGAATGTTGCTATAGAGTGTGACAATTTTGCAAAACAGGGGGAAAGTGCCTTTTCCTGCTAATTGAAACGGAATGACTGGTGCGATATGACGAATGACCACTAGATGGCATTTATTCTGGTAAATTTACACAATGTATTTGTACTGTCAGTATAAAATGTAGGTGTCTATGGAAGGTTTCCCTTTAAGAAGTGTAGCTCCTCCCAGGGGTGTGGCCTGTGTGGTAACAGATCCCCCCCCCCCCCCCCTCCTTGAATAGACTTCAGAGGGGTATTACCCCCGTGAACCAACCGAAATATTCTGGAATAAAGCAATGCTGCTTTATTATTGCAAGAGACAACTGCATCAAAAGCTGTGCATAAACAAAAGGTTAAGTACATCTACCAGTGCTAAAATCTATAAACAGTGTAAGCAGCTTTAGAGTAATCTATCACACCTGCCAATACACACTCCCATAATGAATATGAACAGTCTTACATAACATTCTGAGCTGAAAAAAATCCCCATTAATCATTAAAGTAGTACAACTTTTTATTTGCCGGTATCCAGGCCTGGTCTACCTTATCAGTGCGCTCACTATATTTCCCCCTGGAGGTCGGGGAGGGGGGGGTATGCCACGCCACCAGCTGCTGGGCCCAGTATTTGTTCATGGATAAACAGAGACAGTCGTCTCTCCTCGCCCTTTCCACAGGAGTGCACTCAGTACGTAGAGTTCCTTGACTCCAGGAATTAGCAGCCACGGAAGGCCCTTAACCTTCGGGACGTGGCAGATCATAGTTGTAGCACAAGGCTGTTGCAAACCGGATGAGCAAAATGGGGGAGTCCTTATACCCCTGGGGGTACGGCGATGGGGGTTGAGGAATGAAGAATTAATGGTTAGACAACTCAGACTTGGCTTGCCTTGTAATACCACGGTTTATAGAGGCCACGGATAATTTTCTTTGATATAAATGAGTAAAGTCACAATAGGGTAAGAGCAGCTCAGAAGCAAAGATTAACCCAGAGCCTTGTGCTCAGTGCCTGCTCCCCCATTCCTGGGTCACAGTAGTACTCACACTTCACACCAGAAAATCCGGAAGTCTTTTATCCACGGCTGGAGAGACAGCAGAAACGGTTTTCAGTACAGCTCTCAGGGATCCGGTAACCCCCCTGCAGCTGCCTCACGCTGCTTCTTTCTTCCGAGTCTTCTCATACAATTCTGCTCAAGGGGCAGCTAAAGCAGCTTCCAGCACAACACTGGAGACTCGGGTATTAGCTGCCCTAGGTGAACCTTCTACCTCGCCCCGACCTCCCCCCTCCCCTCCCCCACGGCCCAAACAAAAAGTAAAAATGATGCATTTATAATAATACATTTTACATGAAAAAGGAGATTTAAAGTATAGTTTTCGGGCATAAAAGTATCACTTATAGCAGTGCATGTAAATATGATGTACATATTGAATGTCAACCAGAAAACCCTGCTAAAAGGCAAGAAAAACACTTGGAACCCATATGATATTAGACCTATTGTAATGCACGTTGGGTGTAGGCTTGGTACTCAAAGCCATGAGTAAAGTGAATTACAATTACAATATAGTAAACCTCCCATACCAAAACAGCACTAAGTACCAGCGCTCAAATAGTAACAACACTACCTATGACAAAGCAACACCAGTCCCTAAAACACCAATACACCTCCTATTAGAAAACAGAACAAGCCCAGCTGCTATGGAACCCTACACAGAAACTACACGCTAACAGAATACCTCAAGTTTGATCACACATGCAGAACACAGACAAATCCTCACCAAATACAGAATAAAGAGACCATAAGGTAAAAATAAAAAATATGCAGACAAAAACTGAACTGGAAACCATGGCACTAGACTCTGGATGCAGTGCAACAATACAAAAACAAACATAAAATATTAAACAATAAAATGAAGAAATATAAAACATCAATAAGTAAAACCATATTAGTAAATGGAATATTGCAAAATAGCAGACAAATAGAATGACATCCAATAATTAAAAACTCATTAAAAAAAAAGTTCCAACTCCAAAACCAAAATTTAAAAACAGCACATACATCAAATATTAATACCCAATGATTAAAATGAGCAAGGATATAAAATGAACCACTCACCATACATGGGAACTTTTGGTTTCCAGATGCCCTGAGAATGGGGTGGATTAGCTGATAGGGTGGGGAGCCAGGGTTGTTGTGCACAAACTTTCTCCTTTCTCTCTCATATACACACAATTGTACACATTCATTCTCTCTCACAGACAAATACCCATGGGCTCTCCCACACATGTGCACTCTACCAGACATGCACATACACACACATACACACATACATATGCTTTCTCACTCACACCCTCTATCCTTCACATACACATGCCCTCATTCACTCAGACAGGCCCCTTCTCACACACACACAGGTTCCCTATCTCATTCACACATGCACCCTCATACAGGCTCCTCCCTCTCTCTCAGTAACACCATTGCTCTCTTGTACATACACAATCCCTCTCATTCACACACACAGCCTCATACAAGCTCCCTCTCTCTCTCTCTCTCACTCACATACACATTCCCTCATAGAGGCTCCCTCTCTCTCACACACACCTTCTTTCTGTCTCTCTTTCATACACCCCCTCATTCAGGCTGTCTCTTGCACACACACACCCATTCACACAGGTTCCCTCTCTATCTGGAACACACTTCCTTACACAGGCTCCCTTTCTCATCCACACACCTGCACTCTCACTTCCTCACACAGGCTTCCTCTATGTCACACAAACACACACACAAATAGAGACACCCTCACATCCACATACACCCCTTCCAATCTCTCTCTGGCTCACAAGTTCTCTTGGTCTCTCCTTCTTTCTTCTGCAGGCATATGGGCTCTGCCCCCAGTTCTCCCTGGCCTATCTTCTCTCTCTCTCTCTTCTGCCATGGACACGATTGGCTCTGTCCGCAGCCCTGCTGGCACAAATCTTTGACCGCGAGAGGAATGGGGCTCTGCTTGAGTCCCTGCTCCTCCAGGCTGCAAGCAGGATGAGCTCCACTCACGGTCCCACGCTGCCGCTCTTTGCTGCTCCCTAATGGTTGGCACCCTAGGCAACCGTCTAGTCCACCTGGTGGATGCACTGGCCCTGTGGAGATTCACTGGCCCTGGGTAACAGCTCAGACTAAGAAAGGAGTTCACTATCCAGATCTCTGCACAGATTAGCAAACCTTTCCCCAATAAGAGCAGCCTGTTTTTTTCTCTCTTGAAAAAAACAACAACCCGGTAGCCCACTTTCAAAAGACTCTCCCCTTTCTTACTGGTTCATAAAATCAAGTCTCCTGAAACAGGTTGCAGCCTTCTGATGCCAAGTGGGTCAACAGAAGTGAAACACTTTGACCTTCCTTCTTTGTCAGAACCTACAAAGTAAAGTCATAGGAAACTACAGAAGGCTGAGAAACAAGGTCCAGTACAGGGAGTGTTGACATCCATTATAAAAGTGGTAGTTGAGGGTGCTGGCAGGAAGTTGAAGTGGTTATCAGAATGGAATAGAAGAAAGAAGAAACCAGCAGGGGACTGGTTTCAACCGAGGGTGGCTTCTAAATTGTGGAGAACCTTCAGGGGCTTTTCCTTCTCAATGGTATAACCCTTTGCCTGGGGAGTTCAGCTTCCTGAGGGCACACAAACTAATTTTCTGTTTATGGGGCTACTCTGACTAGGTGCAGTATTCAATTGTGGGGTGTTTTTATGTTTTCCCTTTTCTTACTTGTTAATGTTATTTGTATTTAGTTGTTATATTTTTCTTATGGTTTACTTATATATGCTAAAAATACATAAATAAATGCAATAAAATCATTCCCAATATCATAGAAAATAATAAGATATCATAAAGTATCTTCCTCAGAACCTCCTCCACATATCACTTTTCAATCTCAACTTCTTTCTTTACAATAAATCAACTTACTAACTAAAAATGTATTCAGACACCTTCAGTCATCAAATGTCTGAACAAATAACCATGTTTCCAGCTGCCTCTTGAACTGGCTCACCTCCGAAATATCTCGTATTTCTTTAGGCAACGAGTTCTAAATAAATGGGGCTTGACAGAAGAAGGTTCTTTCGACAGTTTGATGCCTTCATTGATAGTACTTCTAAAAGCCCTCTGAGGCTGATGTAAAGACTCGTATGGGACTGTAACAATTTAGCCACATACTAAGATAACAAAAGGCTAAATTATTCAGAGATTTGAAAACCAAATGTATCTTGAATATGATTCTAAATAGGACTGGTAAGCAATGGAGATTGTGAAGGACTGGTAAACTCTCCATTTAACCTCATCAATAATCCTGGCCCTGGTATTCTGTATTCATTGAAGTTTGTAGACCAGTTTAAAAAGAAGACCTAGTAAAATATTATTACAATAGTCTATGATGTTATTAAAGCTTAGACTACAGCTATCACAACCAGCCTGGATAGATAGAGACACAATCTCCAAATTGCTTTGAGTGAAATAGAAATTCTTGAAAAGCTTGGAAACATTATTCTCTAGACAGTCTTTCATCTAAAATTATCCCAAGGCTGCAAACTTGTTGCTTGCCAGCCAATAAGGTTCTATATAAACTAAGAGAAATGGGGAACATTTTTCCAACTAAAAACTGCCTTTGGATTCAATAGCAATTTATTTTGAGTTGTCAACCAGTAAATCTAATCTAATCCTCTCATAATCAACCCTCCTTCTATCCCAGCAATTGGGTCCAATAAGACAGAACCAATTGAATGTCATCAACATAAATATAAAACCCGAATCCATAGATTCTTAACAGATCAGTCAACAACTCCAGGCTCAGATTGAAACGTAGCAGGATATCCCAGCTAAGAGAGTAGGGGACCTGATTGTCCAAAAATTATCTTAAACAAGCTAAGAGTATATTCTTCTATCCAATAGCAAAGCATGATCAATGGTATCAAAGGCACTCAGATCAAGTAAAACGACCACAACTAAAGTTCCTTTATAAGTGCTCTTAAAAGGTTGACTCTCACAGCCAATGAGACTGTCTTGGTGCTAGGTTTTGGTCTAAATCCTGCTTGATGAGAATCGAAATAATCTTACACATTGATATGCTTTCTAATCTGTTGGGCTACTGCTTGCTCTATAAGCTTTGACAGTAAAGGTAGGTTAGTGACCGGGCAAAAATTATTCAAATGTTGCAGATCCATTGAAGACTTTTTAAATAGTGGGTGCACCACTGCCTCTTTCAACAAATCAGTAAAAACATCCTCCTTCAGTGATGAATTTATAATTGCCCAAGTCCAGTCTAATAACTTATCCCCAGAAACTTTAATGATCTGAGAAGGGCAAGCGGACAAGATAAAAGTTGTCAGGTTGGTGTCTGAGAATTTCTTCTATTGTCTCATTTTCTATTGTCTGAAACTCATTCAGCACCACTTCAGCACAGAATTGAGAGAAAAGTACAATCTCTCCCATTGGAGCAGCTGTTATCTTATTTCTAATTAATGTCACTTTATTTATGAAATGATTAGCCAACATCTCACAAGTAGCCACTGATGGGGGCAAACATAGTGGTGCATTCATAAAACTGTCTGCAATCCTAAAAGCCTCTTTTGTTGATTTGTTTAGCTTTCTTTATTCTGTAGGAGAATTTTCTTTTCTTAGCCTTTAGCAATTCATCACACATTCTCAAATACACCTTATATAAAAATGTGTCTTATTTTGCATATGTTTTTCATCATTTCCCAATACTTTGTTTGCCTTGTTTTAATTTCTGAGTTTCCACTGTAAACCATGGTGCTGGGCATTTTCCCCTAACCTTGCAAAGTCTGAGCACAGCTACTGTAACCAATGGTGCTATCAATCAGTCTCTCTATTTAATATCTCAACTAGAGTTCAACAGGGATGGAGGTTGAGATTCCACAAAGACATCCAGTGAAGGTCATACCCCCCATAATATCTTTCCTGAGGAGTTTAATTCACTCTAAACCTTTATTACGTCCACCACCTTGCATTTCATCAAAACTCGATCTGACCAAGAGAGTGACAAAACCAACATATTGTCAGCATCAATGTATTGGTAATTCTGAGCAGGTTTAAATATAAGGTCTAACCCATGCCCTCCCTGATGAATTGCTTTGCTCATAACCTGTTCAAAGCCTAAGATATGCATAGTATTTTAAAAGAATCCTGAGCCCAGGTTGAACTAAAATCATCCGCATAGACATTAAAGTCTTCTAGTACTAAATGCTTTCCTGATTCATTGGTCACATCTGCTAACATGTATAACATGTATGTTGAATAGAGTTAGTAATATCTTCTGGTATTCAGTAAAAAAAAACCGAAAAGACTAAGGTGGTTTTCTTTTCTGGACATAATAGTGAACACTCACATCACGGTGGCTGTGCAACTGGCCAGCTAATCAAGGCAGAAGCTTCCCTATGAATAATAGTTACTCCCCCTCTTCATTTCCCCTGTCTAGGTTGCTGTATAATGCTAAACCCAGGAGGGCATAGCTGTGCCAACACTACATCATCTGGGTCAACCAACCATGTTTTTGTTAGGCAGAAAATCTCTGCCTGTTCATCTGCATCATAAAATAAAGACGTTTTCCCCACCACTGATCTAGCGTTCAAAAAACATAAGGCTAATCTGCCTGCTATTTTTATGACCCAATCCCTGCCCATCAAAGAGCAGAGGGTAGACGAGACAGCATTCCTGCCCTACCCCCTTCCTTTTTATCCTAAAATTTACGTCATGTGCCCCTCTCTCATAGAACACGAAACATAGAACATGACAGCAGATAAAGACCATATGGCCCATCCTGCCTGCCCAGCACATATACAATACTTATACTCAATTCATCTTCTGACTTTTCCAGGCCCTGTCCATTTCCTCGACACCTCCAAGAAGGTGTTAACAGTAAACCAATAACATATACTCTTTGCAAACTTGATACCAAGCAGCATCAATTAACAAAACGTTGTAAATAAGTTCTAATCTTTATTTATAGTTAACTTAATTCCATTATCTATAATGGCTCCCCCAGCTCCCTTTTCCTCCCCCTCCATGTTATCTATTGTTAATGTTTTCAATCTTGGTTCCTCTGTAAAGCAATTCTGCTGTTATGTTTTCATTGTAAACCAATATGTCTAACAAATGTCAGTATATTAAAAACCTTAATTAAATAAATAAATAAATAAACAATACTCCTAATCAAGATACTAATAAAAATTAGACATTAACTGAATATACATATTCAAAATAAATAGGAATGCAGGATAGCTGCAATAATGGGTGTCCAATCTATTTAGAAAGAAAATTAATTAGTACTCACAACTAGCAAATGCAGAGGCAAGTTTCCTTAGTCTCACTCAACCAAAAAAACTCTCACTAATCTTAAACCATACAACGGTGCCCACAAGGGGCACACAAAGGCATATGTATAGTATATCCAAACCCTAACATAGTAATATAGCACATGACGGCAGATAACGACCTAATTAGTCCTTTCAGTCTGTCTCCTGCAGGGATGTTATATCCCATTTCTTTATTTCCATCCTCTATCCAGTAGGGATCCTCTATGTTTATCCCAACTCCTTTGAATTCCAGTACCATTCTTATAAAAAGGTTCCAGATAAATAAATAAATACATTTTCATAAACTCCTCTGGAAGGGCATTCTGTGCATCCGCCACTCTTTCCATGAAGAAGTCCTTCCTGACGTTGCCCCTGATCCTTTCCTCTTGGAGTTTCATACCATGACCCCTAGTTCCATCAGAAAAGGTTTGGGTTTTGTGCATCGTTAATTCCTTTCAGTCTGTATCACGTCCCCTCTTTCCCTTCCCTCCTCCAGGGTATACAAATTTCTGTCCTCCAGTCTCCTCTCGTAAGGCTCTCGGTGCACACCCCATACCGTTTTGATTGCCTTTCTCTAGACCACTTCCATCTTGCCTTTATTCTTTTTGAGATACAGTCTCCAGAACTGAACTCCAGGTGAAGCTTCCAGGTGAGGCCTCACCAAAGCCCTGCACAGGGGCATTATCTCCTCCTTTTTCCTGCTGGTTATGTCTCTTTCTATGCAGTCCAGCATCCCTCTGGCCTTAGCTACTGCCTTATCACATTACTTCGCTACCTTCAGATCGTCAGACACAACACACGTAGTTGCACCTAAGGGCAAGTACCTTAGTTGTGCCTCTTCGGTGGTGCCCCACTGGGATGCTGGGACCCTTTATAGCAGGTCAGTCCTTGCTGATGACATCATCAGGGGGGCAGGGCTTCCTCAGCACAGGAAACAAGATATCTGGTATTGCAGGAGAGTGGGAAGAGGCCAAAAACAACCCTGGGAGGCAGGAGACAGTCCAGAGAAACACTTCCAGTTGGAAGAAGGCTCCAGTCTGTCCTTAGGGATGCTGGAAGCATCCCTAAGGACAGACTGCTCTCTGCTCTCAACAATCCTTGGTATGTCCTTCCCTCCATCCCAGGAAACCTCCCACCCACTCATGATCCCTGGTACTCTCTGTCCTTTCCCCCCATCCTCCCTGCCCACCTCCTCCAATCCCCGGTATACTCTGTCCCTCCTTCCCCCTACCCCCAGTATGGTCTGACCTGGCTTTATGCCTCCCATCCCCGAAGCCTTCTGCCTCACAGTACAGCCTGCCCTGTCTTCTCTCAATCATCACCTCCACCGGCAGCAGGAGCAGTGCTAAATATTGTGTGAGCTTCCTGTGCCATGCAGAAACAGTCTTGCCATAGGAAATATGTGGATCTCCTTAGATCTCATAGTTATTAATATTGCAAGACTGCGCCTCCCCACCACACCTTCCCACTACACAGGAAGCTGATGCAGTATTAAGCACCCTACCTCCTGTTGGCAGGGATTGGGGGGGGGGGGATTACAACAGGAAAGGACAGATCAAGCTGGGCCACAAACAGGGATACAGAGGAAAGAAGAGAAGTCCCTGCACTAAATCAGGGACAGAAGGATGCCTTGCACCTTAATACTGAGAAAACAAAGAGGTAGGCGATCTATGATAGCCGTCAGGAAAACAAAAACACAATAGATGCCTCAGTCTTATTTCAGTATTTATTAGAACAGAGATGTGCTCAATAATTGCCCAATTATTGAGCACATCTCTGTTCTAATAAATACTGAAATAAGACTGAGGCATCTATTGTGTTTTTGTTTTCCTTAATACTGAGGACATCAGTCCCAAATCAGGAACACTTCCCTGAAAATCAGGGAGGTCTGGGAACCTTGAGTAGGTAACCCTGGGTTGCTGATTCAGTGAGTGGCACGCTCTTTCGAGTGCTCCTGATTTTCTGCTTTCTGCTGCTGTTGTACACTTTTGAAATGCTGAGATCCTTTCTAGCAGACTTTTCCACCTTCTGAAGTGGTCCTGGGCAAAAGTCTCCTACAATTTGGAGTTGATATCGCAGTTCTTCATGTTGGCCTTGAGTACATCCTTGAATCACTTTCTCTAGCCTCCAGGTAACAGGCAAAACTTACAAATGCAACCTGTATTTGCAATTTTGTTGCAGTGCCTCTAATTTTACATTTATTGATTGTGCCATTGTAACCTGGATTCTGGTAAGAACCAGTGAGATCAATATCCAGCAGGCCGGTGAGCAGGAAAGATCCCCAGATAACTTTACCCAGAGACCCAGTGGAACACAGCCAGGAAAGTGAATATACCTGCTTAAGATTGGACAGATAATGTTATCTGAGTAACTTTAGGGCAAGTATTTTTTCCACCAGACTTACTCAGCTAACTTTAGCCAGGTAGTGCAGAAAATGAATACTCACCCGTTAAAATTTAACCACACTCCAAGAATGCCTCAATCACCTCTTTTTACCTGGCAAAATTGTGTGGCTAAGAGTTAACAAGACAACATTTCGCCAGAGAGCAAGGGGAAATATTGAAATCTGGGGTCTTGTCTGGGTTAACATGCATTTTGAAACTGTAGAAACAAAACGATGATAACTCAAAATACAAAGCTAGAACTAATGATGCACACGTGCTTGTAACTCTTTGGAAATATATTTGGAACAGCTGCTTGTAAGGCCTGACATTTAACTCTGTTTATAGTATCACAGAGTTTTGCAAGGGGAGATTATGGCGATGTTATAAACAGAAGCAGTTCTCAGGAACAAAATGGCGCTTGCCTTTCTTTCGGTGTGACTTTCTGGACAGGAGGTTTCTTCCTTATTAAAACTGTTTTCCAAATTCAAGAGCTGTGGAATTGCCAATAAGGAATTTGACTTAGCAATGAGATGCTGCATCAGAAGTGGATACTGAATGGCACCGTACACCATCACCATCATGAAAGAGAGTCTACAGTCACTAGCCGGTGCCAGGCTGGTTATTGGTCGATCAGATGCATAGATACTTTTAGGCCGGTGCAAACATGGAGGGGTGCAACAGGAATCACATCTGCACAGGACTAAAGATAGGCAAACCATGGCAGGGCTACCGGTGTGTGGAAGGGGAGGGAGGAAGCCACCCTGTGAGGCCCCAGTGGCAGAAAAGAGAGGCAGGGCAGGTTCTGCAGGGCTGGTGGTGGGGAAAAAGGTGAAGCTGGCTCTGTGGGTCCACCAGTGGGAGGAAGCAGACGCTTTGCCCTTCTCCCCAGCACGCCTGCTTCTCAGCCTCAGTGCCATCTGTATGATATAGGAGACCTGGTGCTCAGCAGACGGCCAACATGGCAAGCCTGCCGTTACTTCCCTGCCTCTTACAGCCGATTGGTTCTCATGAACACAAGGAGCCAATGGGCTGAGGAGAACAGAAGAAGCAGTGGCCTACTAGGTCATGTGACCCTCTATAGAGAGAGTGCTGCTACTAGAAGAAAGCAGGTCAGGGAGACAGGAGTGAGCGAGAGTGAAGGAAGGTAAGGGGGAAGAGAGTGGGGTGATCAAGGAGGATGAAAGGAGAGAGGGCACAAACAGAGGATGAGCTGGGGGAACAGAAAGCTATCGATATACCTGTGCAATCATGAAATGAGGGATCCTTAATTTCATTACCACACCAGACCTCGCTCCAGCCTAAAGACAGCTCTAATCGGATGGGCAGAGTCTTTCTTGAGGTTTCAGGTGGGCAAGGGGTGATATGAGTTGTGACTGGCAAGGGGCTAGTGCCCCGGGTCTGTCAGTGCTGCAGTAAGCAGACCATGCAAAATTGTGCTCCGTGATTGGCAGCTTTGTGAATTGGGGTTTAATAACTTATGAAATGATTATCCTCTTTTTGCAAAAATTTACATGCATGGCTGCAAATATTTTTGTTTTAACATGGCTCTTCACCTATGCGAAATCGATGGTGATTTGCATGCTCATTTGCACAGGCACCTAACCATGATAGTTCATGCGATAATGACACATGGGCTTAGCAGGCTCAAAACAGGAAAACCTTTTCACTACAATGGGCCCTAAATGCCCTTTGGAGGTAAAACCATTTTGTAAACTAACTTTTTAAAAACTTTTCTCTGTATTTTAGGGGATTGCCGCGCTGATGCTAAGTGCCTGATTTAAGTTTGTACATCAGATTGCTTGTGCAGTTTTGAAACAGGGCGTCTCGATCAGGCCTTCCCGCCTCTTCTGTAAGGGAAAACGTTGCATAGGAAAAACAGTGTAAGCCTTTCCAGACATAGGGTTTACCTAAGCACCAGTACACCGAGCCCTTAGGAGCCAAGCTTCTGGTCTTTTCACAGAAGAGTTTGCTTGCATTATTTATGTCCATTATTTTCCCTTCCCAAAACTGCAAGAAAATATAATCCTTTGGGCAGAGGATTTGCTGTTTCAAAATTGTACAAACTAACTTGCAGGCTTCTTGGATGTTTACTTTTTTCCCCTAGTTTTGCCCATAACTTAAAGATGCTGTAATAGGTATAGCTCAGATACCATATTATTCTATAACTGGCATATATTGCCTGGTTTCAGTGGGATTTGCTCTATCTGTTATCTAAATCATTTATCACCCGAGCATTCATTCAATCCGTGTTGCTCCTCTCTGTCTAGTCACTAATAATTGTGAATGTTATTGCCGTAAACCGTGATTTCTAAGTTGTGAATGCTGACACTGTAAACCGTGGTGATCTAGTGGTTTTCACTTGGAACGACGGTGTATGTAAAACCTCTAAAATAAGAAAATAAATCAGCGAAGGCCTTGGACGTTTGGTGCTATTCCTGCAGACAGGCTTTGTCTCCCTCTGCCTGTTTTACTAACCCGTCTACTTCCGAGGCTCGGCCCCCACCGCGGGCTCCAGAGCGTATTATATACACGCTCACACAGGCTTCTCATCTCGCCTGCTATTACTATAACCAGGATTTTGCCAGCAGTCAAACTGAACAGGAGGTTGTGACTCATGCATTTCCTATTGAGGGCTCACCACTTTCTCTTACACTCACTAATATAATTGTGAATAGATAAAACTGAGGAGGATAAATAAGTACTTGAGAAATCACAGGTTAAATGGTGTCGGATCAAAATAAGTGCAATTCTTTTCTGTGAGGAATTTTGCTGTCTATTTAATATATACAGTACAAACCTAATAACTGATGGCATAGGGTCAGATCTGGACAAATAAAGCCACAAATGGCACTCAGCTGGAGAAGGGATATTACATAGGTCCCCAAAGGACACGTGTCCTAGCCTCTCCTGAGAAGTCAAGGTGAAATGAACTCCCTGTAGCTGATATCTTGTCATCCTCTGTCACATGCAAGAACAGTCAGTCATGTTTTCCTCAGCTACTTTGCCGTGCTTTTAATATGACCTAAAGCTTCTCTGCAGGAGAAGCTGTTAAGCGGTTAGAGCAATAGGCTGGAAACCAGGGTTCCGGGCCCACTTTCTCCACTGATATTGGTGTAACCAAGACCCCTTTTTGGGTTACTAATAAGTCCTGTAACAGCCTCATGCAGTTAGAGAGATAATTAAGGGAGTATCCATGCGTGGACGGCCCTCCCACTGGCGGAGCTGTAATGGATACCCTTGGTCCTGAGGTTTTATAGCAGAGCTCTGCTATAGGCTCTGGGGGGGCAGTATTTCTTGAAAGTCAGAGGGAGAGGTTGTATTTTCCTAAGCTGGATTTTGGGCCTACCTGAAGCCTCAGAAACCCTCCAAGACCCCTTCAGGATAAGCCAAAGGGGCTCCACTGCTGTCCTCTCCCCATGAGGTGCAGCGGATTCCTACAGTTATCTACGTTGGGGAAGAAGATTTGTTTTCCAGCGTCTGGGAGGAAGAGTTTTCTGCCCATCAAGAGGACGGGCAAGAACTTCAGTCTGCAAGGAGTCCTCCCACCAGGGATCCCACCAGAAGATCAATCTATTAACTGAGAAGAAGATTTGCATTAAAAGGAGGACACCCATCCGGCGTCCACAAAGAGCTCTGAGGGATAGAGACAGTAACTCGGAGCCAAGATAGATTTTTGTGCCATCAGGAAGGGTTTCCTGGCCATCCAAGGGGGCCTGGCCCAGAGGGACCACTGCACAATCCAATCCAGAAGTGTGGATGGATTCCTGGCCTAATAATGACCAATGCCCAGATAGAAGAGAAAAGATCTGTAATTCTGAGAGAAACTGCAGAGACTGTGGTGTGTGATTTACCATATTTAACTCTGCCATCCAACGAAACCGTATCAGTAAAGCGTTATTTTTGGACACTGCCTACGTGGTCCAAGTGTGGTTTGTTTGGCACCCGGCGCACAGCAGAAAGAGGAAATGCCAGCACAGCTCACTAGTCACCCCGTACTGGGACCGGAGAGGACCCCTAGTCCAAAGGACCTACACCTTGGGATGGGAGGAGAAGTAAAAGCTAGCCAGGGTCCCTGCCCCAAAGAACTTAACAAATAACTTTAGATCCCCCTCCGTATTTGACTTGTACATTAAGGAGATGTTACCTTTGTATCCTTTCATCTTTTTACTCTATGATCAGATGCAATAAGTAGGTCTTTCAGCAGGAAATTTGCATGCAAAAGAATTATGAGTTATTAGAATTGCAGTTCAATGTGAATTTATTTTCCTTCTGCTAATTCTTTTCCAGTTTGTAACTGCACGTGTAGGGTTCCCCACTAAAATTAAAATGGCTAGTGCAGGGACCATAATGGTTTCTAGAGATGTGCTTTGGGTAAAGCTTTCGTGTTGGGCTTCGTTTCGGGGTCCCCCTGCGGGAATTTCGTTTTTCCTGCGGTTCGGGGGTTTTTTTTGGGGGGGGCCCCGATTTTCAGGTTAGTGCGCACTAACAGGAGTTAGTGCACACTAACGGGAGTTACTGCGGGCTAACGGGAGTTACTGTGGGCTAACTCCCCGTTAGCGCGCGCTAACTCTTGGTAGTGTGCGCTAACTCCCAGTAGTGCGCACTAACGGGGAGTTAGCGTGCACTAACAGAGAGTTAGTGCGCACTAACTCGAAAATGAATTTTTTCCAAAATTTCGGAAAAAAATTCAATCACTTTTCGGTTCTCCTGAACCATTCCAAATCAGGCAATTTCGTTGAAATTGCCTAATTCGGGAAAAATGATTGCACATCCCTAATGGTTTCTGCCAGTTCTAAAGTCACACCTGCATTTGGGCCTAGAAATGGGAGTGTTTTCCTGCAGGAGGTACAGAGACCCCCATTCACGTCCAACTGAATGAGTTCCAGTGGCGTTACAGAGAAAACAAGCCTGCGAGAGGAGGTGAGGGCAGAAGCTGTTTTCCCTTACAAAGAAAACTGTTGCATTCCAGAGGAGGAAGAGGAGGAGAAGACTCTCATTACAACAAAGGAGCTTCACTACCGGATCTCTAGAGGTTTTTAGGAATCCCATGGCGGCAGCCGGTTGTATACTAAAGGGAGAAAAAGAGGAGAAATCACGCTCTCTTACTTGCAGGGCACCCCATTTGGTGCCAGCAGTTTACAGGCGAGGAGATGTACCTGCAGCATGAGGACACTTTTAAGAACCAGGATCTCCGGGTATTGTGGTCTGCATAAGGAGTGGTGAACGAGCAGATTGCTAAGAGATTTATCAAACACAGTCGTGAAAAACAGCAAGAGTCTCTGCGAGTTATAGCAGTATTCCCAGGACACTGGTAATTGGGTAAAGAAGCCTTATTAGGAGAGCTAAATCTTGTGATTACTCCTTGGAAACAGCTAATGCTATGCAGTGGCATTTGACGTTACTAGAAATACTGAAGAGAGTGCATATTGTGTGTGAGATCATTACTATTTAAGAAGTTTATGGTCGGTAAATATTTGTCTTTGGAACAACTGTACCGTGTGGAGATTGTTACTTGTGTGTGAGCGCATCAATAGTGCTTATCTTCCTTCCACCAGGGGAACACCCCCCCCCAACTCCATCTTCCTAGTGGAAAAGGAGGAAGCAGAGGCTACAGATGTGTTAGCAGGGATTTGGGAAAGACTTTACATAGTAAAAAATCAAAGATTTATAGAAAACCCTAAGCACGCCTAACTGAATTTATTGTCGAATAAACAGCCAACTACAGGCAGCAGGAATTTACATTGGGCTAGAAAAGTAAGTGAAATAAACAAACTTTATCCAATATTTTTCTCATAAGTAAATAATAAGACATAATATTTTATAATCAAGTTCTCTATCATGGTTTGAAATCATTTTGGCTGTAACTTTAATAAGCTTGCTTACAGTCAATGCACAATCAAAATATGGAACTTGTTGCCAGAAAATGTGCTTGAGTTTTAAAAGGGTTTGGCAAGTTTCTGGAGGACAGATCCATACAAATTATATTAGCCAGGTAGACTTTGGTTTCTCCACCTTTTAAGTTTTGGGGAGAGACATATAAAAACAGACTTCCATGGGATTTGCCAGGTACTTCTGGGCGACCCAGACTGGCCACTGTTGGAAACAGGATGCTAGGCTTGATGGATCGTTGGTCTGACCCAGCCTGGTACTTCTGCTGTAACAAATGCTTCAAGTAGATTTTACCTACTAATTGGCTTTCCTGGAGTCCTGACAGACCAGTATACTGATGGGATTCTCCCTCCTACCAGCAGATGGGGGTAGAGTGCCTGACTTCTTCCTGTGAAGTCAACTGGATATATGCTGGGCTGGCCCAGCAGGGAGACTGTCAGTAGTCGTTTGCCAAAGCTTGTTGTTTTTGTTTGGATTTTTTTTTTTTTTGCATTAATATTCGCCAAGTGACTCTGTAATCCGCGACTATTCTCTCCCAGAGCCTCTCCTTGGCTTCCTTCCCCAGGTCTGTTACCTTCTGGTTCCCTGGCATCCACTGCTTTCCCCGTCTAATGGGGGATGCCCGTGACTTTTAGGCACTTGGGTGAAATTCTCACCCTAAAAAAATGAAAAACTAATTGGCCTTTTAAACCGGTTACCCGCCAACTTCTGATCAAAATGGAAAGGCCGAAGGGGAGACAAAATGAATAAAGAAAAAAAAAAAGAAATGATGAAGTAAGGAGGAGAGTAACCCTCTGTTTGCACCTCACAGTCTGCTCCTCTGCTGTGCCCCTGTCCTGCCAGCGCATCCTTTTATTATGAGACTTCTAGTTAGCTATTGTCTCCCCCCCACCATCTTGGGTTGAATTTGGACTGTTCTGTCAGGACTCCAGGAAAGCCAATTAGCAGGTAAGCCCTAATTGAACTTTCCTGATCGTCCTGTCAGACCGGTACACTGATGGGACGTGCCTAAGTCCTCCTATTTCGGGTGGGAGATACCCACAGCTGCTTCGAGAACCCCCGCGGCAAAACTCATCTCCCTCCTTTCCGTGCTTCATGAATGCCTGCACTGATGCCCAGGTGGCTGCCCTGGAGATATCGATTGGTACCACTGCTCTATAGTCCACCCACAAAGCGGCCTGTGCCCTTAGCACTGTCAGTACTGGCTTTCCCTTCATTATGTAGGCTATTGCCTCTTTAATCCACTGGCAATGGAGGCCTTAGTCGCTGCCTCACTTTTGCCCTGACCTGAGCTTAGTACAAACAGCCTATCTGACCTTCTAAATTCATTGGTCACCTCCAGGTACCTTAGCAGTACCTTACAAATATTCAAGAACCTCGGATCTCTGCATTTACCTCCGTCTTCTTAAAACCCGGCAATGTAATGGACTAGTCAATATGGAAATCTGACACCGCTTTCGGTAGGAGGGCTGAATCTGGCCTAACTGTCACCTTATCCTTGGTGAATGACAAGTACAGGTCTCTACATGATAGTGCTTGCAATTCTGATATCCTTCTGGCTGAGCTTATTGCTACGAGCATCACTGTCCTGAGTGTCAGATCCTTCAGGGAAATATCGTTCATTGGTTCAAAGGGTGATCTAGCCAAGGTCCTTAGGACCAGATCCAGGTCCCGAGGAGGTACCACTGGTTAGCAAGGCAGATGGACCTGCTTTGCCTGGATGAGCTGCCACTGACTTGCCTCTAAGGTAACCTCTGAAGCACGCTATTGCTGCTACTTGGATCCTTAACGAATTTACTGCCAGACCCTTGTCCAGGCCTTCCTGTAAAAATTGTAGGCTCTCTGGCACTTTCCCTCTCTCTAGGTGCTAGACGTCTTTTCTTGCACCACCTTTCAAATATTTTCCAAATCCATCCGTAAGTTAGTGACGTTGTTTTCTTCCTGGCTTTCAGCAATGTCATGATCACTCGACTTGAGTATCCCTTCTGGCTGAATCTTCTCCTCTCAATAGGCAGGCCGTAAGCAAGAACTTGGGCGGGTTCTCCATAGCTATTGGTCCTTGCTCTGTGGCTGATGCATTTGCTCTGTGGCTGATGCATTTGCTCTGTGGCTGATGCATTTGCATTTTCAATGGTGACGTTTTCTGTGGAAAATAGCCCATGTCGTTTTGAAAAGGCAAAAACCACTCTCATTGTTGCCTCCCCCATACTAACCCCACTGCCGGGAACATCTCACACAACGTACACTCATTGTAGAACATACATGCTTTTAGCTTTGCAGAGGATGGACAATATTCAAAAACCCCTTTTGTCCAGATAAACTGATATCTATCCGGGTAAATGGCTTTTGAGAATTGCCCTCTAATGGGATCATTTGCAAAAGGACTTCTGCACATAAAGCAATGTTTTGTTGCACAGAAAAGGTCTTTTACACAATTGCCCATCCAGTATACGGGCAAATGTACACGTGCACATCATCTCCATGTGTGTACTTACCCAGACCAAGCAGAGGCATTCATGGAGGACAAACTGGAGCAAGGTCTGAATTTGTGCACATGCCTTGTACAATTCTGTATTTTGTTAGGATCTGTGCAATAAAGTGTTTGCAGTCTTATTTTTCTCTAAAGACCTCCCTATGGATGTCATAATTGTTGTATATTGAACAAATATTTTTTTCATGCTGAATGTTTATTTCAATGTTATGCAACTCAAATCACATGCAGGTAAATTTTCAAGAAAAGCTTGCGAACATACAGAGCAGGAAGATAACAAAGACTGCTCTGGATGAGCAGTGATACATTGAAGTTGTCCCGCTCTCTGCTTGCTGCTGTGTGGGCAGACTGGATGAGCAGCTTGGTCTTTTCCTGTCGCCTGCCCTGTTACCGTGTCAATAGCTGACTGCCTGCAACGAAGTGCCTAAGAGAGGGAGAGCCAGAATCTGCAAACTGACACGGGATGTTCTGTATGTATAATCGAGTCTGCTCATCTGTTTCAAGCTGAAAAATTCCATGCAAACAACACATGACTTCCAACTTGAGTGTTAAGGACGTCAATGAGCCCTTTATCCCTGGCATCCGGCAGTGTGATTTCTGTGTAAAAACCTTTCCAGCGGTTGTAAGGCACTATGACGGGCGGTGCTTGCCTCAGTCAACCTGGGCTCTAGTCCTGGATCTGCCCAGTGGCCAAGGGACATTTTCCCCTCCTGTGGGTGGAGAAACAGTGATATTATTCCAGCGTAGCTTCATCTCTCAGAAGCTGGCATGAGGTGCCCGTGCACATCAAGCCATCACGCCCTCATCAGAGGCACCAGCCTTTGCAGCATGTTTCTGCCAATGATGGGACCGTGACGCATGCTGGAGTTCGGTGTGCCATCAGTGTGCATGGCTACTGTGCAGAGTAATGTTCAGCTAGCACTATGCACAGTAACGTTGCCAACAAACTCCATATCACAAGGGTCAGGCTGAGCCACTCCTACTTTCACCCCCATTGCATTTAGAGGCTTTTAGAAAAGAGAATTTGAATTACAAATCCATAGTCACAAGAGAGCAAAACCAGGATTCGTTCAGTCTGCCCCTTATGCCATGGTGCATTTTGGAAACCCCAACATGCAATATTGTGAGTAAGCAAACCCATCAGCTGGTCGCTTTCCTCAGCTGCTTAATCAAACACCAGCACTATATCTGGTAAGACAATAGACCACTATGTGGCTCGTCATGCCCCAGGGAATGTGAGGGTGGCTTCAGCAAAATTGTCAGGCCTGTCAACAATCAGAATAGGCATGGCCTGCCCTGGAAATCCAAGTCCGGAGAAACAGCCACTGACCATATAAACCCAGTTACACAGCCGTCCAGAAGAAAAACACCAGCTGGCCTGACTCACTGGACTGGGGATGTAGCAAGAATGATTGTCATCTCACTGGCTAGGCTACTTTGCCTTGGTAAAGCAGGACAAGTTAATTTTGTTGGTATGACTTCTCAGCCCTGTTGAATGGGACAACTGCATTCTGACTATTCTGTACCCTCACATTTGATACTCTCACAACTCCATTAACATAATCTGTATGCAATGCATTGTTTGACGCTTCATGTTCTAATTATACTCTGTTTCCCCCCCACCCCCACAAGTGCAAGTATATCAGTATGGTCAGGTATATCAAACCATTACGATATTTATTGCCAATGTGCCATATCAGAAAGCACAGGCATCCCCATGGTGGGCAGGTGGGGAACTCAGAGGGGCCAAGTACCTCGTCCCACCATTAAAAAATGGCTTGCTCCTCCAGAGCTGGATCCTCTATCTCACCTCCCTGGTTCCAGCTCTATCTCTCCCAGCCCAGCCCCAGTTGACGGAAGAGGAGAACAGGACTGATGGGCCTGGTGCTTCTCTAATCCACTCCTACCACCAGCACCTCTCCTTCCCATGCAGTTCACAGTGGTTTGACCTCAACAATGCTCCATAGAAACCTACAGATCACCGTGTGATACAAACAGCTGATCTGAGACTGAATCTGTTACGATTTTACCCGCGGCCAGTGCCGCGGGTAGCCTCTCATCTTTTTCCCCTTCTTCTTCTTCAGCGGCCCGGAGGCTGCCGACGTCCTCTCTGCATGGCTGGAGCCACTCTGGGTGCAGCCCATGTGGCTAGGAGGCCGCCGACAGCATTCCCACGTAGCCCGGAGACCGCCGATGTTACCTTGTCCCCTCCGTGGGGAGGGTCCTCCGTCCTCAGCTTTACCTGCGGCATGGAGCCGCCCTCACTCTCTTCTTTGCGGCCTGGATGCCACCGCCTACGTCAGGGCCTGTTCTGCGGCCTGCTCCTGCTCCACTCAGCGGCAGGGACACCGCTCTCCAAGGTCCTGCCCCTTCCTCCTTAGGCGTGAGGCCGCGCCTCTCTTCACTTCTTAAAGGGCCTGCGGTGGGAGTAGTCCCTCGGCCCCTCCTGAATGCTTCACTGTGGGTGTTCCTCTTCAGCCCTATAAGAAGGGCCTTTCTTCATTGCTTCGTTGCCTTCGCAAGGAGTCAGTCCTCCTTAGGACTTCTCTGCTTTCCAGCTTCTCCTAGGCACTCTGTTCCATGTTGGAATTCCATGTCTTCGTCATGGTCTCCCGTCTGATCCTGTGTCTCCATCTCGTCGGTCCCAGACATCCTGCTGTTCCTGTTGTCCTTCTCTTCAAATCTCTTGATGTCTCATCTTCCAGATTCCCTGAAGTTCCAGTTGTCCCGATGTTCTTCTGGACCTTCCCTTTAAATCTTCGGAACCTCTTGTTGTCCTAGATGACTTCTTTTATTTCAGATGTCCTTCTCGTTGGCAGCACAAGCCTCCGGAAGATTCCTGCTTTTAATCTTCCAAGCACCAAGTCTCGTCTCCGTCTTCCTTGCTCCGAGTTTCTACTCCAAAACCTCAATCCTGTCTGGGTCTTCAGAGTCCCTTGCGTCTGCCTCTGTCCATGCTTATGAACTCTGTCTAAACCTGTTCTGTTCCTGCATGACCCGTGCCTTGCCTTGACTGGCTGTGGAGGGCACAACTCAATACAGGCCTCGCCAGAGTCTTTGCCTTCTTCTGAGACTGGAACCTGCTTCATGACCACGTGGTCCACGACCTGCCTTGATTGGCAGTGTAGGGTGCACGGCGTAGCAGCACCTACTCAGTACTCTCCGTAATCCTGAATCTTCAAACAACCTGTGACTCCGTCTGAGTCCTTCAAGTATCTTGAATCTTCGTTTTAATCTTCAAGCAACCTGAATCTCCAAGTATCCCGAGTGTCGTCTCATCTCTTCAAGTATCCTGAGTCTTTGTCTGAACCTGTTTGTTATAGCCCTCAGCCTCTGTCCGTCCTGTCGCATCTGCCGTTCCCGTACGACAGGTACGAAAGGGCTATCGAGTGGCCGGAAGGCTACTCCAGAGACCAACATTGCGTTGCTGGGTCTCTTTGATGTGTTCAGGTTTGGCAGAGGCCAGGGCTCCTCATCTCCAGCCCATGCTTGGGCACTCCTCACCTGCCTCAGCGCTTTCCCAGAGCTCTTTTGTGGTCGTGTAGTGGCCCAAGGGTACACAATCTCCAGAAATGGGACCACCCCCAGCGTTCCCTGTAACAGAACCATGTGGGCATAGAAGTGCTGATCTCAGAAAGAGCAAGTTAGAGAAGCTTCACTCTCCTGCCAGTTGGGGCCAGGCCACTGAGGTGGAGGGTGGGTTTGAGGTCAGGTGGGATTCAGGGATTGGGAGGGGGGAAGATGAAGTGGGACTTGGGGAGGAGGGAAGACGAAATGAAGTAGGATTCAGGAATTGGGGAGAAGATGAACAGAACTCAGGAATTGGGTAGGTGGAGCAGATAGAGAGGGAAATAGGAAGCTAGGGAAAGATCGAGAACAGAGAGGTGAATAAGAAAGCTGAGTAGGAGGTGAGAAAGGAAGATGGAAAACTAGTAGGTAGGTGAGGGGTAAAAAGAGGGAGATTGAGGACTGGGAACAACAATAGGGCTTGAGATGGGATGAGAAAGGGTACAAGACAGTAAAAGATGTGGAGATTTGGGGAGGAAGGAGAAGTAAAGAGATGGGGATGGGAGAGCATGAGAGGGGGTGACTGCAGGGAATGGTTGGGAGAAGCGAGAGGGGATGTTGGAAACAGAGAGAGACATGGAGACTGTGCAGGGATGCTGGGGGAGAGATTTAGAGTGATCCAGATAGGAGGAAGCAGCTGTTGGGGGGGGGGGGGGGGGGGGGGGGTAAGTAAGCCAGATAGCTGGCGATTTGTGAGTGGAAAGGGAGGGCTGAGAGGGGGCAACGGAGGAGAAAGCTGGGGATATATGAAAGGCTGGAATGTAAAGAACTGGAGAGTGAGAGGAGGAAAAGGAAGAGTGAAATCTAGGAGTGGATAGAGAGGTAAGGAAATATCACAGAGATGTAGGGGTAGAAGAGAAGACAGGAAGAGAGTAGAAACAGACAATAGAAAGACCCTGGAAGAGGTGTTAGGAGGAGAAGAGCAATAGAAACATAGAAATGATGGGAGAAAAGGACCAAATGTGCCATTCAGCCTGCCCAGCAAGCTTTTTAAGGTAGTTAAGTAACACTCCAGGCAGCTTACTCCCATGTTTCTTTTAAGGGTATTAACTGTCCCTCTGTACAGTTATTCCCAAGCCTTATGATACCCATACAAATTGCAGCTACCAACGATTTTTTACTGGGTGATGAGCTTGCTTGAAAATTCAGACAGTGTTGCTTGACGTGCTTTGCTTATGGAGGAAAATGGAAAAGAGAAACTGTGACCAATGTGATGAAAAAAATAAAATATCCAGAAATCAAAGGAGGAATAAATGCATTTTAGTTTGTTTAGTGATTGAAATATGACAATCTTGGAAATGTGCATTTGTTACATTTCTTTATTTTGCTCAGTACAAGAAGAAATGCATTTCTTTTTTCACTTTCTCTACTGTTGTATGCAGCGTCTGGCTTCTTGGATTTTCTAGTTCAGTAATTGCATCTTTCTGTTTCTAATTTTGGCCCCTTATTCTCTCTTTGGTGATGGTCTGTCTGAGTTGTGTGTGTGAGACCAAGGTGTGCAGTTTCTGCGTCAGGATGTATAGCAGTCCAGCTTGGTGTGTTCTAGGGCCTGTCATAATATTTGCACTGCTGCCTTTTCATAGGTAGGGTTATTGCTCTTTGACTGCTGGTGGTTAGTGCTGTTATGGTATGGCAGGTTTGCTGTACAGGTTCGGAGAGTCTTTTCAGCAGGGTTTGGTGTCACTTCACAATGTGCCTGACAGCGGAGGGAGTCTGTGTGGTTTCTACTGAAGTAACACCAGAACTGGAATTTTTTTTCTCTAGATGTGAGCGTCGTAAGGTGAGATGTAACTAGTGTTGTAATTATCTCTATATCTGTTGAGACCCTGAGGTTTTGGCGTTGATGGTTAGGGCAGGTACCGATAAAAGTTAAAAATCAGTTTGCAGCCCTGTGTACACAGCGCTCTGTAACCCTCTGGTATTCTGTAAAAAAGAAGTACTGCAGTGGGTTTTAGATAAAAGTTCTCTCTTTTACTAACCAGGCCAGTAAAACAAGATTCGATTTTGGTGACATCTCTAAAAAGTAGTTTTTTGGGGTTTTTTTTCCATGAAACAGAAAGCGTTTTAGCAAGGGGTGTGAGGATATAAGAGCCCTCCCCAGATGCTGACAAGCCATCCCCTCCCTACCTTCTGAGTGAAACAAGGGCACATTCAGCGAGGGGGGTGGGGATCTGGCCAGGCTGCATGGCCCCTTTAAGGAAGAGGGGCGCACGCTTGTAATCTGAGAGTTGCTTGTTTAACTAAGTTTCCCATTTTTAACTGGTGTGTAAAGCCAGCTGGGGCCGCCCTCAGAAGTCGTTCATTAAATATAGTAATAGTAGCAGCAGCAGAGTCCTCAATTGGAAACAGATCCCCCTCTGTCTCGCTCTCTGGCTGACTGTTCCTGCCGGGGGTGGAAATGCTGCTGGCTGGGCTGTGCTGCTGCTGCTGCTCCTTTCCCAGGATGAAGCCTGCGAGGGCTGTCCCGGTGCTGCTGCTGCTGCTGCTGCACTGTTCCCTGCTGCCTGGGCGGGCAGAACCCGGCTCTGGAGGTAAGTCCTGAAGCCACTGCCCGTGGGGGGGGCAGATTTCTGCTGCGCTGGGAGCAAAGGCCCCCCCCCCCCCCATGTGGAGGAATCAATGGGAGGGGAGACTTGGGGGAGGTTAAACCTGAAGGATCCGGATCTCTAGGAGTTCGGTATCACCAGAGGAAACCTCAGGCTTGGCCCTCCGGTCCTGACAGGCTGACAGAGGGACAGAGAATTCAGAAAGCAGAGGTTTGGGGTTTTTATTTGGGGGGGGGGGATTGGACCAGCTCAAACTGGGACAGCAATTACAAGGATCCAAAAGAATGAATGGCAGGGGCATTAGCCCTCAATCCAAGACAAGCTTAACACTGAGACAAAGAAAGAGGAGATGAGAAAAAGATTAAACCCAGTCCTAGAGTTTTCAGCACTGCCTCTTGGTTGAAATGGAGCCGATTTATAAGCCGGCGATACTCTAAAGGTTGTAAGCACTGAGTGTGCGTGTGTGTGTGTGTGTGTAAGGGAGTGTGTGTGTGTGTGTGTAAGGGAGTGTGGGTGTGTGTGTGTAAGGGAGTGTGTGTGTAAGGGAGTGTGGGTGTGTGTGTAAGGGAGTGTGTGTGTAAGGGAGTGTGGGTTTGTGTGTGGGTGTGTGTGTGTGTAAGGGAGTGTGGGTTTGTGTGTGGGTGTGTGTGTGTGTGTGAGTGTGGGTGTGTGGGAGTGTGGGTGTGTGTGTGTAAGGGAGTGTGGGTTTGTGTGTGTGTGTAAGTGTGTGTGTGCATGCTTGTGTAAGGGAGTGTGGGTTTGTGTGTAAGTGTGTGTGTGTGCGCACCAGTCTTGTGTGTACTTGGTGTGGCATATTAGTGCCTGCTTGCTTCTGGGGTAATGTCGTGGCCCATACACTGGCCTCAAGTTTCAAGTGCATCGCATGAGCTTTCCGAGTGCCAGCCAGGTGTAGCCAGGCATCGGGTTGGTGCTCAGTCTCTGCTTTTCCTTCTCTTCTGGCAGTCTTTCCGCTCCAGCCCCATCCCACCCAAAGAGACTTTACTGCTGATTGTGCAAGCCACATGGGTCCCCAGGACTGTTTCCCCCATGTGCACATATTATACACCTAGCCTTGCAGCTCTCTTATACAGCCCCTTTGCATGGCAGGAGCGGGGTACGCCTGTACTGAGGGAGTTTGTGTGTTTGTTTACTTATTTTTTTATTTATTTTCACATTTTTATATACCGTCCTTCGGTGGGATCCAGCATAACGGTTTACAACATTTGTATAAAAGTTTCTACTCCAGTTTCAGATTCCTAATTTCATACATAAAAGTACTAAATGCATAAAAGAAGAAAGAATAAAATATATATATATATATAAATATTAGTTACAAATAAAATGTTTCAAAATTATAATAGAAATTAAATGAAATATGATAGGAGTTGATATCGGAAATGAAAAGTAAAAAGATCCCGTAAAATTTCTGTATAAAAACTAATAAAACAATTCAATGATAGAAATAAAATCAGCTCATGGTATACAGTGTGCCTTTGAACTCCCACAGTGCCGGTGTTTGGGTCATACTCCCAAGTGATCCCAGGTCTAACGCTGCACAAACATTTTTTTCCTTTTCTTATGGTTCTGATAAAGAATTCTCAGGCAGGAAATCTTACTGCCCAGCCAGGTAAAAGTGCCTCCCTGACTGGGATCTAAGCTGTAGAGCCAAGCCAGGATCCACAGTCCTGCCTTGGAAACTGTTTCTTACGGAATATGTGCCCATCCCTTCCTCCCCCGCAACGGCGGGGAAGGTTCCAGCATCACCGCTTCACTGGTGCTGCTGCTGCTGGCACAAAACGGGCACCCGTCCCACGGCAGCATCCGCCTTTCAAAGCAGGGTTGTTGGGGGACCTGCAAGAGTGTAAACCTCACCGAGAAGCCAAGCACAAACCTTTCCATGATCGAACAATAGGATGGCCATCAGAGCTGGGATGGGGGGGAGTTGGTTGGTTGGTTTTTTATTTTTTATTATTATTATTGTTCTCTTTTAAAAAGCAGCTCTTCCAGTCCCCAAGCTGCTCTTTCACATTGTGCCTTAAGACAAAAAGGACTTTCCTCCATTCTCTGCCTATGAAAATAAATCCTTGTTGAATAAGACCCAGAGGATGTGGTTCATGCAGTTAGTATAGCTGTGTTTAAAAAAGGATTGGATAAGTTCTTGGAGGAGAAGTCCATTACCTGCTATTAAGTTCACTTAGAGAATAGCCACTGCCATTAGCAATGGTAACATGGAATAGACTTAGTTTTTGGGTACTTGCCAGGTTCTTATGGCCTGGATTGGCCACTGTTGGAAACAGGATGCTGGGCTTGATGGACCCTTGGTCTGACCCAGTATGGCATCTTCTTATGTTCTTATCATGGGTGTCCATCTAACTTGCTGAGCACTCTTAAAAGCACTGAGATGCATGAAACAATCTCGCAGGGTCGGGGGTGGTAAGAACCACACCGGAATTCAAAAAACACGAGACCAGCACAAAAAATCCTCAATGATGGCGAAGTAAGGAGGAAGAGAAGGGCAATTTGCAAAGGGATTTCTGTAGGTAAAATGCCGAACATTGAAAGTATGCCACTAGCTCCATGTAACCCACAGGCTTTTACGCACATTGCATTCCCGAGGATGGGGAAACTGCGCGCACGGTAGTGGGTTTTCAAAACTATGTGCGTGCTTTTGGCTTTTGGAAAAGTATCCACAGGAAGAAAAAAAAAAAAAAAGAGACGCAGATCTCTGCAGGTGGACAGTTTTCAAAATGAAAGTACGGGTCCCTCTGAAAGCTGGTACAAAGGACCTGTAACAATGCGAGCAGTTTGAAAGTAGCCCCCGACGTCAAAGACTCACGCCAAACTGCAATAGCCAGGCAAAATATACAGCAGGATAGTGAATGATGGCATAGAAAGCAGACCGAATAGCCTTGCAGTCCTGTTTTTTTCTGATCCATGAAAGACCAGCCTGCTGTATGGCTAAGCCGCCATTACAGTACTAGGTAGAATAGCCACTCGGGCAAACACTCCCCCTTCTGTCAGTCATAGAAAGAGCTCGCAGGCCAGCAAAGGAAAGTTGAACTTGATGACCTCCTGGTCTTCTTTAAACGCAACCAATTTAAATAACTTTGGCTGTCTCATGTTCAGTGAGGCTTAAATAACCCTAGGTAAAGACACCCTTCTGTTCCAAATGGGAAACGAGGAGGTCCACTATACCCACTACTTCGTATAGACAGACACGCACTTGAAATAATCTTCTGAATTAAATAAGTTAGGGAATACCACATGTGAAAGCTGGGAGAGCGGGGCCAGCTTGGCAAATATGGTAAAAAAAATGCTGAGTTATACATTTAGGATGCAGAAAGTCATAGGACTGGTGCACAATAGGAGTGAGATAAGGATATCCATGAAGCAGCAGAGAGACCTTGGATGATTATATCTAATGATTTCAAGGTAAAGAAACTATGGCAAGGCTGTGGCCAAAGTTAGAAGGATGCTAAAGTGCATAGGGAAAGTGATTCTGCTGTTAAGGCTGTACCTGGAATATTGTGTCCAATGGCCACTAAAATGGTGCCCTGAAGCCCAATGAGATGCAACTTAAGGATCTAAGCAGGTATACCGAAGAGGAGAGGAGAAACAGGGGAGATATGATGGGCATTCAGATACTTCAAGAATAATAATAATAATACACAATTTAACCTTTGTCACTGGGAAGGAAGCTCTAGATCAGTGATGGCGAACTCCAGTCCTCGAGTGCGGCAAACAGGCCAGGTTTTCGGGATATCCACAATGAATATGCATAAGAAAGATCTGCAGGCAGGGCATCCATTGTATGCAGATTATCTCATGCACATTCATTGTGGATATCCTGAAAACCTGGCCTGTTTGCGGCACTTGAGGACTGGAGTTCACCAGCAATGCTCTAGAACAAGAGGTCCTGATATGAAACTCTGAGGGTGTAAAAATTCAATACAACATCAGGAATTTATTTTTTTTCATGGAAAGGCTGGTGGATGCATTAACAACTTCCTGGAGAAAGTGATGGAGTTCAAAACAGTAATAAACTTTAAGAAGGCATGCGATAAGCACAGAAGATCTTTAGCTGCAAAAAAAAAAAGTGAAGAGATAGTGAATGTGCAACCTAGTAGCGCATGGTGAAGGATTTAAAGTGCCCTACCTGAATGACTGAACAACGAGCACTGGGGCTGTTAAAATGAATTGCAAAGTGGGTAATATGAAATGTCCCAGCGGAAAAGCATGCGATTACACAGCCAGGCCTGCCTGGCAGGCTGTGATAATAGACTTGACTGGCAGCTGGGGCTGCCTGCCTGGCTGTAATGCTAGAATTGACTAGCAGAGAGGGTGCCCAACTGGCTCCAGATTTTCAGGACAGGTTGATCCAGTCCTGGCTTTACCCCATTGCATGCTGGGATTTATTCTGATTTCCCTATTGCATTCCCTAAGAAAAGCAAAAACTAGAAGTACCAGCGAGCAGGTGAGTAAAAGCAGGACTGGCTCAACCAGTCCTGAAAATCTGGAGCCAGTTGGCAAGCCTACTAGCAGCTGGGGCTGCCTGCCTGGCTGTGATGGTAGAATTGACTAGCTGCTGGGTATGTCTGGCAGGCTGCAAGTATGGTAATAACTTGAAGGTCTAGTTGAATGCAAGCACTTACATAAATGGTGTGTCTGGCAGGCTCCTCAAGTGACCTAGGACATCAGATGTTTGGGCAACAGCCACATTATTTATTTATTGTTTTTTTATATACCGACATTCGATCTGAGATATCACATCGGTTTACCTTCAGGTACTGTAGGTATTTCCCTATCCCCAGAGGGCTTACAATCTAAGTTACTATTGGTAGTTATTTAGATTAAGTTGCAATGCTATAATAAAACTAGCAGCTGGGTCTGTCTGGCAGGTGGCAATTACAATAATAATTAGAAATAATAACATTTATTTCTTACATGCTTTACCACCAACAATGTCCAAAGTATGGTACAACACAACATACAATCAATTCTACTACAAAAAAAGGCACCATCCTCACCATGTCTAAAGAAACCCACCTCCAGAAAAAAACCCACCTATCAAATTCTCTTCCAGAAAAGCATGCGCTCACGTAGGCGAGTCTGGTCAGCAGACTACAAGTACGCCCCAATTTTAAAAAGGCCGCACACGTACATTTCAGGGGTTACACGTGTGGCTGGGCCTTGTGCGCACCGCGCGCATTAACGGCCCGGCCACGCACGTATCCCGATACACGCCAAAGTGCCAGCCTGTCTGAGAGGGGCGGGCCGAGGGCTGTGGTCTGAGCGGAGAAGGGCGGGGCAGGGAGCGGGCCAGGACAGCACCATTAGCCGCTGTCCTGGGGAAACATGTGGCCGGTGCATGGAGTCTAATAACAAAAAAAAATTATAATAGCGAGGAAGGGGAGAGGGGGAAAGAGTAGGGAGGTTAGGTAGGGGTATAAGGAAGTTCTCTCCCAGTCCATTCCAATTAAGGAGCAGACTGGGAGGGAACTGGGGAAGCCCTACTCACGCGCATAGCTTTTTAAATTCCCCTCCCGTGCGTGTGCGAGTTCCGATCCGCCTGCACATGCGTGTGCGGATTTTAAAATCCGGCGTACATGTGCACGCGTGAACCGTATTTTATAACCTGCGCGCGCCGATGCATGTTTTAAAACCTACCCCGTAGGATTTAGGAGGCCTGAAGTTTGGGCAACTCTTTAGCTGTTTAAATTATCACAAAGCTCTGTGGTTAGATGCGGGAGGAGAAGAGTGCTGAGTGTGAACAGAGCGGGGACTCCTGGTGCTCATCTGGTAGAGTAGAAATGAGGAAGATGCCAAGCCTCTCCTGGACAAGGAGAGAGACCCTGCAAGTAGTCGTGCTCTATGACTGGCAGCCGGGATATGTCTTTAGCAGTGTGGGCAGGCTGGATGGAGCAGCTGGTCCTTTTCTGCACTCACTACTATGTTACTACCATAGCTCTTCTAGAGAAACTGCTGCGCACAGAGCACAACCTGGGCTCAGCTTTTCCATAGCAGCTTCCGTTTTCATAATAAAAAGAGCACTCTGGACAAGTTACTCCTTACCAAATATACAGGCCGATACAGTACAGTGCGCTCTGACAGAGCGCACTGTAAACGCGTGTCCAACCCCCCCCCCCCCCCCCGAAACTAATAGCGTCCGCAACATGCAAAAAATGCATGTTGCGGACGCTATTAGTTATTCCTGCGCGATTCAGTAAGTAAAATGTGCAGCCAAGCCGCACATTTTACTTTCAGAAATTAGCGCCTACCCAAAGGTAGGCGTTAATTTCTACCAGCACCGGGAAAGTGCACAGAAAAACAGTAAAAACTGCTTTTCTGTGCACCCTCCGACTTAATATCATGACGATATTAAGTCAGAGGTCCCAAAAGTTAAAAATAATCAAAAATTCAAAAAAAAAAAAAATTCAAAATCGGCCCACGGCTCATGGGTTGAAAACCGGACGCTCAATTTTGCCGGCGTCCGGTTTCCGAGCCCGTGGTTTTCAGCGGGTTTGAGAACCCGACGCCGGCAAAATTGAGCCTCGTCTGTCAAACCCACTGACAGCCGCCGCTCCTGTCAAAAAGGAGGCGCTAGGGACGCGCTACTGTCCCTAGCGCCTCTTTTTACCGCGGGCCCTAATTTGAATAATTTTGTTTTCTGAATTGAGCGCACAGGAGAGCAGACGCTCGTCCGCTCTCCTGCGGTTTTTACTGTATCGGCCCGATATTGAGATACTCTTCTGTATAGAATCCCCCACCCCCTTAGGAGTTTGTCAAGCTCCTAGAACTGTCGGTTTTGCATGAAAGTTTCTGCTCGTTTAGAGCCCGCATGTCCCACTTTTTGTGCTAAAGGCTTGCCATCATTAACTGCTACTGATTATGGTGTTTTAGAATGGCGGTTCCTCAAACGATCATTTGGCATACGAGGGTCTCCATACCTACCGAAACTGCTTTATATGTATACGAATTCACGAGAGAGGCTCCATGAAGTTCTCCGCATGGCTTGGGTGGCAATGGAGGGGATGTGCATAGCACGAATGGAGCAGAGCGAGAGTTCATCTCAGGCTAAGGAATCTGTGGCTCGTGCTGTTGTCATTGATTAATTGGTGAAGAGATGTGTGTGTGTCCCCCCATTTCTGACTTCCAAATGTTGTTTATGGCTGTGCAGTATAATCACGCTGCATGCAAATATTGGAGGACTGACGTGCTTAACAGCTGGCCAGGTTTCCCACTGATGGGAAGGAAGAGCATCATAAAAGCCGCTGGGCCATGCTAGAGAAGAAAGGGGCCGAGATGCAACTCGGTGTCGTGGGAATATATAAAGCTAACTTTGTATATTTAGCAGCAGTGAAACCGCCAGCGTATTAATAGCCAGATCTCCAGAAATGGAGCGAGGTCAGACCGCAGAGATGATACCAAATAACTCCGTCCCAAGGCGAACAATGAAATCTGCTCAGATGTGCCGCTGAGAGTTTCAAGCTTGTAGTGCTGCTCGGTGACCTCCCTCGGCTGCATCTGGATAGCAAACCGTGGCAGAATGCAGTCCAGGTGGTGGAAAAAAAAAAGTCCATTTCAATTTCTACTCACCCCAGAGAGGCCCCCCCCCCCCCCTATCTGAGATCCGGTTCATCTTTGCACAGAGCTCACTGCAGGTCAGCCCAAAAGTCTGATTTGGGTTTTCCTATTCTCTTTGCCAATATTCAGAAGGGGTCCATATTCACTGGCATTTAGCCACATAACTTGTGAATTATCTGTCTCAATTTGATTTGATTGTTATTTATTTCTGCTAACTTTTGATTATTTCTGCTGCTTCTCTGGATACATTTTAGCCACATAACATGGGGGCATCCCTGGGCATAGTTAGGTTATCCGGATAAGTCTGATATTCAGAGTTAGCCAGGTAACTCTGGTCATGCTGTAGAGCAGTCCTAAAGTTTGCTGCCTAAACCTATCCAATTACCTTTTAAGATAGTTGAGATGATTTAATAGTGAGGCTGTGGCACTGAATACCTCTCCAAAGTTAGCTGGATAAGAGGCTGAAAATGGACCAGAAATCTCTTCCAAGGTGATGAAATCCAGACCACATTCCCCTATGGATAGTGTGCACAGACTTAATTCAGTTTAGGCTCTTCTGGTCCCAGCAATAACGCCCAGACTCCATCCCCAGCAGATTGGGTCTACGGGAAAAGACCTCGATGAATCAGGCTACGTTGCACTTAGGGACCCTTCTGCTTCCACCAATAACGGGATAGGTAATTAGCACATATGATCTATGCCTCTTAAAAAGAAAATCCCATGTTTGGGTTTCAGGCAGGCTGAAATAAATTCTTAATACAATGTTGCTTGTGTATTGCCCACCACAAAGGAGTCACATTATTATACAGGGGAGGTCCAAGGCTGAACTTTGTGATGCAATTACAGAGGAGTATTTGTAACTTTCATCTTCTACAAACATTAAAATAAACTTTCCAAAATGCATGCTTAGTATGAAAATGAATGAAAGAAAAAAAGCCACAAGCGGCAGCTCGGTAAACTCACTAATTCTGAAGTATTCCCTATGGGAACTGCTTCGCTGGTGCTGGCACATCCCGATTTAAACCCATACTTCATTGTTTTAGCAGAAAGTTAAATCTGAAACAGAAATACTGTCTCACGCTTATGTATCCTAATAAAACTAGTTATTTATTGGATTTTTTGCATATAGGCAGGATGTTTTTAAAGGCGGATGTGTAGTTGTATGGTACTGGCACTGTGTTTTGGATTTTATTGCATATAGGTAGGATGTTTTTAAAGGCGGATGTGTAGTTGTATGGTACTGGCACTGTTTTGGATTTTATTGCATATAGGTAGGATGTTTTTAAAGGCGGATGTGTAGTTGTATGGTACTGGCATTGTGTTTTGGATTTTATTGCATATAGGTAGGATGTTTTTAAAGGCGGATGTGTAGTTGTATGGTACTGGCACTGTGTTTTGGATTTTATTGCATATAGGTAGGATGTTTTTAAAGGCGGATGTGTAGTTGTATGGTACTGGCATTGTGTTTTGGATTTTATTGCATATAGGTAGGATGTTTTTAAAGGCGGATGTGTAGTTGTATGGTACTGGCATTGTGTTTTGGATTTTATTGCATATAGGTAGGATGTTTTTAAAGGCGGATGTGTAGTTGTATGGTACTGGCACTGTGTTTTGGATTTTATTGCATATAGGCAGGATATTTTTAAAGGCGGATGTGTAGTTGTATGGTACTAGCTCTGTGTTTTGCTCTGTTCAGTTTTGTTGCACATTACCATGGACCGATGTTTCTAATCTCTATTCACGTGTTATGCTGTAGGTTTTGAGGGTATGGGTTTCTAACCTGTAGAGTTTTTCAGTTAGGGTTGGGATGCTATTACCAGCCTTCTGTGGGGGAAAAAGAGATGCTGTAAATGATAGTCTGATACTGTGTAGAGGTTACAAGTATGAGATAGAACGGCTTTGTTTCTAGCCTGTAAGTTATTGCTGAAGGCCAGGGGTGGTCAACACCGGTCCTCAAGAGCCTCAAACAGGCCAGGTTTTCAGGATATCCACAATGAATATACATTAGATAGATTTGCATGCACTGCCTCCACTGTATGCAAATCTATCCCATGCATATTCATTGTGGATATCCTGAAAACTTGGCCTATTTGTGGCTCTCGAGGACCGGAGTTGGCCACCTCTGCTGTAGGTAGTGGCGGTTGGTGAAACACATAAAACTAATGGTGTGACAGAGTGGAATCTCCCCCTCCAACCACCCCCAAGTCTTCGCCTCATTCTGTCTTTCCTACATTGCCTTCTGTCCTGTTTTTCCTTTCTCTGCTCTCTTAGTCTTATCTCTCTTGATGTGGCAGCTCTCAGTTAATCCGTTCCTCTCTTGCTCAGCAGCAGAAGAGATCCTCTCTTGCCTCCTCTTGCTGTGGGCTTCAGCACAGCCGCTCCCAGCTGGGAACGGTCTCCAAAGGTTGCACCTTTTGGCTTCCTTGTCCACTAGATGAATTTCCTCCCTCCTGCACTGCAGTTAACTCTGCCTTCACAACAAAAGCTAGAGGGGCCCAATGTAGTAAAACCCACTCTAAAATCAGAGTTCAGTTTTAGTGCGGGTTTTATTCAACATGCGTGTTAAGAACAAAGGGTCTTCCACAGGATGCAGCAAGCTAGTGGGATGCAAATCAAACAGGAGTTAAAAATGAGTGCTAAACAAAAAAAAAAAAAGCATGCTAAAATGTGAGTTACTTAAACTGAAAAGTCTGCACTAATGGAGCAAAGTGCTTTAGAACAGTGGTAAGTGCTCGAAGGTGGAAGGACTGTGAGCAACATGAGCTCGCAGGGAAGACTGGCATCGGGCACAGTCTTTGCTTTCACTTGGCATGCCTTGCCTAGATGGCCTTGCACGCAAGGCTGCGCCCAGGTCGGGATGCCCGGTGCCAGTCTTCCCTGCGAGCTCATGCTGCTCACACTGCTTCCAGCTTCGAGCACTTACCTTTTCGCTCCTGTTTTAAAGCGCTTTAACTTAGCAGTGTGGATTTTCAGGTTAACGTCTTGGCCTGTGGTGGAGTAAAAGTTAATTCACATTTCAGGCGGCCATGATATTCTATTGCTGTTTTCAGGTGGTAGTATCTTGCTGTTTCTGCCGCACTGGGCAGAGCAATAGAATCATTTTTGGCCACCAAAAATGTGAGTTTACTCCACCTCAGACCAAAAGAGTTACATTTCTGGCATAAGATGTCTTGGACTTGTACCTACAGCTGTACAAAACATAAGCTCTCTGGGGCAGGCACCTTTAGCTGAGTAGTATGCACTTTGGTGATGTGCATCCCGGCATTGGCATAATGTTCAGCTGTAAGTGCCATCCCCAGAGAGCTTATGCATTGTTAAACTGTAGGTTCCAGCCACAGAAAACTGACATTGGAAATGTATCCTTCCTGAGTCTGAGGTGGAGAACCACACTGGACTCAAGAATAGACCACACTGCCACCAGAAATGTGATTTTACTCCCTCAGTCCCAGGAGTTAAATTTCCAACCTAAAATCTCTGAGGCAGGCATCAGCTGCAGGTTTTCTTTGTTTTCCTGAACAGCTGGACAGCACACGCACATGTAGCGCTAAAGTATGTACTGTTCTGCCTTCGGTGCCCACCCAGACAGCCTAAGCTTTCTTTATCAGCTGTAGGTGCCTTCCCCAGAGAGCTTATTCTTTATTTTACTTGCCATGCCTTGTCAAAATGGCCTTGAATGAGAGAACGTGCCCACAAGTTGGGATGCACAGCACCAGTCTCACATGTAATGCCATTTTAGCAAGGCATGGCAAGAAATTCAAAGCAGAAGCTCTCTAGAGTGGGCACTGTCAGCTGAACAGTGGGCACTTTGGTGCTGTGCCTCTGATTCTGGCATTCGTAGGTGACCCCCCCAGGGAGTTTATGCTTTGATTTTGCCAAAATGGTTTTGGATGCAAGAATTTGGAGTAGGTGCTTACAGCTAGCTGAACAAAGTGAAAGCACCCCGGGGTGGGCATCTACAGTTAAGCAGTACGCCAGAGTCGGGACGCCCAGTGCCGGTATTCTGTTCAGCTGTAGATGCCCACCTCAAGAGTTTACACTAGAAATGAAGCTCCTGGGTATGAGGTGGAGTAGATTCACATGTCCGGTGGCCAAACTTATTCTGTTGCTGTGTCCAGTCTGACAGAAGCAACTAGACCCCACCACACTGGGCACAGCAATAGTAGTACATGGCCACCAGAAATGTGAGTTAAGTTTTACTCCTCTGACCCAGGAGTTAAGAAAATATGCCTGAAGCTGCCTGTCCTTTAACGCACCTCCTGCATTGCTGAGGAATAGCTGATGCCTTCTTTTACATGGGATTTGCATACCTTTTACATGGGATTTGCATACATTTTACATGGGATTTTGCATACCTTTTACATGGGATTTGCATGGGATTTTGCATACCTTTTACATGGGATTTGCATCCTTGTTACAATGTAACTTTATGCTCCTTCAAATTGTCTCTTGTTGGTTGGTTGGTTGGTTATAGTTACTGCTTAGTTTGATGTAAACCGAGTTGATTTGATTTGTATCAAGAAAGTCGGTATATAAAAGCCTTTAATAAATAAATAAATAAAATACCCCCACACTAATCTTAGCTCTGGTCTCTACTCCTGTTTTAGTGCACATCTTTTAGGGGTTAAAACAGGATTAAAAACCTGTGCTAAGGTTAGGCTAGCGCACCTTATTGCATTAGCCCCAGTGACTGAACTGGTGGTCACCCCGGAGGATCTGGCTAGAGCAGTGGTTTTCACCTTTTTATGGTCTTAGAATTGCATACAATGGAGGCCATGCATGCAAATCTCATCCATGCTTATTCATTAGGGATATCCTGAAAGCCAGACCTGTTTGTGGCTCTTGAGGACCAGAGTTGGCCACCCCTGATCTAACCCAAGCATCCTGCATTTCCAACGTAGCATTTGTTCCATTTCTTCTAAATGATTATTATATGCACCCAAAAAGCACCAACATCTGTGCAGTTTGCAGTCACTCGCCACAGCAGCATAGTAGGTAAATGGCACGTGCTACAGTGTGAGGAGTCTGCAAAGTTACGCGCAGTAACCCCGCCATAGGCTGGGGGAGGGAGGCAGTAGATGTTTGCTGTTGTGTGATGAGATTATGGGGATTGTCGGTATACCTTGTGCGGGCTGTTGCATGAAGAGTCTGCAGGGATAATAGTAACCTGTTTGTGCGGCTTTGTGATGAATTTGCAGGGGGGGTCACTAACCCACATATGCACTGCTGTGTGATGGGTATTCAGGGAAGGTCAGTAAATCTGTGTGATGAAACTGCATGGATAGTCAATAACCTGGCATGTGCTGCTGTAAGCTGAATCTATAGGTCGAGTCGGTAACCTGGGTGCGTGCAATTATGGGATGCGTCGGTAGGGATAGTCAAAAATCCACGTGTGTGCTGTTATGTGATGAGTCTGAAGGGATAGTCAGTAACCTGGGTGCATGTTGTTATATGAACAGTCTGTAAGGATGGTCAGCAACCTGTGTGTGTGCTATTAGTTACAGGGCTAGTCAGGGCCCAGTGCTTGAGAATATTTTTAGATATTAAGTGTCATTGGCCCCAGCATGTTTACCTCCTCCCGAAGCACCTACTGAAGCCTACATTCGTAGGTGGTTTCAAATAAGTTAGGGATTTTTTTACTTTGGAAAGTGACCCAAAGAAAAGATCCCCCACGACAACAGTGAGCGGTTCCACTGCATGAGGCGGCACTGCAGAAAGATTAAAGACCGAGGCTTGTCTGCCTGTCCGCCCCCTCCCAGCTGAAAGCCGGAGGGACCCGTACAGCAAGCGTCTCAGTAATTCCATCTTGTAAGCAGACAGTGAGTATAGGAGTGGAGGACGGTCTAACTGATTGGAGTTCAAATGGAAAGCCTCAAACACAGCTGCAGCAGTTGCTGGGCCATAAAAAAAAAAAATCATATTTTCCATCTCACGGAGAGTGTGGTGAAATCCCACAAAGTGTTTGCAGCCGTTTGTGCGAATCATACATGAAGTCGAGGAGGCAGGCTCCTGACAAGCAAGCAGGATCAGGCAAAACCCTACCGTATGAAGCCTGCCAAATGGTGGAGGACCCGCGCCGCAGACAGGGGAGGGGTGGTTACCACGCTGGGTGCTGGGCCCACAGATGCTGCATTTTTTTTCTTCCCCCTTAAAAAGAAACGGTTTGAGCTAGTGGCGGGGACGTATGCCCTGTAACACCCGAGCTGAGAAGTGACTCAGATATGAAAAGAGCCTTTTATATGCAATGAATTATGGTATTGGTGTCAGTAACGCATACCAACGCTTTGCCCTACATGTTATTCTTTCGCGCAGTTTTCAGTCGAACGGAAACTGCTCCTAAACCTAGCAGCTCGGAGAGACATTTCATTTTTTTTTTTGTACTTTTTTTTTCCAGAGGGAGTTGAGGGCTGTGGCTGGCAGCTTCCTCTTGGTTCTTTTGCACTTCCTGCTCAATTAGAACCCGGAGCCGGGATCTGGCACTGTGAGCCCTCGTTTGCCAATACCTTAAGGATTTTCCCCCCACCCCTACTTTATACTCCCTCCCGGATTATTGCACTCCCATCGGTGCAGCAAAGCCTCCTGGTCTCGTGCTCCGTGCGCAGGGGGCTTTTTCCAAAGGCCTGCAGTCATGCGGCCACCAGGTGTCACCGTCGTGTAAGGAATGGGACTCCCTCTCCACAGACGCTGTGAACACAGCCTCCCTAGTCCTGGCCGGCCCGGGAACGAAATCCGACTCCCTCAGCATGGCAGTGCCTAGCACGAGATCGCCGGAGCCCTGGGACAGCCCCATTTCCTTGTGTTGCAACCCTTCCCGGGGAGGCCACTGCGCCTCTGGCCACGCAGGAGAGAGGATTGTGTGTTTTGGTTTTACAGTGCTTTTTTTGTGAAGCACTGTGCTTCTCTCCTCGCGTAATTCTAGAGCATTTATTGCTGTGGAAAGTACCAGATTAATCACATTGGAATCAGAAGGTCCTCCAATTCATCCACACGACGGGTGGTGGGCGAGCAGCCAGAGTGCAGCCTTCCCCCCCACCAATCCCAGCCCGTATCCATCGGGCTTTCTTTGCAGGGACCACGCCTCGGGGCAGGAAGGTGAAAGGATGCTTCAGTTACTGCAATCAGACTTGCTATAAGCTCGGGTACCGGTCAGTGCTACTTCTGCATGGAGAACTTTCCGCCAGGAAGTGGACTGAGAGCACCAACTCATTTCACATAGACTCCTGAATGGCTTTCAGATGCTAAATTGACTTTCCAATGCCACCAACTTGAGATAGCAACCCTAAAGCGAAAGGCTCTGTATCCTTGAGCCATTCCATTGACCCATCCAGTCCCCTCAGCTAAAGGTTATAAGACTAATGATACTTAAGATCAGTATAGGGGAGAACGGTTATTGCAAGTTATAAGGGATCTTTTTTTACTGGAAACTTTTGCAGGGATCTGATTTGCTAAGGCTTTTCTCCTGTTCTGTGTGTCTATGGGACACTCCCCTGGATTAGCATTCTAGTCCTGCAAGGATATTCCCTCGCATATCTGAGACCCAAAGAGGAGGCAGATTCTTGGTTTAGCTTCTCATCTAGAAGGCATGGCCCTCGGCAGCACGGTGGTACCCTCCTGTTAAGCTATTTGGGACCTGATGTATTAAAAGCTTTCCCTACACAAAAGACCCCTGAACTTCCTGTAGGATCTGCTGTTACAGTAACTAACGGGTGGCCTCACTCCGGCTATGGGCCAGGGATGGCATTGCTTAATTTTTAAACTCTGCATAGCACTGGCGGCTGAGACGCTCAGCCTCCAAAATTTTGCATTTGTTGATGCTTAGGTGCTGCTAACTTGGAGGAGACAGGGAGGACATCCGCTCTAGTGATGTCAGTCTGGCATTTCTCATCAGCACCTATTTGCCTTTAAAAATGAACGACTACCTCCTGCCCTGGGAGCAGGCAACTGATCTGGGAGTCAGAGCCAGGCTTCCTGCTTGGCAGCACTGAAGCTGAAACATTAGTCCAGAGGAGGGAAAATAAGCAGTTAGAATTTTGAAGTTGGATTACAGTTCATTCAATTTTGCCACTGCTCACATTGTCACCGGATGATGCTGTGCTTCTTCTGAGTCACCGCAGTGTCCAGCTGTTAGAAATTAGACAGTTGTTTAAAAAAGAGCTTTGCATCCTTGCTCGCTGTGAGAGATGGTGAGCAGAACGAATCCCAGCCCCTCAGCCCCTGGAGAGGGATGCTCGGTGGCGTTCCCTTCAAGCACTCTAGATTTTATTTCCTGTTTCCACGTTTCTCGGGGATTAAAAGGTTGTTTCGCCCCCTCATCCTGGAGGGGAAGGTGCCTGGGAAAAGTCCTCTTCCCTTACTACTTACACCCAGCTGAGGACTGCACTGCATCTATCTTACTCACACACATACACAGTCTCACATGTGCACATAAGTGTACACACACTCTAACCCAGGGGCGTGTGCACTCAGAGACACTTATGCAAGGGGATGCATGCCCATGCACATAAACACACAGCAATATGCGCGTGCGTATACATACATGCATTCCCACACAATGATTTGTGCACGCAGAGGCACTCGTGCAAAGTGCTGTGTACCCATCCACATAAATACCGTGATATGAGCACGTGCGAAAGCACTTCCACACATGACGTCCTAGGGCCTCAGTCAGGACATCACCAGCACATTGCCACATTTCCTGACAACAGGTATTCATCCACAGTCACACCGTGACATGCATACATATTTCCAGCGGCACACACACCCATACACGCTCAATGCCTTTCTGTATAACCCCCTCTATAAACAGGGAGGGTGAGATCATGCATTTATTTTCTTCCATGCACAAACCCCAGGTTTGTTCTGATTTCTTACCCAGGGAAGGATAGTGGTGAAAACTGGAAAAATAAACTCTAGTTAAAACAGGCAACGTTTACTAGGCATGCTGATTTCACTAATATGTATCGAATGTGGAGGTTGCTGCACCGACAGGCCTCCGGAGATCCCAGCCAGAGGAGAAGTCGGCAGGGGCATTTACCAGTTGCACAGGGAGAAGGAATTTTACTCCATCCTCAGAGGTTCTGCTCACCCATCCCAGAAGATATACTGCAGAGGCCAAGATAGCAACTGCGGGAGGAGCATTTATTAATCAAGAGAGGGACTGGGGCTGGAGACAGTGAGGTCTGGGAGGGAAGAGGATTGATGCTTTTAGTAGACCGGAGGGAAGAATGCACACAGGAGAATGGGAGGAACAGATCCACAAGGCTGCTCCTCAGGCCTAGGGGTGACGGTGAATGGGTGGAAACCCTGCTAATTGGCTAAATGTCTCGGTGAGTGACTCCTCCTGAGTTCTGAAAGTATGCCTGGGGTATAACCCAAGACCACGCAAGGCGCCACCCTGCTCGATTAACATAACAACCCATGACTTGAGGATCAACTCCTCCATTGCTTAGTTCTGAGGAGCAGAAAGGGGGAAGACATATAAATCCTTTCCCCCCCTCCCAAGAACTAACTGTGCCATTAGTGGGGCATCAAGAAGAAGAATGCCAGGACATCTCCCCCATTCCCCCTTTCTGCCTACTCCCTAGATCTGTTGCCAGCAGATGGAAGTCATGGGTTAGAACCACATGGTAGATTTAATGAAACACCCAGCATGTAAAATGCGCAAATAGACTTATGCAGCGGAGCTTTCCTAGACAGCTTGTCAGATGTTACTTGCATACAACAGGGAGCAGGAGGAGTTATACAAACAAATGGTTAAGACTGGTGCATGGAAGAGGATGTGGGGTATATGATGAATAGGGGCCGCACATTTCCATCCAGGAAAGGAACTGGCAGCCCTTGGCCGTAAGTTAAAGTCCCACTTAAATAAGCATTTAAACTAAGCATAGGGGGAGGTACAAACTGCTCTCATCCACAACATACAACCGTTGATGTAAATAGTGTAAGCCTTGAAGAGGGAGAATCCCAGAATCAATGCCATGCAATAAAATATGGAGGTCAGCAATCCAAAACAGAGGAGAGATAGCTGATAAATTGGTTAATGGAAAATAAGGAAAGAACAAAGTGAAGTAAAAAGAGAAGTTGGCGGAGAGTCATGTGTGCGAATGCTCAAAATCTGATTAACAAAATCACAGACCTGGAGGCTTACAAGGCAAAGGCAGACTTGGATGTGGTTGCAATTACCAGGTCTTGGTGTAATGGAAGCCAGGCTATGATCTCTTCAGAAGAGAAAGGAAGGGAGGAGTGGCTCTCTTCATAAGTGCTTCCCTGGTTAGGTGTACCTAAGCAGGGCAGCCACCATGAATATACATGAGAGGGATTTTCATACACTGGGTCTCCAATGCATGCAAATCTGTCATGCATATTCATCGTGAATATCCTGAAAACCCAACCGGTTAGTTGTGCCTCCAAGGCAGGTTTGGGAACCATTGTTTTACATTAGGAACATAATTGTAGTCATTGAAATACATGGCGAGCAGGGAGAAGATAAAAGCAGCTAAGAAAATGTCTGTGTATGTGAGAGTAACATACAGATCTCCAGCACAGGGAAAGGAAAAGAGGTGGATTCAGACATAATAAGAAACGTCGTCATGATGGCACGCAAAGAGGAGGTCCTGCTTCCTGGAGACTTTGGTTACCCAGATGGAGGCTATAATCTACCTGCTGCAACTTCCCTTAGACGTCAGCTGAAAAGGAAGCTATATTGAACCCGGTACCCAGTGTCACCGGCATGTAATGGTAAGGGAAAAAATTAGCATCTGGTGATCATTGCACTATGTGATTGAATATTAGACTCCAACTTGAACTGAACCATTCTAGCACTAGAGGTCCTGGACTTCAGGAGGGCTGACTTCAAGATGCTGAGTAATAATGTTGAGAAAGCTCTATCAAAAATCCAAGAGGTGAAGGGTACAGAGGAACTGGGCAGACATAAAAGGAAGTATGGAGAAAGGCAACAAATCTCTGCGTTAGGCAAGTTATCAAAGGCAAACGAGAGCTATACGATCCTCTAATGTGGGGAGGCCTCCGAATTTGAGCCTCTATCTGGTTTCTGGTAGCACAAGATATTCTGGATGATATCATGCTTGGTCTGTTGGGAAATGTGTTGAATATTTGAACTTGCAGTAATAGTAAATGACCACTGGATGGCATTTTGAGAGAGGTGAACATTGTAACGTAATGTGTTTTGGGGTAAGGGGTGGTGTGTTGGTCCCCTTAAGACTCTGAGGTATGTGATTGGGAGGTTTTCTGTGGGAGTTGCCCTTTCTAGGATGGAGCTGGCAGAGGAATGGACCACCAGGAGGTAATGGCCTAGAATAACCAGCCAGTATGCGGTGGGGCCCTGCAGAGGCTTCTCCCCTCAAGGGAAGAGGTCCAAGGCTACAGAATGAAGGAAAAATTTCAGTTTCCTTACTAATAATATTGCAGAGGGACTTAAGGGAAAAATATGTTTGCAGAGCATATAATTTTTAAAAGATCCTAAAGGGAGAATCTTGGTGGTTGATGGATCTTTATTTGATAAACCTATGTATTGTGTAATGTATGTGCACCAAATGTTTATTCTCACAGGGTTTTTTTCACAGAAATAGTGAAGCTTCAAATGGGATTAGATTTTAATTGTATTCATGATTTCCAATAGGACCGAATTCCTGCCTCTGTTGTGTCGACCCCTGGCAGGAATAAGGTTATTCTGTATTTGTGCCATTGTTTGAATATGGTGGATGAATAGAGAACCCTTCATCCATCCAAGAGAGTTTTCAAATACCTTTCAAGGGATCATAAGTGTCAGTCCTGCCTCAATTATTTCTTTGTGCACAGAAGTCATTTCTCTAGAATTAACAGTTTAGATATTGGGGCTCTGGTCATTTCAGACCGTGCTCCGGTATGGTGTAATCAGGAAGGCTGTGGTCCTAGATGGAGATTCCCCACTTATCATGATAAAAGTTTTAAAGATTCCCTGGTAAAGAAATGGAATGATTATCTTGAACTTAACAGGCAGCATAGTCCACGCGCATCTTGTTTTGGAAGTCAGCGAAAGCAGCGTTGCGAGGGGAAATTATTTCCTATACACTTAAAAAGAAGGATGTTGCTCAGGAAATTCTTGAGACTGGAGGATCAATTGTGTAGAGACCAAATGATCTTAAGCAGAGAGCCTAGTGTAAAAAATAATTTTTTATTTTTTTTTGCTACACAGAGTGCTTTAAATTTTCTAATTCACCAACGTACACAAAATAGTCTATTATAAGTATAGGTTGTTTCATGTTGGTAACAAGGCAGGCAAAATGTTGGCTAATCTTACAAGAAATTGGTCTGAATTTTATTTTGGCTATGATAAAAGCTTCTGGACAGGTGGTTATAAATTCTACTAAGGATTTATGTGCCCTTTTTAGGGATTTCTATTTAAAACTTTATACCTTGTAGCCTGGGTTTGTAGGGGAAGTGAGGGATTACGTGCACAAATTCTGTCTTGCCTGTGGTGTTGGAAACCGACTGCAAATTTTAAATGCTTCTGTTAGGCATGGGATTGTGCAGGCTACGTTGGTGAAGGCCCCAGCCCCAATGTTTGTTTCGGGGGAATTGTATACGTTATTGGTGGATCAACTCTGTCTCCCTTTAGGTAAAATGTTTGATTATCTTGTTGAGCAGGGAGATATCCCTGGAAAAGGTAATAAGACCAGTATTATTGTGTTGCCTATGCAGGGTAAGGATTCCATGATACCTGGCTCATATATGCCTATATCTTTATTGGATTTTGATATTAAACGTCCGGCAAAGATTACGGTGGATAGGCTTACACAGGTGCTGCCTACTTTACTTGTGGAAGATCAGGTGAGATTTGTTAAAGGCAGGCATGCAATAATTAATAATATTGGTCTCTATTGAATTCTGTGATTGGTACAACATTCAGCCCCCTTCTAATACGTTTTGATGCTGAAAAGACCTTTGACAGAGTAGACATTTTTGGTTGACACGCTGGAGGCCTTTGAAATATTGTGAGTGGTTAGAACGTTATATCATAGATCAAGGGTGGTGGTGATGGTCAGTGGTTCTTACTCCCAGGACTTGGAATTACAGCATGGTACCAGGCAGGGTTGTCCCCTGAACTACTCTTTTGTGTTTGCTATCTTTAGGACCATTTTTTTACAACATCTTTGGGCAAATGCTACTATCTCAGGGATTAAAATAGGAGATAAGAAATTCAAGGTAGGAGCATTAGCAGACGATATTTTGGTTCATATTTCTAAACCAGTGGTTTGTTTACAGCACGTTGTATCGGAGTTTGCCAACTTTGGAAAGCTGGCAGAGTTCAAATGGAACTTGGGGAAGTCAGAGGCTATGCCTTTGGTGTAGTCTTTTACATAAGTGCTGGGGACCTACATTTCCTTTGCAGTGGGCCGATGAGCGCTTTCAGTACCTGGGGATTACTCTTCCTAAATATTTCTACTTTGTGTCATATACATTTCTCAATTATTTTGACTAAGCAATTTTTGCAATATTCTAGCTTTCCCTTGTCTTGGTCGGGGGGACGGGGGGGTACCTCCATTTCTTCAGAATGATGATTCTTCTGAAGTGGCTGTATATTTTAATGATTTCATTGTACTCTGCTTAGCACAGTGGTGCCTTATAAGTGTTTTAAATAAAATAAGTATTTGAATAAAAAAGATCTTGACGTGAGGTTTCATTACTCGAAGTAATATAATGGAGTTTTTGCCTTATCTAATCTAAAATATTATAATGTAGTTTGCTTGTGACACTTGGGTGACTGGATAATGCATACTTCTATTATACCACTTAGGTATAAAATTGGCTTTAGAAGCACCATTGGATTTGCAATATGTTATTCATTCTGTGCCTTCTCAATTCGGTCCCCCAATTGAAAGACAGTATATTGGTTCAGATGTCGAGGTATACTTGGAGATGGCTTTGTCTTCAGCTGCGCCTTTTTTACCCTTAGTCGGTAGCAGAGATTTTTTTTGCCTGACTTACAAAAATCACTTTTTCAGGAGTGGACTTTGAAGGGCTTAGATTTGGTTTCCAACTTTCTAAACACTTTACATTCTAAGCAATTTTTGTATGCACTTACGAGCCCGTCACTACGTACGATCACTGGAGAGAGAACATCTGGGGAGGTCAAAGTGGAAGGTGCTGGCTAAGAAAATTCCTTTAGAAAATCCTGAACCTCATGCTGTTTAGTTCTTTTTCTCAAGTCTTATTGCAATTCGACTCTGCTTTTGATGTGGGCGGGATAGTACAAAAGTGGGCTGAAGAAACGGGTACACGTGCATGCACAAATACATCAGGATTGTTTTAAACAGTTTAAAAAGATACCCAAGAATGCCCTGCTACAGGAAACACTATATATTTTTCACAGAAGAGGGCCTTTCCTATTCATATTTTAAATGTGAGCAAGAGGTGGGAACGTTGGGACATTTATTATGGAAGACGGTTGCGAGATATATATAGGAAGCATTGTGGGATGCCCCTTGCCATTGAATGCTGATTTTGGTATTTCTAGGTAATTTGTCAATATTGCAGATTAGGGACTTGCATCAGGAATTATGGGTACAGAAAGTTTTCATGCTTCGTTAAAACAACTATTCTTTGGGATTGGAAATCGTCAACCCCCCATCTACAGCTCATTGGTGGAATGCGTTACATAACTTACTTATGGAAAAGTATATTGGCAAATATGGTTATTTTAAAAAGAGGAAACAGTTTTTGAACATTTGGGAATCATACATACGGTCTCTGCTCATAAAACTAGAAGGAATGTGCTTAATGACCTGTAATGTCAGGTTAATGTCTATCCAGTGGGTGCTTAGACTGATATTGTTATGTTCTTCTCTGGTTTATTATTATCGGTTTTTATTGTACCCATTTCTCTAATAACTAATTGGGAGGATAGGGGGTTGTGAGGGAAAGAGAGGGGTAGGCATAATCAGGAATAATAAGGTGGGATAACTGTTGGGATATGTTGATTGCTGTTTTCTTGGGGTATATGAAAGTCACACTCTGTATTTTGGCTGTAAGCTCAGTTGTCTGAATTCTGATAATAAACAGATTTGAACAAAAGACACTGAGGAAGCAGGGTGTGGGTTTAGGTGTGGGAACTTGTGTGCTTATCTTCCCAGAGAGATGGAGGACCAAAGTGGAAAGACAACAGAGCTGACTTGGGGGAGGAGCCGATACCCTGCAGGTGGTCAAACAATCGGGATTTCCTTAACTAGAGCAGTGTAGACTGGAGCAACTGGGCAGACAAGGTGCTAACGTAGTAAACAAAAAAAAGACCAGTTTTCTCACCCTGAGACAATTGATCCATTTGTGTGTATTATGTTACTGTGTAAGTCACGTGTGCAGCTGAAATTCATAAACTCGTTCTTTAAATTTCTCAGCAATGATGATATTACAGGGCATTTAAACTGAATGCATTGTTCCAGGGATGCATTGTTGCAGGGCACCTTCTGATTGCCTTAGAAAACATAGCTGTTGGCAGATAAAGACCATGTGGTCCACCCAGCCTAGCCATTTGTACCTGCTTACTGTGCTGTCTCAGATCCTAGATCTCTGGTCCTCTCTCTCCTGGCACTGATGTCGCATAACGGCCCAAGCGTGATTGAATTGGTTACTGTTCTGGCTGACGTCACCTCCAATGGAAGTCCGTTCAGATGACCACCACGCTTGCAGGGAAAAAGCCTTTTCTTGCATTCCTTTTGAACTTCTCTCTCTCTCTCTCTCTCTTCAGCTTCATATCACATCACATATAGTAGCATAGTGACACAGTAAGTGATGGCAGCTAAAGACCAAAATGGCTCATCCAGTCTTCCCAGTTGAAATTTGTCCTCGCTTGGTAGATGTGAATATAAAATTCCCAAATACAACCCAAAACCAACTTTCCCTTTGGAGCCTTCCACCTGATCTCTCAACTCTCCTCTCATAGCTACCCCAAGCATGGCCAAAGTCCATCACACATCGCAGCGATGGCCTCCCCTTGCTTTCTTCGAGCCTTGATAAAGTCACACCCCTGCTGTTTTGGGGTTGTAATTGCCACTTCATGCAGGTACAACCCCTTGACCATGAGCTTTTCATTCTACAGAAAATGCTACCTTCTTGTACCTTCGGAAAAACTGCTAGAAATTTGAATGTTTCTGTCATAACTTCCTCTTTCATCCCTTCTTCTACATCTTTAGGCGTTCTTTCCTCAGCCAGCATCATCTGACTGACCAGCTAAATATCTGATGATCATTACAGAAAGCTAATCCAAGCCTCATGGTTCTTCTGGAAGATTTGTGTGTTGAGTATTGCCCCTCTCACCTCCCAGAACTCTTGCTCAGTTGTCTGCTGGCATAGTCATTGAGGTTGTGGGCTCTGAGTCAGCCGCTGCAGCAGCACATTAAGCATCTGCCCCTCATCTTCCTGCTTGGAAAGGCAACAGTGGTAGGGAGTACCTCAAGTACAGATTCAGGACACGCCCTTACTGTTTCTGAGGCCACTATTCCTCCTCCCGAGCTGCATGCTACGCAGAGATGAGAGAGGGTGAGAGACTAAAGGGGAAATGGAGGATGGGAAGGGGTTAATAGACTCAGGAAGTCATTTTCAAAGGAGTTATGCATGTAAATGTAACATACTATTGTAGCAATTTTCAAAAGCCTACTTGCTTGCAGGGACAGTAACTTTCAAGCGGGTGCGCAGGCACACATATACGCACGGGTGTCGGCGCACCCAGATACTCGGAAGTTTCAGAACATGTGCGCCCATACACACGCATGCTATAAAATAGCCTAGGCAAACGTACCTGTGTGCCTAATATTAAGCTTATGCGCACCCAGCAGAATAAGTCGGCTTACGGACGCGCAACAGCCTGTATTTTAAAATAGATGAGCGTCCGGCAGAGGACCAGTTTCACCAGTTCATCCCGCGGTTTGCCCAGTGTTCAGCCAGGTCTTCCCACCCCCCTGGTTTGTTTAGTTTACACATCCCCCGTTCACCCCAGGCCCTTCAAACTCCTCACATTTTTCAATTGTAACTTTTTTTTTTTTTTTTTTAACTTTTCAAAGTGCACCTATGCACATAACACCTATTGACCACTCGATGGCATATACTATAGCAATTTTCAAAAGCATCTGCGTGTGTAAAACACAGTTTTAAGCATGTAAATCCTTTTGAAAATTACCTTTTAGAGCAGGAGAAGATAGAGAAAGGAAGACAGAAGCTGAGAGGAAGTGACAGATGGAAAGAGTTAGATGGGAGCTTGTAAAGATGGAGAAGGGGGAACTGAAGGGTTGGAAAGGAGAATGAGAAGATGGGCTTATAGGATGGAAGGAGGGTTGATAAGAATGAGAAAAATATTGAGACGAAATGCAGAAAACATTATTTTCAATGTAATACTGACTTCTGAAGGATTTAAGTTATTATACATTCTATATACAGTTTATAATATTGTTGCCAAAAGTATATGTCCACTGGGCCCTCTGCTAGGCTAGCTCAGTAGCAGTGCTGTTTGTTGCCATGCAAGAAATCTGGATTTAATTCCCAAGACTGGCTTCTGCTTCCTGCGCCGGCCCAGGCTGGGGATGCTGTGAGAGCAACGTTCATGGGGAATCTCAACCCTGGCACCACAGCGACACCTTCTGGCTGCCTCAGGGCGCACGTGTACTGAAGAGGCCTGTGACCTGGAACCCCTGGCCGAGGACCGTCGCTACAATGGTAGCGTTGAACGGGGGGGGGGGGGGGGGGGAGGAATGGTTGGAAAAGACTTTGATTGCTGTAAGCGAAGTTTCATGGAAGTGTAGGCCCCGGTACAGGGCTGGTTCCAATTAAACTGAAAGCCCAAAGCAGCAGGAGAAGCTGGTCGGGCCAAAAAAAAAATCTACAATGTAGCAATTGACATGGACCACCGCCCTGCTTTTCCCAGGTCTACCTCGTGCACTGTTTAGCAAGTGCTATTTTTGGCATCTGTTTTCGGAGGGAGGGAGGGAATGGCGTACAGTAACTTTTGCAGGCCTCCGTCCCCGCCCCCGTCTCCCCGATCTGTAATGGCACCGGGAGAGTCAGAAGCTACGTGCCGTTGTACATAACTGTAAGAAAGTGCACAAACAGAAATAAACAGCAGGCCTCGTTTATTATTGGCTTTCTCCCGAGGCCCGGCTGAAGAAAACCTGTCATAAATCTGTCTCAGCACAAGGCACTCCATGCCGAGCGTGCCAAAGCCACTGGAGGGCTAGCATACCTGCTGCCAAAATATGAATGCGACTTCTGTTTTGAAGGCGAGCCGTTCCCTCTGTGTGCACTGTACGGTGGAAAGCAAAGAAAGGGGGAGGTCAGAAGCATTCCCGGAAAACCAGACCCTTGTGGAATAAAATGTCATCTTTGTTTCGTCCTGTAGAATAAACAGGGCCCCTCTCTACAGGATGCAATAGGGATGCAGGAATTTTTATCTTATGGGGACTGCTTCGTACCTCCCCCTTCTTTGCCTTCTGTAGACTCATAAGTAACTGAGTAACTCTCCCCAAAATTAGAATTTTCTTTTTTTTTTTTATAAAAATAAAGTGTATTTGTCAAAACACGGAGGCTTACTTTATTGATAAAAATGGAGTAGCGTGGTTGTTAAAAAAAAAAAAAAAAAAAAAAAACCTATCAAAATACCTGGGCATATTCAATGTTATTTATAAACATTTGAAAAAAAGAAAATTATTTTTAGATTGTGAGGCTACTGAATCGTGGAAGATATACGCTTTAGACAGTCCTAAAGCCCCTCCCTCAGGCAGTGGCCATTGCAAGAGCCGAACAGGACGGGCACTTATCTGCAGTGCCAGGCTGGGGTGCGGACCCCACGCCGCCAGCAGTGGAGCGGGGCCAGCCACGTCATCGGAGGGGACCCCCTCCCCCTGGCCATGCAGGGTCCGTTACATTCCGTCCTTAGTGATGGCAAGCGTTGGGGGGGGGGAGGCTGATTCTGTAACATCCCTCGTAAGTTAGCCGGCAGATATACACATAAGTTGCACCAGGTTTCCAAGCAGACTTGTGCACATAGGTCTGCTTTGAAAATTATCCCAGCAAAACATGCGCACAATTACTACTACTACTACATTTCTATAGCACTAGAATTACACACCAGCTATGTGGGGCAAGCAGCCTTGCCAAGAGAATTTACACAAGTAATTACAGAAGGATCAGTTTAAAAAACAAAAAACGCATAACTTATCTGGTTAAATAAAAAAAAAATAAGTTGGTATGTACATAGCATGTGTATGTGTTCAATTTTACTCGTGTAACCCCCCTCTTTGGGTGACTCCCGGCATGCAGGGGCGCACATCAATCCATGGGGCCATTCATACAGTTTCTGGGCCACCAGGCTGCTGGGGTTCATGCTGGCATGGAGGAGGAAAAGCCTATGGGGCCACAGGCTCCTGGGAGTGGGAGCTCTGGAACGGTCTCTCTCACGCTCACAACCGCTGTCTCCACGTTTACTCACTCCTTGTTGTCTCAGCTGGCACAACCGCGAACCTGAAGCAACAGGCTGGACACTTAAAGTGATGTTCAAGTAGAACTTTACTGTAACTTAGGTAAAACTTGATCAGAGCCCAAAATCACCAAAAGAAGCTTAAAAGCTTTTGACATAACACAAAGGTAAACTCCAAATAACTTAGTATTCTCAGTGACCAAAAACCGAGCCTCTGTCCCTTCCTGGTGACAGGAAAAGTAGGGAGAAGGTTTCTCTCCCTTTCAGGTGGGTAGGACATTAGTGGCAGGTTTTCGCCCAACAAAAATGGGAAAAAACCCAAAATATTTCTTCACTCTCAGCTCTTTTCTGGGCCACTGCAAAAACCCCACACGACAGCTACAGCAGGGCAAAACAGCACCTTCTCCTATTCCCCTCAGGCAGGGGTGACTTCAGGTAGAACAGGTTAAAAAAAAAAACTCAGAAAGCACGATTTTCTTCTGGTCGCCGCATCTCAAAAAAGATATAGTTGCGATGGAGAAGGTACAGAGAAGGGCGACCAAAATGATAAAGGGGATGGAACAGCTCCCCTATGAGGAAAGACTGAAGAGGTTAGGGCTGTTCAGCTTGGAGAAGAGACGGCTGAGGGGGGATATGATAGAGGTCTTTAAGATCATGAGAGGTCTTCAACGAGTAGATGTGACTCGGTTATTTACACTTTCGAATAATAGAAGGACTAGGGGGCATTCCATGAAGTTAGCAAGTAACACATTTAAGACTAATCGGAGAAAATTCTTTTTCACTCAACGCACAATAAAGCTCTGGAATTTGTTGCCAGAGGAGGTGGTTAGTGCAGTTAGTGTAGCTGGGTTCAAAAAGGGTTTGGATAAGTTCTTGGAGGAGTCCATTAATGGCTATTAATCAATTATACTTAAGGAATAGCCATTGCTATTAATTGCATCAGTAGCATGGGTTCTTCTTTGTGTTTGGGTAGTTGCCAGGTTCTTGTGGCCTGGTTTTGGCCTCTGTTGGAAACAGGATGCTGGGCTTGATGGACCCTTGGTCTGACCCAGCATGGCAATTTCTTATGTTCCTGTGTTCTTATGTTCTCTTCCAGGACAGTTCCTTCTGCAGGTCCTTGAGGGCACTGGTAAGCAGGGTAAGATCCTATCCCCTCTGGAACAGGCTGTGGGGCCTAAAGTTGGGGACCACTCAAATTCTCCTCCTTGCTCTCCAAAACCAAAGTCAACAAGCACACTCTGCACATGCTCAGCTTGGGTTTTATACTGCTAGGCTGACCAATCCCAACAACCTAGGTTTAGGGGGGCCTAAGGGATGGTCTGAAAAATCCTAGATGTATGCTCTGGACTAAGCCAAGGGGTAGTCTTACCAGTGAGGGAGCAAAGCACCCCTTGCACATGCATATTGGTTGCACAATTTTCTACAGAGCTATTTCTCCATGTAAAGCACTACATTAACCACAGAAGTCCCTTTAAAGATTTCCCTCCCAGTGTTTAAACATTGTTGCAACTATACACACACACACACACACACACACACACAAACAAAAAAAAATCTGTACTATAGAAAAAATATCAAGTGATCGAAAGTGGAAACAAAACAGTGGTACAGTTATCACTTCATCACCAATCTGAAGATACTCACAAATTCTCAGTAAGCATCATATCATAAATACATGTGCAAAAAAGTCAATGTGTGACTCAGAAGAGCATGGCGCTCTAATCATTTACCATATTGTGAACATTGTCAGAATTTTTTTGTTTTTGCAATATGTATAGAAAACATAACTTCCAAGAGTTGTCGTCAAACGAATCCAAATGCAGTTCAAAGAAAACAAACGTACTTAACAATCCTTTGCCATTGGTTTTCTTCACTTTCGATCACTGGATATTTAAACATTGTTGGCCTTATAAAGGACTCTTTTCTACCCAAGTTTTGCTGGCTTTCTTTTGACCAATAACAAGCATGGTGCTGAGTGTATCCACTCTCGTGGTTTGCCGTGTGATTGTACAATAGGATTCACGCCGGGTACTGGGGGAAGTTCTGCTTAGGAACCTACGGAACAATCTGTGCCGTCATCGCTTTCTATGAAGAGGCGTCTGGAGATGTCTCCAACTGTGGCACCTACTTTCCCTTATTTGACTTAAATTACTTTTCACAGGTGTTGAAAGTCCTAAATCTGATCTCTGCAGAATGCTAGAGAGCCTCTGTGTTCTGGGGTCTTGCCAGCCTTGCTTGATTTCTGCGCTTCGAGTAGATGCACCTGGGTGGAAGAGCACAGATTAATCACAGGAAAGGGGCGTGAGGGATAAATCCACAAGGTAGGATCCCCGGGTCAATGCAAGGAGCCAGATAGGGTGCTCAGATGTCCTGCTTCATACAGGACAGACCAATTTTTTTAAAGAAGATATCCTCTGTCCTATTTAAGCAAGAACAGGACATAAAATCATCCCTGTTCGTTTCAGTTTGGCCATACACAGAGAAAGAAATTGACCTGATTTTCATATGTGATGCACATGGGCAGACTTGGGATTTTAAAAAGGTGGGTATCATCATTCCCCTGCCTTCTCTCCTGTCTGCTTCTTCCAAGTTCTTATTCACCACCCCCTCCCGTTTTCCACTATTTCCACATCCTTCATTTCCTTCACTGGCTTCCCATAAAATCTAGGATCACCTTCAAAGCTTTAATGATGATCCACAAGGACATTCATGGCATCGCCCATCTCAAACTAAGCTCTCAACTCCGTCCTCATACATCCAACAGACCAATCAGAAACGCATACAAAGGATCATTATACGCCCCACCGGTCAAATCCACACTAAGAAAACGTTCAATTTCGACAGCGGGGCCCACCATATGGAACTCACTGCCACCGGAGCTCCGTCAAGAACCGTGCCACCAAACATTTAAGAAACTCCTAAAAACATGGCTTTTCAGACAAGCCTTCTCGGAACCCCTAGACCACTCTGACACTGGTTAAAAGGACTTAAGAGGTCACTTTAGGGAGCCAAGATCCCTCTCCTTCTCCCTTCTCCCTAACCCCTCTTTCCGCACCCGGTGTCATCTTCACGCCAAAGTATCCTGAACCATTCTACTCAAGCAGGAAAGTTAAAATCCACGGATCATGTGATTGTTTATTATTATGCTCCAAAGTTTTAAAGTGCCATTGTTCTTTAGGACCCCCCCCCCCCTTTATGCTATATTAGCATTTATCCATATGTTTGCATATTTATATTCTTATAGACTCTAAGGTTCATGTTATGCCTTAGCAATGTTTGTTCGGTTGTATTATATTATATGTTATTAGACGCTATGTTTATGTTTCAATATGTTTCAATGTAACGCCTCTGCCACGATTGTTCTGTTGTATTGTAAACCGATATGATTTGTATATTATACAAGAATGTCGGTATATAAGAATCCTAAATAAATAAATAAATAAATCTCTGCCCCAGGTTCACCTGCGTGTCCCCCTCCTCTCCCATTCCCCTTCAATCCATCTCCATCTTCATCTTTAGGTTCTTCTCCTCACATACCCCACAGGTTCTTCTTCATCTCCTCCTCACCCATCAGGGTCCCCTTGGATTTCTCTCTCTCTCCCCTCCTTTCCATTAGGTCCTTCCCTACTTCCTCAGGATCATCTCCATCTCCCCCTCCTCTCCATTGGGTTCCTCTCAGTTTCTGGGCACAGTACTATGGCCAGACCAGTGGCAGAGCAGCAGGTGGGGACATGGCGAGCGTTGGCTCTTTGTCTGCCTTTTCCCCAGGATGGGCATTTCCTTTGCAATCAGGAAGCACAGGAGAGAAGGGAGGAGCAGTTACTGACATGGGGGAGTGGGTGCAGTGTCGCTGCGCTGCTGGGCTTCTGTCCCTGCTTCTGATCTGACTGCCAAGGCATAGAGGAGGTAGAGGATGGTCGGCCTTTTAAATGTGGTCATGTTGGTTTAGGATTTTGAACAAGGGGGATGGTTTCTGTTCTGTGGATGTGTCAGTGACTATCCAAAAGCCATAGCAGGCATGAAAAAGCTTCTCACTGGGGGCTCACTCCCGGGTGTTCAGTTCTTTGGCGGTCTAGTAGCGCAGGCACTGCTGTCCTATTATTCTTTTCCTGAGGCGGAGAGACACAGTTCTTGTTGGCTAAGCTGAGAAATAGATGCTTCTGAGGTACAGAAAAGTCGCTCCGCTTCCCCTCTGAGAGCTTGTCATCTGGATCTGGCAGCGAGTATGGAATTCTTCTGGCTAACCCTGCACCGAGCTGTTTGGCATAATTAAGAGCAGGGGCTCTCTTTTCCCAGAGAATTAAGGAGAGAGATTTAATCTAAGCTGTCCCATAAAAATTTTATTTGAATCGAGTCTGTGCAAAAGATGTGAAAAGCAAAACAGAGTATTTTCCCCCTTTCCCTGCCCCTGCCCGTTTTTTGGGGTTTTTTTTTTGCAAAATGCGAGTCAGCAAATTTGCTTGCAGACTGCCTCCTCTCCCACACAGAGTCACTCCCTGCCCACCCTCACTACTATCTTAGGTGATCAGGGGACAGAATCAAAGGAGAACCCTCAACTGTGCCAACTCCAAAGTCGGCTGGGCTGGATGGGGCTCTCAGGAGCTCTCAGCATCCCTCAGAAAGAAAAGGGTATCCGAGCTGCCCAGCCACACCTCTGACATTAACACCCAGTGTCACCCACAGTGCCACACACTCTCCAGAAACGGAAAGAACTTTCAAAAGAAAAGGTTTTGTTTCCTGGTAATTTGAGACTTTCTCCTGAATGCTTCACACTTGGCTGCTGATCCTACTAGGTAAGTGAAAATGTGCGGCTCATGGGTGGGGGAGGGGGGGGTTATAATTATGATTTATTACCCACCTTTTTTGAAAGAGAATTTACCCAAGGTGGGGGTACAACAATGTAAATAAGCTGAAACAGCAGGAAAACTCATGCACTCAGAGACTTCCAGATGGAGCATAGGATAAATAATCCTCATACATAGGCACTGCTATGTGCTTACAAATGATACATTGGATAAATAATGATAATATATAAAATAAATGGTGCACATACTTTATTGTTATTACAAGGATTTGTGATTCGCTCCACTATCTGAATATGGTACAGAATAATTAACTGGTATAGCAGCCATACATCAGTAGAGATGACATTGGATCAAAGGCAGAGAAATCAATAAGTATAAGGCATCATAGGATAGACAACAGATAGAAATCAATAAGTATAAAAACCATGCATCAATAACAAGGTGAAAGAGTCAAGGCATCATAGGATAGACAACAGATAGGAATCATAGAGAAACAACAAAATAAGATCAAACATTGGAGTAATGAGGCTGAGAGCATCATAAAACACATTGATGGGGGCATAGGTTAAGACATCCTAGAGTTAATAGTGATTGTCACAACGCAGATCAATATATTCCTGAAAACAGAGGACTGAGATAATGCATGGCACCCTGGGTTACAAGAGCTCTGCATGAAAGTTGTTCTGTGGTCACATCAGGTGAAAAAGGTAGCTGTTGGCTAACACGGATAAGCTTACATAGTGAAAGACGGCAGACGTAGGAACAAAATGGTCCATCTGGTTTGCCCAGCAAGCTATTGTTGGGTAGTAGTAACTGCCGCTCCATGCAGGCTCCCCCCTAGCCTTCTGTTCAGGGTAGTGGCTTGATGAAAGAGCCAACACTTCACCAAGTGGCAAAAGGTCTAAATGTCAATGGTGAGTCTGGTCTCTAGAGAGAGAGATCCAGCGCCTAGAGATGGAGGAAGAGACAAGTTCTAGTCAGCCTGGATCTTCTGGAAATGCATGTGTTTTATGATACTAGGATATACATTACACAGAGACTGATCATTCCATATCATATCACATGCATTTCCAGAAGGATTCAGAAAGAAGACTATTCAATTCATAGGTTCAGTGCCAACATCATAGTCGGGGCCAGTGGAAGAATACTTGGTATTCTAGGTGATCCTTCAATCTTGCACCCTTCCCATGGGCAGCAGTTCTGGCACAGCATTTCACCTTGCACAGCATCATACTCTCCTCTCAGCCTCTGCCAAGTCATGTATCTCCATCATTTTGCTCCCTGTCCACTGCCCAGCATCCTTCTCTCTATCCCTCTGTCCAGCATCTCTTCCCTCTTCTCCTCCCAGCATCCTCCTCTTCCTCCCCTTCACACCCTGCTCAGCACAGCAACATCACCCCAGTCTCTTGCCCCCCCCCCCCTTTTTACAGTGCCAAGCATCCTTTCTCTCAACCAGGATTTCTCTTCACCCTCACCTACCCAGCACTCTCTCTGCACAAATCTCCTACCCACTCACCTTCTTCTGTGTCTTCACTCCCCTACATCTACCCAACATCCACTCTCTTCCCTATTGTGGGGCTGTACCTCTAAAGTATGTAGGTGGCACCTGGAGGTTTTTGCTGTCTCCTCACAGTTTGGCATGCTAAGTGACTGCCTAATTCATCTAATGGAAAAACCGGCCCTGGTTTTAGTTTAACAATTTAGACCTTCATCAATTAGACCTAGCAACAATAAATGATGGCAGGTAAAGACCAGAATGGTCCATCCAGTCTGCCCTGTTGAGATTCATCCAATGTCTATATGATATCAAACATCAACTCCCTCTTCTTTGTCTTTTACCTGATCTCTCAACCCTTTTTCTACCACTGCCCTCCATACCTGTCTAAGTGCCTATCACCTTTTCTTCTTACACAACTGATACTTACCTAAGCCCTCTTCTGTCTTATGATAATAATCCCAACAGCCACATAGGTTAGTGAGGCTGCTGCAAAAGATCCAGCTTCCTCATACTAATTGAATGTGGGGTTTTAACCATGGTCCCTCCTTGCAGGTCATCCCAGCCATCTTGGAAGCCCACTGCTGCTGTTCCACAGCTATCAAGGGTTGTAACCAACCATGCAGGTTATCCCAATGCTTTCTTGAAGGCCCAATGCAATCATATCACTTCCTTATTGTTATGAACTAGCTCCTACGGAGGGAGGAGTTAGCAATCTGTTATGAACTAGCTCCTACGGAGGGAGGAGTTAGCAATCTGTATGCTTCGCCTCCTGAGGAAGGGAGGAGCTAGCAATCTGTTATGATCTACTCCTCAAGAAGGGAGGAGTTAGCAATCTGTAATGAATCTGCTCCTGTGGAAGGAGGAGGTAGCAATCTGATATGCTCAGCTCCTGTAGAGGGAGTAGAAAACAATCTGTTAGGGTTAAGACTGCGGAGTAGCAATCTGTTATGAATCTGTTGCTGAAGACTCCTGATGGAGAAGGAATAGCAATCTGTTATCAGCGGTGTGCTTGGAGAGGACACTCAGCTGTAGAGGGATGTAGATAGGTGGATCCTTGGGCCAATGGCAGATGACTGCTCCCCCAGCAGGATATCCTGAGAGGGCCCACCAGCTAGGCTTGGGTACGGAGACAGACACAAATAATTCTTTTATTAGACAGGTTAGTAGAACCACCAGAGGTGACAGTAGTGAGCTGATATGCCCGGCAGGCTGAAGTCCCTCAGATACTGGAACAGTGATCCCAGGGTTGCTGAGCTGTAGAGAAGCTATAGATAGTGAGTAGACAGGGTATGCTGTGTTCATAGCCAGAACTAGATGACAAAACTCACATAAGGTCTTTAGGAAGCTCAGTAGCTGGAAAGGGTTAGGCCCTCGAGCAGCGAGTACCTGGTTCCAGGGAAAGCTCTGAGAGAGAGGTGGTAACTCACAAACGTCTGTATCTGCGATAGCTTCCAGGCGTAGAGAATCTTCAGAGTGTTCAGGAACATGGGCCCTCGAGGAGCGAGTACCGGTTCCTATCTGCAATCTGACATAAAGAAAAGAGAGCGAGGCCCCCGAGGAGCGGGTACCCCTGGTAAGTCCGAGGAAGCAGAGTTGCTTAGGTAGAGTAACCCTTGCTAACTCGATGTGTTAGCAAATTCTGAGACCTTTTATATTGGAAGCGGATGACGTCATCTCAGGGGGACGCCCCCGAGGTTCGCGCCCTTTCTGGTACAGCAATCGGAGCGCGCGTGCACGTGTGCCCTACGTCATCAGGAACATGGCAGATCCACAGCATCTTGCCAGTCCGGGGACGCCGGAGGGAGATGGCAAGAAGACGCCGCAGCAGCTAACCGTCTATCAGACCCGGAGGGAGTCACCACAGAGGTAAAGAGGGTGGAGTGAGGGCGTCGAGCAGCGACAGACGCAACACTTATTGAGCTGAACCACTTCTCCATGCAGGTTACCCAGTGCTTTTTTGGAGGTTCAGGGCAATCCTATCTCTTCTGTTTAGGGTTGAAACCGCCACTCCATGCATGCTACCCCATTCCTTCTTGGAAGCACAATGCAGTAATTCCACTGATGTTTTGGGCCAAACCACTGAGCAACTTATCCCAATGCTTCATTACCATCCTCTTGCCACTAGGCCCCCCCCCCCCCCCCCGTGTTCATCTCACACTTTTTAAATTCTATTGTAGCATGTCCCCATTTGGATGTTTGAGCCACTTTCAGGGGTGCTACGAGTCCGGGTCCAAGTCCGGATGAGGAGAAAGATATTTTGGGGCCCCTGGCATGGTCAATCTATCGGAGGATTACTTTACCAATTTATAACTTCCACTTGGTACAATGATGTCCCATAAGAGAGCAAGGGAATCAAAGGATAGAGCAATGATAAGGCATGAGCAAAATGCACACGTGCACACGGAAGACCCGCAGCACGGCCCCCTCACCTTTCTACAGTGACTCCAGCTACTGGTTCATCCTCACTGGTGGCGGTGGGCCATCAGCTCCGTTCTCGGGCCTCCCCTGGTGTCTCTGGCCCTGCTGCAGTCTCTGGCATTCCCGGTCCTGACACCACTTCTTGTCGGGCCTCTCTGCATGGCCCGCGGAGAGACGCTGCTACTCGCGCCATACCCTTCCCTAGGCACAAGCGCACCATTGATGTTTAAGTAGGGACCACGGCGGGAACCTAGCCATGGCCCTGGATGATGACATCAACTCAGCTACAGTATTTAAGCTCAGGCTCTGCTCCTTAGCGTCGCCTTTGCAACAGGTCTCCTTGCTGGTCGAGTACTCGTTGCCTCCTAGAGATTCGTCTCATCTCTGCATTTCTGTTCCTCGTTGTTCCTGGTTCCTTTCTCCTTGTTCCTACCTTGCTTCAATCCTCGGATTGACTACACGGACTTTGACTTTGCTTTGCCTGACCTCGCCCTTGACTCTCTCCAAGCCCGGACCTCTGCTTCGCCTGACCACGCCATTGACTCTCTCCAAGCCCGGACCTCTGCTTCGCCTGACCACACCATTGACTCTCTCCAGACCCAGACCTCTGCTTCGCCTGACTACACTATTGCCTGTCTCCAGATCCAGACCTCTGCTTCGCCTGACTACGCCATTGACTATCTCCGTGATCAGACCACAGCCTTGCTTGCCACTGCCTTTGGATTGCCGCCAGCCCTGACTCAAGCCTGCTCTTCGACGCCTCTCCGGCTTACCCCCTGGAAGTGGTCTACTCAGGCTTCGGCCTGCTTGTGCTCGAGCACCCCCTGTTTGCCTCCGTTCCATTGGCGCCCAATTTTCCAGGACATAACCCTGTCCGGGGTAAGACTGTACCATCTCTCATCTGCTGTCTCAGGGCTGAACCAGTCTTTACTTCGACTACACACAGAGGCCCACCTAAGTCCTGCCGGCCCTGGCACCCAAAGGCTCAACCCGCCGGGAATGAGGGCTGGTATAGGTGAAGCTCCAGCGGCCTCTGTCTATCAGCCCACTCTGCCTGCCGACGGTGTGGACCCGTACGTCCTTACCTACGGGTTGCGTCAACCCCACCTTGGCCCAAGGGTCCACCTCCGACGCAACACACAATAGATAAATAAATAGAATAAATCTAGATGAGGTCTCAGCAATGACCTGAAGAGACATCACCACCTTTTATACGCTGGTTATGCCTCTTCCTATGTATTCTAGTCAAGGGAGGTGTGGAGCCCAGATTGAATCTGAAGTGTACCCCCACCTCAGAGGTTAAGGGGTCCCCTCAGAGGTGTAAGAGCACAGAATGGGATATAAACGCCCCTGAAGAAGCTTGAATAGGCAAAACAAACTGAGTTTTGTTGTTTGTTTTGAGACAGCTGGATATGTGTATGGGGTTATGGGTTGGTGTGTTGCTTTTATAAGTAGCATTGTATTTACTGATGTTTGTAACCTAATGATACTTGTTTGATCCATGCGGCAAAACATCATGCAGCCTGTTGAACTACCTCCCATTGTAAAAATGTTAATTTAATGTAAATATCTTTATCTAATGTTATCCTCTCCCTTTCTTCTCTACTCCCAGTTCTAGTACCTTGTTATTTGTAACTGCTTCCTCCTCACTAATAGGTTACTCATTTGTTCTTTGTACACCCCTGTTATATGTAAACCGGAATGATGTGATTGTATCATGAATGCCGGTATATAAAAATTTTAAATAAATAAATAAATAAAATAATTGATATGTATATTGGTATTGTAACAGTTTATATTTTGATAATAAATGTTATTGAATTGTGATTCCTTTGATGGTATTTGGCATATGCAATGTTAGGAATCTGTATGAACCTTCACATAGTAATATACCATATGTACCTCACTTCCATATGTACACATGCCAACAATCAGTAATTGTCAGGGCTGGTAGCCGATGGGGCTTAAACCTGGGACTGCCCGAGGAAGAGAGTGCTGTTATGGTCACTAGGCTAAAGTTTTTCAGCACAGAGAAAGCTGTGGTGCTGAAGACAAGCGAGTCTGATGCCAAGGTCAATAACCACACCCCAAGGACTCCAATTGGGTTTTGGCCTTGAAAAGAGGTAGCTGGGAACCAGGAAGCTATTCCTGGCAATTTGAATGCTACCTAACTTTATGCTTGAAACTCAGAACCTACCTCGGCACAGAGGTGGCTCATCCTGAAACCGGAATGACATATTCATCTATCAGTACTTTGATTTGCATTGGACCTGTTACTGCTAAACTCATCTGCTACTTCTAACTAATACTAGACTAGCCCTGGGCTGGCTGTGGCCTAGAACTATCTCTGGCCCCCACATCCAGTGAAATGCCTCCGGACCAAAAACCTGACAGCAGTTCTTCTCCAAACTCCACTCCAGTGAATACTGAACAGAAGTATTTATCATGTCTGCTTTTTCACTTGTATCTCTCCACAAATTGTTTAGCTTACTCATTTCATTGATGCTGGGCACCATTTTGGAAAATGGCGCAGGTATGGTAGGCCCAAGTGGATGAATGAACCGAACTGAAAATTTTGAGCACATAGCTACTTATTATATTAAACTTTATATACAGTCTAATCCAATTTCTCACTAAGCGGTTTACAATAGAATACCAACACGCATCCCTAGTCTTTAACCCATTTCAAACGAGCCTGGAGACCCTTTGCATATGAGCACGTGGTGAAACCTCTAGAAGTAGTTTTCAGCTGAGAGGGAGTCTGCAGTAGGAAACCTAAGTCCGCACCTGTTTCGCTGAGTTCCTGGTTTTTCCAACATGAGAATTTCAGCCTACTTTCCATCTCCTAGGTTCTGTCCTAAATCAACAGCCACTCAGAGGACTATGCAGAAATGCTTTATGATTTCCCTGATCCTTTGGAAAGGCTTCACCAAACACTCTGCATGGAGGATTGGCATAATTAATAACTCTAAGTGTGGACTGTGTGGAGAATGGGAGGAGAGATCTGTTTCTTAAGCTCAGAGCTGTAAAGTCTTCACTCTGTGGGTGATGAAGGGTCATGTACTATACTGGACGTCTCAGTCCTGTGGGAAATATATGTTGCTATTTTTCTTGGAAGCTATTACATAAACGGACCCTGTTGGAGCCATTAGCATGGTTGTCAGCCTGAATTGTTGCATGGGGAATGGACTTCTGGGTCCATACGCATTGCCAGAGGTTTCCCCAGCCTGAAAGCCAAATCTGTTCTGTTCTTTTCAGGGAGTTATTCCACCACAGAGAGGCTCAGTCAGCCCTATCTGGTGCAGATTACACTTCTGGTTCGGTGACTACATTTCAGTAAGAGCCCAGCAACCAGGGAGGGGTTTGGAACTCACCCATCAACCACTGGTTACATGTGCTTTTGGCAGACTAGTCCACAGACTCACTTGATTCTGCTAAACAAAGGGCTTCCTAATTTTTCTCCTAAATATCTGTCAAACCTCTGGAAGCAAAATGCTCCGTGATTTTCTGGTTCATAGCCTCGTTCCATGGCTAATGAACTGGGGCTGGAACTCCAGGGCTTCTGTAAAGTATTCATGGGGCAATGAGCTGCTTGTGGTCCTTCGTACGTTGATTATGGATCGGCAGCGGGCATTGCTATCTGGACTGTTATATGTTAGTATTTTAAATCATTTTAATCATTAGCAAATTAGCTGTACTGTTCCATGGCCCTTGTGGCTCACGCGTTTCTGTGTCAGGCATTCATTCCACTTCATGCTACAAGTCTATGTAAGGCAATAAAATACAAGACACGTCAAAGGAAGAGTGAGGCTGGCATGCTGCTTCCTGTGCGGACATCCCCTAAACTTTAGGGGGAGGGGGGTGGATTCTCTACTGTGCTCCCTCCCCTCTCTCCTTCACCCCCATGCAGCTGTGACCAGGAAAGGCCTGTAGCAGAGCTAGGGGCAGGGTGGAGCTCTACCATCCTTCCAACTTCAAATAAAGACCTTTTAAGAAAGAGGAAAGGAAAGGAAAGGCAAATGGGTCTTGGAACGAGCTTCAAACTCCATTCTCTGGAGCTGAGACAATCTTTCCTAGCCAGCTCCTTTTGGCAGCCCTGAGCCGTGCAGCTAGAGCAGTTTGAGTCATCCTCCAAGGCACGTCACAAAGATCCCATTTACTGCGGCCAGCTCCCCTTCCTGCCCACTCCATCTCTCGCTGAAACACACAGTCGCATCAGGCTCTCGATATTCAGTCTTACCTGGGCTTCCTCTCTCCTCCTTTCCTTCAAAAAGATCTCTCCCATTCCCTGCCATCTCTCCCTCTCTCTGAAAGTTTCTTCTTGACGTCTCTCTGTCTCAGACTATCTTTAGTTTATTTTGTTCTTAATAGACCCGCCTCTCTGTACTAATCAAAGTGGTTCACAAGAAGTAGTTCTCAGCCTTCCATTAGTTATTGTGGCGTCTCTCTGTGCTTCCCTTTTTCTCCCTTTTCTTTCTGTTGTCTCTCTCTTGTTTTCAGTCTTTTTCTTCCCTCCCCTCCCATAGTCCTTTCTCTGTCTTCATATCTGTGTGCTCTATGTGTGATTGTAGGTGTGCATGTGTATGTGTGTGTGATTGCACATACAGTATATGTGTTGTTCCAGGCCCAGAAGTGTGCTCACAAGCAGTCCTGGATATTTTCCTCTGCTGCCCCTAGGCAGTATCTGGGAGGGTGCTATTCCATTTGCCTCTCCCTCTACCCTATCACCCCCCTCCCCCAAACCTCTGAACTGGTTCAATTCTCACGTTCCCCCCGGCTTCAGAGCTGCAGCTCCAACAGTGCTGTTATTAACATGGCAGTGCGCTCGGGGACACTTACATGCAGTGCCATAATCCCTTCCTCCTCCCGGCTTCCATGCAGGAGGCAGGGCCTGTAAGTGTGGGATCGTGGGGCCCACGCCGTCCCCCCTCGCATGCTGCTTTGTGACAACAGCACCAGCAGCAGAGCCAGAGCTCTGAGATGATGGGAAGAAAGAATCGTTGGAGGTGGGAATAGACTGGGACTGTGGGTCTGAGCAGGGAGGCAGGATCGGAGTTCTGCGGAGCTGGAAGGGGGGCAGTTATCTTTGCTACCTCAGGCACAGGGCCTGGTAGGTCTGCGCAAAAATCCAGGCCTGCATACAAGTGCACAAGGTCGAGCTAGACCTGCAAACAACTATAAAATTATCTTTCATTATCCAAGATTTTCTGTACTATAGTTAACATGAAGAGCCATTTTTAACAATGATACAAGTGCAAAGGAATCAACACGAGGAAGACTGGAGCACTTCATGGGATCTATCACAAAAATCAGTAAAAAAATAAAATAAAATATTTTTGGAGTTAAAATAATTATAATAAAAGTTAATCAACAATGTGGATGTCTAGTTTTATTGTACAGACCTCTAGAACTATGTATCATAAAATCAGGGCTTTTTTTAAATTGATCTTGAATAACAAAATTAAAGACTTGATTAATCATAGGTCTACTGGTACCCTAACATCTAAAATATGATTGTGTACAAAGCATTTCGATTTATTGGCACTTGATTATTACAATCAATTGAGCTTTTCTGACCAGTTTGTGCCATCCAAATTCTCACTCTTTGTAGTCATAATTTACTGTGGCCCTGATTTAGTAATTGTTGATTTTGCTTGTAATGATCAAATTAGGTCTTGAAATGTCTCTATGGTTTTACAAAAGATATCATCCCTTCTCCAGCTATATTTGATCAGACAGATTCCGAAGCCCATTTGAGAGAAGCATGAGAAAAGCACCAGTAGACTTCAGGGGGTAGGCCATGTCTAAAGCTTAAGATAACCCAACTTTTCAGCTACAATTTATGAACAGTGGGCTGGCTGCCAACTGTCAGAAATACAAACCCGCAATAAGCAAGAAAACTGTAGACCTGCAAAACAACAGCTTCATTGCTTCTTGCACTAAAAGCTCACTACTGTAAAGTATCCATAACAGGAGTGACCGAGTCACCTATGCTTGCCTTGGATCTGTCAAGTCAATGTTAACTTGGAATGTTGAATCTTATCAGTGTCACCAAGACAAAACCTGGTCCTTTTTGAGTTTTACTCTTGCACAGACCAACATTTGATCTACCATTAAACCACCAGCATGGTGGTTTGAAGACTGTCAGCAATGTTTGAAAACTTGATTGGCACTGATCGTCTACTCCAATTAATGCCAACAAGGTCATATCACTTGTATGCCCATGAATTCTATTTCTGGCAGAATTTTATACTCTTCCATCTTCCTAGTCAGCCAATATGACTGTCTTCCACGTTCTCCCTCCTATACATTTTTTTTTTTTTGCCTCAATGCATTTCAATGGAAAATTAAATATAGCTATCCTTTCTTCCTTAAATATCCTTCATATGAACTCTCTTGTGAGGTAGATATGTTCTGGATGAGTGCAAGGAGTTTGTATTAGGCCTGAATTGGAACCTCGATGGGATGAAGTCTTCCACACTCGGCAAACCCTGCTTCCTGCCAATTTTGAGATGTAGGGGGAAGGGATCAGCTCATCTCTCTCTGCCTTGTAGATATAAGTACATTATTGATCCTGATTTTTAAGAGAGCTCACGTAGATTCTCCCTATATATAATCTGACTGCATTAGATCCTTATATGGTTACACAATATTCTTAATGCTGAAAATAATAATGAAGCGAGACCTGTAAGAAGAAGATGCTAAAAAGATAGAACATGGCAATGAAAAGGTGTTTGCCTTTCATTTAGTAGAAATATACAAATAGGAAGAACAAAATATTTAAGGAGATGTTTGTATAAAGAGCAGAGCCAAGAAACAGACAAGTTGATATTTTTTGAAAAACAGCATGTGGCAGGGATGCTTTAATGTAAATCAAGATGTCTGAAGCATTCGTGCTTACAGGGACCTCTGCACATCCCCCGCTCCTTTTGCTTTGAGCAGTAAAAGCCAGGGGTAGAGAAAACTCAAACACTACTGCAGATGGGCGATTTCAACATCTTGTATAAATGTTTAAAATGTCCCTGCCAGCTCCAGACCTGCTAGCAGGGTGCTTGCGGCCAGCCAGAAGGGGGGTCTGGTGGTCCTGCGGTATTCCAAGGTGACTCCTTCCTGCTCTCCATGCCTTAGGTCTGACACAAAAAACACCAGACATAAGGAAAGACTTACATTATTTTTTTAATTATCAGAAGGTTTTTTGGGGGGTTTTTTTTTGTTTTTTACATTTCAAGTCCTGGATGGTCCTGGGGGCCTCCTTCTGCATTATCCATGTTTGGAGAGTGAGGAGGGAAGCATATAAGGGCATAAAAATGCTTTCAAAATGTTGGTGGCAGCAGCTCTCCAAACACCCAGAGCACAGCTTATTCTGGGGGTTTTTTTCCCCCCAAATGTGCAGACACAGGGTTCTGAAATCCTGCTTGGCAATTCCAGTTTCAGTGCCCAATCAGTTGACCCTGTTTTGTTTTGACCTGACATGTATATTAAGCTAGTCCAATAAAAAGCTAGCACTTATATTATTTTTATTTATTAGCTTTTACTTCTAATTGCTAATTAAAACAGGATCCCATTCTGTGGAGTCCCATATGTGTTCTTGGCACTGTGCAAAGTGAATTACTTGCTGATAGGGGTTCTTTTATAGTCTAATTATGACCTTAGCAGTGAAATAATTTTGGATGTGTGTAAACGCTTATCTGCTTTGAGCAAATGCTCTCATTCTGCAATTTCTAGGCAGTGAGGCCCACTTGGCTGTCTGTGCCCAGTAAAAAAAAAAAAAAAAAACCCCAGGAAGAGCAGGGGGTTCCTGCAAGTCACAAACGAGGTGCACAGGCTAAGCGGTTTGGTAACCTGGGACTGGAACAACAAGCAGGTATTTCAAGTCAGGATTGAACTGGATCAGCAGAGCTGTGTGTGGACACCATTACTGGCATAGCAAGGGGGTGTTGCTGGTCAGGAATGAGGTGAACTGATAAGAGCATGTGAGCATCAGTTTTGGGATAGCAGGGCCTGATGCTAGTTAGGGGAGAGGTGCATTTGCAGAGCTTATCTGTGGGTAGTAGTAATGAAATAGCAGGGGGCGCAGCACAGCCCGGCCTTGTGGCCTGCTTTAGAGAGGACAGTCAGGACAGATTTTTCCAAAAAGAAACCATATCTCCTGTTTAAACAAGAACAGGATTCACCTTTGTCCTGTTTTTCAATCTTGTCATATACGGAAAAGAAAATGTAACAGAATTTCATGCATGACACACGTCATCTAGGAGGTCCATAATCCATGCCACTTGTCCAGCTGTGGTCATACTTAGCTGGACTAATGGTTGGGTTTGAAAATCCCGCCTTGCTAACCGGCCCCCAAAATAGCCGGATATCCAGCTAAAACATGCTGCTGCAAGCTTATGGGGCCGCAGGAGGCATTCTGAGGTAGAGACAGCTAAATGGCTAAGTTAACCGAATAAACAGCATTTTTTAAACATTATCCAGCTAACATAACTTTAAAAAAAAAAAAGGCCTTCCAGCATCCTCCTTCAACCAAGAAAGTCAGCTTGGGTCTCCCCGGCCCTCTCTGGACACCCCCCCCCCCCTCCCGCTCCACACAAAGGCCAGGCCGCGGCAAAAGACTCGGGCCTGGACCTCCGCTCCACAAAAGAAGACCCTGGGCCTCCTCAACCCCCACTTACTGCTTTGTGGATTTTCTTGGGGGTCCAAAGGTCAGGGGTGATGCTCACTCGGTCCTGCCCTGGCTCGGGGCACATTTATAAACGGCACTGGCCAGACCTGCCTCAGCTGCCACCGCCACCATTTTGTTGTTTGGACGCCAGGGGGATCCACAAAGGGGTAAGTGGGGGTCTGGGATCTCCCCAGCCTAGACAGTTTTTCCAGGGGGTCGGATGGACCGGGGGAGAGCCCAGCTGACTTTCTTGGGGGTGGGAAGTTACCAGAAAGCCTTTGGGGGAGGCCTTTTTTTTTTTTTTTTTTTTTTTTTAACAAATATGAAAAAATTCATAATTTTAGCATTCGTTTTTAATGAATGCGCATCCCTGTTGTCCAAACATCCATCCTCTTAGGTCCCCTCCATAGCCTGCCAGAGAGATCCAGCTACACGAGCACTTGCATCTCCACTCGGGCTTCTGGTTAATTACAGATCTTGCAGCCTGCCAGACAGATTTATTTATTGATTTATTTATTTGGGCTTATTGAATCCCCTAACCAAACGTCCTAGGTGATAAACAAATAAGAAATAGGGAATACAAACAATAGCAAAACAAAAAAAAAACCCAATTACAAATTAAACACATTCAATAAACAGGGGGGCGCTGCACAATATACAGGGTAAAATGAAAAAAAAATGAATAAAGTAATATGAAAGCAAGCCCATCTTATTCAATTTTAGCAGTATCAACAGGCAGAATGGAAAGTAGTGAAGTGCAAAGCCCTCCAAGCTTCAGAGGAAGCAGTCCCAACATTCCCAGCTGCACAGCAGACCTTCTAGGCAATTCTTGACTGTAAAAAAAAAAAAAGGGCTTTGAGGATGCACATAAACCTCATGGACTCCTGCTCCAGCTGCAGCTCTCCAGAAAGGAAGTTCCATTAATTAGACACAACTAATGAGAGAGCTCTTCCCTTCCTCGGCTGCCGGAACGAATGACCGAAAGTCTTCCCCTGTTATAAGGGGGCGAGTTAGAACATAGGTCTTCAAGTCGTTAGCCAAATACTTTGGGTCCCTGTCGGGGAGAGCCTTAAAGACCAGCTACTGAACCGATTCTGCCCTTACAGCCTGTCGAACAAGCCGGTACCGCTAAGACTTCTAATATTTCACATTCACCTCTTTGCCGTGCATCCTGGCAGCTCCCGTCCTTGAATTAGGCAACTATGGCATTACGAACACTTAATGGGAAAACTTAATACTAAAAAGCAACTTGAAGTACTCTGAGTTGGTAGAACAGCAATTCCTGATTCTATGATTCAAGTTTATTATGGATGGAGTCTGGTTTGATGATTTATTTATTTATTTTTATATACCGATACTCGTGGTAGCTTCAAACCGGTTTACATCATGTATACAAATAATAACAGATTAAATATACGTAAAGTGAAGGTGATAAAATTAAATAACAAACATTGTAAATAATTCTAAAAGAAAACAGAAAATCATAAGATCATAATAAAAACATTTTTAAAACAAATAAAACTAAACTAAAATACTTTCATCATAAGAACAAAATATACATTGTCATTACGTAAATGATGAAGTCTCAGCAGCAGTTGTAAGTCTGTGTTTAGTCAGTTACATACGATACAGAGACTATGGTCATTTCTTAATAAATCAGACCAGGTGACTATAATTCAGGCTCCTGCAATTTCCCAATTGGCTATTGTAACATCTTGTACATATTGCTATCAAATTGTAACTTTCAAGATATGATCAGTACAGTATTAAAAAAGCCTTATTGTTTCCCATTTTGCTTTAGATCCCAAATTAGAACATTGATTTTTGCTTTTAAAGGTTTAAATGATTTAGGATCAGACTACCTATGAGACCACTAGGTTCTCTAGAACCCATGTAATCCCTGGGCAGATAGTTCCAGATAAGGTCCCAAAGGTCCACAACTCAAACCAGTTCCCCCAGTCAAAATCTTCCTTTGTTGTTAACCTATCTGAGCGCCCATGATTCCCTCAGTGAAGAGAAGTTAGATTTTCTAGACCCTGTGCATTGTTTTACTCATTATCCTAATTAATGATATTGTGTCAACAGCACTGATGAGCTCTCTCTGATATATACAGCAGCAATAACAATGCTGGAAGCTATGATATTTTCCAACAATCTTTACTGAAACTAGATAAAATGATTGCAAGTTCTTTATAGCTGCCTTTTCTCAATCCAGATGTTACACTTTTAGATCCAAATAAATTTGTGATCTCTCTTCTGTTGTAAATTATCCAATCTCTTGAGTCAATTGTCCAGTTCTAAATGTAATTCTCCTTCCTTCCTGCATGGTTCAGGGCAAGGCTTAAACTTCCTTCTTGTGAATGGTATTCTGACAGTATCATTCAATATGAATGTATCCAATAAAACGGACTCTTAACTCCTACCTCTCCGATAGAATTTTTCTCTTATCATAGTACCGATGGTACTGAATACACTCTTCTTCTCCAGTAACCTTCAGCAGATATGTGAACCCTATAGGGATTCAAGCAGACATCTCTCTCCTCCTCTGTCCTTCTGGACAACAGTAAGTCATCCTTCCTTAAGGATACTGATGATCCTAGATCCCTTCTCAATGAAGAGGACCTTTCCTTTGGATGTCAAGATAAAACAGAAACCTGAGCCCCTAGTTGACAGAAAGCATAATGATAGGGAGGGTGGAGAAAAACTCCCATCTTCAAACCCAAGAGGGTTCCATAGGTCTTTAATGAAAGGAAGGCTCTTTGATGCCATCTTCCCTACAGAACACAGTTCTTGAGACCCCAGAGGCCTTACCCTTTGAACACAAACATAAACCGAGGACAGCAATGGTATACTGACCCTGGGATAGGTAACAGAAAAATCCACAAGGTAAAATGGTGATCAGGGTATATTTATCAGATAAACTCACTATTTTCCATCCTGTTCTTCCCCAATCCAAAACTTGTCAAGCCTGAATCAGTAGAGAACCGAGAAGTCTCTACAACCATCTCAAAAGTTAAGATCAAGCAAAGAAGGCCTCTTGCACATCTATCTGAGGTTAAGTTAGTGGGAACTCACATAAGCTTTTTCTAGCTCTGCCCCACAGCTGTGGAATACCATGCCAAGTAAAACAGCCGATCATTCAAGATTTAGAAGAACTGTAGATTTAGCTGCTTCAACATTAGATGATTTTATGTATGATTAATAGTACTCCACCCCGAATTTTGGAGGGTACGGGATATACATTTCTTAAATAGATAAACAGGCTTTTAAATTATATTTTTCCAGTTATATTGTTACTTTATTTTTATATAGAATTTTAATTTCGATATTGTGTTATTGACCCATTCAAGTGATTTTATTATTTTATTGAGTGTGGTGTATTTTATGATCAGTCTAGTTGTGGTGGTATTGAACTTTATGATGTGATTAGAATGGTCATTTAATGTTGTGGTTTGCTATGGTTTTATTGTTCTAAATTATGTTGTACATCGCTCTATCTTGATGGGAAAGCAGTTTATAATAGTGGGAAATAAATATAAATAAGTTGGGAGGATAAATAAAATAGGAGAAAAATTCTCACATAATAGCAAATGAAGACTTATAGTGCCAGATCCCAGGTACATGGGAACTAGAGTTGAGAACAGAAATGGACAAATGCTGGGGAAAGAATGGGATCAGAGATATGTTAGGTAGTGGGTGAATGATATTAAGGGAGCAGAACTGAGGTCCATAAGGGAAGGGACATCCTGAGTCAGGAAAAGCTGAAATCCATTTCTGATCAGGACTGAGGTGCCTTGGCAGAGCTGTGTTTGTATCCCAGTACTGGAATAGCAGGGAGTGCTACAAGTGAAGTTATGACTAATGAAATCCATTTGAATGCCTGGGGATGGAATATGAGGAATGAGAGTTGTGTGAGGAAAGCACCTGCCCTGCACTAGGGTTGGGTGTGGCTGATGTCACAACCTCTAAAAATAGTACTCAGCAAATGTTCCCTGAAAAAAAATAAAAAATACAAAAAAGGGAAAGCTTTCTAAAAAATGACCTTTTGTAGTGCTTGTGGTCCTTATAATAAAATATAATAGTTTATTTGGGTGAATTTCTGGTCTCCAAGAATTATTTCGTTATTTCAAAATCTTATATACTAATAGTCTTTTCTTGATAGCTTTTTTTTTTTATTCTGTTATCTATAGTATTATTACTATGTTATTTTTATTGGCTTAGTTATTACTCCTGCTTAGATTGTTTATTTAGATTTTCTTATGTCAGTTGCCTTCGCTCAGTTTCAAGAGAGGGTATGTTGCAGTAGGTTGCTTCTGCTAAATTTGTGCATTGCATGTAATACAAGGGATAAGGTTCGAGGTACAGTTCTTCAGGCCAAAGAAGAGACTCAAGCTAACTTCCGTGACAAATCATGCTACATTCTGTAAACCGAGACAGAATACTAGAAAATGCTGATGTTAGTGAAAAAAGCCAGGATCCAGGACCTGTCCATAGCCCCTGTGTGCAGGCAGACATTAAAAGGCCCCTCTCCTGGTTTCTCCTCTTTTACCAAAACAATGAGAGACGCATCTATTTACAAAACCAAAATACATCCTGGGTGGAAAGTTACAGTGACTCCAGAGTGCACATAATGTGATCCATGATTGACCAGGATATCGTCCGTGATTGTTAAGGACACACTGCTAAAAAAAAAAAAAGTGTGTCTTTAACTATCACGATAGCAGCTCCTCTGAAGTTACTCTATCATGAAGCAAGCATTTGGGCACAGACTGATCATCTGACCTCCCCACCCATCTGATCTACAAGAAGCAGTTTAGCCACCTGCCAGTAAGTCCTATTGTATTACTTATAAGGATAATAACTAGCAGAGCTTTTTTCTTCAGTTTCCTTCAAGTTTGCATCACCTCTGTGTGTTTCCCTGGATCGGCACAGCCTGGATTCAGAACCTTTTTCTTTAGGCCTTTAGGATTCTCTGGGCCCATAACCTGATGGATTTTTTTTTCTCTCCTTGTCCTCTACTAGTTCAGGCCTGATCTCCTTTATCAGGTTCAGAATTGGGTTTGTTTGTATGTAGCAGGGACCTTCATATCTCCAGCAGAAACACAGACAAGCCGATGCAGAAAAGTGTGTTGAGCCAAATGCATCTTTCTGATGGAACTTCAAGACACGTTTTCTGTGCGCAAAACATGCTGCCAATGCAGCGGGGAGCTTTGCGTGCAGAAAATGTGCATTTCTAAACAGGAGTACTGCTTAGCACCCTCGCATGGAAATCCCACGCAAATGAGGGCATTAAGCAGGACTCCTGTCCTGTCCCTCTCCTCTCCATGCAGAGAGACTGCACCTGGCTGGCGCACCTTTTTTAGTGCTGGAAATCTAACTCTGGGTTAGAGCTGGAGTTACGTTTCCAGTACTACTGCACTGGCACTTAAAACCCTTAAAAAATGTTTTTAAAAAGTTTTAAAATGGCCACAGATAAGTACAAACTTACCAAGGTAAGTGGTGGCAGCTGCTGACATTCATGGCCTATCAGGGATGCCTTCCCCACCCCTTCCTGAGTTAAAATGTGCGTTGGTCCTGTAACCAACACACATTTTACTCTAAACATGCTTTTTTAAAATTTTCCATGCATTTGCATTTTATTAGGTTACTGCATCAGGTTTTAATTTTGGGGTGTTATTTTATGTGTCTGCTGTTTTGAAATATTTTATTGGTGTTTGGGAAAATATTAAAATAGTTATGTGAGTTTTTAATTATTGTTTGTTCTATTTGTCGGCTATCTTGAAATGTATTCTTTTTATTAGTATGGTTTTACAGTTATGAATGATATTTAATATTTCTTGATTTTATTTGGTGTTTTATGAAGAATGGTGGTGGTTCTTTTTTGATTATTGCACTGCATAATACAGTTAGGCTTGTTGCGATTTCCAGTTTACTTTTTGTTTGCACGTTTCTATTTCTACTTCATGGTCTCTTTTATTTTTTTTGTTCTGGGGTCTATCTGTGTTCTGCATGCATTCTGCTAGCACAGAAATGGCCAACTGGTGTTACGTGAGTGTTATGCCGGGAGGGAGGGGGCAGCTGCAGGCTGGGACAGGGCTGGCAGCAAACAAGAACTTTACATAATGTGGCAGTTCTGAGGCGGGGGAATACTCACTGTGGAAGCGCATGAGCAACAGCACAATAGCAGAACGTGTGTCTGATGTCTGAGAGTGTGTGCGCATCTGCTTGTGAATGTGTGCATGTGAATGTGAGGCAGGGGAGGGGGCAAGACGTAATTCTGAATATCTGCCCCGGGTGCAGAAAAAGCTGGTCCTGGCTCTGGGGCTTCATTCTGCACAACCCCATGTCAAAGATTTATGTTTGTGCTTTTATTTTCCCATTAACTAATATAGGGAACAGTGGACTCCAATGAAAAGGCCTATCAAGGATCTTCTTTCTGCATGGATGGGAAGGCCCTTATGCCTTTCCCGGCTCAGGCAGCATGTACCACCTGTAGTGATGGGTTGTAACATCCGTCCCACTCCAGCCTCCTTGATCTGTGAGCCCCTGTTCACTACACAGTGCAAAGGGGGTCTCACATATCCTGCACACACAGAACTGTTATTCGGGTTTGTGCAGAGTGCCTGGTTGCCTCCTCAATGAACAGGAGCAGGCAGGTAGGGCAGCCTGAAAGGGAAGTTGTCTCCCTGACCGTTGCGTGCCCCAGTGTGTAACGTGCATGTGCGGGTTCTGGGCACAGACTGAGCAGAAGTACTTGGCTTCCCTTACAGCTGACTCTGGGACTGAGGGAATTTTCTGCCTTATAAAGTAATAATAATAAAATAAAAGCGCTGCAAAAAAAAAAAACTAACTGTGCGTTCACTGGAATGTAACTCAGTGACGCTTGCTGCACAGAGTGGACTCTATTGCCTGGAAAGCAGGAAGGAATGCATGCACAGAGAGCAAGAGGCTGGGATATACGCCTGCTACTGTGAGAAAAGCGACCCTCGGTGGCAGGGAGACGCCACCAGCCCGGTCTGAGAGTCATGCATCTCTTTATCCTTGTGGATCTTTGCTCCCTTATTGCCTTTCTCAGATCTGCTCTCCCCGAAGGCAGACAACCGGCAGACAGGGCAGAGGGAAGGATAAGGTCCTGTGATTGGGGAGGAGAGCGCTGAACTCCCGGGATCCCACCATTCTCTGTAATCTTCGGATAAACACTCAACATTATCTTCCTGTACCCAAACGCAATTGAGCAATGATAATAATTCATCTCCTCCGACCCCCAGCCTGTTTCCCTCTTTGGAAGCTTCCACGGGACGTGGGAAAATGCTCTGTCAGGCCAGTGAGACCGCCCGCTCTTCATGACTTTATGAAGTATTCAGTTGTAAACCACATTAAGATCCTGTTTAGATAAAAGCTGTAAAATAAATACATTATTGAGACTTGACCGGTGCTTTTACCAGAGGCTGGGAAAGAAGGCTCCTTTGAGGCCGAACCCTTCAATGTGCTTTTGGGGGGGGTCACCACAGGTCATGCACTTGCCCAGAGGGCCTGAGCCTCCTGCCTCCACGATACTACCAAACCCTGCATGCATGGAGGGGGAGGAGGAGGGCTTCCTTATGCCTGCGACCAAGGTTCTGCTCTAAGACGTGCAGAGACTCCAGCCCTGGCATCCAGGGGGCTTTAGTACTGCAAAGGCCGAGGCTCGCCAAGCTGCCGTCTGCTGCAGAATGACCATGCGGCTTCGGGTCACAATATAAAAACAGGTCGTTTTATTTTCTCAAATGGGGCCTGTTGTCTGGGCCTACAAACCACCCGAGCGACAGTGGTGCACTCGGGTTATATTTCACTTCTTTTCCGAACTCTCCTATGTGGTCCGTGCTGCCCCTATTCCCTACCCCACCCTCTACTCCTGTTTATCTCATATGTCAAAATTAGCATATAAATAACAGGAGGCATAACTCTTGTCCAGACACTGCAGTCTCTGGGATGTCTGCTCATTTGATCCCCCTTGTCTGATTGATTGTCTGCTTGGGCTCACTCTGGAAAGTTGTTTTTCTTTTTGCCACCCTGGCTTTATACTCCTATTCTTTCAACCCATCCCTCCTCGTACTGAACCTCCTTCGCTCTCATGAAATTAAGTCCAACCAAGAAGTTGACTGTATTGACAAAATAATCAGCTCCAGCTGCACCGTATGGAGTTGCTGTCTTTATGTATAGCGGAACATGCCCCTTGCAGGAAAACTTACATTTCAAAATTATTTCCTTAATTTTCCTACCAAGTTCCATCTGTTCTGCACCCAGCTGGCTTCCAAACCCTGTCGTACAGCAGCTCACAGGGGAGAGTCTGGTGCATGCAATATAAATGATAGACAAACTAAAATATACGTTTTTAATTGAGTTATTTCCCCCTATTGTTTATATGGCACTCAAGCGCACATCCGAGCACAGCTTAATTTCTCTCAGTGCTTTACTGTACTGAGATTATAGTGAATGGGCATCCTCCCCTCCAGTGCAACACACCTTTCCCCCGGAAACACATTCATTCACAGGACTGGTGGGGATTAAGAGACTTAATGACAATAATATCTCTTGTCTCCAGTCTGACAATTGCAGTGCATCATTGTGGTCTCACCTCAATGTATTTTATGATAAGAAAGAAGGGTGTGGAATCCTCCACCCCCTCCTTTCTCTGGTGGTCACCTTCCCTACCCTGGGAATACTGGGGCAGCTCCTCTAAGGTGGGATACACCTCGTCTCTGGGCATGGGCCGGGATCAGGTATTCCTGTAAGACCAGGGGAGTAGGGGGACTGCTGAAGTAGGTGGTGCATCAGAAAATTTGCTGCTGCTATGTGCCCTAGAACCCAGTACACCCTCCTACATTACCGCGTGAGCACTACTTTCTTTGATGCAAAAAGCCGATCAGTTTTATGCTCACAGCAACCCAATCCTCAGAGGGAACGTTAGCTTATTCCTTAAAATAAACACCTAATCTACTAGCAGCAGTTAAAATATGTGAATGAAAAAATATTTTCTGCAAGAACATTCAAAACTGCTTTATGTACGCAAGTGAAATTAATGTAGAGCAAACTTCTGTTTACAATAGAAATGAGGAAGAGAGGACCATAATGCCCTAAAAGCCAGTGATAAGTACCATCATTTTCACAGCAAAAATTAAAGTTAAACAAGACCTTGAAAATACAGACCGACCCTCACCTAATACAGAATAGAAAAGTGCCAACAAAACCTGAAATGGAAACCACAAGCCCAACTGTGTTATGCAGTGCAACAATGGAAAAACCGAAACATCATCATTCCTCTCAAAACATCAAGCAAAAAAAATTAGAGATATAAAACATCATATTAAAGCAATGCTAATAAACAGATTAAATGTCAAAACGGCTGACAAACATCCAATTAAAAAAAAATGCATAAATTTGTTCTAATATTTCCCAGTTCTATGTTCAGTTCTGGAGCCCGTATCTCAAAAGGGACAGAGACAGGATGGAGGCGGTCCAGAGAAGGGCGACCAAAATGGGGGGGGGGGGGGGTCTCCATCAAACGACTTAGGAGAGATTAAAGGACCTAAGTATGTATCCCCTGGAGGAGAGGAGGTGCAGGGGAGATATGATACAGACCTTCAGATACCTGAAAGCTTTTAATGATGCACAATCGACAAACCTCCGTTGGAAAGAAATCAGTAGAACTAGGGGTCACGTAATGAAACTCCATGGCGGACGACTCAGAACCAATGTCAGGAAATATTTCTTCACTGAGAGGGTGGTGGATGCCTGGAGCGCCCTTCCAGAGGAGGTGGTGAAGACAAAAACAGTGAAAGATTTCAAAGGAGCATGGGATAAACACTGGATCCCTAAGGTTAGAGGATGGGAATGAAGGAAAGAGTGCATGGGGGTAATTTGCTGGTGTAGCGGTTACTACCCTTAATCAACAAGTCTTCATACTGTTGACGCAACTCCATCATTGCTCTCTGCTTCAACAGCAGGGGGAAAAGAAGAAAAGGGGAATTAGATTCAAACAGCAAACCACAAGGACATTGAAATTTGTGGTCTGGTAAAACAAATAAGCATGGGGGTAACTTGCCGATGCAGCTATTACTACCTTTAACCAAAACTCTTGATGCAACTCCAACATTGCTCTCTGTTTCAACGGCAGGAGGTAATGGGGATTCGGGTTCAAACAGCAAGCAATAAGGGCCCTGACTTTGACGGTCTGGGAAACTGAAAAGTATGGGGGTGACGTGTATGGCACGGCAAAGACTACCATAAGCTTGCTGGGCAGACTTGATGGATCGCTGGTCCTTTTCTGCGGTCATTTCTATGTTTCTAAAATACCAATAAAATATTTCAAAACATCCAATAATTAAATAATGTTCCAATATTAAAAAAAAAAATTGAAAACAATAGAAACATCAAATTATACCCAATAACTAAAACCAATAAGGATTTTTTAAAAACCCTCCTGCTTTCCATTCCTGGGATCTTTTTATTTCCGATCATCCTGAGATTATCGCGCATTAAGGGAGGTAGGGCCACACAAACTATCTTCTCTCTCTCCTTCACACACACACACATACTAACACATCCATTCTTTCAGACACTCCCTCTCTCATATACATGCCAATGCTTTTGCACACTCCCTCTCTCTCACCCACACAGAGGCTTTCTCTTCCTCACATATACACTCTGTGTGTGTGTGTGTGCACGTGCCTGTGAGAGCATGTTTGAGACACATAGGCTCTCACAGACACACAATATACACACACAGCCTCTAAACACAGACACACATACAGGCTCTCTTACAGACATATACACACACCCACAGGCTCTTACCCAGACCCACAAGATCTCACACAGACATGCACACAGGCTCTCACATATACAGGGTCTCCTCTTACAGACATATACACACACCCACAGGCTCTTACCCAGACCCACAAGATCTCACACAGACATGTACACAGGCTCTCACATATACAGGGTCTCTTACAGACATATACACACACCCACAGGCTCTTACACAGATGCACAAGCTCACACACAGGCAAACAAGATCTCACACAGACATGCACACAGGCTCTCGCACATACAAGCTCTTATACAAACATATACATATAACCACAGACTCTCACACATACATGCACACAAGATCTCACACAGACACACACGCATTCACACAGGCTCTCACAGACATATTCACATATCCACAAGCTCTCACACAGATGTACACACACAAATACACATGGCCTCCTCTTTAGTCCACACCCCGCCAGCTTCCTTTTCACTCACAGCCCCGGTGGCCTCCTCTTCACTTCAGAGTGAACATTAGTGGTGGTGTTCTGGGGGGAGAGCCAGGGAAGACGCAAGCGCTTCCCAAGTTGGTGGTGCACGGCGCACCCCATTTCAAAGCTGGTGGTGCCTGTGCATCACTGTGCACCATGGATGCTACAGTCAATGTGTAAGACCAAATTAGGATGGGGACCTCCCAAAATAAATTCAGTGTAATGTCTACTCTGCTCTTGTGCTCCAAAAAAGAAAAAAATATTTAAAAACACTAAAAAATTCAAAATAGTAGTAGAGAAAACTTCAAAATAGAATCAGAGTCCATTTTCAAAGTCCATTTCTTGTCTATAGTGTTTCGTTCACCAGAAGTCAGAGTCTCAATTTTACTCCTTCCCAAAAGTTGATGTGATGCAACACTCTTCTTGGCTCCTCCCCAAACCTTTGCAGCTAGAGTTCATCTCCCCACAGACTCTTTTTCCCAAATTCTCCCCAGGGCAATCTCTCTCTTTTCTCTCTCCCCCAAATCTCTTCACACAGTCTGCATTCCTTAGGACCTTTAGGGGGGGTGTGACGGGGTCACTATGCTAGACTAGATAGGAAGAATAAAGCTAGGAACCAAAGATTCAAGGGAAGAGGGGGAAGGAAAATACAGCAACACCAGGCAAGAGACGTCCCTTGGTTCCTTCCCCCGGATGTTACAAGGACAGAAGAACCACAGGTGTGGGAGGTTAAGGGTGGGACTTCCCTGGAGCCAATCAGCTGGCAGAAGAGGAGGAGTTCCATAGGATGAAAAGGACTCCCTAGTAGAGCAGTCTCAGTCTCCTATGGGGGACCGAGGAGGAAAGATCGGATTTCCTGGCTGCTTGGGGAGACTGCGAGGCTGGACGTTCCCTGACCGTGTGAAGGACTGCCGCAACTATCACAGAGAAGGTGAGCGTGGGGACTTCTGTTGTTGGATGAACGACAAGGATACTTTGCCTGGAGAACTGCCGGTGGGTGGTTGTACCTCTGGGGAAGGGTTGAGGTCCCAGAGGTACGGAGGGAGGTGGCAGTTAGGCCCAGTGGGGCTGGATTTTGAACTATGGACTTTGAGAGGGACTTCTGAAGTCAGTGGTTGGAAAGTGAGTTGCTGGCTCAGCGGGGAAGGCATCTGCCTTCCATCCAGGTGGTGAGGGTTCAAATCCCACCTGGGGACTTTTAAGATAAATATGTTTAAACTGCTATTTGAGTTTCCAAGGGACCAGGGAAGCTCGGTCAAGGTTTGGAACTGGGAACGGACGCAAGCAGACGGTGTACGGACCAGGTGAAAGCATCACAGGGGGTCATAGATATAATTCTCCCCTTTCACAGAAGTCACTCAAAACCGTACTCACTCTTCCGAAGCAGCTCACAATCCAGACAGCACACTTCAGGAGCAGCTGCAGGGACGTTGCACCCCATTCCTTTGGGCCAATGCAGGGTCCTGAGCTCTGTGATGAAATAACCAGCCAGTACCTCTTCCCCTAGGTCCAGTCAGCCTCCCCCCACCCCCCCCCCCCCCCCCGTTCTTTTGTATAACTTCCAAACTTCAATAAACTTCTTTCTTCACCCTGCAACACAACTTCTGCAACGCTCCTTTCTCTCAAGCAAGCTGACAGGGCTTTCAGAGGATTTAGTAATCCACACTAGTCTCTCCTTTCATGTCTGTTTATTCCACGACTCCTCCGCTCTCTCCTTGCAACTTTCAGAGATGTACTCCTGAGGGGAGCACCAGATATAATGCCACGCACTCCTGTGGCCTGGATCCTCCAGAAGCTCCCTTCTCGAGCTCTTTCCTCAGTGACCGGCCCTTTGTCCGTGTGCAACACTTCCTGTTATATTGCATCACACTCACACAGCCATTGGCTAAAAATCACTCTGCCATTCATACCAATTATGCACACCTACTAGTCTGGCCCTTTACCCTTATTCTGGAACATTCCCTCTTATACACAATAAGATAAACCTTTAACCTTGCTAGAAAACACCATCCTGGGGTAAGGGCTACCACAATTCTCCTCCCATAGTAGCCACTTCTTCCTAGCCTTTGACTAAGGAGACCAGAATTTTCCCAATGTAATAAATTGCACAACTTTTAAACCTCACACAATAAACATGCAAAATATAGGCCACAAGTAGATTAGTGGAGTGCCTCAAGGATTGGCCCTGGAGTGGAGTGCCTCAAGGATTGGTTCTTTTCAGTATCTTTGTGAAGGGTTTAAAAGAAAACATTTGTTTTTCTGCAGATGGCACTCAGATCTGGAACAGAACAGATACACCGAGGGAGCAAGAATGAGAGATGATCTAAGAAAGCTTGAGAAGTAGTTGAGTGCTTTGATAGCTTTAGATTCAGTTTACAAAAGTGCAGAATTGTGTATTTAGGGTAGAAAAATCCAAAGAAGCAATACAGAATGGGTGGTGATACTGATGTGCACTAACCAGGAGAGTGACCTCAGGCTGAATGTTTCTGAAGATCTCAAGGTAGCACAATGGTGTGATAAGGTGGTCGCCAGATCAAGAGGTGTGCTAGGACGCATTGAGAAAACGGCCCTGCTGAACTGGCGAAGACACTAGTCTGGTATGGGCCAGGATATCTCACGAGGCTCATCTCATGAGGCATTTTTAAGATTGCCATCAGTTCACCAGGTTAACCATGTATAGTGAAGGGCTAGAACATTTCTGGTTATGACCCCTACTTTACAGAATAGTCTCCCTTTGGAGTTTAGATTGGAGAACAATTTCCTGGTTCCTAGAAAACAAAGACCCGGTTATTCCCATCTGTTTGAGATGTGTCTCAAACTCTGGAACACTCTACCACTCGAACTTAGAACACAACAAAACCTAAAAACCTTCAAGAAAGAAATGAAAACCTGGATGTTCACCAGTTTATCAAAACTTCCAATGACCTCCACTCCTCCTTGCATCATAAAGAAGCTCCCGACCGTGATACTCATGACCTACCCCACCTGCTCTATGTAACCAAGATGTACCACTGCTGTTCAAAGTAAACATCTTATACCCTTCCTGCCCGATATAAACATTGTAACTATACAACCTACCCCTTATATCCATTGAATACCTTTCATGTCCCACATAAACAACGATACCCTTCCTGCGCTATGTAACCATCTCCTATCCCCTTGAAAAGCACATTATTAACTCTTCCAATGCATCTACCGGAACCTGCACAGAAAGACTCTACTGACTCCTTTCTTAACTTAGGTTTCATCATGTTTTTAACATTTTAATTTTGTAAACCGTTGTGACGGCGAAACCGAATGACGGTATATAAAACTCATCAAATAAATAAATGTGTCGCACTGGATGGAATACTTCAATTAAGGAAATATTTTGGCAGAAAAAATATTTTTGACAGTTTTTGCTGAAATGGATTGGGTAACAAAATATATGGATGTTGACGACATAATGTGGATATGTTGGTTTTGTTTTTAATTTTGCCTTCTATGAAAGTGGGTTGAGTCATTTTTATTGCTTATATAATATATTTCTTCTAATTTGCTTTACTGTTATACATTGCTCCAGCGGGGGAAAGACCGTGCAAATCCTGAAAGATGGTTTAGATATGGATTAAATTAAATTTAAAAAGGAGGTGATAATGCAACTGTGTAGATTGTAGGTGAGATCTCATCTAGAATGCTGTGTCTAGTTCTGGAGGCCATATTTCCATAAGGACATAGGCTGGAAGTGGTCCAGTGACAAACTACCAAAATGGTGCATGATCTACACCGAAAGCTATATGAGATGAGACTTAAAGACCTAAATATGTATATCCTAGTGGCAAGGAGAGACAGGAGATATGGCAGAGACTTTCAAGTACTTCAAAGGTATTGCAATCCATGAGGACCCCAAAGACCATACCTTGAATCCATTACTAAGTGTTAAAATTAATTCCTAATGTTAGTAAATCTGCGTGTCCATGATCCCTGGACAGGGAGAAAGCTATTTTCTAAGGCCCTTAGTGTTGTTTTAATCACCCATTAAACTCTCTCTCTCTGCCAATGGCAGTAATAATCACGCTGGCTTGCAAGTGGATAAAAGTGAGCTAGTTGATATAGGGTATCTGGATTTCCAGAAAGCATCTGATAAAGTCCCTCATGAGAGACTTCTTAGGAAATTAAAAAGTCATGGGATAGGGAGGCAGTGTCCTATTAAGAATTGGGAAATGGTTAAAAGATAGAAAACAGAGTAGGATTAAATGGTACATTTTCTCAGTGGAGAAAGGTGGATAGTGGAGTGCCTCAGGGATCTGTCCTGGGACCAATGCTTTTTAACATATTTATCAATGACTGGGAAATGGGAATGAGTGAGGTGATTACATTTGCCGATGACACAAAATTATTTAAAGTTGTTAAATCACAAGGGAATTGTGAGAAATTGCAAGAAGACCTTGCAAAACTGGGAGACTGGGCATGCAAATGGCAAATTTAATGTAGACAAGTGAAAAAGTGATGCACTTAGGGAAGAATAAGCCAAATTATAGCTACACAATGCAAGGTGCCATATTAGGAATCACTATTCAGGAAAAGGATCTAGGCGCTATTGTTACTAATACAGTGAAATCTTCTGCTCAGTATGTAGCAGCAGCCAAGAAAGCAAATAGAATGCCAGGGATTATTAGGAAAGGAATGGAGACTAAAACAGAGAATGTCCAAATGCCTCTGTATCGCTCCATGGTGCGACCTCATCTTGAGCAGTGTGTGCAGTTCTCAAAAAAGATACAGCAGAATTAGAAAAGGTAAAGAGAAGGGCAATCAAAATGATAAAGGGGATGAAACAATTCACCTATGAAGAAAGGCTAAAGAGGTTAGGGCTCTTTAGCTTGGAGAAGAGATGGCTGAGGGGCATATGGTAGAGGTCTATAAAATAATGAGTGGAGCAGAATGAGTAAATGTGAATCAATTGTTTACTCTTTCAAAAAATACAAAGACTAGGGGACACACAATGAAGTTACTAAGTTATACATGTAAAATTAATAGGAGAAAATATTTTTTTTTTACTAAATGCATAATTAAGCTCAGGAACTCGTTGCCAGAGGGTGTGGTGAAACTGTTAGGGGCAGATTTTAAAAGCCCTGCGCGCAAGTCCTGGGGGCTTTGCTTGGGGGGGCGTGTCTGGGCGGGGCATTCAGGGGCGTTTTGGGGTGGGGCTTTGGGCGTGGTGCATAGAATCTATCTTCACCTTGGGATCCTGCCAGGTTCTTGTAATCTGGATTGACCACTGTTGGAAACAGGATACTGGACTTGATGGACCTTTGGTCTGACCTAGACAGGCAAATCGTATGCTCTTGTGACTCCAGGAATACTTTCCAACCTCCTTTTGAATTTGATAAAGTTTCTTTCAGCTTTGGAATGTTTACCAAGTCTAAATTAACAAATTAGGAATGTGAGAAATTTGTGACATTTCTCTCTAAATTACTTGAATGGATGAATAAAGCTAATTGTTCCTCTATTGCAGTTGTTCCAGATTCATATGTGAAGTAGTGGTTGAGCTTCCTTTCCATTTAAGGATAATAATGGCTGTGTTTCAGATTAATGTTAGTGTCCAGTCCCAATTTCATACCTCAGTCCTAGTGTTCAGCATTCTCCTCTCTTCCCTCTCCCATGTACCTGTCGGATACTCTCCAGATTTCACTTCTCTTCACCCACAGATCTCCTAGAGAGACTGCGATTCCCTGATCGAGTTCCCCAGTCGTCTTCTTTCTTCAAAGCTTCTTCGCCCAGGGAAGGAAGGTGAATTCATTCCTCCCTGAGGACATAAATGGTCAATTGGGTCTTTCCCTATGAAAGTCACTTCTTCCTCTGATGATTGCCAAATCTGAGTCTCTGATCCCTACAGTACCCAGGCAACACAAAAAGGAAAAAAACCTTACTAAAAAAAATGGAAACCAAATTAGGAGGCAGAAACTTCCTCCTCAGAAACAAAAAGGTTTCCAAAATCTATGGCGACGGTACCCTGACTTTACAGCACCCAGATCTCACTCAATGGGATCCAAGAGCCCTTCCCTGGGAAAACAACCAAACGGGAACAGCGCTGGAGCACGCTGCCTCGAGAAGGATCAACTCGTAAAATGGTGGCAGGGCTTTATATAGCGTGGGAGCAGACCATTTCCCTCTCTCTCATGGGGGAGCCACAGCCCATATGGAACTAGCCATGTCCTCCACCCCATAATAAATGGCTCCAACTGCTGGTAGAGATCCTTTAGGGTCCGTGTAGCATAATAATGCACAAGAAGAAAACGTTTTTCAGAGGAAAAAAAAATATAGAGAACTCCGGAGCAACATCAGGAACATTTCTTCCTGGTAGAAGCATGGAGCGGCCTCCCAGTGGAGACAAAAACTGTCACGTAATTCAAGGAAGCAGAGAGGAAAGCCAGAGATCAGCTAAGGGTCTCTGGCTTTGTACTGAAAATGAAATTTAGGTGGATTAAACGGGCCCCTGTGTTTTTTAATTGCAGTTTTTGATTAATACATTCCCTGTAATGGTGGTGCAGCCCCTGTCCCAGTCACTTCTTGAATATGGAGGGCACGCGGGGAGGACCACAGACCATGCGAGACCCCGTGAATGCCTGGGATTCCTGCACAGGGGGGAAAAATGCACTTTTCAAAGCCCTGAGGGTTTGCTTGCTCAAAGGCTCTTTCAGCTCACCAGTCAAACACTCGGTTAAAGACCACTTTAATCCCAGCCCTGCTGCTCAAAACAAAATGTTTTACTGACGGATGGCAGGGAAATCAAAGGCCAGACAAGATACACTTCTGAAGAGTGATCCCACAATAGCTGAATTCAAACAGTCACAAAAATTAAGCACAGTTTCTCTTCACCCCAAAACAGATCAGCTCACTGGGACAGGTACTCCTAGCCCGGGCCCTTCCAGGACTGGTTTAGTAACTGTGTAACCTTTTTGTTCCAAGGCCCTTCCCCTGGCGCCTCCCAGTGCACAAGTCCGTACACTCTCCAGGGACATCCGCTCCTCCTTAGAGCTCCCGGCTTTACTCTGGTAAACGTCCCCAGGCAAGCAGTCCTTCCGGTGGCACATCCTAGTGCACTCGTCCCATCTTTCTCCTACCCTGGAATCCTTCCCCTCCTAACTTCTCTGGGAAGGGGAAAAGCCCTGGTGCTACTCCGTGAAGGGAGAGCTCCAACGGGACTCAGTCCTATGAATCCTCTCTTTACCGCCTCCTGCTTCTCATGGCGGCAGGGGTTTTGCACTGAACCCCCCTTCCCATTGGGGAGCGGTGCTCCTCCTTAGCACACTGACACTATGCTGACATCACAGGGCGGGCCAGGCGAGGTCTGGCGGAAACCCCGGTCCTACTGAGGGCCCGCAGGGCCAGCCGCGCGTCTGTAAGGCGCCCGGACATTTTCCTAGGAACAGAAAACGGGCAGCTCCTTATTTCAGCAAAATCCACCTTTTGAGTTTGGTCTAGCACTTTTATGTCTGCTTTAAGAAAATGATTAATTCTGCTGGCCAAAGTATTTCCATGATTTGTTTTATCCCGTTAACATTTTATCTTCTTAGCTAACAGCGGTTACCATTGGAGCTTGGACCCATTTTAGCCCTCCACGTTCTAATTTTGGTCAAGGTGATATACGGTCATTTGATAATTTGCTATTATGATTTTATGTACTGTATATGTTTATTTTGTAGTAGGTGTCTGGCTGGTCGTTTCAAACATTTTCATTTTTTTTATTGTAAAATGCTATTTGTAGCAATGATGATGTATTTACTCCTAAGCATCTGTCTGAACCATGCTTTAGAGATTATTTTAAGAATGTAATAAGAAATGTGTTAAAGTTTTTATGTAAATTGCAATCCGAGAAGGAGAAAAAGGGGCTTGGGAAAAGCCTTTTGATATCTGCAGTGCTGAAGCTGGGATTCTCCCCATATTCTGCTCATTTCTGGTCTGACCAGCCCGCTGCTTCTCCCCAGATGCACGAGGAGGAGGAGAAGTTCCAGATGTGTCTGAAAGCACTGAAAACTCCCAGGGGACCGGAGAAAGAGGAAGGAAAAGAGATGACGAGACCCGGGAAGGGTGTGAAGGAGAGAGTGCGAAATGAAAAGGAGGGGAAGCAAGCAAGGGGGAAAACTTTCAACGAGAAGATGAGAGGGGAGATGAGCAAAGGACATGAGAGTGAATGAATGAAGAAAAGAGAACCAATTAAATCCTGCACGAGAGGGGAAAGAAAGAGACATAGAAAGGGGGAGGGGGCAGATTGGGGGAGGCAGAGAGCGGGAGACAGAGAGGGAAAAGGGACAGAGACAGGAGGGAGAGAGAGAGAAAGAGACAGGTGGAGAGAGAAAGAAAGAGGGGGAAAAAAAGAGAGAGGAGGTAGAGAGACAGATGGGGGGAGAGAGAGCATTTGAGGAGAACCTATGGCAGGGCTTCAGTTTAATCTGTACTTAGCTTTTTCTCTTTCCACAAACATCCAAAACTACGAAGGTGGAAGAACACGTAAGCACCCGCCATCATTTTCTTTTACAAGTGTGATATCGTTGCTATTATTATTAAACTGACTTGCAAAACAGTAGAAGAAGACTTTCCATGACAGTTTCTGACCTGTAAAGCTGAAAACTTGCAGGCTGGCGAGGCCTTGCTCCAGTCGGTAAAAGGAGAATTAGGTGCAAAGATGGCGTTCTGCATCTTCTGCTGTGCTCCTTAAGGCCACGGCACCTCTCTGCGGGACGCCTGTTCCCAGCAGCGCTGGAAGCAGCCAGCGAGAAGAACTACTGAAAAAAAAAAAAAATCAGTCATTTTTATGTTACGTATTGCAGAAAATAACATCCAAATGTGGCATAAACAGAAGATGCTATGGGCACGGCCCACGAATGCCCAAGTATTTTTATTTGCAGGCATTAAATTGTCCTTCTGGAAGTCAAGCTCTGCATGAAAATCAATTCTGTAGGTCGTCCTTTGTCAGTGTCCTGTCACTTCCTTTTCATATCTGCTCACTTGAATAATGAAATTCCAATTTTCACATATTTGGCCACTGAACAGTGAAATTTGAATGCAGTGGCCACGGATGAGTATTTTGTGGTTAATATAATCAGATAAATTCAATGACTTATCCTCTGGCATCATTCTATAACAAATTCAGTGACTCTCCTCTCCTCTCCTCTGATGGTATTAATTGTAGAGGAACACAACCTGAGCTTGTGATTTCACCATGTAGTGCTCCTGCCCCTGGTGTCCTTGTCACAAATCAGTGACAAGGGGTGCAGCCGAATTCGCAAATTATTAGGAATCTGCCAAGGGCTGTGACATGAATGTTTTCTGCCACAGCCCCTGAAAGTGAACTGAGACCATTAATTCATTTTCACGTAGGCCACCTACTTTACAGGTCCTGACAGACCTGAACTGGACCTGAAACCAGTGACCTCCCTGTAAAGGGCTCTGTAACCACCCAGCAAGTGTGCAAATAGAGGTATTTTGCTAGTGTGGCGAGCAGGTGGGAAATGGAAATCACAGAGCAGCGGTGCACCTTTTTACATGGGGATTTTTACAGTAGTAGGGGAGTGGAAGATTGACCTTGCTTGACCTGGTTCTCCCACGCATGATATATGCGCACGTTAAACAGGAAATGCCTGACATACTGTACTCATTCTCTCACTCTCCTCTCTAACCCTCCGATGTTGTCCATCATTTTCTCTCTCTCTCTCTGTCTGTCCAGAATAGGCATTTCCACCTCACCCCCAAGTCAACCAGGCAGGCTCTTCTAGCACTTGTTTTGCCCCATTGCATGCATGCATTTGTCATTCTGATTTTCTTAGGGAAATCAGGGAAAAATCAGAATGGCACCTCCATGCATGTTATGGGACAAAACCAGGGCTAGATCAGCCCGTTTGGGTTGACCTGTTGACCAATATTCTTTGGTAGGTTGGAGGCTGGAGGCTGTGGGAGTTAATTAAGGCAACTTTGTTCCGCAAACCCTGAGAATGGTGATCAATTCAGGGGGGAAATCTCCATTAATTTATTTTACTGTATTTATTTTCTTGGATTTGATTATCCACCTTATCATCGATCATCACAAAGCAAGTTACAGCCAAATATAAAATCATACACCCATGTGAAAACGATGAGGTTTTTAACGTGCAGGCGCTGGATTAGAATACTACCTCCAGGAAGTGTTTCTGTGGAGGACTGTGTGCTGGCAGAAAGCTGGAATAGCAATGCAGCATGAGGTCCGCTTCGTGAATGAACAAAGCTGCTGTTAATTTTGTGAACGGGCAAGCATTAGCATGCCAGGTCACTTCAGATGGCACGTGTAAACCTCTCGCCCGCCTCCCCCTCCCACACACACATACTTGGACTCAACAAAGGCGCACATCCGGGAGCTTTTGGGCTAACATGCAACCCAGGGGGCTCCCCAGGGGGCTTCTGGCAGGGGATAAGTCTTGCTTCAGGGCCTTTAGAGACAGTGAAGTGCTTTTTGTGTCTTGAAAATAAAGACGACGCCACACCAGCAAGCGTTGCTCCAAAATGAAATGTTCGCTGAATTAAAACTCGTTGAATATTAATCAGTTGACAAGGGGTACATTTTCTTGTGGTAATATCCATAAAATAAATGCAAACAGTCATTGAGCCAGTCCACAAGCATTCAGAGATCTCAGGCCACATCCAAGGAATTCTCCCAGACTTTTAGAATCCTCTTGATTAATCCCTGTAACTCTGCACCTCTCCTGACAACCTAGAAACACGTCAGCAGAAAAAGACCAGTTGGGTCTATTTACTCTGCCCATCCCTGCGACATTAGAAACATAGAAACTGACGGCAGAAAAAGACCAGATGGCCCATCCAGTCTGCCCTGCAACCTTACTTGAAATTGGATTCACAGACCTTTAGTCTGGGCCCTTCCTTTGCCATTATAGTTACTGGTATGAAGCTACAACGAATATCGGTATATAGAAATAAATAAATAAATCTACAATTTTAACATTTACTTTTCTGCTGCCCCCCCATGTCTCTTAGTTTTAGCTCCTTAGGAATCCACAGAGTCTATTTCATTTACTTTTGAGGTCCTTACTGTTTTCTCCCTCACTGTTGTTACTGATAATTAGAGATGTGAATCGTGTTCTCGATCGTCTTAACGATCGATTTCGGCTGGGAGGGGGAGGGAATCGTATTGTTTGCCGTTTGGGTGTGTAAACTATCGTGAAAATCGTTAAAATCGTGAGCCGGCACACTAAAACCCCCTAAAACCCACCCCGACCCTTTAAATTAAATCCCCCACCCTCCCGAACCCCCCCCCCAATGCTTTAAATTACCTGGGGATCCAGCGGTGGTCCAGAACGGTGGCGGTCTGGAACGGCCCCCTCAATTGAATCCTGTTGTCTTCAGCCGGCGCCATTTTGCAAAATGGCCACCGCAAAATGGCGGCGGCCATAGACAAAAACGATTCGACGCAGGAGGTCGTTCCGGACCCCCGCTGGACTTTTGGCAAGTCTTGTGGGGGTCAGGAGGCCCCCCCAAGCTGGCCAAAAGTTCCTGGGAGTCCAGCGGGGTTCAGGAAGCGATTTCTTGCCGCGAATCGTTTTCCGTACGGAAAATGGCGTCGGCAGGAGATCGACTGCAGGAGGTCGTTCAGCGGGGGTTCCGGACCGCCGCTGAACGACCTCCTGCAGTCGATCTCCTGCCGGCGCCATTTTCCGTACGGAAAACGATTTGCGGCAAGAAATCGCTTCCTGAACCCCGCTGGACTCTCAGGAACTTTTGGCCAGCTTGGGGGGGCCTCCTGACCCCCACAAGACTTGCCAAAAGTCCAGCGGGGGTCCGGAACGACCTCCTGCGTCGAATCGTTTTTGTCTATGGCCGCCGCCATTTTGCGGCGGCCATTTTGCAAAATGGCGCCGGCTGAAGACAACAGGATTCAATTGAGGGGGCCGTTCTGGACCGCCGCCGTTCTGGACCACCGCTGGATCCCCAGGTAATTTAAAGCATTTGGGGGGGGTTCGGGAGGGTGGGGGATTTAATTTAAAGGGTCGGGGGTGGGTTTTAGGGGGTTTTAGTGTGCCGGTTTTCCTGCCCTCCCCCTTCCCCCGATTTACGATTTTTTAACGATAAATCGGGGGAATTGGTATTGTATCGTGGCCCTAACGATTTTTGACGATTTAAAATATATCGGACGATATTTTAAATCGTCAAAAAACGATTCACATCCCTACTGATAATCCCCATGACTCTTGGATCTAGCACCTTAGGGCTCCATAGAGTCTGTCCCATGCCTTTTTGAAGACGTTTCCGTCTTCATTCTCACCATCTGCTCTGGAAGGACGTTCCAGGCATCCACCACCCTACACTCTCTGTGAAGAAATATTTCCTGACATCCAATCTTAGTTTTCCTCCCTGGAGTTTCATATTGTGACCCACTTGTTCTATTTATATCTTTCAAGTGGAAGAGGTTTGTTTTTAATTGTGAATCGTTTATACCTTTCATGTATCTGAAGGTCTGTATGTATCATGTCTCCTCTGCACCTCCTCTCTTCCAGAGTATACATATTTAGGACCTTCAACCTGGCCTCATAGCTCATATGATGACAGCCTTCCACCATTCTGGTCGCTTTTTTCTGAACCACCTCCATCCTATCACTGACCCTCTTGAGATAAGGACTCCAGAACTGAACACAATACTCCAGGTTGGGCCTCACCAAGGACATGTATAAGGGGATTAACACCTCTTTTTTCCTACTAGATATTCCTCTATCTATGCACTTGCCCACATTAAATTTCATCTACTATTTAGGAGTCCAGTCTCCTAGTTTCACCAGGTCCTTCTGCAGTTCATCACAATTCGCTGCCATTTTAATGACTTGAAACAATGGCCTCAACCTGGTTCTAAACACAAACAAAACTGAAATCCTCCTTATCGCTCCCGAAAATTACGTCCCACCTATCAATTCTACTTCTAGCCAATCTCCTATCAACTCCAAAGACATCTCTTCGCCACAAGTAAGAGACCTAGGAGTACTCCTAGATAACAAACTCAGCCTCAACAAGTTCATAAACAACACTACAAAAGAGGGCTTCTTTAAACTGCAAGTATTAAAAAAATTAAAACCACTACTACTCTACAGAGACTTCCGCCTGGTTCTATAAGCCATCATAGTACCGAAATTGGACTATTGCAACTCACTCCTTCTCGGACTTCCCGGTAGCACCACCAAAGCACTTCAGATGGTCATGAACGCAACGGCCAGAATTCTTACAAACACCAAAAAAAAGGATCATATCACCCCAATACTCCAGCACCTACATTGGCTACCAATCAAATACAGAATTCAATTTAAAACCATTATGATGACACACAAGGCCCTACATAACCTATCTCCTCTCAATTTAACTTATCAACTTCAGCCACACACCTCTAAGAGACCGACTAGAAGTGCGTACAGAAATATGCTACTCACCCAGCCGGCGAAAACCTCCCTGAGGAAACGCGCACTATCCACAGCCAGCCCCACTCTCTGAAACTCGCTCCCTCCAGACCTGCGCCTCGAACCCTGCCACATAACATTCAAAAAGAAGCTAAAGACTTGGTTTTTCGCACAAGCTTTCCCGGAGAGCTAAGAACCAGAATAACACAATATCTGCATAGACTCAGACCGACCATTACCTCCTGTAAATAGTTACTGTTCATTTCGCTATCGCTATGTAACTAGAAATGTTTTAATCACTGTAACCTCCTCCAAGTTCCCCTGCCCCTTTATGTTAGCTGTTATCATGTTTCGATGTAAACTGCCCTTCGAGGCGTCAGTTGTATTTCCTTGTACACCGGTGTGATATGTATATTATACAGGAACATCGGTTTATAAAAATTAAAAATAAATAAATAAATAAATAAATCTGCAAATTTGGTCACCTCAGTCATCATTCCTTTCGCCAGATCATTTATAAATATGCTAAATAGCACAGGTCCCAATACAGACCCCTGGGGCACTCAACAACCTTTCTCCTTTCATAAAACTCAACATATAGTCCTACCCTCTGTTTCTTATCTTTTATTGTTACCAGTCCACAAGAGGACATTGCCTCCCATTCCATGACCTTCCAATTTCCTGAGAAATCTGACATGAGGGACTTTTGTCAAATACCTTCTGAAAATCCAAATACATTATATCAACTGGCTCACCTCTTTTCTGTTACTGGGTCCCATTATTTTCCTCCTGAAATTTGGGACCTATACCAGATCTCTCTTTCCCTTGAATATTAGGGGCAATACTTTATATCCCATGTATACTACACTCCTTCCACAGTAAAGATCCCAAGTTCTACTGATGATCTAGGTGCATCCTTCTCTTTACTTCATATCCTCTGGAATTTTATTGCACTGAATGGGAACCTCTTTTACTCCTCTTCTGTATACCAAATGGGTATTTTCTGTGAATAAACACCAGGTGGGGGCCACTTCTTCTCCCTCTTGTATACTGGATGCGTATCCTCCTCTTCTAAAACCATGTTGCTGAATGGGCAATGGAATCCCCCCTCAGACAGAGAAATAACAAGATTTCTTATGAACTATTCCTCATCCCTCTGGTCAAGAAGGATGGATAAACAATTCCTCTCAAACAAAAATCTTATAGAATACTTTACTGCAAAATCACTATAGGTACTTCAACAACCACTGAGTGCGAGTTGGAAGTTCCTCACTTTCTAAGGCTTCTCTGCCAAGACTTTGTGCCTTCATTATGAAAAATTAAAAGAAGTGAAAGGAAACACTCCTATTCTCTTGAAATTCAAATTAAAAATCCACATAGACAATAGGGGTCACTGGCTTTTATAAAAAGCAGGAACGCTGCTTGGGGGCGCTCTGGCTGTTGGTATATTCCTCTACTCCAGAGGTTCTCAACCTAGTCCTTGGGACACACCTAGCCAGTCAGGTTTTCAGGATATCCATAAATAGGCATGAAAGAGATTTGCATACAATGCAGGCATTGCATGCAAATTGATCTCATGCATATTCATTATGGATATCCTGAAAGCCTGACTGGCTAAGTGTGTCTTAAGGACTGTGCTGAGACCCACTATTGTACTCTACACTACCCTAACCTAACTTCTTGACCATACTCCTTCAGCAGGGATCCCAGTGGGGCCCTACAAACAGGGTAGTGTATTCTGGTCCAGAGAGTAGATTCTCCCATCCTTTGGCAGTGCGCTGTAAAACCACACTGGAAATAGTTCCTGTTTCACTTTTCTTTTGTAGCGGAATCTCACCAGCTGCAGACACGTTGGAACCAGCTCTGTTCCCTGATGTCTTTCCATTTCTTCAAAACACACTGGTGAGAATAAATCCCAGGGGAGCAAGGAGTATGGAAAGTACTCCCCCCCCCCCCCCCAAAATAGGAATCCCACACAGATTCCTTCCTGAAGCCCTTCATGGATGCAGCAAGCACTTGTTCTCTGCAGAGTCCCCAAGGTTCTTCTGACCTTGAGCTCTGGACCCACTGCAGAAAAGAGAGCAGAGAATCCAAAGCCTGTGCTCCTTGTTGTTATCTCTTCCACAAAATCTCATGCATTACACTACCGTCCTCCTCTAGCCCCTGAGCATTTGCCTTAGTGGGTGCACTGCACATGCTTCCTGGTAAACAACCCGGGTGTATTCTTACAACTTGTCTTTTTTTTTATTTACTTTTTTGTTGTGTTCTTTCTATTGCGATTGGCAGAGTATTTCCAAGAAAACCTCTTGAGAAACAAATAATATTGAATAGATAACCTAATGACAACAGTATCAATATAAACCAAGAGGGGGAAAAAAAGAAAGACAACTTTACTCAATGTAAAACCGTCCACTAAATAAGGGGGAGATCCAAGTTCAAAACTGTAAAGGGAAAAAAAAAATCAGACACAAAATAGCCCAAAAGTGTCTCTTAAGCCAGCAATGGCTCTAAGCCTAGAGCCAAGCACCATATAAGAACAGTGACTTGGAAGAGGCGAGGGCCTCGGTGCATGGCCTGGACTGAATCAACTGGACTGGGCCCCAGCCTGCAACGTGGGGGCAGGGAATCAACATGGAAATTGAAGAGCTGGGGGCCCACTCTGAACCATCTGCCTCTGTATCTGCAAGCCACTGAGATCGCTGTCACTGCCCTGATCCCTGGCCTGATGGCACTGAGTAACAGGAAGTAAAGTCAAATGTTCACTGGCACAACAGGGGACGGGGCCCTGCAATGCATAAGGGCTGGGACAGGCACCCCAATTTGTCGTCCCCCCCCACCAAAGACAGTCCTCATTAAGGTGACAACCTATACTAAATAGGTTTGCTTTTCGCGATCAATAAATAATCGTACAAGTGCTCTGACATGTAATGACATACGCTTGCATGAAATTTAAGGAAGACGTGAGCCCCAGTTGTAAGAATGTATTCCTTAAATTAAAAAAAAGATTTCCTTTTTTTCTGAGTAGCTGGAGCAACATCTGGAACCACTCAAATTCTCTTGTTCAAAAAAAAAAAAAGGTTGATTCATGTGCTGGAAGAGAAACTTTAAGACCCCTTCTCTGGTTCTAGTACAAAATTAGCAATCGGAGTACTGCTGGTTGTTTGTTGTTCCTCTGATTTCTCCAGGAGTGTTAAGGTATCTCGGCTCCTGGATTTTTTCCTCGGCTGCTTTTCTTCTCTTAGGAGGGGCAATAATACAGTCTAGTGGATGAGGGCAAAGCCTCAGTTGTCATTTTGAGGATCTCAGTAAGATGTCACTTGTGCATATCCCCCAGGACAACTGCTGGAACCTTAGTTCACAAAGTGCAGATTCCTACTTTATGAATAAATTCCAAGTTCTCAGGTTTATTCATTCTGTCATCTTTAATCAAGGAGTACTCATCTCCTTGGATTTTTTTCCACCTTCATTTCCAAAATGCTAAGCCATTCCCTGTGACTCTGAACTTCTTTTTCTAGCAATGCACACTTTGACATAGTTAATGAACTCAATTTATCTTCCAAGCGCAGATGTGTATTGGGAAGAGAAGGTTAAGCTGGGAGACTCTCGCACTAGTTGTAGCCTTTCAGAGGTATTCCCTTGAGTCTCCGTTAGGGCACAACCCAGATTCCTATCCTCATCCCAGGAATTCCTTCCCCTCTCCATATTTCCAGTGCTGCGACTTCTTGAACATCTCAGATCCATGACTCCCTTTCCACGGAGTTCTCAGGCACACACTTACTGTGGTCTCTGGTGCCGCGGCCAACGCAGGACACGGCGTCGCTTCCTCCAGCTCTCCCTTTACCACAGACTGTTACAACTGCGCACTGGCAGCTGAGGTGGCAGTGGTGCTCACCGATGATGCAGCTACTGGGGCTGGGGGCGGCTCAGCTGATGTTTCGTTCAGAGATGATGCCGGCACTGTGCCGCTTGGCAAAGCCTTGAAGGACAAGCTCTCCAGAACAGTTACAGACTGTGCTATAGGCGAGACATATTGATCCAGGTCTTGCCATCCTCTTTCCCCATTACAAGACAAGAGAAATGAGGGCTTTTCAAGGAATATTTGAAAAGACAAAAAAAGGGAACAGAAGAGATTTTATGAATCGTAGGATACAGACAACAGTCACAGTGGCGCGACCAAAGAGTGTTTCTGTGATCCAGCCAGGAGCGATGGGGGAGAGGTTAGTCATACAGGCGGTTAGTAAGAAAAGACCTTTAAAACCAGTCGTGTCCCACATTCATGAAGGAACCAGGGAATCAAATCATTAAAATATTGGTTTGGTTTGAGTTCAGGTTCAGCTGCAGCTAAAATTGTTCTAGTTTGGTTCACAGTTCAAGCCAGTTAAGTTTCAAGTAATCAGATCGATATACATGAACCAACCGGTTTAGTTCTGGTTCCCATGAGAAAATGGAAGTAGACGGCACATTATAATGATCATTTGCAAAGTGGGGCCAGAGCAAGTTCACAGGTCTAACTCTGTTACCACTAACGTTAGCCATGAGTACTATCATAGCAGCCAACTTTTCATAATGGCTGGGGGCGGAAAACTCAACGCAAATAACTGGGAGAGAGCCAATCCAGAAGAAAACAATCAGTTAATACAGAGAGAGCTTATTCTAGCATACTCAAGAGCAAGATGCAGCAGAAATCTGAAACAGGACTTTATTTAGTATGTGGGGCTTTCCATCTTATTACAGCCTGAGACAGGTAGCATCTCCTTAGAGAAGGATCAGTAAGAACAATTACGGAACACAAAGCGACACAGCTTACACACTTCAGTACAAAGGGGAGGCAATAAAATAAAATATTTTCCGCTCTTACTTAAGCCTTCTAAACAGAACATTGCCACCCAGTGGGCTTACAATAGATTGTAGGTAGGCTTTAACTTATGGCTGTTGTATATCTCAACAAAGCAGACTTGGATAAGGAGTGATATCCTACAGAGTGTGAACTTTCGAAGGTGTCAGCATATGTTGATAATGTTCGTGTTTGTTAAACATGAAAGAGATGTGAAACGCCTGACAGATTGTCAAGATACTTTTTTTAAAAGGCTGACGTTGTGTCTCAAAGTCTATCATTCAATTCTCAAGTCAGGTTTTCCAGTCCCCAAGTTGACTGAGGCTGGGGAGCTGCAAAGGCAACATTTACAGCCCGTAGGGTTAACTCAAGAGTGACACCTAGTGGCTGGATTCAGTGCCCATGACTGTGGAGTTCCAGAAGGAGCCATGATAACAAGGACTGTCACTGCAGTGACCAGACTAGGGGGTTATAAAAAAGGGTAAAAATCTCCAGGTGGATACAAACGAAGGCTCCTGGCAGCAGGAAAGCAGCTCTGGTTCCAACTGAGCTGGAAGCCCAAAAGAGCAGGAGGAAACAGCCAGGTCAGGAAAACTTTTGAAAAAATGTTTTCTGCTTGTATTCACTGGGGGAAGAGTGAAAACACTTCTGCTAGGAGACTGGAAAAATCTGCAGCCTACTGGGCTGTCAGATGAGCTAGAGTGGAAAATGGTAGGCGTTTTTCTAGGGAATGATCTTATTGTTCAGCGGAACTAAGAAGGAATCCTAGATCAGGTTAAAGGAAGTTTGCAGGAGGTGACAGGGCTTCTTATCCAGCTTTTCTTTTACAGGACGAGCACTGATAATAATTTAGTTTCATCAATGTTGTGGCATAAAATTATTGTTTTGGATCCAGCGTCTTGATTTCAAGAGAGAATTCAGATTACTTTTCTGCAATAGCTGCCATTGGTTATAAGCGCATGCTTGCATTTATAGTGGAAGGAAGTCAAGGGATGATGGACCTTGTAAACAGAGCAGCAGCATTCAGGATTAAATCCCTGCACGGATTATTGCTCTCCAATGAGCATCTCTCTTGGAGACAGATAGCGTTTACCTTTCTGTGGAGACTGGGTAGACTAGCTCTGCAGAGAGGGCCGATCCTGATAGATACGGAAAAGACTGACGATGCTGGCTGAATGGGCTTCATTAATCTTTGGAAAGCATGGAGACTTCTGAAGGCTTAGAGAGAGGACAGCTCTCTGTGGATGACCAAAACTACTGGGGACTGTTCTCCATCAGACCGTGTTGAAATCTTCAGCTCTAGAAGCTTGCTTTCTTTAGTCATCACTGCAGGCATAACAAATATTCATCACTTAGTGGATTGCAGAAATTTCAGGAGGATGTCAGAGGGTTCTTTAGCTGCTCTGCTATGCGTAAAATTAATTCATTATGCAGAAAAACTTGTGTTGGAAATAGTCTTTTCTTCCTAGAGAATGTTTAGAGGTATTAGAAATCTGGCTTTCAGAGAAATACCTTCCCGACAGTTCTCCTCTCTTATAGTATCACCCAGTGTAGATAGACCTGCTCATTTGCTAGTTTTTAATGATATATATGTCTGATTTTGATATAATAATAAGAAATTATACATACTTCCAGTAAAAGTTAGACAGCAATATCCCAGTTACCACTTGGAGGGGGATGAATTAAGTAAGCCCAGATGAGATCCACATTCGGCCGCTGTGCGATTCGGCTAGGTATCCGGATAAACTTATAAGGCTAACCTAGCCTATAAATTCAGCAGCGCAGTATCCGGCTATCTTAAAGTTAGCTGGATACGTTTATCTAGCTAACTTTAGGACAGGCATAATGACCGACCAGAGCTAGCCAGATAAGTTATCCAGCTAGCTCAGCTCCTCCCGGTTATCTGGCTAAAACATTGCCGGATAAGTGCCCAAATATTCTTTTGAATAGGGGCGTCAGGTGTGTCAATAAAGCCTACTTAGAGAAGATTATATACAGCCCCCATCTCATCATCTCGTGGAAGGTCCTATGAGGCATCCTCTCCAGCAATGTTTGTGAAGTTTCTAAACTCTGAGGTGGCAGGAAGAGGGCCTTTCTATTCAAACAGAGAAACCATCTGTTAGTTGTTACTACAGCATCCTAGGTTTAAACTTTGTTTTGGTTTTATGAAGAACATTTTTTTCTGTATTATCTATTGATTTTGACGCGGTGTTTAAATTTGAGATTGTGTATCAGCTTGAAAAGAGATATGTGGGTGTCTTGCAGATTTCCTGCTGGGATAATGCAACCTGGATATTGTAAAAAAAAAAAAAAAAGCAGGAAGAACAGAGTTTTTCTAGTTCAGAACTGGAGGAGAATGCTTTTGCTGTTTTCCATTTCTTAACTGTTTCAAGAATGAAATTATGCAGAAATAAAGGTCAGAAAACAAACAAGTATTGAATTGCATGGCAACTTAAAAGGGCATGTTTTATGCTCTTCATCCCCCACTCCCCAAGCTTGTTCTCACCACCTTTCAGCCTACACTCGCCAGGCTTCTTCTTGTTCTCCAGCCTCAGCCTCTCAGTTGCTCTCCCCTCCTTCCAGCCTACCTCCAGCTGCTCCCTCATCCTTCATCTCACATTTTTGTCCTTCTTCAGGCCTATCTGCAGTGGCCTGACTCCCTTCCGCCTGGGCCCAGTTGCCACAGGAGAGGCTTACGCCTTTAGCCTGGACCTCGCACCAGTAGCAGAGGTTCTTATGTCCTCATCCCAGGCCCTGACATACCATTGAGAGCTCCAGGCTGATATCCTGATGCCACGGCAATGGGAGCAGGTTGACACAAAGGGATTTCCTCTGCCATACTGAATACGAATGGTCAGTCTTCAGAGTCTTGCATGCCCCACCAGGTCTAGACAGTCAATCTCCAATGTTTCTGTCTATACCATTGAGTCCCAGGGCTCTTGCTCCAAGGATAACACCTCCACAGCAGCTAGTAAGCCTATGGTTTCGTTTTGTCTGCCTGTCAGAGCTGCTTCTTCCATTAGGCGAACTAGGCAGTCACCTTATATGTCAAAATATGGGGGGGTGACAAATCCTGGAAATCTCTGGGTGCCATTCACCCACTTTTAAAGTTCTTTCTACTTCTTCCGGTGTGCCCACTCTGTTGCAGATCATCTGCAAAAAGACAAACTTTACCTTCTATCCTTTCCACAATGTCGCTCATAAAGATATTGAACAGGACCGGTCTGAACACCGATCCTTGAGGCACTCCGCTTAACACCATTCTCTCTTCAGAGTAGGTTCCATTTACCATCACACCATCTTCTATCTGTCAACCAGTTTGTAATCCAGGCCACTACCTTGGCGATCACTTCCAAACTTCTCATTTTATTCTCAAGTCTCCTGTGTGGGACCCTATCAAAAGCTTGACTGAAATCAAATAGATGACATCGAGCGCTCTCCTTGATCCAATTCTTTAGTCACCCAATCAGATTAATCTAACTGGACCTTCCCCTGGTGAATGTATGCTGCCTTGGATCTAGCAATCCTCCGGAATGTAGATAGTTCATTATTCTTTCCTTCAGCAGAGTCTCCATTAATTTTCCCACCACCAAGGTGAGGCTAACTGGCCTTTAGTTTCCAGTTTCCTCTCTGCTATCACTCTTGTGAAGCAGGATCTCCACCACTCTTCTCCAGTCATACATCACCACTTCTGTTTCCAGGCATCTACTGAAAAGGTCTTTCAGTGGAATCGCCAGCACATCTCTGATCTCCCTCAGTATCCTAGGGTTTACCTCACCGGCCCCATGACCTTGTCTACTTTCAGTTTTCCTAGCTCTTCCCATACATTCTCTTCTATTAACGGAGTTTTATTTATCCCACCCCCATCTTCAGAATTCTCAACCATCAACAGTCCTTCTCCAAGATTTTCTTTAGAGAATATTGAACTGAAGAATTTGTTTAATATTTCTGCCACTTCTTCGTCTCTCTCCATACATCTCTCCTTGTCATCTTTCAATTTCACTATACCACTTAGGGACATCCTCCTGTCTCTGATATATCTGAAAAATGTTTTGTCACCTCACTTTACCTCTTTGGCAATCCTTTCTTCCACTTGACCTTTTGCTTTCCTGATTTCTTTCTTCGTCTCCCTCAGTTTCACCAAGTATTCTTCCCTGTGTTCCCTGTGTTCCTCTTTTTGGGATCCTTTATACTTCTTGAATACTGTTCTTTTTGTTTTTATTATTTCAGCCACCTCCTTTGAGACCCAGATTGGTTTCTTTGTCCTCTTATTTTTCTAACATACAGATTTGTTGCCTATGTAATAACTACTTTTAGTTTGGCCCACTGTTGTTCCATTTTCTCTCAGTCTTCTAGTTCTTCCTGCAAGAACATCCCCATTTTGACACAGTCCATATTTTTGAAATTCAAAACTCGGGTCATTGTGTGACTTCTCTGTATCTTATTTGTGATATCAAACCATACCGTCTGATGATCAATGGTGGTCAAGTGGGTACCTACAAGGACATTAGAGACATTATCCCCATTTGTGAGCACTAGGTTAAGTATCACTCTCTCCCTCATGGGTTCCATTGCCATTTGTTTGAGCAGAGTCCCTTGAAGGGCATCCACTATCTCTCTACTTCTTATAGATTCTGAAGAAAGAATATCCCAATCTACATTCGTCAGATTAAAATCTCCAATAAGCAATACTTCTCCCTTCTTTCCCACCTTTTGGATGTCTCCAACCAGATCTCTGTCCAGCTCTTCTGTCTGAATCAGAGACCTGTAGACCACACCCATGTAAATGGAAGCACCATCTTCTTTGTTTGGGACAGCCCATAATGCTTCTTCCCTAGCCCATTTCTCTTGCATTTCAGTTGCTTGGATATTGCTTTGACATAAAGAGCTACTCCTCCCCCTTTCCTGTCCTCTCTATCCTTCCTTTATAAATTATAGACCAGGATGGCCATATCCCAATCATGAGACTCAATGAACTATGTCCCTGTAACAGCAACAATGTCCATGTCCCCCTCCACCACTAGGGCCTGCAGGGCTGGAATTTTATTGCCCAGTCTACGAGCATTTGTGGTCATAGCTTTCCAACTTTTCTCCTTTGGTTTGCTGCTCTTCCTACTCACCTTTTCTGTTTTTTTGAGCTGATTGATTTTGTTATTTTCTCCCACTTCCTTATCACGTGGGAGTGACATGCCAATTTCAATGGCCACCTCTTGCCACCCCCGCCCTCTAGTTTAAATGCCTGATAATATATTATCTAAATTTCTTACTTAGAATTTTCTTTCCTGCCAAGGACAAATGTAGACTATCCTAATCATATAATCTTCTAGCCCTCCATACATGCCCCCAGCCTCCAATATATCCAAAACCACTTTCTTTACAGCATTATTTTGAGCCAGACATTGAAGTAATCTATATGGCAGAGCCTTTCCTTCCCTGTTACATGAACAGGTAATACTTCTGAAAATGCAATGATCTTTGTCATGTGTCTAATCTTCTTCCTTAGATTTTGGAAATCTTTCCATGTTTCAAGGATACCATTTCCTGCAAAATCATGGGTTCCCAGATGGCTGATAACATTTATATCAGAGTCTGTACTTTCTTCTGTAATTTAATTGACTACCTGGTTAATGTTAGGTTCCATATTAGGAGCTACCACCCAGGAAAAAGATCTAGGCATCATAGTGGATAATACTTTAAAATCGTCGGCTCAGTGTGCTGCAGCAGTCAAAAAAGCAAATAGAATGTTAAGAATTATTAGGAAGGGAATGGTGAATAAAACGGAAAATGTCATAATGCCTCTGTATCGCTCCATGGTGAGACCACACCTTGAATACTGTGTACAATTCTGGTCGCCGCATCTCAAAAAAGATATAGTTGCGATGGAGAAGGTACAGAGAAGGGCAACCAAAATGATAAAGGGGATGGAACAGCTTCCCTATGAGGGTAGGCTGAAGAGATTAGGGCTGTTCAGCTTGGAGAAGAGACGGCTGAGGGGGGATATGATAGAGGTCTTTAAGATCATGAGAGGTCTTGAACGAGTAGATGTGACTCAGTTATTTTCACTTTCGAATAATAGAAGGACTAGGGGGCATTCCATGAAGTTAGCAAGTAGCACATTTAAGACTAATCGGAGAAAATTCTTTTTCACTCAACGCACAATAAAGCTCTGGAATTTGTTGCCAGAGGATGTGGTTAGTGCAGGTAGTGTAGCTGGGTTCAAAAAAGGTTTGGATAAGTTCTTGGAGGAGAAGTCCATTAATGGCTATTAATCAATTTTACTTAGGGAATAGCCACTGCTATTAATTGCATCAGTAGCATGGGATCTTCTTAGTGTTTGGGTAATTGCCAGGTTCTTGTGGCCTGGTTTTGGCCTCTGTTGGAAACAGGATGCTGGGCTTGATGGACCCTTGGTCTGACCCAGCATGGCAATTTCTTATGTTCTTATGTTCTTATCCTGGAAGCCATTTAACTCTTGCATCCCCATCAAAATGATTTCCAAAATTGGTTCCTCTGATGACAGAATTTCTCAGGAGAAGAAGCTTCCTTTTATGAAATTTAATAATGTTTAAGGGTTTCTGGTTACACTGGGTGACCTCATCCTTTTCAAACATAACTTCATTTTCTATTTCTGGAGCTTCTTCGTTATCCAGTGCAGAAAAGGTATTATGTAAGTGTAACAGCGGTGAGAGAGGGTGTCTCTTTGTCACAAGCCTTATTCTGCCAGAGCCCACTATAATCCATTTATTTCTGGGTTTCTGAATCCTGGAGGTCTGACTTCTCTGTGGAAGTGAGGGTGAGTATTCAGGATGCTGCACAGTTGGGAAAATCGGGTATCATATAGTCACATGTCTTGTTCTACCAGAGCCCACTGTAAACCATTTATACTTGGGTTTCTGAATCCTCTGTCGGAACTGGGGAGAGATTCAAGATGTAAGAGAGGATCTTTGAAACCTGAACAATTCCTCTTTCAAGTGAGTCATTGCTTTTTCATTGCCAAAAGCAAATTGGACAACATTTAAGTTTTCAAATGGTAGGTCTTGGGACATAAGCACCACAAATGTTACACTGAATAAAAGACATTCTGATAATAGTGACTAATATACAAATTGTTAGATTGGTATTTAGGTCTTATATTATTCATTTAACCTAAGTCCTTGAAAGAACTATGTAAGAAGAACATAGGATGTGTGGGTATGGGGTAGGATGGGAGGGAACAAGCAACTTTGGAGATACCAGCCCCTTTTTTTAAATTAACAAACACAGGGGGTCATTTTCTAACGCTATCGCACGCGATAGCTAGCTCGGGGCAGAGTCGGCCCCGGAAGAGGAGGAGTCAGGGCAGCACCGGGGCCGACGCTGCGGACACATCGCTGGCGGCGAAAGTTAAGATTCCTTATTGCTGCCAGTTTCGCGCCGAATAACTACACCTTTTATGGTGTAGTTATTCGGCGCGAAAGCCGGCAGTGATCGCACCGCGGAGGTGCGATTGCTGCCGGCTTCAAAACCATGCAAAAACACAGAAATGCAGAAGAAAAGAATGATGACAGCAGGAAATCAATCTATAAATTAATATTCAGTTTATCTGGCAACAAGCTGAATGGATATGTAGAGAATCCTGTAAGCAGTTCTTGATGACCTTCTAAAGTTCCCTGTGCTCACCAGACCCAGAGAATACACGCTTTTCTTTAACTTAAACATAGTAATTTAGAAAGACACTTATCAAGCTAAGACAAATATATCAAGATTTCAAGCCATGCAAAAACACAGAAATGCAGAAGAAAAGAACAATGATAGCAAGACATTGGTGATATCTTTCTTATTGGACTAACTTAATACATTTTTTTTAGCTTTCAGGTGCTACATTCCCTTTATCAGATCCAAATTAAGGTAGAAGTATTATAGAATGAGTCACAATATTGAAAAATTTAAAACAAAATGGGCTATTAAGAAAATACTTTGCAAAATTGTGAATGGCGAATGGTTTCTGAATTTGTAAATATTTTTCTTATACGTTTGGAATAAAGGCATTTTATAAGTTAATTTTTTCTCTCTCCTGCCCTTTCTCTTCCTTTCTTGCAGATTAAAAAATTTTTATTAGCATGACAATTTGAACACGTGTTGCAAATTAATACACAGAATAGTTAAACAAGAAAAGAACAAACGAATATAATAGTAATGGCAGCATAAAATTACAAAGTACAGAAAGAACACTGCAATTCTAGGGTCAAAGGGTCACTTGACACTGGCTGGAGCCATTTTGAACATGGCAGCCGTACAGAGCATAGGGGGCATGCTATCTTCAAACACTAGACCACCAAGTCTACTAGTAAATGCTTGGGGGGGGGGGGGGGGCAAAGGGCCCATGTGATGGATGTGGGGTCCCAAGGGTCAGAGTTTTTTTGACAAGGGGGTCTTAAAATTGAGGGGCAGGACCTATCTTTTTTTCATTTGTAACTTTTGGCCACTTCATGTGACAGCCAGGGGGGTGGGGGTCTTATAGAACCCCACTTATTTTACTACTTGAGGGGAGGGGTGTCTGGCCAGACAACAGCCCCTTTAAGACCAACGTCCAAGAGCATTGTGACGTGTGTTGACATCCCAATGCTCTCAGGGAACGTTCACTACAGCTTTTGATTATAGCTAACTTTCCTGAAAGTAATGTGGCTTGCAAATTTTCACTCAAGCTGTGTTATTTCATTTGCAACTGATTGCCTAGTAATGAGCTGGTTTGCATGCATTTGCATACTAATCAGCTCATTGCCATTCCCGCCTTGCAGGGGAGATAATGTGCAATATTTGAAATACCACACATTAGCCCAGAGTTACGGCTTTTACCGTGGGTTAGTGAATGACCCCTAAATTTGTTCGTGAGGCAATGGAGCGTGACGTGACTTCCCCCAAGATCACAAGGAGCATCAGCAGGAAAAGTAAGATTTGAACTCTGGCTTTCCTGGTTCTCAGTTTCCTGCTCTAAGCACTAGGCTATTTCCAAACCAGTTAATTTCAAATTCACTGAAATGCTGCTCCATTGTGCCAGGTCCATGTGTGTCTCTGCCCTCTCTCTCTCACTTTGCTTTAAAATTTGCAAGAGAAACCGTTAGGGCTTCCCGTGCTTTCCTAACTCTTCTTTTGACCATACGAGTCTCCTCTGTATCCATACCGCTTGCTCTGCGGAGGTTGCTGTGTCACACCTTTGTTAATGTAGGTGTGCTTTGGGTTTTGAACATGTTGGGAAGCACTGGGATGTGGCAGGTTTTCCTGCTACAGCTGCTCTTTCTCCTGTTTCCCCCACGATCATCCAGAGAGATTTTTTTTCCTGCTCATTCTGTTCCCAAAAGTTTTAGCATTAGCATTTAAAGCCCTGCAGAATCTTGGCCCGTCTTACCTGAAAAATCTCCTCTCATGTCACATTCCATCCAGATCTCTTGGTTCTAGCCAGGAAGCACATCGTCGTACTCCCACGCTTGTAGCAGTCAAGCTACAGGAAACGCAGAAGAAAGTGTTCTCATGCGTGGCTCCCATTTTGTGGAATGCATTCCCTAAAGAAAGACCGGGGAACCGTAAATTCAGAAAGCGAACAACGACATGGCTGCTTTTATCAGTTTTTAACTAATATAAATGTAAAGTTCCCTACTGTAATTTTTATGCTGCTGGTCTGCTTTGTTTTAAGATGGTCAGTTCCACTGTTATTGCTAAATACAATTTTTAAATCTGGTCTTGTGATTATATTAGTAATTTAAGGGTGAATTCTAAAAGAGTTGCTCACGTTAAAAGGCCCCTATACGTGAGTATCTGGGCCGAGCAGAAGTGACTCATACTTTAAAATGGCCCAATTATGCACGTATATGCGTGTGCACCAGCAACCAAACGCTTGGGGAGAAGGGGTGGAGTCAGGGCATGTCGGGAGCGTTCTGGGCCGGACCCAACATTTACACACCTCAATCCGTATTTTAAATCTGGCAGCCACAGCATGCAGTGGGCTGTTAGCCGCGTGTATTTACTTCTGCTCTTGCTGAGGTCTAAGTCTGCAGAAATCTCTTTTTAGGCCTAAAACGTCAGGGTAAGGGAACTGGGTACAGTGGGGGGGGAGTACAGACTGAAGAACCAGAGGGGTCTGGATGATGTAGAGTTAGGCTGGGCAAACTGGTGGACTAATTGGTATAACTGGTATTGTCCTTCATGCGTGCATGTTATAAAATCTGCTTACTTGCGACCAAAATGATAAAGGAGATGGAACGGCTCCCCTATGAGGAAAGGCTAAAGAGGTTAGGGCTGTTAAACTTGGAGAAGAGATGCTGGGGGGGGGGGGGGGTATGATAGAGGGCTTTAAAATAATGAGAGGTCTAGAACGGGTAGATGTGAATCGGTTATTTACTCTTTCGGATAATAGAAAGACTAGGGGGCACTCCATGAAGTTAGCATGGGGCACATTTAAGACTAATCAGAGAAAGTTCTTTTTCACTCAACGCACAATTAAACTCTGGAATTTGTTGCCAGAGGATGTGGTTAGTGCAGTTAGTGTAGCTGGGTTTAAAAAGGGTTTGGATAAGTTCTTGGAGGAGAAGTCCGTTACCTGCTATTAATCAGATTGACTTAGGGGCAGATTTTCAAAGGCTACGCGTGTAACCCGAGAAAATCTGCCCCTGCGCGTGCCAAGCCTATTTTGCATAAGCTTGGCGGCGCGCACAAGCCCCGGAACGCGCGTATGTCCCGGGGCTTCGAAAAAGGGGCGGAAAGGGGGCGTGTCCGGGGGCGGGTCCGGGGGCATGACAGCAGTCCGGGAGCAAGTCCCGAGCCCTCCTCTGTTCCAGCCGTGCCGGAGGTTTGCGTGCCGGCAGCCAGCCGGCGCACGCAAGATACGCCTGCCTCTGGCCGGTGTAAGACATAAAATAAGGTAAGGGGGGAATTTAGGTAGGGCTGGGGGGTGGGTTAGATAGGGGAAGGTGGGGGGGGCCTGAAAAAAAGTTCCCTCCAAAGCCGCTCCGATTGCGGAGCGGCCTTGGAGGGAATGGGGAAAGCCATCGGGGCTCCCATCGGGCTTGGCGCGCGCAAGGTGCACGTGTGCACCCCCTTGCGCGCGCCGAGCCCGGATTTTATAACATGCATGCAGCAGCGCGAGCATGTTATGAAACTGGGTGTAGATTTGTTCGCGCCGGGTTGCACGAACAAATCTATGCCCGCGCATATGTTTTAAAATCTGCCCCTTAGGGAATAGCTACCTCTATTATTGGCATCAGTAGCATGGGATCTACTTAATGTTTGGGTACTTGCCAGGTACTTGTGGCCTGGTTTGACCTCTGTTGGAAACAGGATGCTGGGCTTGATGGACCCTTGGTCTGACCCAGCAGGGCAATTTCTTACGTTCTTATGTTCGTGCATTAAAGCCAACAAAGACCTAAGGAAGATATGCGAACTTTGTTTGCTCATGTAACCACTTAAAATTAGGACACATATATGCACGATGGGTGCATTTACAATCGTAAGTGCGCAATTGCACACACGATTTAAAATTCCTGCATAGGTGCACTCACGCACACATATGAGCGCCCGCGCGCTTGTTTTAAAGTTACCATCGTAGTAGGTAGTACAAGGGATTTTTAAAAATGTTCCCTTAGTAAAATGTGTTATTTGTTGGAATGTTTATGTTTTGATGTAATTGTCGAAAGGGCAGGATAAATACCAAATTAAAAAATACTTTTAATAATAATGAATTTTGTTTATTTTCTATGTTTCCTTCTTAAAATATATTTAATAATAATTGTATTTGTTTTTCTATTTTTAGTTCTTAAATGTGTCGATTTTTAGTTGATTTAGTTATTTTTATCCTACATGGGGCTTTTCTTCTTTTAATCGTTTATCATATTGTATGCTATGTGCCGTGTTATGTACCATGTTCTGCCTTTGGCATTTTTTGGAACGATGGAGATAAACTGGAATAAACATAAATAGATTTTATTTGTCAGCTTTGCAAATGTGCATCTCTTTTAACCTTTGTATTCTGCATACCACACAAGGAAACGTATTTCTTTTTCTCTGGGATTGCACCACATGCGTACTCTGGCGTCTTGAGGTTTCCAGTTCAGTTTTTGTCTGCAAGTTGCTATTTTTAGTGTGTGGCCCCTTTTTCTGTATTTGGTGAGGGTCCGTCTGTGTTCTGCATGTGTGATCGAGGTGAGGAATTCTGCTAGCATGTAGTTTCTGTGTAGGAATCTACGGCAGCCTGGCTTGTTTTGTTTTCCCACTAGGAGGCGTATTGGTGTTCTAGGGTCTAGTGTAATATTTGCAGTGCTGCCTTTTCATAGGATTGGTACTGTTTGGCACCTGGGAATTACTACAGTTTTGGTTTCGCAGGTTTGCTACACAGATGTAGTGTGTGTTTTTTGCATAGTTTTGTGTTATGTCACAAAGTACCTGGTACTAATGGAATGCAGCACTGTTATTGAGGTGACACCAGAATAAATTTGAATATTCTTTTTTTGTATTCTCCTCCTTTCCTTCACGCTGAACATTCACCCTGTCTCCTTCACTGTTCCCATTTCTCTCGATCACCCCATATCTTTCTCAGCCTCTCCCATGCTCTCTCATCCTCACCTCCCCCCCTTCCATTTCTCTCTCTTTCAGCTGTTTCCAGCTGTTTCCAACTGCTTTCTGAGTTCTTCTTTTTTTCCCTACTGGTTATTTACCTCTGGAAATAACAACAAGGCATCCTGGCTGCTGCTCCTCAAACACCGTGACCCGCCTTCCCGGGGACAATTCAAGAGCTGTCTGAAGGCTCCTAGGATTTATTTATCCACCTTGAGAAAAACAGAGTGGGCTGGTTCTGTCCGTTGAGGCAGGAAGTGGCTAGGAACAGAACTGCTCTCTGTGCTGCAGGGAAGGCGGGAATGAACATGCATCTGTTTTCCCTGGAACAAGTTTCAATAGTCTGTAAGCAATTAAACAGTTGCCGTTTTTTTTTTTTAATGCATTTACTTATTTATTGATGGTTAGCATCCTCCACTTTCCAGGCTTTGGCGCTCTATCATCTTACCCCAATCAAAATTTGAGCTTGAAGCAATAGAGCAGAACATGTTAACACTTAATATCAGGGCTAAGGAACAGAATATTAACATAGAATATTACAACAGATATATTTTAATGTTTTTTTCTGAGTCTGCCTCATGTCTTCTGGTTCTAGATCTTATTTTCCACTGACCAGTGTTTGCTTCTTGTGCATTATTTATACATTTGAGGCTTTTCAGTGTCTCGATCATAAGCCCCCTCTCTCTCCTATCCTCTAAGGTGAACATATCTAGGCATTTCAGTGTTACAGAACTTTTGATGCAGACCTTGTACCGTTTTGACAGGTTTTCTCTGGACCACCTCCCCTCTACCCTTTTGGAGGTATGGCCTCCAGAATTAGACACAGTACTCCAGATAAGATCTTGCCAATTGCCCTGTACAAAGGCACTATCTCCTCCTTTCTTGTACTATTCATGCCTCCCCCTGTGTGCATCCTGCTTTCTACTGGCTCTAGCCACTGCCTTGCTGCACTGTGTTTCTACCTAGACTTCATCCGATATGATCACCCCAAGGTATCCCTCTTGATTGCTGGATAACAGTGTCTCACCTCCTATAACATACAAAGTCTTCACCAATCTCAAATGTAATAAAAATGCACATTTTGTCATCATAATGAGGTATCTCCATTGTTGGCCTGCAGGAATCTTATCTTTTCCTCCATGGATAAGAGATATCCATGATACACTATATTCAATTCTAGGCTCTACTTAAAGTACCCAATCATTACAGAAGTCACTTTTATGACAAACAAATTAGGAGTCAACAAATTTATTATACGGAGGGTGTATTACAATGGAATTTGAAAAGTACTACAAATTCTCAGGCTAAGGAGGAGCCAAAGCTTGTAAGTAAGTCTAAAGACCTGGCTTTTTGAAACAAGCCTTCTATAAGTAGAACGAAGAGAACAAATAAGCACATAAGTAAACACCAAGCAATCAGTTCTTTTGTTTATGAAAATTTTCTCTCTCCTTTCTCCTATTACATATTAGAATATTAAATTATTAAGGTGTACCGTAAAGAAGATTTTTTCAACCACAATATAAATAAACTCAATACATAGCTTTTATATTTAAAACATGTTACCATTCCCTAATGGCACACCTATAATGTGTTATCTATATCAACCAACTTTTAACCTTATTTGTGCTTTTTTTGTAAACCGTTGTGATGGTGAATTAACTTAACGACGGTATAGAAAACATTTTAAATAAATAAATAAAATAAATACTAGGTGCCAAGATCCAAGATATCATGGAGAGATTACCAAGAATCCTCAAACCAACTGACTATTATCCAATGCTGCTCATCTCTGTTGGCATGCATGATACTGTTAGATATCCCCTAGAACATATCAAAAGTGACTTCATGGCTCTGGGAGAGATGGTGAAGTAGATAGATGTGCAGGTCGTTTCTCCTAATTCTCCTGGTCAAGGATAAAAGTCAAGGCAGAGAAGCTAACATTCTGGAGGTAACTGAATGGTCGCATATATGATGTGGACAAGAGTGTTTTGGCTTCCTGGAGCATAGGATAATGTTCCAAGGACTGCTGAGCAGAGATGGTGTCCATCTATCAAAGAAGGGGTGAAGTGACTTCCAGAAGAGACTGGCAAACCTCATGAGGAGGGTTTTAAATTAGGATCATCAGGGATGAGTGAAAAAATCCCAGAGATAAATAAACTATTAAACAATATTATATAAATGGGAACATGGCAACATCTGGAAAACTATGTACACTAATGCGTATAGTATGGAAAAGAAAGTCTGATCTAGGAGCAGTCATGGAAGAGGCTGACTTGGATGCAGTGGCTATCACAGAGATGTAGTACACAGAAAATCATGACTGAGATATAGTTATTCCAGGCTACAGTCTATTCAGGAAGGATAGGGTAGGAAGGAGTGGCACTGTATATAAAAAATGATGTTACAAGAACAGAACTGCAAGGTATACAAGGTAAGGAGTAGGCAAACTAATCTGGAAAGAGGGAATGGAACATCCATTTACACTCATGGAATATACAGATCTAGTTCACAGGCAGAAGAAATGGATATTTAATGGAGGATAGTCACACTATTGCTATGAAAGGATTGCTGCTATTGATAGGAGATTTCAATCTGCTGTTATGGTTATGAGGTATTGGAGTGGATTCTTGGGTACTGCGGTGATGGCCACTCCACGGGGAGGAGCCCCGTGAGGAACCGCAGTACTAGGCTAGACTCTATACACGCAGACACAGAGAAGTAGTATTTATTGTACAGCTTGATGGTACTGCCCAAGGGTGGGCAGCAGTGAAGGTAGCCCAGTGAAGTAGTCCAGGGGTCCTCAGCAAAGGAGATCAGTCTCACACTCGAGTAGATGATAGGCAGTACGGTGTAGCAGGAACAGGTCCCGGATGAAAACAGTGAGCGCTGAAGCTGAAGGTGAGACAGACTGAAAGCATTAGTACTCACTGAAGCAGAAGCTGTATTGAAGAAGGTCCTGGCAGGCAGAAGTTGTTCAGTGGCAGGCACCAGATTAGGGAGAGCAGGCCCTCGAGGAATGAGTACCCGGTATCCCAAGATAGGTACCTGAAATAGAGCAGAGGGACGCCCGAGGTGCGGGTACCCAGGTTAGTGAAGAATTACCCCAAAGGGCAGAGAGAGCTTCCTGTGGCTGCTGGGAAGCGGCAGAGCAGCTTAGACCGGAGGCAGTCCAATCCAATCCTTGCTAACTCAGTTTATTAGCAAATGAAGGGCAGGCTAAATACCAGGATGTGATGACGTCACTCGGAGGGGACGCCCCCGAGGTCCCCGCCATGACGTGGATAAAGATGTGGGTGGCATGCGCGCGCACCCTAGGAGGCCCTCAGGAATATCATGGCGAACACCGTCACCGTTGCCGATCCGGGGACGCCGGAGAGAGTGGCATGAAGATGCGGCAGCAGCCATCTTCCCAAGGCTTGAGGAGAGAGAAGGAAGAAAGGTGAGGCACAGAGGTCGAAGCCGTCTGAGACTGACGGACGCAACATCTGCCAGATGTTGATTGGGACATCCCAGCTGGGGTTTCTTCTAGAAGCAGGGAGTTCCTGGATTTTCTGCAGGAAGTTCTATCAACTGGTAATGGAACCCACATATGAAGGGCGATACTGGACGTAGTGCTTACCAATGGGGACAGTGTTTATGATGTTGTGGTGGATGATCACTGAATGGTGTGGCATTTATGGTTCATTCTAAGGTGAGGAACCTAGAATTTAGGAAAACCAACTTTGTTAAAATGGAGGAGAATCACAAAGTCGTTAGCTAGATGGGAAAAACTAGAGGAAGTAGATCAGTAGGCAATATTGAAAGCGGTTATTATAAGGACAACTAACTATTTTGCTGGGAAAGTAAATAAAAGAAAAAGGAACAGAGGCTGCTATGATTTTCTAAAGCAGTAGCTGAAAAGATAAAGAAACAAAGGTGAGCATTCAAAAACTACAACAGGAAGACGGGCAACAAGATTTGGAAAAGCTAAGAGTAGTCAGGAGAGTGGATTCAAATGGAAGAAAAAAATAGCAAATACAATGAAATGGAGACATGATTTTTTTTTTTTTAGATAAGTCAGTGATAGTAGGAAGTGCAACAATGGTACTGTGAGATGGAGGCAAAGGAGAGAAATATGTAGAGGCTCACGAGGAAAAGGCAGAATTGCTTACAAATATTTCTGTTCTGTGTTCACCGAGGAAGGACTGTAGGAGTAGGACTGTAGAAAATGGACACAAATAGGATTGGAAGTGAGGTAAACCTCAAACGATTTTCAGAAGACTGTATTTGTGAGGAGCTAACTAAACTAAAAATAGATAAAGCGATGGGGCTGGATGGGCTACTTCCATGGGTTTTAAGAGAAATTGGAGAAGTTCTGACAGTTCCGCTGACAGACTTTTAAATGCTTCTTTAAAGTCAGGAATAGTTCCAGAGGACTGGGAGACTGGCATATGTGGTTCCTCTTCACAAAAATGGAACTAAGGAGGAGACCTGTTAGCTTGACTTCTGTGATGAGCAAATTAATGGAATTGCTGCTAAAAGTGGATAGTAAAGTTTCTGGAATCCAATGAATTACAAGTTCTAAAGCAACATGGTTTTACCAGAGATACTGTAGGTCTTGTCAGATGAATCTGATTCATTTCTTTGACTGGGTAACCAGAGAGTTGGATCAAGGGAGAGCATTAGATGTAGTGTACTTGGTCTTCAGTACGGCCTTTGTCATGGTTCCACATAGGCAGCTTGTAAATAAACTGAGCGCCCTTAGCATGAGCCCTAAAGTGACTGATTGAGTGGGAGGCAAGAAAGGGTAGTCATAAACTGAGTTCACTCTGAGGAACTACTAGTGGTGTGCCACAGGGTTTGGTCCTTGGACTGATTCTTTTCAACATTTTTGTAAGTGATATTGTGGAAGGGCTAGCAGGAGAGGTTTGCCTTTTTGCCAGTGATGTCAAATTCTGCAACGGGGTAGACACCCAGAGAGGTGTGGAAAACATGAAGAGGGATTTAATGAAGATCGAAGAATGGTCTAGGATCTGGCAACTAAGATTTAATGCTAAAAAAATGCAGACTTATGCATTTAGGATGCAAAAACCCAAGGGAGAGATTCAGTATAAGGGTGAAATTCTTTTAAGTACAAAAGATCAGGATTTGTAGGTGATCCTATCTGATGATCTTAAGGTGGCCAAACAGGTGGATAAGGTGATGGCAAAAGCGAGAAAGATGCTTGCGTGCATAGAGAATGAAATGATCATCAGAAATAAAGGAAGTGATATTGCCCCAAGTGTGATCTCATTTAGAATACCATATACAATTCTAGAGACCACACCTTCAATAGGCTATAAATAGGATAGAGACAATCTAGAGGGTGGCTATTAAATATTCAGTGGTCTTTGTTATAAAGTGTATGAGACAGTCTTAAATATCTAAATATATATATCCTAGAGGAAAGATGAGATAGGAGAGATATGATACAGACATTTAAATACCTCCAACATATCAATGCACAGGAGGCAGGTCTCTATTAATGGAAAGGAGGCTCTGGAAAAAAAGGGTCATGGAATGAGCTTGAAAAAGGATAATGTCAGGAGTAATCTAAGGAAATATTTCTTTACTAAAAGGGTGGTGGAAACATGGAACAGCCTTCCAGTGGAGATGGTGGAGACAAGGACAATAATCTGCATTCAAGAAAATGTCGCGCAAACACAGGGATCTCCGAAGGAGTTATAGTGATTGTAGAGCCGAGTAGTTGGCATAGATTGACAGACTAGATAGGCCATATGGTCTTTCTTCAATCATGTTTTTATGTTTCTACTCTATACATATTTTAGAGGGAAAGCTTTCTGTTTGTCAGGAACCAGGATTTGTTATAAAAGGCAACCACTATATTCTTCCACATTGACGTGTTGAGAATAGCATTCTCCAGAGGATTCAATAAGTAAATTTCAGCTTTGGGTTCCTCCAAACACTGGTCAACTGATTCATCCAATTTCTGTCCTTGATGGGTTAAGTATTTCTAGGTCAAGAAAGAAATTCAGCCCCCACATTCATTCAAATTTGGACTTACCTATTACTTTACTAAAATAATCCTAGCCCAACCACAGAGGCGCCAACTCTTCTGAGGTGAAGGAGGAATTCACTGTCTATGTGCACTCATTTCTCAGTTTCCTCCTACTCCATCACTGATGTAACTATGTCATCAACCAAGCCATTTTCCTGTCTATTCATGGCTCTATAAATGCTCTCTTTATTGTGATAATGGAAAATGATAAAGGAAAGAGAGTGAGAAAGTGGAAGAATGACATGAAAAAAGAGCTTTAGTGTATACAAGGAAAGAGAAGGAAGTAAAGTGCAGAAAAATGAAGCAAGAAACAAGACTGAATGACAATTAATCAATTGATCGGAGAAGTGTTTTGGCGCACAATGACTGTCGGAAGTGTCAGAATTTTGAATCTGGTTCTCTGATGCCAGCTGCAAACTATTAAGTCCTCATTGCATTTCTATTGCCCTACCAAGCAATGATGTCCAACTCCCTTCTGCACCATCCCCCCAATCATCCCCAAATTCAAATCTCCTGCACAGGAAGTGAGTAATTAATTCACTGTGAATGTCTGCCAGGACTTTCTCACAGGAAAGTTATTCTTGCTAGAGCAGTTTTGTCTAGAAAGGATGCAAGAGAAAACAGTCATCACCTCATTTAGAAAACAATTTAGGAAGTTCAGGCTTATAGCTTGGTCTTCTGCCATAAGACTATAAGTAGTTCCTTAGGAAGAACTTGTGGGAATTCCAGTTTGGATATTGTGTACCTTTCTAAAAAGACTGACCACATCCTGGATAAAGATAACATTTTGTCTAGGCTATAAATATGTAATCTGCATGTTTAATGTGTGCTTTTTAAAAGCACTTATAAGAACATAAGATTTACTTTACTGGATCAAACCAAGGGTCCATCAAGTCCAGTATCCTGTTTCCAACAGTGACCAATCCAGATCACAAGTACCTGGCAGGATCCCAAAAGGTCAATAGATTCCATGCTGCTTATCCCAGGAATAAGCAGTGCGATTCCCCAAGTCCATCTTAAGAATGGTTTAAGGACTTCTCTTCCAGGAACTTGTCTAAACCTTTTTTAAACCCAACTACTCTAACAGCTTTCACCACATCCTCCAACACTGAATTCCATAGTTTAATTATATGTTGAGTAAAAAAATATTTCTCCTATTTGTCTTAAATATATCACCCAGTAACTTAATTGAATGTTCCCTAATCTTTGTACTTTTTGAAACAACCAATTTGCATTTACCCATTCCACTCCACTTATTATTTTATAGACCTCTATTATATCTCTCCTCAGCCTTCTCTTCTCCAAACTGAAGAGCCATAACCTCTTTAGCCTTTCCTCTTGGTGAATCATTCCACCTCCTTTATAATTTTGGCCACTCTTCTCTGTACCTTTTCTAAATCTGTTATATCATTTTTGAGATGCGGTGGCCAGAACTGCACTCAATACTTAATGTGTAGTTGCACCATAGAGTGATACAGAGGCATTATGATATTCTCTATTTTATTCTCCATTTCTTTCCTAATAATTGCTAGCATTCTATTTGCTTTCTTGGTTACCGCCGCACACTGAGCAGAGGATTTCAACATATTTATATCCAGAATGATGCCTAGATCCTTTTCTTGGGTGTTGACTCCCAAAGTGGCACTACTAGATGTATGTAGGGCTGTACAATGGTGATAAATGTTCAGATATAATAAGTCCCAAAGAGCTTCTAATATAACAAGTACCTGAGGCAACCGGAGATAAAGTAACTGTGAGGATATTGCCTGCATTGCTATCCTCCTTCCAGCAGGAGTCTTAGAGGGCTATGTTCCATGCTGCCCCAATCCTCCAAACTCCTATGGCTTGGAGGTCCTGTCGGCAGCCATGATGGCAATGATCCAACACTGCCACTCCCATTTAAACCTGCCTCACAGTAAGTTCCCTGCCTTTGCTTGGAATCCTTCCTTATTGAGGCCCTTGTCCAAGCCTTAGCCTTGTTGTTGGCTTTGAACTTGGCCTCTTGTTTGTTCCCGGCTCTAGTTTGTGGCCTTTGTTATTCTGTGTTTGTCCTTGTTAATATCTTGTTTGCTTAGTTGTTTGTCCTATTGGTGGCCCTATTATTGTGGCCTTTTGTTCACTTCTGCCCTGTTTGTAGTCCTTGTCCTGTCCGGTTTTGTGGTTCACCTATGTCTTGTGTTTTGTTGTTTGGTTGTAGACATCTTTTTATTTCCTGCCTCGGCAGCTTGCTGCCTTGGTGGGCGCTCCAGTTCCTGTCTTTGTGCGCTACCTATAAATTCCCACTGGCTGCCAGAACCTGCAGGCTCAACCCGAGGGGGAAGTGGCTGGTCAGGTAAAGACCCTAACGTTGACCAGCCCTGTTCCTGACTTCAGCTTGCTCCCACCCTAGGTGGGGGTGTCACCCTTTACCAGCACAAAATGCCCTGACAGTAACTTGCCCTAAGTCAGAAGGAGTCTAAGTGAGACCAGAAGCATTTGAATCCTGTTTTCTCCTGCTCCACTGGGCAACTCCTCCTCCTCCTGTGGACCGTGTTCTTCAGGCACCTTCTTCCTTCAGGAAGAATTGAAAGAGCTATTTATGTGTAGGGCTCCATTGAGATCCCTACTAAAGAATGTGGGCTGGTAGCAGGGTTACCAGGTTATCATGAAAGAGCAAGCCCTAATTTTCCAAAAAAACAAGCCCAAAACACGTGAGAATTAAAAAAAAAAATAAATTAGATGAATTCAAAAATGGTGTAAAACAAATAAAAAAAACACCAGCCCCTCACACTCATTCCCCCCCCCCCCACTCCCCATCCCCCACCCCTTCCATGCACATCTCTGGCCCCACACACTCTACCCCCTCCCCATCCCCTCCATGCACATCTCTGGCCCCCTCACACTCATTCCCACCCCTTCCAAGCATGCCTCCGGTCCCCTCCCAGCACACTCATTCCTCCCCTCCTGATACTTCGTCTCTTTGTAGCCAGCTGAGTGCTACATTTCCTTCAGCATTCAGGTCTGCTGTGCTGCATAAAAGCTTCCTTGGTCACCCGACGCTGTTGCTCGCTGCGCGGGGTCTGCCCACGTGCTGCTGGTGAGCATTGCAGCTCTGGCCGGCTATACTGCTGCAATAGTTTTGGGTGGGCCTGCTGTGGACAGGCCTCATCGGCGGCAGCAGCCAATCACAGCAACAGCGGGGCACAAGTCCCGCCCATCAAGCCCAAAAAAAAAAGGCGATTGGCAGAAAAAGATGGCCAATAAGAAGCAACCCACGAATTGGGAAGGAAAAAAAAAAAAGCGAATCACTAGGAAAAAAAGCCCAAACGTGCGGGAAATAAGCGAGGTTGGCAACAGTGGCTGGTAGCAAGTTCTTGCAGTATAGAGGAATAAACCATCTTTGCCACAGCACCCCCCACTGGAGGTCGCTGCAGTGGTTTATTCCTAGTTCTATTTAGTAGAGTGACACCCAGTGCCTGGGTAGATATTTTAGTTTGAAGTTGAAAGGACAGGAGCTTTTCCTTTCAGTTCCCTTAACAAATGCCCAAAGCTTTGGCTGAGGAGTCATGGTTAGAAGATTAAATTCAGTGGTTGGTAATTTATATGACATTTTGTCTACATACATATTATGACAGTGGTAAGCTGATTTCCTAAATCGTGCCCCACTTTGGATGGTCACCTGCCCAATAAAGTGGAATATAAAAGTTTATAATTAAATAAATAAATCTCTCTTCTTTTTTTTTTTCTTGAAAGGAAGTTTTATTCACCTTCCCGGTGTGAAGAGTTGAGGTTTTTGTTGGGGGGGGGGGGGGTTTAATTTAGGGATCCCACAGTCCGAGGGCAGTTGGGTTGCTGAAGGACTGATTACGCAGGAGATAAACCTACCTGGGGGAAGAGAGGAGGAAAAGAGCCACCACACTGATTCTGCCTAAATGCAAATCACTAACAAGGTGCCCACGAGGTAGAACAGAAGAGGAGAGGAGAAAACTGGAGAGTCTGAGAGCAAGCAATAGATCCCAGGTATTTCAGGGGAATCCATAACAGGATAGGAGGACCCTTTCCAAGGCCCCCAGGGCAGCTTCATGTTCCATCCAAAGAGAAAGAAGGGAGAGAGTAAGGAAGCACAGATTTACTGCTTTCAGTTGCTTTATGGACATTACCAGCGAAACTTGCATCGAGTTCCATATTATTCGTGTTGAACGTCTACTTCAGTAAAGTTTTATGCTGGATCCAGGGGCAGGAAAACAGCAGCCCCGGGGGATTTTTTTCCAGAACCAGCCCACTGGGTACCTGACTTCCTCATGCACTGTCCCTACAGCACGTGTTTCGAGAACTCCCACAAGCTTGCCCCTTGAGAATTGAGCCAAAACAATTTCTAACATAGTTTTCATATATTTCCTAAATAACTAAGTAGTAGTGCACACCCTAGACCAGGAGAGAGCAAACAGAGCAGCGGTTCCCCCTTCCAGATCCATGCAATCAGTTTGCCTCCCCATAAGTTTGGTTACATCTCTCGTTCCTGGTCTAGTGTTAGTCGCTTGCCAACCAATCAGCTCTTGAATCAGTGGCCAACTAATGAGACATCCACACTGCCAGCCAGTGTCAGACACACACCCGCACTCTCTCTCTCTCTCTCGCTCGCTCTGAAACAAAGACACAAACACATTCTCTTGCTCTCGGTAGGTGTGTGTTGTGGCTGAGCAAGAGAACGTGTGTGTGTGTCTGTGTCAGAAGGACTTACACCCCCGCACAGAGCTCCAGATGGAATCCTGCTTTCTCAGGTGGAGCCAGTGCGGCCAGAGTTGGTATAAGATGGACTCTAGATGGACCTTACAGTCTTACACCCCCTTCAACCACACCCTCCCCATACACAATTAATATTTATGCATTTATGAATAATTTTACATGAAGGAAGACAGCCAAAGTAGGGTCTTCAGAGGTAAAAATATCACAACATGTATATTATATTTACATGGGATGCCATAATGCCAACCAGAAAACCCTGCCAAAAAAAAAAAAGCCATGGAGCCCATATTTCTCCCCAGTTTCCTGTTTGGCCTCCCAGTGGCCCCCCCTGCCTACTCCTACTCAGTCTTCCAGTGACCCTCCCTCCTCTTCCTGCTCCATTTCCTGCGTGGTCTCCCAGTGGCCTTCCTGCCTGTCCCAGGGTCCCTCTTGCCTGTTTTCTGTCCTTGTTTGTCTGATCCCTGACTTGCCCTGCATTCTGTTTCGGTTTTGCCCTGTGCCTGTCCTGGCCTTGGTGTTTTACTTGCCCTGCCTCTGCTTTGCCTTTTTCCTGTCACTGTCCCTCTGGTGTCTTCTCTCTCTGGTGCCTGCCCTGCCTTGCTCCAGTTCCTGTCTCCTTGTCTGTCCTGCTGTCCTTGCTCCATCCTGGACTTCTCACCTACCCCTGTTCCTGCTTGCCCTGCATCTCCTTGCCCTCTGACTGACTTTCGTTCCCGACGCAGCCTGACCTTTGACATTGCCTCTGCTTGACCTCTGCCTAGCCTGACCACTGCCTGCCTGCGCCTTTGCCTAAATCCCCGCTCCAAGAACCCTGCTAGAGATGTCCTGCCGGCCACCAGAACCCATGGATCCAGCCCAAAGGGGAGGCGGCCGTTCAGGCAAAAGACCCTGCCCTTGAGTCCTATACTACTCCTGCTTGGGGCTTATCTTTAATTGGCCTCCAGTATTCAAATAGAGTACTTATCTTGTCACATTAATTTTCTTGCTGAGAAGTTGTAAAGAACACGCCGAGAAACGCCATGCTGCTCGAAATACGCAGATACATAGCCCTTGATGAAGGACATGTTTAGTCCGAAACACTGTACGGTGTCGGGCATGAAGTGAGCTTGTGCAACGAGTAAGAAATGAGCGGGCAAGAAGTGAGCTGGCGATAAAGATTATAACGTGGCTTTCCAGCAAGAAAATTAATGTGACAAGATAAGTACTCTATTTGAATACTAGTATTTGAAGATGTATGAATATTTGGAATTTTGGGAATGGGTTATTGAAAATTGAAAAGTTTGTTCACGGGTGGAATTGAGACACAAAAACAGTCAAAAAATACATGGACTGACTGATGATTATATATAAGGTTGAGTGAAGGTGGTTGAATATCCACACAATGATACCTAGTATGATGGTCATAACATCAATGCTCAAGTGCGTCAAATGAGGAATATGAAATAGGAAAGGGGTCAGTTTAGTGTATATCATATCAGAGAGAGAGACTAGCCATAATGTTGTCTCCCTGGCTAGGTATTTGTATCCCTATGGTAGGCCCACCTAGTAACTCGAGGTGAGGTTTAGGTATTAGTGTAGGGGGATAGGGGCCACTTTGACATTCTACGTGACACGTATGAACAGGACAGTGGTCTCTTGTGAAGATCTGATGGCCTTCGGAGGGAGGAAACTCACTCCAAGATGAGATTTGGGCAATGTTCTCTCCACCTAGCTTGATGTTACCCAGGTAGCGAGTCCATCAAGCTAGGCTGAGAGAACATTACCCAAATCTCATCTTGGAGTGAGTTTCCTCACTCCGAGGGTCAGCAAATGTTCACAAGAGACCACTGTTCTGTTTGTACGTCTAACATTATATCTAGTCTCTCTCTCTCTCTCTCATATCACTGGGGTTTTTCCTTGAAAACCTGTAGGAGACCCACAGTCTCTCAATAGCTAGTTGGGAGCTTCACTTCAACTGAAATAGGCCTGAAAAGGCAATAAAACTTTATCACACAGCTTAATGCTATCCAAAAAGGTGTTGTTAAAATCGGCATTAAGTCTGTGCAATAGCTCTTCACAGACAGGCTAACTCCTCTTATTTTCCAAATTTGCATCGCACCATACAATATGGTGCAATCGCATGCGATAAGCCCTTAACGCATGCAAAAATGCCTTAGTGCATTTTGATAAATGACCCCCTTAGAAAGTTCAACAGAGGAAGTGCTCGAGAGAGCTACACTTCTGTTATCATTTCTTTCCTTTCAAGATTTAAATGTGGTAATGAAGCACTACTTTCAGCACTTAAATATTTCCTTCTATGGTGGTCAAGTTCGGATGAACCATGATTTGCCAAAACACAAGATCGTCGTAAGGCTTTCTTAAATATGAAAGAAGAAGCATTAGATTGTGGTGCAACATTTCTTTTATGATATCCCTGTAAGTGCGTTCTAAAAATTGGTAATAATGCTTTCATTTTCTTTAGTCCAGATCAGCTGCGTAATTTCTTGGAGGCCAAAAAGAACCCTCGGCCATAATAATTCAGAGTAATTCCTAGGCATAAAGTAATTAAAGGGGGAATTGTTAAAACTACTGTAGTTTGTGTATAATCTCCACAATTTTCTAACTCTCCCTTGTTTTGGAAATGATTTGTGTATTCAATATTGAGATAAATGAGCGGTTTGTTTTTTTCTTTCTGATAATAGAATAACTTTCCTTTTATAATGGATCTCTAAGTTTACTGTACAAAGATTTACATTGCTTTGTATAGTTTTTGAAAATAGTAATAAATAAATAAATAAGTGCAAATTAAATAGAAGACACATTTTTTGTGCACATAAACTGTGTGCTGAATGCCAATGCACATTTTTATCAGCTTTTTGCATCAGCCCCTTTAAAAGGAGCTTCAGACTAGGACAGTCCCTGATGGACTAATAGCAGGGTGTCGTTGAGCTTTCCTCGCCTAATAAAAAAAACCCCAGATCCCTTCCAGATGTCACCATGTTCTTGAAAGGTTTCCCCTTGTAAAGGTTCCCCAGATCGAACCTTCTCTGCCAGGCAACCCCAAACAAGACTCAACTTTGTAATGGTCTATAACAGTCACAGCTGCTTACTTGACTCAGCGAGGAATGTGCTGCTACGAAAAATAAACAGCCAGCCAAAAGGACAAGAAGCTGACCTGTCTGCGGTGCCAGCAGTGGCAATGTGTTGAAGGACAAGCCCACACCCAGGAGACAAAAAGCAACAGCAGCCTGAGCTCGAGATGCACACGAGATCACAAGTAGCTTCAGAACGTCTTCCATATTCTTCACAGGAATGGGGTGAAGATGAGGAATCTGAATCGGTGCACACCGGCATTCCTTACTCTTTCAGATAATAGAAAGACTAGGGGGCACTCCATGAAGTTAGCATGGGGCACAGTTAAAACTAATCGGAGAAAGTTCTTTTTCACTCAACGCACAATTAAACTCTGGAATTTGTTGCCAGAGGATGTGGTCAGTGCAGTTAGTGTAGCTGGGTTTAAAAAAGGATTGGATAAGTTCTTGGAGGAGAAGTCCATTACCTGCTATTAATTAAGTTCACTTAGAAAATAGCCACTGCCATTACTAGCAATGGTAACATGGAATAGACTTAGTTTTTGGGTACTTGCCAGGTTCTTATGGCCTGGATTGGCCACTGTTGGAAACAGGATGCTGGGCTTGATGGACCCTTGGTCTGACCCAGTATGGCATGTTCTTATGTTCTCATGTTCCTGTGAGGCTGATCTATCATTCCAGGATGTTGTCTGATCTTACAGGAAATTATTATTAGTTCCGATGGGAAGGAAATCACAGCCCTTTATTCCAGGAGTCCCCCAAGCTCGGTCCTCGAGGGCCACAGTCCAATCGGGTTTGTCAGGATCTCCCTAATGAATATGCATGGGATTTATAGTATTCAATGGATTCAGTGCACGCAAATAGATTTCATGGCTTTTCATGGCAGAAATCTTGAAATCCCTGGGATGTGGTTCTCAAGAACCAAGTTTGGAGACCCCTGCTTTATTGCAAGAGAGTGTGGTGTGTGTTTATGTGATTCATGAGGGTCTGGAGCAAATCCTGCTGTTCCATGTCACCCTGCCATAGTATATCCCCTCCACACACACTTTCTCACACACACACTCTCTCACACACACACTCACACACAGAGACACACTCACACACACTCACACACACACACACTCTCACTCACACACACTCACACACACACACACTCTCACACTCACTCACTCACACACACTCACACACACTCTCACACACACACACACACCCATCTATCTGGAGGGCAGAAGTAAGCAGGAATGCCAGTGATGCTGCTCTCTGGTACTCTAAAGCAGTGGTTGTCAACTCAGTTCTCGCTAGTCACCAGCTGGAATTTCAGGAAATCTGCGATGAATATGCATGAAATAGATTTGCATATAGAGGAAGCACTGTATATCCATTAAGGATATCCTAAAAAACCTAACCAGCTGGGCGAGTCGCAAGGTCTGGGCTGAGACCTCCGGATCTAAAGTAACTTCATTAAGCTGTCTCAGTAAGGGGCCGATGCAAAAAAAAAATGCGCTGAAAGCGGACTCTGAGTATTCAGCGCCCGCTTTCCTAATGCACACCCAGGCACCTCTCCGGAGGGCGCCATGCAATATTTCAATTAGGGGTCGCGCTGCCAAGGAGGCCCTAGGATGCCACTAGCGCCTCCTTGGCAGCGCGCGCCCAGGAGAGGTCGGCTGTCCACGGGGTAAGAGAGCAGACGCTGAATTTATCGGCATCCGTTTTCGTAACTGGCGCAGAGCCATGGGTTAGGGAAACGGACGCTGGTTAACTGAGCATCCAATTCCCTAACCTGACCTCCGCCACTCTTTTTTTTTTTTTTTTTTAATCTTGTAAACTTTTCCTTCCTCCGACTTAATATCGCCACGGAATTAAGTCAGAGGATGTACAGAAAAGCGGTATTTTCTGCTTTTCTGTACAACTCTTTGGGGCGCTCAGAAATTAACGCCTGCTCTGGGCAGGCGTTAATTTCTGAGTGCAAAAGTGGGCGGATTGGACGCACATTTATTTATTTATTTATTTATTTTTGCATGTGGGGTGAATAGCTAATAGCCTCATTGACGTGCATTTGCATGTGATGAGAGCTATTAGTTTGCTGCGCGTTGGACGCGCGCTGTAGAGGCGCTAATCCCCTTATAGCATAAGGGGCTGTGGACGCGCCTACAAAACGTGCGTCCAACCGCGGGTTAAACAGTGACAGACCCCGGGAGGATGTATAGGGAGGCTTGAGTGTCTTTTAAGGGATGGGAGGGGCAGGCAGTGGAGGGAAGCAAAGAATGATAGCGACCATTGTCCAGAGTCTAGTATCCCCCAATTTAAAAAAAAAATCTTTCATTCAGGGTACTCTGAGCTCATTCCCCTTGCCCCCCCCTGCTCCAGGGCCAGGATCAGCTTCCTGTGTGCATCCGTCAGCCAGAGTCCACACAGAGATCTTTCATTTGTGTTTTTTTCTCTCTTCCGAGGGAATAGCAGCACAGTATATAATAATAATATGGAGAAAAGCTTGTCAGAAGAGGCCTATAATCATTGGCCAGAAGCTTGGAAACAGTGACTGGAGTTTCAGCATTTCTAAAAATTTCTGTCTCATACAGTCTGCCCTGCCACCACCTCCTCCTCTTTTGTTCTCGTTTCCAAAAAAATGTTTTCCTCAGGGACATTTTGAGCAGTGAACTGGGTATTTTTAGCTTGGGTACAGAACATGAGTGAGAGAGTGGAAGAATGTGTTCATTTCTTAGCACTTTTAACTTTTCACATACGGTCACCGCTTGCTGTGCAAAATGTGGTGATGCTGGGAGCCGTAAAACACCCTGCAGCACCGTGTGATGTGCTGAGCTGTAAAACGCCATGCAGCACCAGGTGATCATAAAAGCCGTGAAACACTATGCGGCAGTGTGTGATCCCGAGAGCTGTACAATGCTGGGCAGCGCTGTGTGATTCTGAAAGCTGCAACACGAGTACACACAGCGCTGTGTGATCAGGAAATTCCGTGCAGTGCTGAGAACTGGGAAATACTATACAGCGCCATGCGATCCCGAGAGCTGTACAATGCTGGGCAGCGCTGTGTGATTCTGAAAGCTGCAACACGAGTACACACAGCGCTGTGTGATCAGGGAATGCCGTGCAGGGCTGAGAACTGGGAAATACTACACAGCGCCATGCGATCCCGAGAGCTGTACAATGCTGGGCAGCGCTGTGTGATTCTGAAAGCTGCAACACGAGTACACACAGCACTGTGTGATCAGGGAATGCCATGCAGGGCTGAGAACTGTGAAATACAACACAGCGCCATGCGATCCCGAGAGCTGTGCAATGCTGGGCAGCGCTGTGTGATGCTGAGAGCTGCAACACGAGTACACACAGCGCTGTGTGATCAGGGAATGCCATGCAGTGCTGAGAACTGGGAAATACAACACAGCACCATGTGATCCCGAGAGCTGTACAATGCTGGGCAGTGCTGTGTGATGCTGAGAGCTGCCAGGGATTGAGATTGTAAAAGAGGAGGGAGGAGGACAGAGTGAAGAAAGGAGGCAGAGGAAGGGAAAAGGTGAACAAAAGTGAGAGGGAAATTAGAAAAGAGAATCAAATCACTCGTAGAGTAAATGAGAAGGAGAACCACATTTTAGAAAGTTCATGTACGTTTTGTGAAAACTTAATACATTAGGCAATAAGGGAGGACGTAAGCATTATACTGGGTGAAAATATAGAGACAGCAGTAATAGCTGCAAGGACTGCGGTACTGACTGTGCCTCGTGCCCTTGACTCTGTTGTTACTCAGACAGATATAGATTGTGTACATCAGTGCTTTTTCCTGTACCGAAAAGTTATGATGCAAAGTTGCAGGACCATCTTTGGGGTGCGGAGGAGGAGAAAATCATTTTTGGGGGGGCCCCACAATGCCACTGTAGACCCATACCCTCTCTCTCTCTCTCTTCCTTCCCACTCTTGCTTTTCTCTCTCCTCCCATGCCCACTTGTGCTTTCCTTCTGACCTCCCCCAAAACACCCACACACATTGGTATCTTCCTGTCTTCCATCTCATCTCCATCCTTTTCTCTTTGTCAACTCTCCTCCATCTCCAGCCGTCATTCTCTCTCTCCCAAACCACCCCAAACAGTCTCTCCCCACCCCTCTTCTCTCTCCCCTTCCTGTGCAAAGCACTGTGGATCCATAAAGTCAAGAGGCCGCCAATACCCTTATTCAATAAACATACACATGGTTACTGTGACTCCAACATCACTCTAAGCTTCAACAGCAAGAGGAAATGTGGAAAAAAGGATTTGCACTCACAAAGACGGGAGTAGCTGGCTTGTTACGGCGGTTACCACCCCAAACCAAATATCCAAATTACTACCTCCACCTTCCTCTATTCCTGATGCCTTTCAACTAGCTTGATCACTCCATTCTTATACTTCACTTTCAATGCATATCCAGCATAGTTCTCTGCTTCAACAGCAGGGGAAAAGAAAAACTGTTACTTCACACATCCAGCAGAGCTCTCTGCTTAAACGGCAGGGGAGAAGAAAAAAGGGTTCGCACTCACAAAGCGAGGAGTAGCTGGCTTGTTACGGCGGTTACTACCCCAAACCAAATGTACCTGATACTTCACTCTCGACGCATATCCAGCATGGCTCTCTGCTTCAACGGCATGGGAGAAAGACTGATACATCACGAATTTCCAGCATAGCTCTCTGCTTCAACGGCAGGGGAAAAGAAAAACTGATACTTCACGCATATCCAGCATAGCTCTCTGCTTCAACGGCAGGAGAGAAGAAAAACTGATACTTCACGCATATCCAGCATAACTTCAACGGCAGGGGAGAAGAAAAAAGGATTCACACTCACAAAGCGGGGAGTAGCTGGCTTGTTACGGCGGTTACTACCCCAAACCAAATGTGCCTGATACTTCACTTTCGATGCATATCCAGCATAGCTCTCTGCTTCAACGGCAGGGGAGAAGAAAAAAACTGATACCTCACGCATATCCAACATAGCTCCCTGCTTCAACGGCAGGGGAGAAGATAAACAACCAATAAGGGCTGTATAACATCATCTGGGTAAAAACAAATAAGCATGGGTGTAGCTTGCTTATTGCGGCGGTTACCCCCTACTACCTCTAACTAATCAAGCTAGATATTTCACTTGGATGCAGCTCCATCACCGCTCTCTACATTAATGGCGGGGGTGGAAGGGAATTAGAACCAAGAGCTAAGAGAAACAGATAAGTATGGGAGAAGAAATGAGGGAAGCTTGCTGGGCAGACTGGATGGGCCATTTGGTCTTCTTCTGCCGTCATTTCTATGTTTCTGTTTCTATATCCTCTATGATCCTCTCTCTTCCCCAGGACCTGCCCACAGTGCTCAGCATACCCTCTCTCCCTCTCTCTCTGTCCAGTCCATATAGATGAATAGATAGCTGACAACCAAGAGTCATTTTCAGTGGTTCTGGTGCATCAAGTTATTTAACTGGACAGTGTGAATTACCCTCTGCAATATGCTTACCTGGCTTCTCTTACCGTTTGATATTTTTTCTTCTTTGAATAGAGCAAGTCACGCTCTTCTCTGGCTGAGGGATATCTTTATTTGTTCTGACTTTCTCTTTATCTCTTTGACTACTTTTATATTGCCTGGGCTTATAACCCTTTTTTTTTTATTAGAGATTTGTGGTATAATGGGCTTGTTTCCGTAAGAAAAACAAAACAAGCTCAGGAGGTATCTTCTTTACAAGAGCAATAAAACAGCACTGCTTTTATTAAGAATGTCAAATAGAGCTGTAAGCAGCCCAGCAACTCAACTCACTCAAAATTAGGAAGCAAGTAAGCATAGGAATAGCAAGGAAGTCCTAGTAGCGCTGTGATATGAAATATATTTCCAACACTAATCAATTTATGTGGCACAGATAAAGGTTTCCCTGCTCACTGATTTACACACGGTGTTTCCTGACAGCCCTTGAGTAATGTTGTATTGCATTACAAAGCAAGTCTGGGCTGTACCGATGATCACTTTTGTCCTGCCTGAGATAGTTTCTCAAACTATTGAAAGTCTGAAAATCATTTTATTTGGCATCATATTTTGTTCAGCAGATTCTTTTAAAGTACATTTTATTAAACTTCACTGGCAGATTTTGATGGGTTTCACAAAATTCTCAAAAAGGCACCATGCAGCTCCTTTAAGACGTACAAATGTTCAGAGCTGGCGTCCTTCATTCCCTATATCACTGTCTCACGCATGTCAGTGGAAACTTAACACTGCTGGCTTCGTACAATTCAAAGGAGCTTCATCCTTGCGTCATATCTTTGACTTCAAGGAGTTTCAATTACTCCTCACATCACTGGCCTCACGGATTGACTTGAGTTCAGGACCTCGCCCTTCAAGAAAGACGTGGGCAAAGTGGAAAAAATACAAAGGAAAACAACACAAACGCTAAGAGCTTATAGATAAAATTGACCTGTGATGAACGATCGATTGGAAAAGCTGGGTTATGTAGCCTTGAGAAGTGGTGAGGGGTAGCTTGATGGCAATGTCCTGCTACGTTACAAAGAGAATGGGGATAGGACCAGAAGTAATGGTTTGAAATCACAGCAAGAAAGATTTAAGTTAAACCTTGATAAGAATTTTCTAACTGTAAGGGTAGCTGAAGCCCTGCAACAAGTGGCCTAAGAAGTTGGAGGAATGCCTACGAATGAATGCTTTCAAGAACAGATTAAACAGGTCTGACCTGAAGAAGAGAGCTCACCAAGAAATGCATTACGTTAGTCCAATCAAAAGATAGCACCCAATATATCTTTCTTCTGTTTTGCTTTCAGTTCTTAACCTTTATTTCTGTGCATTCCAGAATTATAATCAACTCAGTATCGCAACCCAGCAAAATACACATTAAAAAAAAAAATCCTGCATTGAAGGTTCCCAGGATCTCCTTGGTCTCCCTTTGAATAAATGTAGGATCCTCCGTCGCTATTCCAGGCTTTTATCTTTTCTGCAGCCCCTCAGTCATGGCTCGCCTCTCCTCTCGTAGGAAGTGGTACCCTCGAAAGCTGCAATCACAGCTTTCTCATTCAATGTACATAGCGGATGTCTCTTCTGGGTCAGTAGGCAAGTAAACCCCATCTCCTTCTCCCCAAGGAGCAGGAAGGCCAACGTTCCTTTCTCTCCCTCCCTTCCAGCCAACTCGCAGTAAGACGTTCCATGGGTAGACATGCAGGATGGATTTTCTGCATTCAAAAGGAGGCATTCCCAGGAGTGTTTTAGGGCTGTGGTTGGAAACTAATGTGCGTACCCTTTAAGTTTCAAATATGTTTGCACGTAGTAGACAAGCCGCTAACGCATGTACTTTGCAACATTATTCAATAACACTTAAGTGTGAGCGTAGACTTTTAGCTGCATCACAAGCCGATATTCGATCACAAAATACGTAGGCATCGTCTGTGTTGAAATCATCTGGGTTTGTTTTGACTGAAAGGTATGCACCTAATTTTGAAGTCAGGTATCCCACTGAAAATGTATCCCTGTAAGTCTAAATATACTGGGGTACAATTATGCCAGTTCTTATCAAAACCCCCTGCAGGTGACTTGCTGATACATATGAAGTATGAATACATGAAGATTAGATGCAGGGAAGGAGATATTTTCAAAGAAAATGTGGTATAGCCATAAAGATGCATAAGTGTAAAAGTACAATAAGACAATATAAGGAGACTGAGGAATAAGACCAAAACAGGAAGCAATAGAACTGAGAAATGGCAAAGTGGAAATTTTAAGTAACTAGCATGTGCTGAAGTGAGGGAATTTACTGGGGGAAAAACATGGAAAAAATGTTAACATTTTTACCCCAAAGAGAAAGAAGCCTCAGTTCTAAAGAGGGAGAGCTGGCAAGGCTGCCATTGGGAAGCGACTCACTTCTAGAGAGTACCTTGCACTTGTATCTTTGGATGAGACCCAAGAATTAACAGGAATGCTCTTGCTTTTTCCCTGCTAGCATCCTTCTTTGGACAGAGTTATGTGAAGGTACCACTGGAGGATGCTCCTAGCAAGGTCAAGCTCCACCTACAGTTTTTTACTGGACAACGGACTGGTCTCCTTTTCCTGGCTGCGGGGCAGTCGGACTATCTCCTGGTGGAACTGCGATCGGGTACTCTGCAGGTAACCTGGGTCCTGGCTTCTCAGTCTCTTCCAATGCTTCTTCCTACCTTCATCTCCATACCCTAGTGCAGGGATAGGCAACTCCAGGGCACAAGGGCCACAAACAGGTCTGATTTTCAGGACATCTGCATGAGATAAAATTTGCATACAGTGGGGGCAGTGCATGCTAATATATCCCATGCATATTCATTATGGATATGCTGAAAACCAGACCTGTTTGTGGCACCTGAAGACCAGGGTTGGCTATCCCTGCTCTAGTGTTTACACTCCGAAGAAGACTCTTATGGGACTTACTTTTGACAGCAGTATATTTCCTTTCTATGGGGGACATTGATGGCCTACTAGGCCTCCAAAAGTGATGGGATTTCAGACATTCTGTGGTGATTTTCATGTCACGTAAGCAGGTTATGGAAGTAATACTGAGGCCCAGGCCGTATAGGCAGAATGGTCAGACTTTAAACTTCTGTTAGTCAAATAAACAAATTAAGAAGACTAGGGAGATGTACAGAGGCAGTCAGTCGGTTAATAATAGCAGGAGTCAGGCAAGCCACTATCCTTTGCAGGGCAACACTAATGGCAAGAGAGGCCCTGAAGGATACGGGATGACGACCCTTGGGACTGCAGTGTATTTTACTCGCCAGGCAGCAGTGAAATTGCTGTAGTACGCTCATCTAATACCTCCACATCTGAAGCCCTTCCGCCCCCCTCCCTCCTTTCCCTCCCCCAAACCTCTTTCCCTCTTCATGGCCTCCTGTACTCTTTTCGTACTTCTCCCCTCTCTTTTCATCTCTTCTCCTTCAGCTCGCCTTCCTTCCCCGTCCCGCCAGTTTGCTCAAGCTGAGCCAAGCCTGCAATCTGTCAGCAGCTGCAGAGAATCAGCAGATCAAACCCCGGAGAAGTGCGCACCAAATGTACAAAATTACAGTATCGATGATCCCAAACAGAATGAAAGCATCATCTCTATCATAATCACAGTGCACCGTACTAGCAAACCCATTATTACAGTCAAGCTGATGAAAACAGCTAGGTTCAAATAGTTTGGGGGAAGGATTTTCCTAAAGGGACACAAAGATGAAGAGGTCAGTTCATTCTTGGTGGTTTTGGCTTCCAGGAAGCAAACACTAGCAACCAAACATCAAGTTTTCCTGAATAGTTACTGTCATAAAAGGAGATGTTCGGCTGCCATTCTGCATATTTTCAAACTCTCATAAAGTTATTTGCAAGGGTCTAAATAACGAAACTTGAAGCAAGCAGGAGGCAGAACCTACTTTCCTCTCCATTGTCAGGATCCACTCCACCTCAGATGTTAGCCCAGCTAGTAGGGTTGCAGCTTTTGATCACCTCTGCTCCAAAGATATTTATCCCACAGGGGCTGCTTTACAGCAGTGTGAATGGCGCCACCACCCTGGAGAGGTCCCGTGGCAGTCGCACCACCCACACAGACCTAAAGATGGCCGAGGCCAGTGGCAGCGGGAGGAAGCATAGGATTTGTCGCCCCGCACCTCTCCCCTTAACCCCCCCACAGCATGGCTGCCTCTCTTACCCCCGTTGATTGACTCATTCTGCTGCTACTATTACTGCTATTCTTATTGATCATTTCTAAAGCGCTACTAGATATGAGCAGCAGCGCTGTGCGGAATCACATAAGAGACCAGCCGTGGAGCTTACGAATCCGGTTCACCCGATCCAATTAGCCATGAGAGGGAAGAGTAAGCAGCAGCCTGCTCCACAGCACAGTCCTGCTCCCACACCTCCTACACTTCTTCTGCCATTGGGAGATAGATAGGGGGGGGGGCGGAGATAGGTGACAGTAAGGGATAGGTGAGGGGCAGAGACAGGGGGATGAGGTAAGGGGAGGGGAGAAACAAGGGGGGAAGGGAGGGGCTAATGGAGAAAGGTGAGCAAGAGAGGGAGAGGAGAAAAGACCAGCTGTTTATTACATATAAAGAGATAAATACTTTTTTTTCACTCTTTTACCTACAGGTTAGACTTCAGCTTGGATTTGGAGAGGTGCTGCTCAGCTCTCCAGCAGGACTGAAACTCAACAACCTGATCGATCATGATGCCGAGCTGATAATTGCAGACGGAAAGATGACTCTGATCCTAGATCATCTCTTTAACACCTCTGCGTGGATCCCGGGGAACAAGCAGAAAATGAACATTCATCATGGTCTCTACATTGGTGGAAAAGGCAATCTGGACCTAGCCTACCTCAGCAGAGCCAGCCTGTTTTTCAGGGGCTGCATCCACACGGTGAACTTTAATGACCTTGACTGTCTGTACTGGCATTCATCCAGAACATTCCATGAGGTGCAAGAAGGTTGCAGCCTGGAGTTTTCTGCAGGACCAGATGACCCGCTCAGCTTTGTGGGACCACAGTCCTTCGTTGCATTTCCTGGGTGGAACGCAAGGGAGGAAGGCACAATGGAATTTTTAATGACATCTAACATCAAGCAGGCACCACTGATCTACCAGTCGGGCTTCCAGAATGATTTTGTGTACCTAGACATTCTAGATGGCCACTTGAGGGGGGCTATTAATGAAGGAAATGGGGTTGTCATCTTACAAAATAGCTTTTATGTCAGCAATAACCAGCAGCACGAGGTCAGAGTTTTCATTAATCGTAACCATTTTGAAATCTCTGTAGATAACAATGTGGTCAAAATAGATAAACATAGTGGAAATAATTATTTAGATCTGCAGGGAAGCCTTTTCATAGGAGGTATGGATGAAAATACATTCGAAAAACTAAAGGAAAACCAACTAGCTGGCATTGCAAGCAATGGTATGGCATATGGCTCCTTTGTTGGTTGTATGGAAGACCTAAGGATAAACCTGGAGGAAAAAAGTCTACAGGATGCTCTGGTCACAAAGGACATATTTACTGACTGCAAAAGACAGAACACTAACATATATTATGAGAATATATATGCAGATTATGAGGAATCAACCACCCCCGCTTCAGAAATCTTGCATGGGCTTTGGGGACCATCAGTGGCACCATGTCACCCAAATTCAAACCTATCTCCTGTCTTCACCAACTTCACCAAATTGCTGAATCTCAGCCCACTGATTATTAAAGAAGGAGGTACCACCTTCTTGGAATGGAAACATACCCAACCAACGATAGACCTTAACAGCGTAGGCATAAGGCAGTCTCAGGTCCTCTTCAGTGTTATACATGATGCAAGCTTTGGACAGCTGGAACTGGATATTCCAGGTGCTAAAACCAGAAAGAAGTTTACTCTATTGGACATAATAAATCGAAAAGTCAGGTTTGTTCATGATGGCTCTGAAAGGTTCAAGGACCAACTTGTTCTAGAGGTAACTGTCAACACCAAGGTACCAGTTCCTGAATGTCTGCACAAGGGTCAGACCTACTTGCTTCCGATAGCAATCACCCCGGTTAATGATGCACCACAGGTAATCTTTCCACAAGGAGACCTTCTGATGATACTTGAGAACACACGGAAGGTTTTAAGCTCCAACGTGATCCGTATAGTTGATGCTGACACACCCTGTGATAACTTAAACATTTTCCTACTTAATAGCAAAAAGACTGAAGAGGGCTATGTGGAATACAGCTCTGAGACAGAACAACCAATTGATGAGTTCTCCTGTATGGATTTGGAGGCAGATAATTTGGTCTATGTTCACCAGAAAGGACCTACATCACAGCTTGCCTTTCAGGTCAGTGATGGTACATCAAGAAGCCCAGTGTCCACCTTAAGAATCATTGCAATAGAGCCAGATATCCAAGTGGGAAACAACACTGGTCTCATCATCTCACAAGGAGACACTGCCACAATTTCCTCTGCCAACCTCTCTGTGGAAACCAACGCAGTTAAACAAAAGGTGAACATTTTCTATCATATCACAGAACCCCTCAGATTTGGGGAGGTTCGAAAAGAAATAAATACGAGGGAGTGGAAGACAGTGGAAGCTTTCCAGCAGCAAGACATAGATCAGGGACACGTCCAATACCTCTGCACTGATTCTGAACACCGCAATGAGGATGTTACAGAAAAGCTGAGCTTTGAAGTTCGAGTTGGCCAAAAAACCTTGAAGAACAACACCTTCTTTATTAAAATCAAAAGGGCAACAATAAAAATGTTGAAAATGATCCCTCTGGAGCTGAAAAACAAACTCCAAAAGAACATTACCATTCATGAAATGGAAGCTGCAGTTGAAGATAAACGCCTTAATCCCACCTCCCTCTATTACATGGTTCTTCAAGCCCCAAGAAAGGGAAATCTGCTGCTGCTAGGTCAACGGTTGACTGAGGGTTTTGGATTCAGCCAGGAAGATTTACTCAGAGGTCATCTGAGCTACAAAGCAACAATCAGAAATGCTAATGAAACTGAGGACTACTTCCAGTTCCGGGTACAGACGGCTGACCAGCAGCAGCATTCACCCATGCATACCTACATGATAAAAATTGGAGCAGACCCTGATGCACCTATACTGACTAATGTCATCCTCTCTGTTCTTGAAGGTGAAAAGGCATTTATCACTGCAGACTATCTCTTTGTGAAAAGCCTAAACAGCATGAATTACCTGTACGAGGTAATTGAAGGCCCCCAGCATGGGAAGCTGCTGCACAAGACATCTCCCAGGTGGTCCTTAAAGGATGAATCCATCACAAAGTTCACCAATGAAGACATTGTTCAGAACAGGCTACTGTACCAGCATGATGACTCTGAAACCACTGAGGATGATATACCCTTTGTGGCCACCAGACAAGATGAAGGAAGTGCAGATGCTCTACTACTGGATGGAGAGGCAGAGGAAGTCAGGGGTGTTTTCAGAGTCTCCATTCAGCCTAAAAATGACCAGCCACCAGTTCAAGTGGTGGACAAAGTCTTCAAGGTGGTACGAAGTGGCCAGCGCCTACTTACCACCAGTGACATTGCTTTTTCTGATGCAGACTCCGGGAGTTCTGACTTGCAGCTGACATTTGTCAGGAGGGGCATCCCCTTTGGCAGCATTGTGTTTGTGGACGACACCGCCCACCAAGTGTACCGCTTCACCCAGGAAGATCTGAGGATGAAAAGGATACTTTTTATCCACTCTGGTGCTGATCACGGTCACTTCCAGCTCCAGGTTTCTGATGGCTTATACCACTTGACAGCCACCTTAGAAGTCCAGGCATCTGACCCATACTTGCAGATTATCAACAACACTGGTTTAATGGTCCACCAGGGAAGTCGGGAAGTTTTGGATGCTTCTGTCCTCAGCCTGGAGACTAACATGGATATCAGGAATGATGATGAGATCACATACCAAATCGTTACTCCACCAAAATGGGGGATGATACTAAAAAGTGGCTGGCGAGTGACTTCCTTTACCCAAAAGGATTTCCTGGCAGGGGAGCTGCTCTACCATCATAATGGCAGCAGCAATGCAAAAGATTATTTTGAAGTTTCCGTGGAAGCTAACCAGGTGCTGGTAGAAGACACAGTTGAGATCACCATCATCCTGGTCGACCAGGATAACCCTCCAGAGGTTGTCCACAACGAGAAAATCTATGTCTTCCAAGGAGAAGCGGCTCAGATTAAGAAAGAGTATTTAATGGTAAGGGATAGGGCTCTGTAATGTTTACTTTTTTGTTTTTCGTGATGCAGCCCCACTGTAAAAGGTTTGCATAATAAAAGAACAGTGTTCCTGCTAGGGATAGATTTTTCTGGAAACCCCAATCGTGTCTGGGCTGAATCCCTGGGGCTGCTATTTTGGAGATATTTTGATAGAAGGAGGAAAGAGGGGAAATTAAGGAGGAAGAGGGGAAATTAACTTCCCCACTTAATATTTACCTGCTGATAGAACAGGGGGTTCTATCAGCAGGTAAATATTAAGTGGGGAAGTTAATTTCCCCTCTTCATTAGAATAATCACATGCTTTATTCAAAATATACTATGCTTACCTACCAAGGACATCACAGACAATTAATTCTGTAGCCTTTCTGTTTTCTTAATTAAATTAGTCTTTAACGGGCAAATGTCCTTACTTTTTCTTTACAGCTTCTGTAAGCTGCTGCATAGGGCCTATATAAACATATATTTGTTGGAATGGGGGGGTCTTTTGCACAGGGGAAGGGGGCAAGCCATTTCAGATTAATTTGATACTGTTCCACTCATGGGCGCTCTCGAGTGCCGCCTGTTAAATTATTTTATGAAAATCAAAAGTGTCTCACCAAGCAAAGCAGAACTGGTGAGAGTCCTTTGCTAAAAAAAAAAAAAAAATTGGCCACATATCACTGCACAGTTGCAATTTGCCAGGCCACAGTTAACCCTGTCCCAGGGCAGCTCCGTTAAAAAAAAAAAAAAAAAAAGCCATTTGAGGCAATGTGACTCAGCTTTCAAAAATGTTTAGTCCATTTTGATCCCAGCACCAGGACAAGACTGACTCATAAATTCATTTCTGACTCATAAATTCATTTGACATCTGACTGCTTACCAAGTTCAGGTAAGAAATCTCCAGATCTCATGAGAAATCTCTCAGTCCCACCATAGCACTCTTGGCCCCCTCAAGCTTTGGAACATCTGAGCTGCCTCACGTGAAAAGTCAGAACGGATTTGCTTTACAAGCCATAGGTCAATTTGAAATCAGAGTCTTGCTTATCTGTTACTTCTGACACTTTGTGATTTGATTTTCTACACTTCCCATTTTTCAGGTTCTGGATGAAGACAGTTTCCCTCATGAGATTGTTTACTCCATAAAGAGACACCCAATCTTTGGACATTTAGTGATGGTTTCCCACAGTTCCAGCTTCAGCGAAGATCCCAGCTTGGACAATGTGCAGACCTTTACTCAAGAAGACATCAATGAGGGCAGTGTCCTCTATCTCCATTCCAGGCTTGACCAGGAGAAGGATCACTTCACCCTCAACGTGACCAATGGGGTTAAGACACTGGAGGACATTTTGGTTGAGCTGGAGGTCCTTCCCAACTATATTCCCCTTGAGGTTCAGAACATAACTGTTGAGGAAGGGGGAGCAAAGGTTCTCTCCACTGATATCCTCAGTATCCAAAATGCTTATTTCACAACCCTCAACCTCGAGTTTGTGGTTCTGGAGCAACCGACAAATGGCACCATTCAGAATGCAGAGAGGCACCAAGACAGCGAGCTTCACATCTTTTCATGGAACGAGGTACTGTGAAAGACATGGCCATGTTTCATACAGGGCTGGATGAGGCAACAAAATACAGGCTCAGCACATTTATAAGGTCCCTGAATTTGGATTTTAGATTTGTTTACTCATCTTTCCAAACCCAGCTCAAAGCGAGTTACGTTCAGGTACTGTAGGTATTTCTCTGTTCCCAGAGGATTCACAGTCTAAAGGGTCCTATTTACTAAGTATTTTTCCCATAGACACAAAATGGGAGGAAACCTTTAGTAAATCAGGCCCTAAGTTTGCACATGAAGCAACGGAGGGTGGACTGACTTAGACAAGGTCACAAGGAGTATCAGTGGAAGAAGCAGGATTTGTACCCCGGCTTCCCTGGGTTTCAGCCATCTGCTCTGCTCTAACCATTGGGCTACAAATCCATTCCCTAAGAGGGAATAGAAAGTCAACTGATTCATAGCTTTTGTTTATCTTGTGCATATTTATTTATTTATTGGATCTTATATACCGTCATTTGGATTCCATCACAATGGTTTACAACAATAAATACATTTATAAACAATAAAACAGCCAAGTAAAACATAAAACAATGTAAAACTTAAAAATGAAACTAATATCGACATTTCATAAGTGATCCTAAAATACATCAAAACTCCTGTTCACTCCTCCTCCTTTCTCCTAGAATAAGCTATTCTAAAAATCCTTATGACCTAAAACAGAAAATCAGCGCATCCCATTCTTAATTATCTACAGCAGAGCTTTCCAAACTTTTCATGTTGGTGACACACTTTTTAGACAAACATAATTTCGTGACACAGTAATTCAGTCTACCAGCAAACCAGAAGTTAAAGGTTAAACGAACAAAATGTATTTCAACAATTTATGTATGTTTCCTTAAATATATACATAAAATGTTTCACAACACAACCTCTCATAATAAATATTTGCAGGCTTCCACTTCCTCCATGCTGATCTCGTACATTGTGAGATCGGCATAGAGAAAGTGCTACTCTTGCACATTCCCAAAGATTACATGTGCCAATCACTGAAAAGTAATTTTTTTTTTTACCTTTGCTGTCTGATCTTAGTTTTCTAATCGGTTGGTCACAGGCTTTTTTTTCCACCTTTCCTTTCTTTGCCAATTCCTTTTACAGGGTCTTTTTTTCTATTTCTTTTCTCTCCATCTGTCTTCTTCCCTCAAACACACAATCATGTTCTCATTCTCACACGCTGTCTATCTCACACACACAGGCTCTCACTCACATGCAATCTCACACATCCACAGCTCTCACATGCCTCTCTCTCATACTTACATACTGTCTCTCTCGTGCACATGCTGTCTCACTCTCACACACACAGGCTCTCTCACTCCTACATGCTCTCTTGCTCAAGCACAGGCTCTCACTGGCACATGCTGTCCCTCTGCATGGGATGCCGAAGGATGGGCTCTTCAGAGGCCCTGATCTTCCCTCGCCGTGACATGGGATCCGCAGCGGCCCTGCTATCGGGTTTCCTCCTCTTCTCGGGCCGCCGCGATGTGGGATCCGCAGCGGCCCTGCTATCGGGTTTCCTCCTCTTCTCGGGCCGTCGCGACGTGGGATCCACAACGGCCCATTAATGCTGCTCTTCTTCTGTACGCAGCAGATGCTCCTCCTCCTTCCTGCCCATGCGGCTCCGGCAACGTTTTTCTTCCGGGGCTGCACAGGCAGGAAGGAGGAGGAGGAGTGAACGTGACCCTCTTCTTCGGGCCGTGGTGATGTAAGCTCCACCACTGCCCGCCGATCTTCCTGCTATAGTTCCCTGCTTCCGCCGGTGCTGTGGACCGGGCGACACACCTCCACACTACAGGCGACACACTAATGTGTCCCGACACACACTTTGGAAAGCTCTGATCTACAGTATGTCATCCTTGACGCCAGTATTGTTTTCTTCCACATTCTCTTACATAGTAACATAGTAAATGACAGCAGAAAAAGACCCAAGTGGTCCATCCAATCTGCCCAGCAAGTTGCATAGGGTATTAACTGCTGCTCCATGCAGGTTACCCCATGCCTTCTGTTAAGGATAAGAAACCGTCACTCCATGCAGGTTGCCCAAGTTAACACAGATTATTTCCATTCTTTAGCCATTAGGGATCCTCTGTCTTTATCCCATGCCCTTATGAATTCCATTACCACTACCTCTTCTGGAAGGGCTTTCCGTGCATTCTGCACCCTTTCCATGAAGAAGTATTTCCTGACAACATTTGTTCCTGAGTCTGCCCCCTTTGAGCTTCATATTATGACCCCTAGTTCTACAGCTTTCTATCCATTGGAAAAGGTTTGATTCTTGTGCATCATTAATACCATTCAGATATTTAAAAGTCAGTATCATATCTCCTCTGTCCATCCTTGCCTCCAGGATATACATATTTAGGACCTTCAGTCTCGTCTCATAAGTCTTCTGGTGCAGACCTTACACCAGTTTGGTTGCCTTTCTAAGGATAGCTTCCTCATCCTGTCTCTGTCCTTTTTGAGGTACGGTCTCCAGAACGGAACACAGTACTCCAGGTGAGGCCTCGCCAGGGACCTGTATAGGGACATCATCACTCCTGCTGGTCATTCTTCCCTTTGTTCCATATATACAATCCATGTACTACTGTAGCAAACGTCATAATTAATCTTTCAATAGAGATTTACAAAGTCATTCTTTTACTGACCAGCATATATCACAAATATAACCACCACATTTTGGCTCCGATCCCCCAATTGCACACTGCTTTTTACCTATCTGATTTAGGGTGAAAACCTGAGTTAAATGGCACATCATTGCTGTGTATTTAAATGATGTAAATAGGGGAATAATGAGCTGACTAGCTCATTTCCCCCAGTCAATAAGAGGTCCATATTCAGTCACTGCTTAGATACCAAAGTTAGCCAAATAAACTTATCCGGCTAACTTTGGTTAGCCGGATACGTTTATTTGGCTAACTTTGGTATCTAAGTTAGCCAATGTGCAGATTAAGTCATTTTCCTGCCTAGAGATGTCATTAGTAGTGCACGTCACGTCTCCCTTTATCAAAAACATGGAAGCAATAGAGTTGAATTAGCGTTGGGGGCCAAGATCTTGACAATTGGTACAATACTCGTGAGGCTCAAGCTTGTGCCACTTCAACACATTTGTTGTATGTTGGTTGCCTACATTACTAACGGGGTGTTCTTCTGGGGGTAATTTTCAGGATTCGCTCACTTACATCCCGGTTTGTGCGCGTAAAATGCCTTTTGAAAATCATCCAGGAGTTGCGCAGGGAAAATTATGTGCGGAACTTGCATTTGTATTATCGATTTGAAAAGTACGCAGGTGAATGTACACGCAGAAAGTTATGCCTGCCTAGGAAGAGATGTAAATTCCTGCACGTATGTTCACATGCATAGCAGCACAGCTCAGGAATTTTTAAAGCTTTGAAACTTCGGGCTAAAATCTGAAGGTATTTTGTACCCGCAGACTTCAGCCATGCATGGACTGCTGAAGATTGCCCTTGTAATGTCATTTTGCTTCCTTTGAGCTGGGAATGCGTTACAGAGGTGCACAATACTAAAAAAAACGTATTAATATTTGCCCTTTCAGGATCATCCCTGTAGCTGAGGCCATGAGCAAGTTCAGATCCTCTGTCTATCAAGGCTGGGTGGACTGGGTTGCAACATAGAGATGGTGCACTCAGGCCCAGGGGAGAGGGAGCAGATGCATGGTGCGGCTGTGGTGGCCCCTGCTGGCCAACAAGCAGGGCCGGGAGTTAATCTCTGTGGAGGACCCCCTTCGGCCCTCAGACCAGCAAAGCTAACTGAAGACGGGAGGGGAGCAGACACCCAGAAGTCCATATTCAGCCACTGGCCAGCTAGGAAAGTTATCCAGAGATACTTATCCTGCTACCTTAGCCAGGATATTCAGCAGCACAAGCAAGCCACCTGGCTATCTTAGTTTGCCACATGAGATTAACTGGACTGCTCTTTGGCCTCCTAAAAGTATCCAGCTATGTTAGCCAGATAATGCTGAAAATTGGTGTTTATCTGACTAACCGGCCCCATCCCGGAACACCCCCACCCCCATCCTGGTTTTACCTTGCTAACTTTTCAGCTAAATAAAAGGGTTGTCAGCTAAGGCCGGGGAGGTCAGACCAGTGGGATTTCTAAATCCCAGAGTTTGTCTGGCTAAGTGCCAAACTTAACCAGACAAACGCAGTGAATATGCCAGAAAGAGACAATGTTTGATGATGTAATTGCTATACAAAATGTCCCCATCCATGCTAAAAAGATTTAATATAAAACTGTTACACATGTTAATTGGATTGCATTGGTGCTATCATTGCTTTTACACTGCATGTTAGAGTCTGGCACGGCTCCTTTACTTGGGGACTATTGCTAAAATGGGAATAATAAGAAAACTACGTGCAAAAGTCATATCCTGCTGTATCGGTGGGAACTGCCTTCACTCTTCCTTCTGACTCTGCAGGTGGGGCACCAGCTCATCCTCTACCAGCACGACGGCAGCGAGTCCAGCAGTGATAGTTTCACCATCTTGGCCAACGCCTCCGAGATTGGCAAGCAGAGCCAGCCAATGACCATCTTTGTCACCGTGGCCCTGGAGAACGATGAGGAGCCGCTGCTGACCAACAACGCTGGACTGCAGGTAATTGCCCAGGAAGGCGGATGTAATCCGCACCTACCGGGTTCCACCCTCTGTCGCTGGGCCCGGAGAGGGGGCAGGCATGGAGACAGCGCCAGCTGGATGCTCCAGGCAGTGCGGGCACAGACTTAGCTCAGCACGGGAGTGGGTATGAAGGGTGCAGCCGGGTTGGGCAAGTCGGGCAGGAAAACGAGCCATCTTCACTAAACCATTCCCAACTGAACCGAGCCTAACAAAGCTGAGCCTGCAAGAGAAATGGTGAATTTCTATTTAGATGTCTTTGCAGCTGACTTGGAAATCGTGACAAAATTCTGACCCCAGACAGGCAGAACTGAGTTGGCATTTGAGCTGACGTGCAGGCTGCTCCTTCACTCTTAGCACATACAACATGGTCTAATCCTTGACGTGGCCCCGGTGGATTCTCCAGAGCAGTCACAGACCTGGGAACATCTTACCCTGAACAGTTTTTTTAGCTTTATAAAAAGGCACAGGTTAAAAGGCTGAAAAACAAGTTATTCCATCCTTGGTTCTCTCCAGATCCTTCTGGATTGCCCTGGAAATTGTTTTCTTTGGTCTGAAGAGGCAAAGCTAGCCAAAGTACCCAGAATGCTTTGCAGCAACCAGTCTTTCTCCCTCTCTGAGAAGCCAGCAGTGATGGTATCCAGTGCTTTATTCATTCTTAAAGCATGTCAGCTGTGCTCCCCAGACTTTATAAACGCTGTATCCTTGTCACCAGACGTTTTGCTGTATTTCCTTTCACATTATTAGGACATGAAGGAAGCTCCTTCTCTCACTGCCGAGTTGTTAAAACAGCAGCGGATGGTGAGGGACTGCAGAAGGGTCTCGTGAGGCTAGGCAACTAGGCCCCTGAATGGCAGACGAAATTTAATGTGGAAAAGTGAAAAGTAATGCGCACAGGGAACTACAGGTACACAATGCTGGGCTCTCTGTTTGGAGTCACCACCCAGGAAAAGGACCTCGGCGTCTTGGTAGATAATACTTTGACATTTTCGGCTCGGTGTGCGGTGACAGTCAAAAGGCAAGCAGAAGGTTAGAAATTATTTGGAAAGGAATAAACAGGAAAACTGAAACCATCAAAATGCCTTGAGCTTTGTGTGCAGTTCTGTCATCCTATCTCGAAAAAAAAGTCATAGCAGACATAGAAAAGGGACAGAGAAAGGCCACAAAAATGATAAAGGCAATGGAGAAAGGCTAAGGCTCTTTAGACTGGAAAAGAGATGACTGAGAGGGGATGTGATTGAGATTTATAAAATAATGAGTGGATGGAGCGGGTGAATACGGAAAGGTTAGTTACCCTTCCAAACAACACTAGGACTAGGGGGCACACCATTAAACTAGCAAGAGGCAAATTTAGAACGTTTTTCACCTCGGCGCACAATCAAGCTATGGAATCTGTTGCCAGAGGACGCGGTCAAGGCGACTAACATAGTGGTGGGGAGTTCAAAAGAGGATTGAACAAGCACCCGAAGGAAAAGCCCATAAACAGTTATTAGCCAGGTAGACTGGGAAAGCCAGCGCTTATCCCCGGGAGTGAGATAGATCAACAATTTGGGATATGACAGGACTTGTGACCCGGAGACAGGATGCTGGGCTCGATGGAGCTTGGTCTAGTCCAGCACGGCACTTATGTTCTTGCATGCTGGAGAAATCTGATTCTGGGATATTAGAATCAGATTCGTAAGTGACACAGTAGATTTCCGCAGAAAAAGACCAACTGGCCCATTCAGTCTGTCCACGCCTTCCTCTCCATGCTAAGGACACATCCCAGCTGCCAGACATAGAGAGTGACTGTTTGTTAGATATCGTTTCTATTAACGATAGGTTTTAGTCTTCCTCCTTCTTGGGTAGAAGAGCAGACAAGATCCCCTCTGTAATCCGCCTCCAGCACCTCTCCACTTCCACGTCGAATCGCAAAGCTTTGTAATAATCTAAGAAACTGCCAACACTAGTGTGGCTGTCGCCCAAACATCAGTCTTTGCAGTCCCTGTGGCCTTTTTGGGCAGTACCCTGTCACCACCAGCCTGCTGCATCAGCCTGGCCAGTCTCTGGAGAGTTGTAGCCTGCTGGTACCTGCCCGGCTACCTCCATGGCCTGCAGTGCAACGAGGAATTTCTTCCCTTGGATTTTTTGCTATCTAGCAACCACGTTTTATTGAATTCTCGTACTGTTTTAACCTCCACTATGTTCTAATTTAGATTTAGGAAACTGTAATAGCATGACAGTTTGTACGTGTGTTGCCAAAGTAATAAATGAAGTGGTAAAAAAATCAAATGAGAAAATAAAAATATAGAACCTCCCAAAAGATTGCTAGTGCTCTGCAACACAGAAATGTTTTGCAGTTACACCTTTAACCACTAGATGGTAGCATTGCCTCATTTTTTTAAATGGGAGAGTTACGGTTTATTCTTGGTTGAACTGACTTTTTTAAATGTTATTTATCATTTTCAAAAATTAATACTAGTAATAACTTGTCATGGAATATAGGCTGATAACAATTAACAGGAATAATCAAATAATTTAAAAAGTAAAAAAAAAAAAAAAAATAGACCTCAAAATAAAGAAAAGACAAAGCTGGAAAAATTTGGAAGGTATTGAATCAATTCTAGGAAGCCAAGTATCCTGCCAGAGCTGAACATCTAATTACATCATTACAGACAGTCTATAAACTCCTAACGCAACTGTTAGGAGCAAGGATCAGACTCCTAGGCAGAGATGGCCTCTGGAGCAGCTTTATCCTATAAATAAAGGACCTAATGATCAGCTCTGTGATGTCGATATTTCTCTGCTCTGTCACTCAATATCTGCAGGGAAATTTTAAGAGCAATTCGACTTCCAATGAAATCATTTGTTGATGCAAAACAAGACCTTTTTTTGTGTGCTGTACTTGAGCACCCTCTACAGGCGTCAGGCAAAAAAAAAAATCTATTTTCAGGCCAGGAAAAGGAATTCACCTATCTCCAAAGCTTGATCTGAAAATCCCCTTCTTTGTTGGATTCAAATGTAAAATGAACCATCAAGCTACCCTGTCCTATTTCCCCCTTCTCCTAGAGGACTCCAAAAGTTGGGAGAGAGAAAAATAAGGTCCAAGGACAATTGACCTCTTCATCTGTCCCCCGCTGGCCCCACTGAACATCTCCACCAAGAGAAATAGTAAACTTCGACATCTGGTGGGCTGGCATTGGGAGGGACTTTTAGAATTTTTATTTTTTTTTACTTTATATTTATTGAAAATTTTATAGATAACACAAGAAAAAAAAATGAGAGATTTTACAATATTTGCATATATTCATTATTTATTATTTATTTATTTATTTTTAATTTTTATATACCGGAATTCCTGTATGCAATACAAATCATTCCGGTTTACAAGTAACGAAAAGGTTGCCCTGGTCTGGGAGGTTAGACCGGGGTTTTGTACATAGAACATTAAACATTGAACAATAACAATCAACCATTAAACATTATTACAAGGAACATTGAAGGTAAAAATAACATTTAGCAAATGGCAGTTAACATTATTAGTGTTTTGGAATAGAATGTGTGTGAACAACTTTTTACAAGGAACTTTAGTAGTGAAGATAATCTGCAAATGTACTGTTATATAGTATGTAGATAATGACTGTTAAATAAACATAACGAATAAGCAAGTACATATATGTAATTAAGTGCAAGGTGTTAATGTCAACCTGCAATGGTTGGAACTGAGAGTCATGCTGAGGTGCCTATTTACCCTCTGGGAATTGAAAGGCTTGACTGAAGAGCCAGGTTTTTAACCGTTTTTTGAACTCTGGTAGACTAGGTTCGAGTCGTAGGACTGGTGGGAGCGCATTCCATTGGTGTGGTCCAGCAGTTGAGAGTGCTCTTTTTCTTAGAGTTGATTTGGTTGGAGCTGCGACTAATGTTCTTATATTTTCATGAAAGAAAATATAAGAACCTAGCACCAAAAAAAATCCTATACTAACAGACATAAGGGGGAGCACAAGATTAAACTGAGCCAAAAAAAATATTAAGAAAAAGAAAACATTACATTAATAAGAAAACATACGAGGAACAGCATTCTTATAATATCATGCCAATAGCAATCCAAAGAATAAAGATTAATTAACATGAGAATCCAAGTAAGATCTTAATTGTAGTGGCTCAAAGTATCTCGCATTTATGTCTGTTAAAATGCATTTGTAAGGGTAGCGTTAGATAAACTTTGTGCCAAGGGCCAAAATCTCATGACGCATGGCAAGAAATTTCTTCCGACATTCATGTGTCACTCTAGTAATATCTGGAAACATCCAGATCTTATAACCATAGAAGAAGGAAAACCTATTTGGAAAAAAACAGATTCAACACATTATCATGGTCCTGTGAAAAAAAGAGTGTGTGTCCACTGAACGTGGCCGGCGAAGCAGTGGTAAATTTATGCGGTGGCTACCGTCATTGCAGTGCAACGGCCTCCGTCTGAGGCAGCAGACGGGTTGGGTCCAAGAAGGAGGTGATGTGCTGGCTGTGCAGACCCTGTCCCAAGCCATGACTCGCCGCTCCTGCGGTGCCCAGAACCTCAGACAGGCTTTCAGCACAGGCGGATGAGAGCCAGAGCTTGGGTTCAGCGTCTTCACAGAAACAGAGAAATGACGGCAGAAAAGGACCAGCGGTCCATCCAGTCTGCCCAGCAAGCTTTTGGTAGTTTCTGCACTTATCACTTTCCCAGACCATCAAAGTCAGGGCCCTTGTTGGTTTCTGTTTGAGTCCAGTTTCCCATTACCTCCTGTGTTGAAGCAAAGATCAATGTTGGAATTGCATCAAGAGTTTCAGACTTATTGGGTAAGGGTAGTAACAGCAAGTTACCCCCATGCTTATTTGCTTTCCCTGACCACAAAATTCAGTGTCCTTGATGTTTGCTGCCTGAATCTAATTCCCCTTTTCCTCTTTTCTCCCTGCCATTGAAGCAGAGAGCAATGATGGAGTTGCATCAACAGTATGAAGGTTATTGGTTAAGGGTAGTAACTGCCACACCAGCAAGTTACCCCCATGCACTCTTTTCTTCTTTCCCGTCCTCTAGCCTTTAGGGATCCACAATGTTTATCCCATGCCCCTTTGAAATCTTTCACTGTTTTTGTCTTCACCACCTCCTCCAGAAGAAATATTTCCTGACATTGGTTCTGAGTCGCCCTCCCTGGAGTTTCATTATGTGACCCCTAGTTCTACTGATTTCTTTCATATGGAGAAGGTTTGTTGATTGTGCATCATTAAAACCTTTCAGATACCTGAAGGTCTGTATCTTATCTCCCCTGCACCTCCTCTCCTCCAGGGGATACATATTTAGGTCCTTCAACCTCTCCTCACATGTCGTTTGATGGAGACCCCCACACCATTTTGGCTGCCCTTCTCTGGACCGCCTTCATCGTGTCAATGTCCCTTTTGAGATACGATTTCCAGAACTGAACACAATACTCCAGGTGAGGCCTCTCCAAGGATCTGTACAAGGGGATTATCACCTCCTTTTTCTTACTGTTATTCCTCTCTCAGTGCAGCCCAGCATTCTTCTGGCTTTTCCTATCGCCTTGTCACATAGTGTCTAGCGATCTGAAGATGTCGAAACAATCACCCCAAGCTTCCTCTCTTGCTCTGTGCATAACAGCCCTTCACCTCCCCCCACCCCCATCACATACAGCTCTTTTGGATTACCGCACCCCAGATGCAGGACTCTGCACTTCTTGGCATTGAATCCCAGCTGCCAAACCTTCAACCACCGTTCAAGCTTCCTTAAATCACGTCTCATTCTCTCTATTCCTTCCGGGGTGTCCACTCTGTTGCAGATCTTAATATCATCCACAGATAGACAAACTTTACCTTCTATCCCTTCTGGCAACAATGTGGAACCAATTGAAGAGGCTACAAGAGTATTTGGTGCCCTAGGCAATCGTTTGCTCATACACCCTCTCCTCCAGTTTCCCTGTTGTTGGCAGCTCCAGCACAGTGCTCCCTTCTTTTGCAGTACTGCTTGTGGCACTGTGCCCATCTGGCAGGATTTTGCTGCCCCAGAAATATTGACATTCTAGGCGGTGGAAGTCCTGGCTCTGGGTTATCAGTCCCTTAGTGGAACAGCAGTCAGCTAGGAATACCACGAGACTGAGCAGTGAGGCAGAGACGTCGGCCTGAACTACCCCTCTGGACAACAGTCTGACCCCTCTAGCAATAGTCTGACTTGAGCAATGGATGTCAACTCTACTGCTACTACTTATCATACACAGCACTGTACAAATACACATAAGAGACAGTTCTGCTCTATAGGGTTTATAATCTAGTCAAGACAAAGATATAGAACAAAAGAGACTTTGGGAAATCAATTTATTACGAAAATGGTTAAAATCAAGAAGCTGTTAGGATTGAAAAGCAGCGCTCTGGATAGCAAGTGTAATTCATGTGAGTCTTCCTGGTAAGATAATATTCAAAGTAAATGTACAATGCCGTTGTGCACGCATTTGGCACATGAGCTACCGCGATATATAATGGAATTACCCGCTATATCTGCATTTATCCTGCTGTTGCCAGCTGGTTCCATTTTTTCAGGACAGACTGATTCAGTCCTGGTTTTACCTTAATTAATAGAAGGTAATGGACTTCTCCTCCAAGAACATAAGAACATGCCATACTGGGTCAGACCAAGGGTCCATCAAGCCCAGCATCCTGTTTCCAACAGCGGCCAATCCAGGCCACAAGAACCTGGCAAGTACCCAAAAACTAAGTCTATGCCATGTTACCGTTGCTAGTAATAGCGGTGGCTATTCTCTAAGTCAACTTAATTTGAATGTATGGATTAGTAGTCCTCTTGCTAGGGGAAATGAATACTACAAGTCCCTGCATGCAATGGGGTAAAACCAGGCCTGGATCAGCCTGCCCTGAAAAAAAATGAGCCATTGGCAGCATTAAATGTATCCTAGTGTAGCAAGTTGTGTTAGATCTGCATGTCAAATGTGTATTCAGCATCAGCTGGACTTGTTAAGCACAGACCAAGAATTCTCTTTGCTTTATCTGTGCAAATAATGCATCAGATATGCAGGACCAGTGCAAGCATATTTGGTGCCCTAGGTGAACCTTTGATCATTCGCTCTCCCTCCCCCAACGTAAGTATTGGCGGCAGCTTCAGCACAGCGCCCCCTCCTATCGGCGGCCGTGGATCCAGAACAGTGCGTCCCTCTCTGGCCCTCTCGCTGGCAGGATGTTGCCACCCTCACCCCCATATCTTGGCCCTTAGGCAATCACCCGGTTTTCCTAGTGGAGGCACCAGCTCTGTAAATAGGAACCCAAAGCAGAGAAAGTGACTTCCCTGCTTTAGTGAGCCAGAGGAGACGTCGGGCTGAGAGATCCTTCTGCCAATAACCCAGCGGCTTTTGAAGATCTTGTTAGATGATGCTGTGAGTGTGTCCTGTTTAATAGGCTGAGCTCTGTAAATTATTTTTTTAGAATAGTAAACATAATGTGGGCTGTTTATTCCTGCACTAACCACGTCTCCAGAAATATCCTTAAAGTCTTTGCCTTCCCCAATGTGCACTATTTACGTTCTTGTCCGTGAAACCCTTTACACAGGGTTTACTCTTCAGCCGGGGAAAGGCTCACACCTTAGGGTACCGCTGAGACCCGGCAAACTCACTGCAGCCCTGGTGGTTCTTTCAGAGAGGAAGGAAGCAATTGCTTCTAGACGACCTCTGCCATAGTCGCTCCTTTTACTGAAGCAGTAGGAGAGAGGGCAATCTTCTTCCAGGATTATAGTAAAACTTGTGGGAATACGGTCCAGCAAAAAAAAAAAAAAAATGCACCAAAATCAATCAGCAGTGAATGCTCCAGGTGTTGCTGTGGCCTCCGGGACGACCCCCGAAATCAATGTAGAGTCCTCTGTTATTACAGATCTCTCCTTTGATGCTTTGTAATCCTCGCTGCCGCTCAGGAAGTCTCGGCTCTCCTCTCATAGGACCGGATAACGTCTTCTCCAAGACCGCTGCTATCTTACAGGCTAGTGAAGGCCCCCTCCCACCTGGGCTGGGGACATGTAAATGAGCTATGCGAGGGATGGTGGGAGTCCCCGCAAGGGAAATTACTAAATTCTTTCGTTATCTTACAATTAGATGTAAGGCCTGGTATGACACTCTGTTATAAAATGGCCTACAGAAATAGGGTGCAGTTTTCAAAATCCCCACAGGTGGCCTTGCAAGCTTATTTTTGAAGGGAAACTCTCTGGAGAATTTCCCTTTGAAAGTTAGATTTGCAAAGTTGCAACTGCAGACTTTGCACCTACAACTGGGGGGATGGGTCTGTGGGGGAAAACACTTGGGTTTCCCAAGTGTTTTCAGTAAGCCAGTCCCCCCGTGATGTCCCTTTACTCCTGTGGGTGTGCAGGGGAATATTGGGTGCACCTTCACTCACAAGAAGACCGGGCAATTTTCAAAGGGCTGTTTTATGCTGATGAAACCTTTAAAAAAATTGCCTTTATTTCATTGGAAAAAAAGACACTGAAACCGTGGTAATTTTACTCTGGGTGATTATGTGGTCTATTGGCCGGGAAAGCCACGAAGCAGAAACAGGAGGGCCCAGGATGAGTTCTGGGTGTGTTCAGGAGCCCTGACGCCAACCTCTGAGTCAGCCATAAACCACACACAAAAGGAGGGAAAACAGAAATGCTAAGAATGCTTTAGTTTGTCAGCTCTTGCTGAGGAAAACGCGTCCACTCTGGTGTCTTGCTGTATAGAAATTCAGATTCTGGAAACTTTATTGGCATAACAATGTGCCACGAGCGTAACCACATTACGTACAGTGGTTAAAGCATAAGGAGAAGGAAACTCTAAAAGCGACAGTAAAGGTAAAAGAAAATTACAGGGTACAGAGAGCACAGTGTACATTCGGCATTATCAGTAAGGTGGGACCCACATATTCTGTTCAGGCACGTAAAATAAATTTTCAAAATAGGCCTCTGAAACACTAGGAGGAAACTATTACTTTCTGAGAATATGCAGAAAGATGAGCAGGGGTGTTTCATTTTGTTTATGAGGAGTGAGCTTTCATTTTTGTCTTTTTTCTTTTTGTTTGTTTGTTTCATTTCTTTAAAACAAAAATAAAACAAATATCAAAGAAAATTAAAAAAAAAATGAAAAAGAAAACAGAAGAAGAAAATGTCAGGTCCACAGCTAGACTCCCTCCCCACCCCCGGGCCCTCCCTCGATCCTTCCCAGCACTCCACCCCTCCCACGGATCCTCGTAACGTTCTGCTGAAAATGTCTTCGCAGACAGACGCAATCCCCCCCATTGTAAATTTCTGCCATACCTAATGGCATCAATCTGGGCCGAGGGCCGCTCCTGCCCCAAGACAAAAATTCAACCAGAGGGTAAACGATTAAGAAGATCCGGGAGTAAGGGGGAGCTGGGGGGGCTGCAGAGGTCCTGGGGATGCAGGGGGGCTGGCGGTGGTGACAGTCTTACTTTTCTTTTTAACAAAATGAATAAAAGATTTGCATTTCTTTTGTTTAAAAAATGAAATGAAACAAGAAATGTTAAGATTTCCTGTTTTGTTTCCAATGAATGCACAGTGCTAAAGGTTCATAGATGCTGATTTTCTTGATTTATTTTATTTATTTAATACTTTTGTATACTGGCATTCATGACTATGGAGGTATTTGTCTGCCTCCTTCGTACCATTTGCTAATATTCATGCAAGAAGTTGCTTTACAAGGAGAACTGCATTTTTTTTTTTTTAAACTTGCCCCTATTTGATATTTTTTCTCCAAGATGTGGGAAGATACTACTGCTGAAGTTACTTCCGCTTTGCTGGCCAGCGATGATCTGGATTCCCCTCCTGAGAAAGTGGTGTATTCCATTCAGCCTCCAGTCAACGGGAAAGTTTTGCTGAAGTCACATCCAGTCAACAAGGAAGTTCTGCAGTTCACTCAGGCCCAAGTCAATCGAGGGCTTGTCCTGTTCCAGCACAAAGGTGCGTTAACAAACAAGGAACTGAGAGAGAATTGCTCTCTGGCATGCTGAAACAGTTACCAGATTGCATAGGATGAGCTGTCACCAAGAAAGTACCTAATACATGACTGCTCAGCCTAAGCAACACTCAACCCCCACCAAACCCTGGAGAAACCACGCAGTACCCCTTGTCATCATCACTACCAGTATTAGCCCCACTACTACTACCCCAACCACCACCATCACCACTACTGCTCCTGTTACCACTACTATTACCCCTACCACCACCACCACGACTACCAGCACCACCATCACTACCACCACTCATCTTAATTACCACTATCACCACCACCATGTAGTGTGGCAACTTGAGCATCTTCCTTGCTATGCTCAATCTTAGACTACCCTGCGAGAAAGGGACCTAATAACCATGAGATGTATCTTGTATAGTGTTTAAGGCACGGACTTCTAGATTGGGGCCATGCTATTGTTCTTCCAGGACACTGATGGTGATAAAGAAACAATAAAGGTTGTTGTTAATATTACTCAATCGTGAGCACCCACCACTTTGAAGAACACATCATAACCTCTTAGCTCCCCTTTATTACTAAGGTGACACTCTCATAGATAGGTAGAGGCTCTCTTAAAGATAGCTTTCAGAGCAAAATAAATAAAGGTTTATTGTTCCCACGACTGACTGCCAGGGCCGGTGCAAGCTTATTTGGCGCCCTTGGTGAACCTTTAGTTATTAACCCCTCACCCAACTTATCTATTGGCAACAGCTCCAGCCCAGTGCTCCCTTCTACCCACAGCAGTGGCTCCAGGACTGCACTCCCTTCTTTGTCAGTATTGGCTCTGGGGACAGTTTGCCTAATGAAAGAACCGGCTCTGCTGACCGGACAATAGATTTTACACCCAAATGGTTGGTTCTTCAGCTGCTTTAGTTTGAATGTAAGGCTCCAGCTGCTGCTTGGAAGCATTGAATTGTGCCGTTCGTGGTGTTTGTAGAAACATGAACTCATCCCAACCTCTGCCGCAGAACGATGGAATCCATTTTGCTGAATCACTTTTTCTTGTCATTTCTTTCTGTAGGCCCTCTGGATGGCGGGTTTGCTTTTGATGTCTTTGATGGAGAAAATGTATCCCCTGGGCATTTTTTCACTGTAATGGCCAAGAGGCTGGTCATCACCATGGAAACCAAACAGGATCTCACTGTGTGTCCAGGTGAGCTACCTTCAGCAGACGGAAGGTAAACAATCCAAATCCAAATATAAAGGCGACAATAGCAAGGATGTGGTCATATCAGGTCAGTGATTTCAAGGCACTACAGCAAATAGCAGAGCAGGTGAGCTCTCAGGAGGGAAAAGCTTTGTAGACTGAAGGTCACAGAAGTGCAGATCTTTTGTTTTATTCAGCAATGGTAGGTCACTAAGGTGATGTGATCAAGTTTAGAGCAGGTGATGGCCACATGGAACTTACAGCCTTTCATCCCCTGGTTCAACATTAACACATTTTTCCAGTTCCTAATGTAACTGTAGCCCCATCTCAGGACCCCAAAGGTCACACCTCAAATAAGAGTTTAAGTGATTAAAGTCATCTCTTGATGTCAATCCAAATCTGATGTCCAAGATACCCTGTTGGGGGAAAAGATTATCTTCTAAGCCCTTAGCGATGTTCAGTATTTAATTCAAGATTAAAGTCTCTTGTACACAGCAGTAATAATCATGTTGGATGCAGATTTGGTTTCCGACCTGGAAAACTGATGAAATGATCCAGTTACAGTTCCTGTTCTTTACAAATCCTTTTTCCAGCATTAGATCTTCTAATACATTTCTGACTTTAAGCTTCCAGTTTATTTATTCTGTAACTAATGGCAATTGCTTTCCTCATTCCTGATCCATTCTAACAAATTGGGTATAAGTTTCCTCCCAGAATTTGGTGGATAGGATAATCCTTTCCCAGTTTAAGTCTACTTAAATAAATAAAGTCCCATTTCTTCATACCTTTGTCCAGTTGTTCAGGCTTTCTCCTTACTTCCCCGTTGGTACCTGGAGGGTACCCTCCATGTTCTTCTCGTCGACATCTTGATGATGTCATTGAAGTTAACACCAGATGGGCGCTACAGGTCTCCTTCTTCTCTTCCCTAGGAATGAACCCAGGTCCATTCCTCCAGAGGACTTCCACTAATCCATCTCTGCTCTCTGGGTGAGAGGCGCCACTCCTCTTCCCTGAACCGCACTGAGCTCCTGGGCCCTAGGGTACTCAGGCAAGTTGTAAAAATAAAAACCTGAAAAAGGGAAACCAAAAATAGAAAAAGGAAAGGTGGACAAACTTCCATTTCTAAAAAGTAAACGGTTCCCAAGGAGACATCGTAACGCTGGGCAAAGGCATCCTTCCCACTTTACTAAACCCTGGTCTCAGGCCTAGAGACCTAAGGGTCCCTCCTAAGAAAATCAATTAGCGAAAAAAAAGGGGGAACAGCAGAGTGGCAAGCTGCCCCTCCAAACACTAAAACGGAGGGACACCGCCATTTTAGTCTCCCACATAGAGGAGTTAAAACCCAACAACATCTCCTGCTCCCCCTGTGAACAACAGAACAGTCCTGTTAGTGGAGATCATGTAGGTTCTCTACAGAGATGTAACAAGTGTCCTTCTTATCTAGTAAGTAACCTGTTATTTTTTTATTTTAAAACCTGGTATTGAATTATATTCACCATACAATAAAAATTAAACAGGCCAGAGGCCCAATAAGAAAGGTCAAGTCCTCGTAGGTGCAATACAAACATGGAACATAGCTCCTGCAAAAACTCACAATTTCCCGTTTGTTTATAATATGCAATTCATGTTGTCTTCTCTCTGCCTCCCACTCCATTCTCAGATCTCAGATTTTGCATAGATCTGAATCATTTTCCCTGATCTCTAATGTTAATTTTTGCAAATCAAATAGATCTGTGACTTTACGCCTGTCATTAATGCACCCTCACTCCTATCCTCGTCATCATTTTCTGCTGCTCCATTGCACGGTACTCCAATGTGGAATTTAATCTGTCTTCATCTTTTTCACTGTGATTCCTAAATTCCACCCCTAGCAGTCTCCATAATCTAATGGGATACGATACACATCTCAAAGGTGGTAAAGACCTCCTTTCTGCTGCTGCACCGGATTTGCCAACTGCACAAATACTTTCAGAAACACAACCATGTTACCGTAATACATGCACTAATCACTAAGTATGAAGACCACTGTAACTCTCTGTTAGGTGGCATCTCATAAAACAACCTCGAAGGCCTTCAACTGCTACAGAACACAGGCTTCTGGTAGGGGCCAAATCAGTGGGACCAAATAATGTCAATCTTGTGTCCATTTCTCTTTGTTTTGTCTTCACGGGTGTGAATAAACCAAGAGGGAGCTTCAATCCTCCCAAAAGGCCTTCCTATCTTCCCCTTCTCTGGCTTCGGCCAGATTAGCTTGCTCCAGTCTTCATGCATTCGGTTCCTGTGCCCCCAAAAATATGAAACAAAATACTTACCTCTCCTTTCGAAATAAAACAACAAAGCCTTGGCCGTTTAGTCAAGCCTTCCCCTAGATTCCAAGGCAGAGACTCTTCCTTCTTCTACCTGAGTGCCAGAGCTTCCTGATTGTGAGCCCACAACCTCACCCACCGCTGGACAACTCCTACTTAATTTATTCTTACTATTTCAGCCCAAAGTGCTTCCCTAATACCTTGTTACAGTATAAATGCATCTGTACTCTTGTACCCATCTTATATTCTTGCTATCCGTTTCATCCATTGGATCCTTTATCTGCTATGAGGTCGATATTCGAAAGCCATTCAGACGGATAACTGAAAAGTCTAAATGGCTACCTAGCGATACTCATTGACGTATGTGGATAAAATTTAGCTGCATAAGTCGGAAGCATTCTGAGGATGGATGGAAGGCATTTCCGGGTGGAGCAGTTAGCCACATAAGTTATATGGCTAGCTCCAATATTTGGAGGTAGCCACTTAACCTATGCAGCTAACTCTAGTTGGGCAATAGGGCTGTTCTAAAGTTAGCCATGCCACTGAATATGCCTTGCTAGTTAGCCAGATGTGTTTAGCAGGCTAACTAGCCCAGCCACGCAGTGGCTGAAAATGGACCGTATATGTTCTGTTTCAATCTAGAAGTCATCTTACCGCTTGTCTTTAACCAAAACTATATGCATGCTCTAACCTCATGTTTAATGTCTTCGATTAGACTGATTGCAATTATGGATTGTAATCCACCTTGAGACTAATTCCTAAGAATATCAAACTTTTATAAATGAGAATAAAATAAATAAAGGAGGGACCCTTCAACCTGAAAATACCAGGAGATCTTTATAGCTTTCAAGAAAAATATTATTTAAAAAAAAAGGAGCAGAAGAATTTTGAAAATAAAATTGTGTGAGGGGAGGAGAGCTCACCAGAGCAGTGCAGTGAAAGGCTTTTCATATTTATAGTTGAAGAATCAGGGAGAAATTAGGTATTGTTAGACAAACTGAGCTGTAAGCAAGTATATAGGTGAGCTGGTCCCTAAAGTTATACGTTATCAATACTTCGACCTTGGTGGCATCTGTGATAAGGTCCCTAGCCTTGGTAGTTTGGATCTATGTTGGCAGATAACGCTTCAGTAAGCCAGTCCCTTGGGAATTTATACTTTTCACGTCATTTACACATTCATTCATTTCTTCATAAGGAACCCTTCAGCCAATCACAAGCCAGAACCTAAAGGCCGTGACCAATGATGACGCGGCTGCCTCCCGACACTTGCTGTACATCATCGACGAGCCGCCTCGACTTGGCAAACTGGTAAATAGCGAGTGGACAGGTAGCGAGAGAGACGGACTGAGAAACTTCTCCCAATCACAGGCAAGTCTTTCTTTCAAGCTGGGTGAATTGTACTGTTTATGAACATGAGAAGCAAGCAGCACTGTCTGGAGCCAGGCAGGGACTATGACATCTTTCCACACGTACAGCTCTGCCAAGGCACCTTAATTGGGTCCTGCAGCATGTCTGTCCCTTGGGCATCTTTTTAGAAGGAATAGATGGTAATTGTATGATGCGAACTAGCGTCTTACCATCCTCAGCTTACTATCTTAAGAGGTGCAGATATGATTTTCATAAGAACCATAGATAATATTACCAAATTATTTTCTAAATGCCATCACAGCGTGTCCCCCAGAAAGTGACTACATGGAGATGGTTACTAAGACCAGGGATCAAAAGAGAGAATATAAAACAGAGTGAAACACCTGAAAGTTGTCTCTTTTCAGTGTTTCCTCCTATGATTGTATGGATTTGCTGGTAGGCATGGATTGTTTTTGGAAGGGCTCTTACTCATCAGCACCGCTTCTGGAAATATCACTAGCCCTAAGATAAAATCCCCTGTTTCTCAGCTCTGTACTGGTGGGAAGCTGCAACAGAAGTCACTGCTATAAAAGTCATTAGCAAAAGGTCCATTCGAGCACCTGCGGATGGGCCCCCCTTTTATTTTTCCATATTTTTATTTTAGATCTAATTATTCACCTTTCCAAAGTTAAGCTCAAAGCAAATTACAATCAGGTTCAATAGGTAGTTCCCTGCTCCAGTGGTTTTTCACTCTTATTTTGACCGAACTGCATTCGGATCTTGATGCACAAAGACACGCAGTATCTCAGATACCAGGCATTACCTTCCCCTGGTATTAAAATGAGCTGATTTGCAAGCAAACACATGTAAATAAGCTCGTGCATAGCGAGATGCTATGCAAATCAAATAAAGCGGCTTCCCTCAAAATTCACAAGCCACATTATTTGATTGCAAGGGGGTGTAGCTAACTTTTCCCGGAAGCAGTGGGTCGTTAATGCACATCCTAATGCCAAGTGGCCCACATAATGGCACCCCCTTTCCCTGGTAGAGTGAAATGTCCTGGGGGGGGGCTCTATCATGAGATAGGACAAAAATATATATGCAGCCAACCAGTGGCTAGGGGTCTGAAGTTATAGGAGTCCTCTTGGCTCCACTAGATCACTAAGGACTTGTGAGTACCGTGTGGGGGTCAAGGATGGCCAAGAGAGGAGGGTTGGATGGGACAGAGGGTGGAGGGAGAATTATTTTACTCCAAGGGCATGCGGTTTTGAAGGAGACAATCTTTTGATGGCGGGCAGGGTTTTGAAAAAGGGGTTGGGGCCAGGCCAAGATCTTTAAACCTTTTTGGAGATAGTTTGGCCACTTCATGGGGCAGCAGAGGAGACTGGCCAGGGGTTGAGTAGAACCCAAGGGATTTCACTCTACTGGGGGGTGGAGGGACCACTTACCATAGATTAGTGAATCCAGCAGTATTTTCCTCTCTGGGGACAATACCGCTGCTTAATAAATAGACCCCTAAGTTTGTACCTGAGGCAATAAGTGACTTGCCCAAGGTCACAAGAAGCATCTGTGGGAGATATGGAATTTGAGCCCTGGCTTCCTTGGTTCTACTCTACTAGGCTACAATTGACCACCGTCCTTCTTTGACACCCCAATCCCAGTACTGTCCTACTTTCCTCTCATCTTCCCTCCCTCATTAATCTGAAGCTTCCAGCAGCTTTCCTTCTCCGTTCCAGAAGATGGTCCACATGCTGCTGCCTCCTTCTGGCTTGTGTGGGTCAATGCAAGCACATCTTAACCATCTTATTGCCTGTGCAAGCATGCCTCTGCCTTCTTCCGACCCATGCGGACCCATGTGGTGGAAGGTGTTTTCCTCCTCCTGGCCTATGCATGCTGACATAAGTGTAGTGTTAAGGGCCTTGCACTATGAGCAGGTCCGCTGCAAGGATATTAGGCTCTGAGGTTCAGAAACTTGTCCTGGAGGACTCCCTAGTCAGGCTTTCTGGATATACATAATAAAGGGGTAATTTTTTTTTAGTGATTTATGCGCATAAAACCAGATTTTCTGTATGTTAATGGCTGTGCTATAATAGCCCAGGACTGAGTGCGTGTAAAAGAACACATGTAACCTGGTTATGTGCATACTTTTACGTGCACTGAGCAGAGGCATTCCAGAGAGGTGGAGTTGGCACCCATGTGCATACTTTTTGCTTTTAAAAAGTATGTGCCTAAGTGTGCATGCATGAGATGCATCATCCGAAGTGGAGGGGTAACTCTATGCAAGTGCCTGGGTGCGCACGCTCGGCCAGTCACCAAAGATTTTCAAAGCAAACTTTAGGCGCATAAATTCGCTTTGAGAATACTTGGTAAAGTTTGCATGTACAATGTGTGATATAGACACAGGCTGCACCTCTGTGCGGGCTGATTGAAAATTCCCTTCCCTATGTGCACGAGATAAATTTGCATGCAAATCTCGCTCATGTCTATTCACTGCTAATGTCCTGACAAGCTGACTGGCTGGAGGTCCCCCAGGACAGTTTTAGGAACCACTGAGCTAGATGAATCTTCAACCTTACATCACCCCCCTCTCTACAATTAGCTTTCAGCCCCTCAGACACCCCCCACGTTAAGATTTCGATAATTAAACTCAACAATAATCCCCCCACCACCCTTCCCAAAGCAATCCTGTAAAAAAAACACATGACGACATCATACTTTTAAATATCAAATTTCATTTCATATTGTGCATATACAGCATATATATATAAAGATACACATACACGCATAATACAAATATGTTTCAGAAATCGTATCTGATTAATGTGCCATTTGGTTGAAAGTAGACTGGCTGGCTGGGCTGAATGAGGATATTTCCCTTTACTATTCATCATAGGGGGGAAAAAACCAAATTCTCGTGTCATCTCCCTTCATGTCCAGACACCACACGTCTCCCGAGTCCCAGGTCGGTGGCAGTCTGGAACAGGGGATCTGCCCGTACGTTGCACCATCCACCGTTCCCTCCGTCTTCACAACGTAACGCTGCCACCACCGTGCTTTACTGTAGGGGGGCTGTTAGCAGGGCTCTGTTTGTTTTGCTCTATAAATATCGCTTAGCACTGAGACCAGGAAGTTCCACTTTGGTCTCATTAGACCACAAAATCTTCTCCCACATGCGTGCAGTATCCCCTAAATGTTTCTTTGCAAATGCTAGGCGGCAGCAGTTTTTCTTCTGACATAGACCTGGGATTGGGGAGAAGATTCACCTTTCAGCAGGACAATGATCCTGAGCACAGAGCAAAAGCCACAACGCAGTGGCTTAGCAAGGAGAACGTGAATGTCCTCAAGTGGCCCAGTCAAAGTCCAGACCTGAAGCCAATCGAGAATCTGAGGCAAGACTTAAAAACTGCAGGCCTCAGGCAAGTCCTAATCAACTTGAAAGAGCTTGAACTCTTGCCAAGGAGCAAAGCCTGTACCATCCCGCCATGCAAACCTGGTAGACACTTTATCCTAAACGACTCAAGGCTGTCATTGCTGCAAAAGTGGCTTCCACCACACGTTGAGTCAAGGGGTGTGAAGACTTATGCAATCCAGTCTCTGTTTTTTTCTTTTTTTAATTACTATTGGAATATTTATACAATTTTTCTTTCACAATGAAAGTACAGTATGTGGTGTGGCTCAGTGAAACAAACTCCTACTTTAATGTATTTTGATTTGTATTTTTTAGACAGTGGAAGGTGAAAAATGTACAAGGGCATGCAGACGTTTACAAGGCACTGTATCTGTCAATGTACGGCTCATTGAGGGATATTTGAGTTGGATTTTGAAGGGGCTTCCGAGTATTCTATTTATTTATTTATTTTCAAAAATGTGTGTGCGGCCTATACGCAGCTCTAGGCAGCTCACATAAAATAGCGTTCATATTTAAAACAATAAGACAAATTCAAAACAAACCAAGACATAAAAAAACAATTCCCCTTCTAAAAACTCTGGGGGCCGGATATTCAGCGCCAATTAGCCGGATAAGTTAGGGCTTATGCGGCTAAGCAACGCCGACTGAATATCCGGCCGCAATGAACAGATAACTAGTTATGTGGTGGGAAGGGAGGGGGTGTTCCAGGGAGGAGCTGACTTAGCCGGATAAGATATCCAGCTAACTCCTGTATTCAGCCAGATATCTTATCCAGCTAAGACTGGTCAGCCCACAGGGCCTACTGTAACGCCAAGGTTAATCTTCTCAGGAATAAAGAGCTTTTACTCCCTTTGTATCGTTGAACACAGGTCACTGCGGGAGTTATTTTTTACCAGCATGAACTGCCTCAGGTCCCGTTCTGGATTTCCCATGATGCTTTTCACTTCCACGTTGCCTCGTCTCCGGCGGTAACAGAGCGCCTGGGCTTCCGGGTGTCCATATCCTTTGAAGAGGCCTGTCCCCAGCGTTCCTCCCGCCTGTGGAAGAATACAGGTAAAGAGGCACGGAGAGACAGTGCTACCATTTACAAAGTTGTGCTCATCATGTCCAGAGCCCCTGGGTCCATTTTCCAGTGGGGGAAAGTCATTGTGTTTCTTCACCAGGTCCACAAGAGGCACTAATTTAGGGAAAGTGCCCCCAAGTGCTACAGAACCGATTCCTAAAACCTGTAGGATCGCCCCAGGGGTAACTGCTGTGTTTTTATGGTGCTAGAGCTGCCTGCGGCTGCCTGGGGGGAGTGGATCGCTCAGAGGGAATCTACAGCTGTATTGCTCTGCACGCTTTCACGGACCCTTTAAGAAAATACCAAGCTGAAATCCAGAGGATTCCTTTCTAATCCAGATGGCCACTGCTCTCTATTTGATTTTCCTCTCTTGCTCATTCTTTTCTTGAGGCTGCTGGATATTTCTATATAAAGGTGCCACACATCTGTGGTCCCAGTAACGTACCATCCGTCAAAGAAGCGGAGCGCTCCATTTCATGACAATCCAACCCTCCCGACTGGGATGAGAGAGCCTAGGGTTACTGAATATTGCCAGAAGCAACATTCTTCTTGTTGGTTGCCCTGAGGCGACCACGCGGTGTCCTTTGCTGTCACTTGGTGTCCTGTGCTGTAAAGACGCAACGGCAGTCTTCTCTCTGAACACGAGACTGCTGGTCAGGCCCAGCTTGCAGTCCCTGGCTGTGAGTCCGTCAGCTCCTTGCTGGCACCGTCACAGTACTGTCAGTCGTTTTAGGGGGTGCGCTACTGTATGCTGACATCCAGCAGAGGAAGCTCTGCCAAGCACCGAGCCAAAGTTAAGAAAACGTATTATTTCCTACAGACAGAGAGAAAAGTACACACACATATCTCAAGACGAAGGCTACCCTAGCTGACATCCTTGACCTTAGTGACTGATTCTACTGCTTACAAGTTTCAAACGGGGAAATTTGCTTCGTTTTTCAGGGTTGCCGAAACAGGACGAATGCACATCTCTAATGTGCACTATTCCAGCAAAATTCAACCTGCAGAAAAAGCGGGCACGTGCTTTGTCTCCACGGTAGGTTTCTAAGTTGGAGTGAGCACCAGTCCCGGATTTCTCAGTAGGCATCCATTATGCCTGTGCCTAGAGCGGCGTACATTTAGGGACAGCAAACTGGCTAGGATTTACTGCCTTCCAGCTCTGCTGAATCTAGATCAGCCCTCTGCTACCTTGTGAAAAACACCAAAAGTACTTAGGGATGGCAAAATTTTAAATTCATCCTTGGTCAGCGCACTTTCACCGTGAGAATCAACCAAAGCCCGCAGCTAAACGTACATTCCATCTTTGTCCTGGTACATGCAGTTTGGAAAGGCCCCCTTAGCATTTACAGAGTGTCATCAGCATACACAGCACTGTACATTCCTGAAAGCTGCAGAACATCCTAAGTAGATCTCATTCTCAGAGCAGACCTGAGCTCTGAAATTGTAAACCCTGATCAACGAGGGGGCTTAAGACCATCAGAGCTCTTCTCTGTTTTGTCACCGTTTCCACCTGACCTGTCGCTTTGAATCATGATTGTGTTTGTATCTCTCTGCTCCTCCCTGTGTCTCTGTCATCTCTCACGTGCTTTACTTTTCATTCTGCAGTGTTGCCAGCAGATCTCCATGTCAGCATGAGCTTAGAGTTCAGGCTTGTTTTTCCTGTCTCGTGTACCAGTGTATTCTGGAACTAGTAACACAAGTTACAGAGTGTATTGTCATGCTGATTAAACAGCCAAAACGGATCCAGAATCCGGATGGTCTAATGGCTCAGTGAGACATGAGGAAGGTTCCTGGGTCGATCACCGAGTGACCTGGGACTGGAGATGATGCGGAGGCACAGCCTACGGGGAGGATGGGGGAAGGGAGAAAACCATGGTCATTGCTCAAGTGACAAGTATTTATTTAAAATTCTTATAGCCCACTTGAACAAATTAAGCTAGCTCAGTGGATACCAAAGCAAAATAAAATCCATTAAGAATCAATAAAAAAAAACATAAAACAATACAAATTAAGACATAAACATCAATTTAAAACATAATACAGAAAAAAATAAATAACAGAAAATAAAGTAAAATACACAGGAAAGCTGCATGAAATACCTCAACAGTTACTTTAGAAAATGAATTAAGTCAATACCTGTCAGAAACGCAAGGCCTTCTGTTTTTATGGAACTTTTTAATGTCTAAAATGGAACAAAAATTGATCAGCAATGTGTTCCACAAATTTGGGCCCACAACCAAAAAAAGCCTGAGAATGTAATTTCTGAAGGGGTATCTCTTTAATCCCAGGCACTGCTAATAAAACAATCATCATCTGAACGAAGATTATGAGCAGGTGTAGATTTTGCAACTAATTCTGACAAATAACTTGGGCCCTAAAGTCCTGACAACCTTAAACACTAATAAAAGAATTTTAAATCTAATTCTATAAGTAACCGGCAACCAGTGCAAATGCTTAAGCACTGGAGTGATATGATCTTTCGTTTTAATTCCAGAGATCAGCCAGGTAGCAGAGGTTTGTAACATCTGTAAGGCTTGAATCCGACATTTGGGCAGTTCAAACAGCACATTACATACAATAATCTGCTGTTGTCAGAACAAAGACCTGTGCTGTACATCTGAATTCTCTTTCTGACAGGATACCTTTGAGCTATCTTAATAAACATAGTTTATAATATCCTGGCTTAAAACAAATGATTAATATGTGATTTACAACTGAGGATTGAATCCAGCTGAAAACCTTGGTTCCTTACAGAGTCAGGAAATAGTACCAAATTTCCATCTAATGCTTTCTAATGTAGCAGTGAAATTCAGAGCCCAGGATTGCAGTATTCCAAAGGAAGCCCTAGTGTATGGCCCCTGCACGAGATCGTCACTGCAGTGACCAGGCTAGGAATGCTTGGTTTGGATGTGAATGAAGGCTCATGACCTGGTTCTGGCTGAGCTGAAACTGCCAGATCTGAAAGAAAACCTGATCCAAAATCTCATTGTGTCCCAGCATTGGTTAGGTAAGAGAGGATAATGACGCATCAGCGGGTACGTAACACTGCGTCTCTAGCAGGCCAGTGATGTGAGTCTGTCTCATTTCTGTGATCCAGCTGTGTCAGTTTCCCCTTCTAGCTCTCCATCTCCTGGATCAGATGCATTGAGCATATTTCCCATAAGAAATCTTTCAGTCCAGGATTAGGCAACTCCAGTCTTGGAGTTACACAAACAGGCCAGATTTTCAGGATATCCATAACGAATATGCATGAGATAGATTTGCATCTAATGGAGGCAGTGCATGCAAATGTATCTCTTGAATATTCCTAGTGGATATCCTGAAAACCAGGCCTGTCTGAGGCCCTCCAGGACCGGGGCTGCTTACCCCTGTTTTAGTCTATGTGGCCCTGTCCATAGCTCATCAAATGGTCCAGATCATCCTGAGCAGGCTGACCTCGTCCTGTCTCAGTGCATGGCGTGGAATGAGGTCTGACCGAACTGGGACAACTTGTTCAGGATGACCCTGGGTCAGCTGGTCAGTCTGCCGTATGTACAGACCGTGTCCTGTGTCTCACGTCACATCCTGGCTGAGTTTTACCGCTGAACACTGACAGAGCAGACACTATTTCTAGTTAGAGCCCCCATTCCTCAAAAGAACAGGTGCATCCCAAGGAACCCTTGTTTAATCCAATGCATGCAGGCCACAAATTTTCAATTAAGTTGTGTGGGTTGTTAACAGGCTGATGATAGATGCTGATGCATAGATTTGTTTAGTTTGCTTCTCAGGATTAGATAGGAATGTTTACCCATAGCCCAAAAGTGACCCAAAGGGGGTTAGTTTTGGAGGGAGAGGAGGTGTTTTATCTTTCTCTGGATCACCACAAACAAATATTTGTCCAGCTAAGGCAGCCTGAAGAAAGCATTCTTTTAAAGCAAACTATGCCAAAGAAAATAGAGCCATGTAAGGTCTGCACCATGAGCTGAGGACCATTCCTTCCAGGCCTTTTGGCTGAGATTGATAATCTCTGTAATAATGGAGGGGTGGGCGGTAGCAAATTCCCAGCCATCCGACCCCACTGAGGACCCAAAACTGTTTGGGCCTTGTTCAAACCAAGAAGAATTAAAATTTGCCAGTAAAAAAAAAAAATTGTCCAGTGTCAATGTATCTAGTTTGTCTACGACCACTGCTCTAATCATGCCACTGAAATGGTTACGAGTCATCTGATAGCCTCTTTAGACTCCAAAGCTAGTAGCAAATTTGGCTTTTTGATGGCAAGTTTTATTTACACAACATAATATCACAGGTTTATTTGGAAACACGCATTTCCATATATGTGAACAAGGCAAGTTACAGCAGTCAATAAACAGATCTAACATAAGATAATAAAATTAACATGAGATAAAAAATTAGTTAAAAAATAAAAAAAATCAAAGCACAATATAAAAATATCTCTAGCAAAACCTAATTCAGTTTAACAGTATCATAAAATCCTAAAACTACAAGAAAATTTCAGTTTAAGTTCCTTAAAACTCATGACCTAAATGAAAACAAATTCCAACTGTTAAGACCCTAAAACCACCACCAAAGATTAACAGAAATACCTAAGAAAATAAACATCCTTATTTATTTAGATTTTTATATTCTGCTTTTTGGTACTTCAAAGTGGATTACATTCAGGTGCTGTAGGTATTTCCCTATCCCCAAAGGGCTTATAATCTAAGGGGGTCATTCTCTAACGCTATTGCACGCGAAAAGGGACGTTTCGCGTGCGATAGCTAGCTCGGGGAGGAGTCAGCCCCGGAAGAGGAGGAGTCGGGGGCCGCACCGGGGCCGAGGCTGCGGACACATCGCTGGCGGCGAAAGGTAAGATTCCTTATCGCCGCCAGTTTCGTGCCGAATAACTACACCTTTTATGGTGTAGTTATTCGGCGCAAAAGCTGGCAGCAACCGCACCGAGGAGGTGAGATCGCTGCCGGTTATCGCAGGACTGCCCCCCGTTACCGCCAGATTCTCTAAGGTCTGCAACCTTAGAGAATCCAGGCCTAAATTTGTACCCGAGGCCATGGTAAACTGACTTGCCCAAAGTCACAAGGAGCAGCAGTGGGATTTGAACCCTGGGTTACTCCTCCACTCCAGAACTGTTTCTGGTTTCCCTGGGTCATAGCTTGCTGTTGTAACCACTAGACTACTCCTCCACTCTGGAAATATAGGATAATAGTACGTAAGCTATCAGTTGGTCCTGACGGTAGAATGGGCCGCATGCGTTCGGCACTTTTAAAACCAATGTTAACGGTTTGAATTTTGCATGACAAACAAGATAGGAAGCACAGGGGATCTAGTGCCTCTAATCCTAGCACATGACAAGAATCATGCTGCAGCATTCTGGATAAGCTGCAGTCTACAGGTGGCTTTTATTTTTTGGCTTTATGTTGTAATCTATTCACACTTTTTAGATCAATATGAACCTGAAATGGAGAAAGAACTCTTGATCAGAAATGCAATACTGAAAACAAAAGCAAAACCAGCAAAGAAATTACGCAACAGCATCCAAGTAGCCCACCAACAAAAGAGTAATACAAGGACAAACCAATGAGGACTTAGCATCCAGGAAATATGTAAAAAGAAAACTAAAAATGAGCCAGACCCACCATTACACACACACACACACACACACACACAGAGGAAGGCACACTTTCACTCACTCACACACACACACACACACACACACTTTTGCATCCAGAAAAAAATGCAATTGAGTGGGTTCAATAAAGATATAAGATAAATTCTGAATTGTAATGCAGCATTTACAGGATCATCAAACTATAAAGCGTGCTCCTAAAGATAACACCTCTCGATGCGTCTCCAGCCATTTCTTTCTACGCGTGGTCTTTAATGGAAGACCTAGGACAAAGAATTGCAGTAATGCAATCTTGAAGTAACCAGCATGGATATTAATTTTGACAAGTCAGGGTTATTACAGAATTTCTGAAATTGACAGATATGAAATAATTGAAACAAAAAAAGCAGATTTGGCAAACAGATTAATGTGAGCCTCCGTATTCAAGTTAGAATCCATTGTTTCTTTGAAATTTCAGACCTGATGTTTAAGGGAAAGAATGACACCATTTAACCATTTTATAACCTCAGGAATGGATTTGCTAAGACTTTTTCTTCCCATTCTGTGTCTACGGGAAGAACGCTCAGTAAATCAGGCTGTCAGGTTGTAAAGCAAGGCTTTTAACTTCAAAGAACCTTATCCTTTCACACATGTTTTATTTTCTTGCTGGAAGTTAAACTTAGCAGCGTTAAAGACCAAAGGCAGTAGCACGTGTTACAGGAGGCAGTGTTCTCCTCCTTCCAATAATCTCTTATCCAGCACAGGGTGGCACAGATTGCTTGGCACTGCTTGAGCAAGCTTCATTCAGCATAAGCCAGGATTTTGGTAAAGGCTATGGGTTACAAGCACCATTTATGGGCATTCTTTTAGAACGAATGGAAGTTGATGTTTGCAAGGTTTATGTGAGTAAAATAGTTTTATACCTGCATAAAGTTTCCTCTTTAATAATATGGCTCCTTTTTCAGGGCACATTTGTGTGAACAAAAGTACCCAGACAAAAAAAAAGAGAGCTGGGTTGGAGATGTGCACGGCCAGTGCAAGGGTATTAGGCACCCTAGGCAAAGCTTCTGCCTTGTGCCCGTCCCCCTCCAGTCACGCCACCTCCCCCCCAGGCCCCGACTCCTACCCCATTCGTGTCCACTGAGTGTGTGCTTCTCTGGGCCGTGAGCAGGTCCGCCGAATCTCTACTCCTCTTTGCCACGAGCGGGATAGGCTCCTCTTGTGGCCCCACATGGCTGCTCTTTGGCGCCCCCTAATGGTTGGCGCCCTAGGCGACTGCCTAGTTCGCCTAATGGGACACTCTGGCCCTGGAGATGTGGCAGGGGCAGGCTAACACGTTTAGCTAGACAGTGCCATATTGAGCGCCGACTGGCTGAATCTTAGCAAACAACAGATGCACACAAATAACAGGGCTAAAGGTACCCGGATTACTTACCTGCTCACCCTCACATTGAATAGGGACCTCCTGGGGACTGGTGGAATCAGCCAGGTAGCAGAATCTGTTTACTCAGGGACTGCGCAGATTGAATGCAGGCGGGCCTGATGACTTGGTACAGTGTTGTGCGCTGCCATACGGAGGGGACATGGGATCGATCTTGAGTCAGGTCCACTCCTCGGTAGAGTTGCGACTGAGGATTCCGTAAAGGCAGCAGTCACCATTCCTGGGTGGGGGAGGGAGCCAGACACCGTGCAATTGTAAAATTTGGTGGCCAGATGTAGGGCTCTTAATTGCAGGGTTCTGGAAGGATCCGCAGGTACATGACAACCCCCCCCCCCTGTCACAGCTGGGAGGGGAAAAATCCTTGGGTACATCCCAGCCCTGGTTCTGACTGAGTTGGAAACCTAAAAAGAAGGAAGAAAGTGCCAGATCAAATGTCATAAATACCAACCACGTAAATTCAAGTGTCTGTAACCCTGATAGTAGAATGTTACAGAGAGAAAATTCCTTACAGTGAGAGACCCGAGGCTGTGGAGTACTCTGGTGTCAGATTTAATTGAGGCATCTTCAATCAAGGTGCTCAAAATGAGGCTGATTTATTCTTGAAGGCGAAATTTATGAATGGATAAACAAGCAGGAATGCAGTAGAAGCAGAAACTACAATGAGTGCCTGAGGAGGGAAAAGAGCAATGTCCCTGACTTATCTCTCTTCTGGAATTATGCAACACAGTTTATGATATTGCTCTGATAGCAAAGAGAACAATAGTCAGCAAATCAGAAAACAAAGAATTTATCCTGCTAAAGTCAGCCAGATAACTTATCAGAGACATTTAGTAGGGTAAAAGTCCTGCTTCCGCGGGATCTTCAGCCAGAGAAGGTAGATATCTGTCTTTGTTTGAATACTGCCGGTTAGCTTTCAAAGTTATCCAGGTGTGTGTGCCTGGATAACTTTACCGTGAGTGGCTATATTCACAGAATAGAGCCGGTGAAGAGGTGATGAAAAAAAACAAAACATAGCAGGCCTACCAGCCCTCTCCCTCACCACCACCACCCCTTGCACCTGATCCCCCTCTGGGCCACGGGGAGTGATATGAGTGAACTGCGATGCTAGCACAAGGCCCAACATTACTGTCATAGGGGTGGGGGCTCACGCCGGTAGGCCCACAACGTTTTTTTTTTTGGGGGGGGGGTGTTGTCACTTTTCTTAATTCTATATTCCTTGAATATATTTAATTGTTTGTATGTTTATTTATTTAGCCAATTAAGATTAAAGTTATCCCGGAACTTTAACCCAGTTCAGAGGAACGTCCGGACTTAGCCAAATAACTTAATCTGTTAACTGAATATCAAATAAGTTAAATTCCCCTGGAATGCCTCCCATTTATCAATTCAAAGAAACCCGGTATTCAAACTTGAGGGTGTATCCAGATAACTGAAACATTATTTGGATAAACTCCTTTGAATATCAAATTCTTAAAGTTTCTCAACAGACACTAAAACGCTAAATAAAACCAAAAGTTTATTAACATCAGTTCCACTTCTCCCCACCTCAGATATTTGCCTATTATCAATTTAATGCACAGTTTTCTGTGTGTCATTTCCTTAATTCTTTTTTTTCCTGGCCTGGGAATTTTTTCCTCCTGCATTTTTAGGCTTCCTACTCAGTTGAATCCGGCCTCTGTTGAGCTTCAGTACCATGAGCCTTCATTCTCAGGAGGCTGAGGAATTTTTCTCCTTTTTTCTACCCACTCCCAGTTCATCTAGCCTAATCTTCACCATGATGCTCCTTGAGCCCAGAAAGTAGAGGCCTGGCCTGAGATTTGAATTTGGGTCCTCATATGGCAGGGCTTGCCATGGGACCAACCCATGAGGTAGAGCTTTTAAATACAGTTAGATATACCAACAGCTACTGAACCATATCTCTGCAGATTTAATCATGAACTAATGATATTTGCTTTTCCTGCAGGACTTATCGTATCAGAAGGTCAGAATGCATCAATTGATAACTCCATGCTGGATGCCTCAAACTTACTGGCTGGTGTTCCAGAATCCAACAGAGCATCCTATGATGTGGTGTTTCTGCTGAGTCAGCTCCCTACTTATGGACGCCTCTCTGTTGCTGATGGATCCATCAATGAAAAGCATCCTTACTTCCTGCAATCAAATCTGAATGAGGGCAATCTAGCGTATATCCACAATGGCTCAGTGGTCCAGCCGGACAGCTTTAGTTTCAGGGCCTGGCTTTGGCCTAGATCTCAGGAATTTACTATACCTCCACAGGAAGTAGGAACATTTGTTATTTCAGAAATATTTAATATAACTGTGAGGGATATCAACGAAAGACCACCTCAGCTACTGACCCATGTTCCTACACTACATGCTGTTCAAGGTTCTACTGTAACTCTCACTCCAGATCACTTGAATGTGGAAGACCCTGACAGTACCCCAGAAGAGATTGAATATACCATCATCAATGTGCCAACAAATGGCTTCCTGGCACATCATCATAATAAGTCTGTGCCCATCACACGCTTCACCCAAAAGGACATCAACGAGGGTAGCCT